>NW_024424452.1:37857802-37874432 GCF_017311325.1 Ursus maritimus
AGCAGCAGATGTGTGGATCCAGTGTGGCCTGGGAGAGTGACGGGTCAAGGGCAGAGCAGGGGCCCTGCAGAGAGAGCCCCCAAGGGGAGGGAGGGAGTCAGTGTTCCCTCGCCACAACCAATGACCTGTAACCAATACAGGTCCAAGGTCAGCGTGTTCCCAAGGATCCAGGGAAGGACCCTCCTGCCTCATCCAGCTCCTGGCTCTCCCAGTGACCACATCACCCCTGTCTCTGCCACTGTCTTCCCACGGCCTTCTCCCCTGTGTCTCTTCTGTCTCCTGTAAGGACATCCTGATTCAGTGTGGTGTCCTCTCGAGATCCTTAATGACGTCTGCAAGGCCTTTTTTCCAGATAAACTCACGTTCACATACACAGGGGAATTCACCGGGTTAGGACTTGGACCTACCATTTCGGGGGCCACCATTCAGCCCACCATACAACCTATACACCAAAATAAATTAAGATGGCCCCCAGCCCCATTTCCTTTGCCTTATCCGAGGGAGGGACGTGGACCTCACAGGCCTCTCTGTGCACGGCCGGCACGCTGGGCCCCACAGCAGACCTGGCTCCAGGGGCGCCCTGGGCCTGGCCCGGCCCCGTCCTGCTTCAACTTCTGTTTGCTGGAGGCTGAGTCCATGTGCCCCTGCTAAAGCCATCACCTCTGTCTGCCTCTGAGCCAGCCTGGCCACCGTTCGCACCCAGAATTATTTTCCAGAGAAACTGTTTGCCTCTGTTTAAAGTTTGTGTCCTTGGGAACCTCCAGCCCTCCAGCACTCACCGGCTGGAGGGCAAATGCTCTTCATTAAGGTGGAGGGGGCACCTGACACCCAACCAGGGGCGGAGAAGGAAAGCCTCCGCGGCAAGTTGGAAGGGGCATGGGGGAGGAAGCCACGCAAAGCCAACGGCCCTCTCCTGCGGTCGGGGGCTCCTCTCCGCGTCCCCAGGATGGGCTGCCCGCGGAGGAAGGCCCTGTCTGTCCTCCTTATTCTCGTGCCTGTGTATCTGCATGGGGCTTCGTCACAGCGAGCCAGCCCCGCAGGGCAAAGAAAACCATGTTTCGAGAGGCTCCGCAGACTGGAAGAGCGGATAAACGTACCCACCACTTGGGGCAGCTGCGTGTCAAATTCGACAGCAGACATAGAGCCGTACGTGTGCTGCTCTGGGGACACAAACAGGGAGCGTGGGGTTCTTTCCATCAGTGACTCTACTGTCCCCTACAGTTGGCAACCCGCAGAGAAGGTCTGCTGGGCTCTGTTAGGAAGTCAACTGACAGTGAGGACAGAGTGGGAGCCGGGCTGGGCGTTGGAGCAAGGAGGGCCGCTGGAGGGGTGCTGGGACGTCCTGGGCACAGGGGCGGGAGCTCCCTGCAGGCACTGCCCGCTTTGATCCCCACAAACCACTCATGAAGCCCACCCTGCCCTACGTCCACTCAGGCAGGACCCTGAGCCACAGGGGTGAGGTGTGGGGCGTGGGGGGTGTGGGGGCGGGGGGAGATGGGGCCTAGAAGCTCACTCCCACAGAGTGCAGCCCAGGGACCGTGGGTTGGTCATGCACGTCTCTGAGCGAGGCCGCCCCGGGGCTGGCTGTGGTCATCGGCTCACACAGCTGCCTGAGGATCAGGCAGTGTGGATGGCGGCCAGGGCGTGACAGGCACCAAGTGAGAGCAGGAAGGCTTGTCCTGCACCCACCCACCCCCGCCCGACCTCAGCCCCTGTGACTGCTGTGTGTCTCTCTATAGTTCTGGAGGTTCCAAGAGGTGACCTCAACACACCTGCGAGACCTGGCCAGTAGCTACAACCTGTCCTATAGCATCGATGCTTGGTTCCAGAGCCTGGCCCGAGAGACACAGGCGGTGGCCCTGGCCATGAACCACTCACAGGCCACCGTGCAGGGCGACCTGAGCCACCTCAAGACCTGGATGCAGAAGACGCGTCGCAGAAGCCGGAAGGTGGAGTCCAGGGTGCTGGCCTTGGGAGCCGCCCTGAGTGAGAGGGACAAGCAGTGCAGCCAGGAGGGGAAGGGGCAGCAGGAGCACAGGGCCGCGCTCTCCGGCCTGGCCCTGGACCTGAGGGCCCTGCAGGACACGCTGGCTCGCCTCACGCACCTCGTGCAGGGCCAGGGCGCCCGGCTGGCTGCTCTCGAGGGCCGGCTGCAGGGGCCCAGCCCTGGCACCGTAGCCCCAGGCCTGACCCCAGCCCGGCCCCTGACCCCGCCCGGGCTGCCAAGCCCCAGCTCCCCAATGCTGCAGAGGGGAAGGCAGGAGCTCAGAGCTCCGCCCGAGACTGGGGACGCACCTCAGGACCCTGCCGGCCGTCTCCAGGGCACGCGGGCGCCCCCTGGCCCAGGCGGCCAGTGGGCTTGGCCCCCCGAGAAAGCAGGAGAGAGTAAGTACCATGGCTGCCCTTATCCCGTTGGCCTCCCCTCTCCCCTCTTGCGCCTCCTTAGGCCTCTGGTGTCCTCTGAGCAGCCTTCTCCCTGGAGCTCTGAGGAGTGGACACTGGCTTCATACCCCATGTACCCCCAGAAGAAAGGGGGGCCGTGCAGGTGACGGCCTGTCTGCGGGTCCGCGGTGCCCTGGAGCGGATGTGCACCGACATCGGGCTCTGCCTGGGGGGGACCCCCACTCCCACTGGTGGCCACCCTCACTAGGGTTGGCGGGATAGGGCGATGTCCTCAAGCCTCACTGGCACGAGCCTCCTGTGCTGGGCCCCCAGCCTCAGCTGCCCCCGCCCCCAGTGCGGTTTGTGCCAAGCCTGGAGGCCCCTCTGAGAAGCCCGTTCTGCCTCACTGTTCCAGATCTCCCAGGATAGGGTTTCTCGGCAGCAGCCCTACTGACATTTGGGGCCGGCGGGGCGGGGAGGGGGGGGCGTCCCAGGTGCTATGGGTTTAGCAGCAGCCCCGGCCCCTGCGCGCTGAAGGCCAGTCCGTCTCTAACTTGTGTTTTTGACCGGGTGGCTTCTCTGTCTGGCTTAGCAGCCCTGGGGACCCACGAATCTGAAGCAAGGTTTCCCTCCCTCCAGGTAGCTCTGGTGGCCTCACCAACAAGACAGGGCTGACCGGCTGACCTTGGAGGAACTACCAGGGCTCCCGGGAAGGATTTGGGGGCCCCCAGAGTTCTGACAACAAAACTATCTGCAGTTATCCCTAGATGTCTTGGGGGGGGGCAGTCACCTCCAACAGCACCTGCTGTGCGTTATTATTATTATTATCATCATTTTAGAGAGAAAGAAGGGGGCAGGGGCAGAGGGAGAGAGAATTTCAAACCAACTCCATACTGAGCTCGGAGCCCGACTCAGGGCTCTATCCCTCAACCCTGAGATCATGACCTGAGTCAAAATCAAGAGTCAGACCCTTAACTGTCTGAGCCACCTGGACACCCCCTGCCCTAGATTATGACAGGGGTCCCTGAGGGGAACAGTGGCTGGGAGCCCTCCATCCTCGGGTCCAGTGGGCTGGCGAGTTAGAGATGTAGGTCCCCAGCCTGCCGATTAGGACCATGGACCTCACCCCGCCCCGTGGACCTCTGTCAGGCAGACCTGAAGGGGGATGGCCCCAAAGACATTGACATGCCGACCCCTGGGCCCTGTGGGTGCGGCATCCCATGGGCAAGGGACCTTTCCGGCTGTGATTACGGGTTGTGAGACAGGAGGGGTCTGGAATAAACACCAGGGTCCTCATGGGGGAGGCAGGAAGGTCAGAGCGGGAGCTGTGACCACAGGGATGGAGGTTAGAGGGACGCACTTTGAAGATGCAGGAGGGGCCGTGCTCCATGGAGCGGGGGCGTCTCCGGAAGCTGACAGGGCAGGAAAGGAGTCTCCCGGGGGCCTCGGAAGGAACCCGCCCTGCCTACACTGTGATTTTAGTTGGGGACCCGGGTCTGGCTCTTGTCCTGCAGGACCCTGGGAGATACGCAGCTGGTGTTGTTTTGAGCCTCTGCGTGGGCGGGGGGGGGCTCCGTGACGGCAGCCCCGGGAGGCTCACGGCGGTAAGACCGCTCTGGCTCCCAGTCTTCCCGCCTGTAGGACGGGCTCATGGTGCAGCAGGGTCCCATGGGACCCTGCATGGCCAGCCTCACAGCGCGGATGCAGTTCAGCCTCGGGGTCTGCAGCCCATGCCTGTGCCGGCCCCTGGTGCTGGGGCTGACTCTCCCCTCTGTCTCCAGCCTGTGATGTGGGCCCCGTGCTGGTCTTCCCGAATGCCTCTACCCAGAACGTCGCCTTCCTCAGCTCCGGCTTCCCGTGGGGCCTGCGAGCCCTGTCGGTCTGCAGCTGGGTCCGCACGGCCTCAGGCCGCCTGGGCACCCTGCTGTCCTACGCCACGGAGGAGAAGGACAACAGGCTTGTGCTGCGCGGCAGGGACTCCCTGGCCCCCGGCTCCACCTACTTGGTGATTGGAGACCCAGCCTCCAGGGAGCTGCCCCTGCAGCCGCTGCTAGACGGCCGGTGGCACCACGTGCGTGTCATCTGGATGTCCACCCTGGGCAGGTACTGGCTGCACATGGACCGCGGGCTCGTGGCTACCAGCTCTCGCTTCAGAGAGGGCTACAAGATCCCTGTGGGAGGGTCCCTCGTCCTGGGCCAGGAGCAGGACAGCATGGGGGGTGGGTTTGACAGCTCTGAGGCCTTCGTGGGGAGCATGGCAGGCCTGGCCATAAGGGACCGGGCACTGGTCCCCAGGGAAGTGGCAAAACTAGCCACTGGGAGGGAGGTCCTGGGGGGTGCCATCCTGACGCTGGACGATGCCCAGTGGGGAGGCGGATTTATGCAGAGGGTGAACTGCAGCTGCTTGGAGCTCTGTCCCTGAGGCCTCACGCTCTGGGTCCGCCAGGAGCCGCCCTGACCCCAGCACACCCCGTCGAGGGCCCCTTCCTGGACTGGGGAGGGGACAGGGCCACGTGAGAGGGAGCAGGACGACAGGTGGAGTGGGGCCGTGGGAGGACCTATGGGCTGTGACATCATTCCAACCTGGGGAGCACGGGACCCCAGTGGGGCGTCTCATCTGGGCTGCATTGGCCAGTGGAGAAGCCCGTTTTCATGGAACCTGGCTGGGTGCTTTTGAGCTGCCATGGCCCTCTCTCTCGAAGTGGCTTAGAAAGTGTCCGTCCGGGTGGTCCTTGTCCCCATATCCCTCATGAAAAGGGTCAGGAATCCATGTCCTGCCCCCAAGCTCCAGTGCCCTTCACCGGGTGCCCTGGGGGTTTCGTCAAGGTGCTGCGTGGCCAGTGGCCGGCAGGGCTGCCAGAGCCCACGAAGGAAGCGCGCTGTTTGGAAAAAGACACGAGCCGTGGTCGGCAGCGGAGTTACCAGAGCAGTGTCACAACGTTCACCCATGATGCGTGTCTAGTACAGCTGGTTCGTGAATTCGCCGAGCTGTGCAACCAACAGCACAGCCCAGTTTTAGGGTGTTTCCATGCCCCCCCCATCATGCCTGTTAGCAGTCGCTCCTGTCCCCCCAGCTCTGGCGACCCCTGACCGACGCTCTGAGTGGATTGGCCCATTCTGGACGTTGGACATTTCACCTAACGGAATCACACGCTGTGGGGTCTCACGTCTGCGTCTGTCACCGAGCGGCGTGCTCCCCGACCCCGGGGACACTCCCCTGCCCTCCGGACGTGGTGGCACCCTGCCGCGATGGACCCCGCACTGTGCTCCGTTCATCCGCTTCCAGTCTCTGGCTTCCGTGAATAAAGCTGCTTCAAGCATTCTCGTGAGTCCCGGTGCAGACACGGTGCTGTTCCCCTTGAGTGGGTGCTGGAGACTCGAATTTCTGGGTCGCGTGGTGAACTCATGTCTGAACTTGCAAAGGGACGGCCAAACCGGTTTCCAGAGCGGCGGCCTCCCTTTCCATTCCCACCACCCGCCAGTGTGAGCTCTCGGGCTTCTCCGCATTGTTGCCAACACTAGATGTGGTCAGTCTGACGACGTGTATTTGCACAGTTCTGAAGCGAGGCCCGTAAAAGAACGGGCACTGAGAGAAGGGGCGTTAAGTTTCAGTGGGATGAAAATGAACCCCTACGGTATCGGGGATTCCCAGGGAAGAACCAAACACAAGCTCATGCAATCAGGAAGGAGTCCGTGAAGACAGGAGAAGAGGGTGTTGGGCGGGGGGACCCACACGTGGGAGAGGCAAGGAATCAGAGTTCGGGAACAGGTTCGGTTCTTAGAACTACCCCCACTTTGTTTTTTAAAGATTTATTTATGTATTTATCTGCGAGAGCAAGAGAGCGAGAGCGAGAGAGAATGCATGTGTGATAGCTTGAGGAAGGGCAGAGGGAGAGAGAGAATCTCAAGCCGACTCAGGGCAGATCACCCCGTGGTGGGGGACACTGTATCTCCTGACCCTGAGATCACGACCTGAGCTGAACCAACCGGGCCACCCAGGAGCCCCTCTCCCCACTTTACAAGCGAGAAACCAGCCTGTGCCAGCCGGGCCGCGAGGGGGCCTGATTTCAGCCCTGCAGCTGCCCCGTGGGGGGAGTGCTCTAAATCAATCCCTCGGTCTTTTAGGGTGTTCCCATCTCTGCAGAGCTGTGAACCCAGCAATTCAGGGCCTTCTGCCCAAAGACAGCGTGGCCGCCTCCTCCGTGAATCAAGGTTGGAGGAGGCGTTCTAGAACTGAAATCCCCCCGGGTGGCCCAACGGACGCTCCCTGAATCCGACTCCTGCTTCCCCTTGCACTTGCCCAGGGCACGTGCACATTTAGGGCCAGCAGCTCCTTCTCAGGCTCTTCTTTCCTGGGCACCTGGGGCTTTTTCTGGAGTCTTGCTCAGTCCCCCACCCACCCCCACCCCCCATGAGGAGGGAGGGATGATGTGCTGCTTTAGGGAAGACTGGTAATCTGACTACTGTTTCTTCAGGGACAGCAGGGTCCCCAGCATAAAAGACCACATGGGGTATTATTTCTGGACCCCTCACCCTTCTGGGTGCTTATAACACCTGGAGGCCCAGGATGGCCCACCATTCATAGCAGCATTCCCCTACAAGTCCACACACCCTAACACCACAGGACTAGGGCAAAGACAGCATGGCCGTGGGCTGCCACATCCATACGTGGGAAGCTCCCACGAGGGCAGAGCGGCCTGGGGAAGGGCTTGGAGTCAGGGCTGAGACAGCTTCAGGATGGGCTCTGGTCACTGAGAATTTGGTCTGGGCTCTGTCCAGCAGGACAAGGCAAGCCATGCAGGGTTTGAAGCAGGACAGTCTGAACACAGTATCTCATGCGACTGGCCATCCCCATGGGGTCAGTGACAAAGCCCCCCCCCCATTCCGAAGCATGAACCACCTGTAATCCCTGAAACCCCATCTGTGACCTGAGCCTGTTGTGTTTCTGGGTAAGGACAACATGACCCAGAGGCGCCCTTCTCATGCTATGGGGACCAGGGCCTGGCGAGAAGCTGGGGCTGCTTTCTCCCTTCCCCGCCCTGCCCGCTCATCTTCCAGAAGGGCCACTGGTCCAGCACAAGTACAATCAGGCTCCTCAGCTGTCTGACAGCACTGGCCTTCGGGACCAGCCTGGCCTGCTGGGCCTTAGAGATGCCTCCAACCTCCAGCAGGACCCACGGACTGCCCTTGCTTCTCTGCCACTGCGCACGGCAGGTCTGCATGCTGGACGTTGTCACGGGAACCCCACCATCCAGTGCACTCAGTCAGCAGCCCCACACCCAGCCCCAGCCCTTCCTGCTCCTCACGGTCAGTGGGCCGGGCCACAACCCCGGGGCCATTATACTGCTCTGGTCCGTCACCTGAAAGGACAAAGCCAGATGACACGAATGAGAAACACCCTTTTTTGAAAGAATGTTGTTTTTAGAATTTCCAAAAGAGCATTGCGCAGTCATCATGGGGAAAATTCAAAACCCTGTCCGACTTCTCTTATTTTAGTTTTAGTTCTGATTTTGAGTTATGTGGGGGGAGGGGCTCTGTTACTTTCTCAGCCTCAGAGCCTCTGAAAAACTTTGTAAATCTTTTTCTTTTGAAAAGTTTCACACCTAAAAAACAGAAGTGGCAAGACAGACACACTGCAGGCCAAACAGGTTGGGCCTAGACTGACCACGTCAACATTTGGCCACGTCTGCTCCCCTCTGTCGCTGGGTCCCAGTCCCTATGATGAGGCAGCCGCACATGTCACAGCCCACGCGCCCGCATACGCCCTGTGTCTCCTGAGAACACCGACCTTTCCTGCGGTGACGTCCAGACAATGCTCAGCCTTGGGCACTGAACCAGGCAATCCCACCACCCAGCCCACTCCATGCCCAAGCTTTGCCAGTTGTCTCAGCGAGGACAGAACCACCAGGAGCTTCGGCGGTCCTGTGCCTTCAGTCCCGTCCCAGAGGGCAGTCCCTGCACGTTGTGGCCGAGCAGAGCCGCCTAGCAGTTTAGCAGATGTCCCTCAGTTTGGGTGTGTGTGATTCCCCCCTGGTGAGGGCACTCGGCCAAGCAGCTCCTGCAGCAATGCCCCAGGAGCCGTGTGTCCTCCTCGGTACAAGCCCCGGGGGCCCGGGCGGTGCTCAGCCTGTCCTGGGCTCAGGAGGCATCCGCCGGACTTCCAAGATTTCTTCCCCTTCCTCGTTATCGGTAAACTGCAGGGAGATACGGAGGCCACGCACGGGCCCGCGCGCAGCACACCTGCCCCGACGGTAGAGCACGCGGCTGCGACCGGTCATGCCTCCGGCGGCGGCCACGCATCCAGGCGTCCGCCCGCCCTTCCTCCCGCGCCGGTTGTTCGGCCTCCACCGGCTCCAGGAGGGGCTGTCTGCCCGCCCTCCTCCCGCTTCCTCCTGTCCCGTCCGCGCGGACCCCGGCTCCCCTCTCCGTTCCTGCCGCGATCCGTTCTCTGGGACCGGGTCCCTTCTGGTCACCCGAGCGGCCACGGAGCCCCCTCCGCCCCAGAAGGCGCCGGGCGCAGGACTACAACTCCCAGAAGGGCCCCGCGCGCACGACCCTGCGCGGCCGCCGTCGTGCGTCACGTGGGCTGTCCTCGCGGGTCACGTGGCCGCGGCGCGGGTCACGAGAACAAACACCGGGCAGCAGAGCTTCCCGGGCCGGTCGGTCCGCCGGTGGCCATGGCCAACGTGTCCAAGAAGGTGTCGTGGTCCGGCCGCGACGTGGACGACGACGAGGCGGCGCCGCTGCTGCGGAGGACGGCGCGGCCCGGGGCGCCGGCCGGCGAGAGCACGCCGCTGCTGAACGGGGCCGGGCCGGCGGCCGCCCGCCAGGTGAGGCCCGTCCACCGGGAGAGCCCCGGGCCCGCGCCTCAGTCTCCCCGCCGCCGGGAGCCGGCGTCGCCGTGGCTGGCGTAAGCCGGGCCTTCCCCGCCGGTCCCACCTGGGGGTCAGCGGCTCTGGCGGGCGGAGGTCGCTCCGTCGCCGGTGGCCCTGTGCCCGGCCGCTGCTGACCGGCGCATCGGTGCTCCGATCGTCCCCCTCGGTGAAGAGGAGGAACTCGAGCCCCGGACGGGTGTGGGAACGTGCCCGGGGTCGTCTTTGGCAAATGGCAGCGCTGGCCTCGGAACCTGGGCCCTGGGGTTCTGGAGTCTTGGGAGGAAGCTCTGGGCCGGGTGACTGGTGGGGTTCGAGGAGCAGGCCGAGCTCACCGTGACACTGTGTTCTGAGCCTGCACGAACTTCCGGCTGCCGAGTTTTCTCTTGCCGTGTGGGCCACCCTTCTCTGCGGGGATCAGTGCAGGGCGATCGTAGGCATGACAAGTGTTTGCACCCAGTCTTCCTTACCAATTAAACGGAATTAGAGCGTGCAGACAGACGCTCTAAGCAACAAGTCCGAGTGGTTGTAGTGTGTTCACGTAGCGATGCGGTTTGCGTCTTTGAACGCATGTATGCGTGTTGTGTTCATTTTGAGTTAATGAGCTGTTTTTATTCGTCGGTCTTATTCTATTTTTGGTATCGTTCTTTTCTTAGTCTGTATCTGTCCTTTAACGTTAGAGCGGTCTTTAGAAATTAGGAACGACCCAAGCGGCAGGGTGTTTCTGTCGGGCTTATCTCCAAGTTCCCCCAGTCCCTTGGACATGCATCAGAGAGTGAAGGTGCAGGTCTGTTCTTTGAGTGAAATCTTATGCTGAAATGCTCACTGTGTCTACGTGAGAAGTGATCTGAAATGGCTAATTTGGAGAGGGGCCTTGAGGGTGCTTTGTTATTTTCTTGTTGGAACATTATTTTTTCCCTTTGAAAGACAGTAACCTGGGGTCGACAAAATGGAATTGTGAAACTGGCTTTACAGGTAAAGAGACTGGAAACGTTGAAGTGGAATTTGGGTTTATCTCAGGACTGAATGTGCATTTCCTACTTATCTTTGCAAGTAGACACAGGAGTTGGCTTTAAGAAGAGCCTTTTCAACTCTTAAAAAAATAATTCCGTTAAAAAAAGTTTGCAAAATATGTTTGTGTTTAGTAACACCTGATCATTTTTCTTAAACAATTAAGAATTATTATGCACCGACTGTGTGCCCAGCTGCATGTAGTTTGCCTGGAACACAGGTGCAGAAGCAGCTTCCTTCCAGCTGGTTGCAGGCTCATGGAGAAATATGCCTGGTGCTCTGTGAAGACTGTGTGAGGGGCCCCAAGGGCAGGAGAGGTCCCATTTGGGTTCAGTCTTGAGGAGTGCAAGACCCTCAGGCGGGCCGATAGGCGGGAAAGGCTGAAGTGTGTGTTAGGGATCCCCTGTGAATTTGGAAGGTAGATGGGAGTGGGAGACAGGCGGGTCAGACTTGTAGGGGACAGCTGCTGGCTTTGAATTTGGCTTTATCTCAGGGAGAGTCCTGCGGGAAGCTGGAGATTTCAGTCCTAAGGGATTGGAGCTTGCTTTGTGCGGACCGGTGGCAAGGGGGAGACCGCTCCGCACCCCAGGAGACAAGCCCCGTGGCCTCTTTTGCCTCAGAGTCCTCCCCTGCAGAAAGATGAATGTGTGTGCTGCCCTGAGCAGGGCCTGTCCCAGCTGGTGGACGGTAGCCACTCTCAGTGGATTAGTATCGGAAACGGCAGCATGAAAGTGTCTGTCTTTGGGTTGTCCTTCATGGGGCGACTCCGCTGGCAGCTGACAGGATTCCGTGATGCTGGCTTTCTGGTGGGGAAGGTCTGCCCTGGGCCCACAGGCGAAGTTCAGCATTAGGCTCCGGGGGGGGGGCACCCTAACTCTGCAGCCAACGGTGACCTGTAAGCTGCTGTCAGTCCATTTGAACTAAAATGACAGCCCAGACCAACAACCGCCCTACAGGAACGTTCTAGTGAATCAGACGTGGGAGCTCGTCTTGGCCAACTCCCAGTGCTTTGGGGTTTGTTGTGTGGTGTCCATAGGTGGATGGTGGTGGTGTGGGCACGAGCAGAGCCTGCCAAGCTCCCGAAGTAGCTGCCCTGGGCAGCGTGTGCCATGTGGCCGTCCTGCCGGGCTGCTCAGTGCCCCGCAAGGAGCAGGTGCGGCCTGCTATCCTGGGCAGGGGGGGCTGATGACTGGTCCGAGCTCAGCCTCCATCTGCCCGGGAGCAGGCTGTTCAGAGCCACCTGTGGGTTACGGTTCCCTGCGTCAGGCCCCTGGGCCCATCGTGCGGGAGTGTGGGGTGATGGTGAGTTACCAGCGAGTCCCTGCCCTTCTGCCGGGACAAGGAGAGGGTGAGGTCAGCCAGCAAGTCATGGTCATGTGTGTGGGCAGTGGGAAGCAGAGCATTTCGAGAACTCACACAGGGAACTCTGAGGCAGAAACAGATGCTCCAGAGGTGGAGGGGGGGTATTTGCAGTGTTTGTAAATGCAGGACATTTCCAGGGACCTCGGCTTTGGGAAGCTCCACCTGGGACACCTTGGGGCTGGGGGCGGGGGTAGGACTCTCAGGTTAGTGTTTAGACTCAGTTCTAGGGATCTTGCTTCTCTGGGAACTGGGTTACCTCTGTGTCCTGCCCTGACGACTGGAGCCACAGACCGCAGCCTGAGAGTGCCGGGGGAGGGGCAGGGGTGCTCAGCGGCGGGCCATCTCTCGTCCTCACCGGCCCTTTGAGTTCTGCTCTACGGTAGGTGAGCACTGCACCTTTCTCCTAGGTGCCTCTTAGGGCTCAGCTCCTCCTGGAAGTTCCTCTGCCTCCCCTCTGCCTCCGCGTCTTTGACCCGTCCTCCCCCCACTCTGTCTGCGCACCCACAGCCTCACTTTGTAGGCTTCAGGCTGGCTGCTGCAGTGCCCTCCCCGAGGGTTCCCCACACCTGCGTCTCTCCTGCCGTCAGTCTCACCTGTGCACGGTCAGTCCCGCCTGCAGCAGGGGCGTAGACTCGAGAGCGGAGGGACAGGACTGGGCCCAGGCCCACACAGAGGGTCCCGGGAGCCCCCCGCTGCGCAGCTCAGGCCTTCTCCTCATTGGGGTTCAGCCCGCAGGCCTCCTCGTCCACCTGACCTTGCACTTACCTTGTTTACGGGCATCTGCCTGCTTGGCCTGAAGTTTCTGGCTGCTGGAGCCCTCTGTCCTCCATGGCTGCTGGAATACACAACACCCCAACAGGACAGCAAACGGTCTTTGCATTGTTTTTACACTTGGTTTGACTGTGAGTGAAAACCTATAACAAAATTTACCACCTTGACCAGCTTCAAACATACAGTTCAGCGGGATGAGAGGCATTCACATCGTTGTGTAACCGCCCTGCCACCCACCCAGGGAACCGGTCCGTCTTGCACAACTGAAACTGTCCCCATGAAACACTGAGCCCCAGCCCCTCCCCAGCCCCTCGTGCCCACCCTTCTGCTTTCTGTCTCCATAAACCTGACTGTTCTAGAAGCCTCCTCCTGTGCTGTGAGTGGGATCATATGGTGTTTGTCTTTTTGTGACCGGCTGCTTTCTGTTAGCAGAACGCTCTAAGGCTCGTCCATGTTGGAGTGGGTTGCAGAATTTCCTTCCTTTTGAAGATCAGGCGACCTTGTGTTGCCTTGTGTGGCAGTAGTTTAGCCATTCATCTGTCAAGGGACACTGGGGGTGCTTCCACCCCTCGGCTGGTGTGACTCATGCTGCTGGGGGCACAGTGTGCAAGCGTCTCATGGGTTCCTGCTTCCAGCTCTTTTCAGGACACACCAGGGGTCAGATTGCTGGGTCACGTGGTCATCCTGTGTTTAATTTTCCAAGGAAGCACCACACTGCTTTCCACAGCCGCTGCACCGTCGTGCACCCCCACCCCAGCGTGCGGGGCGCCAGCTTCCCACATCCTCCCCGGCACACGCTGCTCTGTGGTTCGGCGGTGGTGTTGAGCATGTTTTCACGTGCTCGTTGGCCCTGCGTGTGTCGCTGTTGGAGACGTGCCTTCAGGTCCTCTGCCCACTTTTTTAAACCGTGCTGCTTTTGCTGTTGTCTTGTAGGAGTTCTTGACGTGTTGTGGATGTTAACTCTTTTCGGACGTGCGATTTGTGATACGCTGTCCGTCGTACAGGCTGCCTTTCGCTCTGTTGTCTCCCGTGACGCACAGAAGTTTCTCAGTGTGATGTGGCCATCCCCTTTACGTGTACATTTTTTAAATGTTTACAAATAAGTGTGGGTTTACAGGAAGTTGACAAAGCCTCACAGAGAGGGCCCGTGAGCCTTACCCCAGGTACCTCCATGGCTTCTGTCCCACAGAACAATAGCACCGAGCTGACACCGGGACATCGACACGGGCACCTGTGTGCTTCTCTGCCCTTAAGTCCCGTGTCTGTGTCCGTGCCACCACAGTCAGCATGCAAAGTACACACCTCAGCATGGAGCTCTCTCGTCCTGCCTCTGTGGGCACCCCTCCCGCACCCCGATCTGTTCTCATTCCTTCGGCCCGACGTTTTGAGTGCAGGTCAGCCCGGCTGCTCCATGTGTCATCTCCAGGATTGGCTGCTTTCACTGAGCATCACGCCCCAGAGATTTCATCTAGGCTCTTGTGGGTGTCGGTAGTTTGAGGAGTCGGGATGGAATCTAACCTTTGTTCAAAAGAAAGAAACAGACACAGCATCAAGTAAATCACTGAACTCCGAGGGATGTTTCCTGGAAGATGCACTTAAAGCCCAGAAAAGAGAAGCGAGGGAAGGGAGGGGCCGCCACTTCCCAGTCCAGGCATGCTCTCTTGGGGTGCAGGCCGCCCTGCCCAGCTGGCGTCCTCTGGTCGGGCGCCGAGGACCTGTGTCACCTGAGCTAGTGAGTCTGTGCCAACTGGACCTTTCTTTCTTTCTTTCTTTCTTTCTTTCTTTCTTTCTTTCTTTCTTTTTTTAAGATTTTATTTATTTGAGACAGAGCGAGCACGAGCAGGGGCAGAGAGAGAACCAGGCTCCCTGCTGAGCAGGACCCCGGGATCATGACCTGAGCCGCAGCCAGATGCTTCACCAACTGAGCCCCCCAGGCCCCCGTGACAGGACCGTTTTTGTCACACCTCCCGAGGCTGCAGCCCAGCTCTTGGAAACTGCAGATTCCCGAGGAGATGTGTGATGGCCCTGACTCTGAGCCCCCTTGTTGTGGAGGGATGACTGCCCGGTGTAACCAAGGTTCTTTCCTGATCACTGTTGGGTGAGATAGAACTGGCCAGACGGACTTTCTCTGTGGCTCCATCTGCCAGGTCGGAGGGCAGATTGCGTTCTCCTCTGCTTCTCACGCTTTCAGCGCCACCTGGCCTTGTTCAGCCGGGTTTGTCCATCTTTGCACCCCATCTGCCTGGCCGGTCTGTGTGTACGGACACATCCCCAGGGACGTGCATTTGGTGTTGCTGTGGCCGGGTGGTGGCCCAGAACCCCTCCTGCTCATGTGTGTCCTGTCTGTGGAGCAGAGGCTGCAGCCAGGTCCGGGCCCCTCTTGGGTGCAGTTGGCTTGAGAACTGGGACTCCTTGCTGGGCCGGCACGGTGGCCAGCGGGGCTAGCCCTCCTGCCCGAGGCTGGGAGCTAGGGAGCCTCAGCCTGCCTGTCTCATTGTATTCAGCAGTTTGGGGGCGTTGTCAGTGTGTGTTTCTCTCCGCGAGCCCCGTGCTGGGCTCAGTGCGCGCCTGTGGAGAGGAGGGAGCACGCTGAGCCTCCCGGGAACACGCTGCTCGGAAGCCCCCCGTTGTGGGGCGAGCGTGTGCGGCGCTGGCCGGGGCGCCTGAGCGTGCCCGGACTGTGTTTGCTGCAGGCGCCTGGCTCTGGCCGAGTTTGTAGAGTAAGCATGGGGACAGGTTAGGGCGATAACTAGTAGCAAACTAGAACAGTTGTAACAATAGATTGACATAAAAGTGCTGCACTCAGGGCTCCTGTGGGGGTGTGAGGCGGTAAATGCCCCCGTGATGGCTTGAAGTGAGGAGAGCGGCCCCTTGTGATGCAGCACGAGGGGACTGCTGCCCTTCTGACCACGGCAGGAGGACGGTCATCTGCTTCCTGCTGACTGCACGCGCCTGAAGCTGTGGAGAAGGGGGACGATTATATAATTTGTTCACGTCCCTGCGGCAGGTTTTCACCGCGTGCAGGGCCGCTGGATAAACGGCAGGGCGCCCGCTACACCTGCACTTCCGAGAAACCACGAGTCCTGTTTCCACACAGCGTCTGGGACATACTTACCCTGAAACGTGTTTCTCTGAAATGCAAACGTGGCGGGCGCCCGTGTTCTGCCTCCTAGGCCTCGCCGTAGCCGTGCGCTGCGCGTGAGGGCAGTCACGTGCCTGCTTGCCTGTCCTCTGTGGCTGACGGGGGTGTAGCCGTGTGTCTGGAGGGCCTGCCTGGAGGCTGGGCGCAGCTCCCCGCCTGCCAGAGCCCCTCAGTCTCATGATGAGGGGACACAGGAAGTGGGGGGGTGGGGGAGCCTGAAGGACGGTGTCATGGGTGCCTTGCAGCCCTTGGCCCCTGGGGCAATCGGGTGTCTGCAGTCTCATCTGTGCCTTAGGCCAAGAGGGGGCAGGGCCTCTGGGGTAAAGAAGGCCTGGACTCGCGCAGAGCCTGGACTTCTCTGGGGTCCAGCACCGGCCACGACCTGTGACTGAGCACCCTGTGATTTCTCTTGTGCTTCTAGTCGCCACGCTCAGCATTTTTCCGGATTGGACAGATGAGCAACGTGGAACTGGACGATGAGCTGCTCGACCCGGTGAGTAGTAGACCCTTTCCCGTCCTTTCGGCTCTCAGCGCCTACCCTTCCCCAGGAAGGGCGGGGCGGCTCCTGCAGAGGCGCCTCCGAGCAGAGCGCCGACGGTAAATGCTGAGCGAGAAGGTGGCGGACGGCAAGCAGGGCCGTGCAGAGCGAGAGGACAGGTGCGGACAGTCCGTGCAGAGCTCGGGGACAACATGATGAAAAGACGATGGGGCCCCCAGAGGCTGGGTGACCAGGGAGGTCGGCTCCGAGTGTCTGAGTCCCCTGAGGCTGAGCCACATGAGTGGAGATGGGGCCAGTGCACGCCAGCAGGGAGCACCGACCTGTCCTGGAAACGTGCAGGAAGCAAGGCCAGGGGAGTAGGCACCGTGTGGGGGAGACGGGCCCCGAGTGGGCTGGTGGTGGCTCTGGGGACAGGGATCTCTGGAGTCTGGGACCTGGGACAGCATGATGTTCTCCTGCCCTGTGCCAGGCTGTCTGGCAGCTGCTGGGGCATGTTTGCTGAGCCCGCCCTGCTCTCCAGCCTTGCACGTGACTTCCTCCTCAGGGTTTTGTGGTTCTGACCTGCGACCCTCTCATGCCCGGTGACGGCCA
>NW_024424452.1:37874442-37877460 GCF_017311325.1 Ursus maritimus
CTGCTGAGCAGGACCCCGGGATCATGACCTGAGCCGCAGCCAGATGCTTCACCAACTGAGCCCCCCAGGCCCCCGTGACAGGACCGTTTTTGTCACACCTCCCGAGGCTGCAGCCCAGCTCTTGGAAACTGCAGATTCCCGAGGAGATGTGTGATGGCCCTGACTCTGAGCCCCCTTGTTGTGGAGGGATGACTGCCCGGTGTAACCAAGGTTCTTTCCTGATCACTGTTGGGTGAGATAGAACTGGCCAGACGGACTTTCTCTGTGGCTCCATCTGCCAGGTCGGAGGGCAGATTGCGTTCTCCTCTGCTTCTCACGCTTTCAGCGCCACCTGGCCTTGTTCAGCCGGGTTTGTCCATCTTTGCACCCCATCTGCCTGGCCGGTCTGTGTGTACGGACACATCCCCAGGGACGTGCATTTGGTGTTGCTGTGGCCGGGTGGTGGCCCAGAACCCCTCCTGCTCATGTGTGTCCTGTCTGTGGAGCAGAGGCTGCAGCCAGGTCCGGGCCCCTCTTGGGTGCAGTTGGCTTGAGAACTGGGACTCCTTGCTGGGCCGGCACGGTGGCCAGCGGGGCTAGCCCTCCTGCCCGAGGCTGGGAGCTAGGGAGCCTCAGCCTGCCTGTCTCATTGTATTCAGCAGTTTGGGGGCGTTGTCAGTGTGTGTTTCTCTCCGCGAGCCCCGTGCTGGGCTCAGTGCGCGCCTGTGGAGAGGAGGGAGCACGCTGAGCCTCCCGGGAACACGCTGCTCGGAAGCCCCCCGTTGTGGGGCGAGCGTGTGCGGCGCTGGCCGGGGCGCCTGAGCGTGCCCGGACTGTGTTTGCTGCAGGCGCCTGGCTCTGGCCGAGTTTGTAGAGTAAGCATGGGGACAGGTTAGGGCGATAACTAGTAGCAAACTAGAACAGTTGTAACAATAGATTGACATAAAAGTGCTGCACTCAGGGCTCCTGTGGGGGTGTGAGGCGGTAAATGCCCCCGTGATGGCTTGAAGTGAGGAGAGCGGCCCCTTGTGATGCAGCACGAGGGGACTGCTGCCCTTCTGACCACGGCAGGAGGACGGTCATCTGCTTCCTGCTGACTGCACGCGCCTGAAGCTGTGGAGAAGGGGGACGATTATATAATTTGTTCACGTCCCTGCGGCAGGTTTTCACCGCGTGCAGGGCCGCTGGATAAACGGCAGGGCGCCCGCTACACCTGCACTTCCGAGAAACCACGAGTCCTGTTTCCACACAGCGTCTGGGACATACTTACCCTGAAACGTGTTTCTCTGAAATGCAAACGTGGCGGGCGCCCGTGTTCTGCCTCCTAGGCCTCGCCGTAGCCGTGCGCTGCGCGTGAGGGCAGTCACGTGCCTGCTTGCCTGTCCTCTGTGGCTGACGGGGGTGTAGCCGTGTGTCTGGAGGGCCTGCCTGGAGGCTGGGCGCAGCTCCCCGCCTGCCAGAGCCCCTCAGTCTCATGATGAGGGGACACAGGAAGTGGGGGGGTGGGGGAGCCTGAAGGACGGTGTCATGGGTGCCTTGCAGCCCTTGGCCCCTGGGGCAATCGGGTGTCTGCAGTCTCATCTGTGCCTTAGGCCAAGAGGGGGCAGGGCCTCTGGGGTAAAGAAGGCCTGGACTCGCGCAGAGCCTGGACTTCTCTGGGGTCCAGCACCGGCCACGACCTGTGACTGAGCACCCTGTGATTTCTCTTGTGCTTCTAGTCGCCACGCTCAGCATTTTTCCGGATTGGACAGATGAGCAACGTGGAACTGGACGATGAGCTGCTCGACCCGGTGAGTAGTAGACCCTTTCCCGTCCTTTCGGCTCTCAGCGCCTACCCTTCCCCAGGAAGGGCGGGGCGGCTCCTGCAGAGGCGCCTCCGAGCAGAGCGCCGACGGTAAATGCTGAGCGAGAAGGTGGCGGACGGCAAGCAGGGCCGTGCAGAGCGAGAGGACAGGTGCGGACAGTCCGTGCAGAGCTCGGGGACAACATGATGAAAAGACGATGGGGCCCCCAGAGGCTGGGTGACCAGGGAGGTCGGCTCCGAGTGTCTGAGTCCCCTGAGGCTGAGCCACATGAGTGGAGATGGGGCCAGTGCACGCCAGCAGGGAGCACCGACCTGTCCTGGAAACGTGCAGGAAGCAAGGCCAGGGGAGTAGGCACCGTGTGGGGGAGACGGGCCCCGAGTGGGCTGGTGGTGGCTCTGGGGACAGGGATCTCTGGAGTCTGGGACCTGGGACAGCATGATGTTCTCCTGCCCTGTGCCAGGCTGTCTGGCAGCTGCTGGGGCATGTTTGCTGAGCCCGCCCTGCTCTCCAGCCTTGCACGTGACTTCCTCCTCAGGGTTTTGTGGTTCTGACCTGCGACCCTCTCATGCCCGGTGACGGCCAGTTGATCTTTCCTGTGCTGGTGGCCATGTGTATGTCTTCTTTGCAGAAATGTCTGTGCAGATCCTGTGCCACTTTAATTGGGTTGTTTGTGTTTTTATCATTGGGTTGTAAGAATTCTTTTTATATCAGATGCACATTGCTCATCAGGTACAAAATTTGCGAAAAGTTTCTTCCACTCTTTGGATGGTCTTCTCACTTTCTGACAGGTTCCTTGGAAGTACAAAACCTTTTATTTATGTATTTATTTATTTTAGAGCGTGGGGAGGTAGGGGAGGGGCAGAGCGCGAGGGAATCTTAAGCAGGTTCCACACCCAGTGCAGAGCCCAACACGGGGCTCGATCCCACGACCCAGAGATCATGACCTGAGCCGAAATCGAGTCGGACGCTCAGCTGATGGAGCCCCCAGGAGTCCCCGCAAAAGCTGTTAATTTTGATGAAGTCCAGCTGACCGTTCTTTTTCAGTGTTATATCTAAGAATCCACTGCCTAGTCCAAGGTCAGAAAGATTTTCTGCATTTTCTTCTGAGAGCTCTGTAATTTTAGACCTTTGATCCATTTTTTACTCATTTGTGTCTGGCGGAAGATAAGGGTACAGCCTCATTTGTGTGTGGCCATCCAGTTTCCCAGGCCCTTTCTCAGGAAACCACTCTTTC
>NW_024424452.1:37877466-37899058 GCF_017311325.1 Ursus maritimus
TAACGAGTGGTCTTGGCACTGTGTCACAAAAGCAGTTGGCTGCAAACGTGAGGGTTTCTCTCGGGGCTCTGCTTGCCTTCCACCCATCCCCACATCTGTCCTTGTGCTGGGGCCACGCCGTCTGGAGGACTAGAGCTTTTGTGGTGAGTTTTGAAACTAGGAAGTGAGAGTCCTCCAGGTTTGTTCTCCTTTTTCTTTTTTAAAGATGTTATTTATTCATTTATTTTGAGAGAGAGCAGGAGCAGGGGAGCAGCAGAGGGAGAAGCAGGCTTCCCGCTGAGCAGGGAGCCCGATGCGGGGCTCGATCCCAGGACCCTGAGATCATGACTTGAGCCGAAGGCAGATGCTTCACTGACGGAGCCACCCAGGCGCCCGTTCTCCTTTTTCAAGGTCATTTTGGCTGCTCGAGACCCCTTCCGTTTCCATGTGGTTCTCGGACCAGCATGTCCGTTTCTTCAAGGACGCCCGCGGGGCCTGTCTGGGGCTCGCTGCTGCTTCACACTTAGTCTTCTGACCCAGGAACCACAGGGTCTTTCCATTTATTCACATCTCCCGTTCCTCTCAACGGTGTTTGGTGGTTTTTAGCGCACACATCTTACACTTCTTCTGCTGTGTGTATTTTAGGAATAAATTTCATTTTATTCTTGATGCTGTCCTAAGTTTTCTTAATTTCATTTCTGGCTGCTCCTTGCAGGTATGTAGAGGAGCCTTTGATTTTTGCATGCCAGTCCCATAGCCTTCAGTCGTGTTGAGTGCATTATTTTAATAACTTCTTAGTGTATTTGGGGATTTTGTGTATACGAGGTCGTGTCTTCTGCAAATAGTGAGTTTTACTTCTTCCTTTCCGCTCTGGATGCCTTTTCTCTCTTCTTGTCTGCTTGCCCTGGTAGGACCTCCAGGACCGTGTGGGGCGTCCTTGTCTTGTGCCTGATCTTAGGGGAGAAGCTTCCGTCTCACCATCGAGTGGGACGCTCACCGTGGGGTTTTCCTAGACGCCCTGATGAGATTGAGGGGGTTCCTTTCTGTTCTTACTTTGTGACGTATGTTTGCCATGGAGTGTTGGATTTTTATTAGATCCTTTTCCTGAATCCGTTGAGATGATCCTGAGGATTTTGTCCTTTATTCTGTGGAAATGGTATTGAGCTGTTTTTACTCACAACACTGCAAACACCAAATGTGTGGGTTTTCCTCAGCAAGCACTTCTCCAATTCTCTGCAGTGTCCCACACTGTAACTCAGTTCTGACACTATCTGCCCGGCATGGGTGCAGACCTCCCCAAGGCTGAGGGCCCGGTCCCACAAGACCGCCCCCACTCCAGATGGCACTCACACGCCCAGGCTGTCAGCAGCCGTAAGTCAGGGTTCTCATGACCCCCTTCTCGAGCACCGTGGTTTGCTGGAACGGCTCACAGAACTCAGGGAAACACCTTACTTATGGTGACTGGTTCATCATCAAGGATATGACTCGGGAACAGCAGATGAAAGACACCCACAGGAGGGGTGTGGGGGGGTGGGGGGGCAGGGAAGGAGCACGGAGCTGCCAGGCCCTGCCCCGGAGCGCCCCCTCCCCCTCTCGGCACCTCCGTGTAGCCGGAGGCTCCCGAACCCCTTCACTTCGGGTTTTCAGGGAGGCCGGTTCCACAGGCGCGGTGGATTAGACGGTCGGTGGTCGGTGTTGGGCTCGGTCTGTGGCCCCTCCCCCTCCGCAGAGGCTGCAGGTCAGGGTGTGGAACAGAGAGTTCTGCTCTCTGAGTGAGCCTTGGTCTCCTGGCTGGCAGCCCCCACCTGTCTCCGAGCACACAGAAAACACCCTCCAGAGAGGCCGCGGGATTTCAGAGCTGGGTGCCAGCACCTGGGACGCGATCAGGGACGTATTTCCCATGGTTCCACAAACACGAGGTCTCTCGATTTTCGGATATGTCGCTGGGGTGATCCTAACCTGGCCATGGTGCCGAGGGACCCATCTGCTTGCATCTTGTCCAGGACGCTGTGTCTGGGTTCCTGAGGGGCGTGGGCCTGCACTTCCAGACTCCTGGCTTCGTGGGACAGACGGACACGTGCCCCCTCCGCTTCTCGTTCGCATTTGCTCCTAAACGTGCTGTTTGTCAAGTGTGTGTCTCTGCCTCTGACTTCTGCAGGAGATGGACCCCCCTCACCCCTTCCCCAAGGAGATCCCGCACAACGAGAAGCTCCTGTCCCTCAAGTATGAGGTGCGCCTTCTCCCTCTGCACCCTGACCCCGAGCAGCCCCCGGGCCCCTTGTCCCCCTCCCTGGCCTGCCGTGAGCCCGGGTCAGCCGCGTGTCGTGGGTGCTGTCCTGCAGAGCTTGGACTACGACAACAGCGAGAACCAGCTGTTCCTGGAGGAGGAGAGGCGCATCAACCACACAGTAAGTCTGGGCTGGCGTGTCCTCGAGACCGTGCCTCCCCCAGCTGCCCTGGCGCTGCTCCCCATTCTGGCCGCGGCCATCTCCCACCCCCTCCGTGGTCCTCGAGCCTCTAAATCTGGAGCCAGAGACGCCGATACAGGACACGGGGCAGGAGTGGGTGTGTCGGGGGGTGTGATGGAGAAGGACACGCGGAGTCGTCAGCCACAGTGTGGGGTGGTTGCGAAGGCCCACGACCTCTGAGACGTCGACCAGAGGCTGCCTCCCCGGGCGCGGGGTCCTGCACGTGGCATGCCGTTGCTCGTGGCGGCGGCTGGCAAAACCCCAGGAGCTGGTCGCGCCGTCTCCGGAGTGGCCTGTGAGTGGGGGCCTCCCCACCGCGCCCACTTCTGACAGCTGCCCTCCCCACAGGCCTTCCGGACGGTGGAGATGAAACGCTGGGTCATCTGTGCGATGATTGGGATCCTCACGGGCCTCGTGGCCTGCTTCATCGACATCGTGGTGGAGAACGTGGCCGGCCTAAAGTACAAGGTCGTCAAGGACAGTATCCTTTGTCTGTAGTCCCCAGCACAGAAGGGGGCACGGGCTCCGCCGCGGAGCCCGCGGGTCCCAGGAGTGGCTGTGCAGCCCTGAGCCGGCCGGTGGTGCGAGGCCTCCGAGCCGGGCGTGTTTGCCATCCAGGTGGGAGAGGTGTGGCTGCGTGGTTGCATCTCGTGCCAGGGCGGGGGGCACTCTGGGCCCAGAAGGCCGGGCCGCAGGACTGCAGCAGGCAGGCCAGGGCTGAAGCTGCCAGTCGTCCTTGATGAGCGCCAGATATTGACAAGTTCACGGAGAGGGGCGGGCTCTCCTTCTCCCTTTTGCTGTGGGCCACGCTGAACTCCGCGTTCGTGCTTGTGGGCTCTGCGATCGTCGCCTTTGTGGAGGTACTGCCGCCAGGAGGTCACAGCAGGGTCTCCTATGGGTGGGAACCCTGAAGCTCCTACTGGCGAGGTCCGCGGGGCTACACTGGCGGGGCTACACTGGCAGGGCCTCCGGCATAGGTGTTAATGGGCAGTCAAAGCAGAAGGCGCCCGGTTCCCGTGGTGCCACTCCTGCCCTGCGCAGCGAGGACCCCGGGGGGTGCCCGGGACGTGCAGGCCTCACCATCAAGGCTGGTCCAGGTGGAAGGAACCACGCCTTCTTTCCAGGACTTCTCCCAGAAGCCTCTCTCCCTGTAGTCTGCCTCTTTCTTTGCTTCTCCCTTGGGTGTAGCATCCGGAAACTTCCATCTGTGGTGCAGTGTGGTGCCCCTCCCGCCCCCACGTGGGGACACTGGGCCTACTTTCCGCTCCATTCCCGACCCTTCCCATGGCCTGCTCCCCACTACCCCCATCATCACTGCTTTTGGAATGGGGAGAAGCAGGAACCCCTCCATGGGCAGCTGTCCCCTGCCCTGGGCACCACGTGGCCGTGTCCGCCTGGGCCCTTGGCGGCTGTAGCACCTCCCTTGCTCAGCCTGGCTCAGTGCCCGCCTCTCTCTCCTTCCAGCCGGTCGCCGCTGGCAGCGGGATCCCACAGATCAAGTGCTTCCTCAATGGGGTGAAGATCCCCCATGTGGTCCGGCTCAAGGTGAGGCCCGGAGGGGGCGCTGGGCTGGGAGCTGCCGCTTTGGCTCCGACACCTCTGGGACTTGGCCAGACTCGCTCTGTGGGCTGCCCACGTGCGTGTGTATGCATTTCACGTAAATTTTCTTTGGAAGGGGGTAAGTAAAGTTTTCTCTCTTGCGCTGTAAATGACACACATGTGCTTGAATGAGGCGTCCACTGTGACCACAGGCTGCGCGGTGTTAGGGTCTCAAGGTGAGAACAGCTCTGTTGGAGTGGGGGGTGCACCCGCCCTGAGTCTTTTCCTGTGTTCATAGTTTTCCTCGATACTCATCATGCTTAACGTTCTCGAAAACGCCCCAGTTCTGAAGAGATTGGAGTGTCAGGAGCGTGGTTCCTCCGAGGCCATTTCCAGAAGCCAGAGGCTTCTCTCCGCCCTTCTGGGGCGGTGTGCTCCCGGGGCCTGCAGCTGTGTACCGGGGCTGCGGGACCGGTGGCGGCAGCCCGAGGGAGCAGGGTGGTCCTGGCCGCACACCACAGGGTCCAGCCTGGCGGGCGCGGGGGTGGCAGATACACCCGGATCGTGTCCACAGGAGTGGGGGCTGCTGCTTTCGGCTCTCTGGGACACACGACTTACCGGGTTAGAAAACTGGAAGGTTTGCCAAGGCAGGAAAGAATCAGCCAGAATCCCAGCACCGAGGATGCCCGCCATACACTGGCCCCCCTGCACGCCTTCCTTGTCTCGTGGGTTTGGAGCTGGGCGCAGTCAGGATAGCTTTGCGGATACGGTTTTGCTACACATTCTCTGTGTGGCCTTTAGAGACTCGACGTACCTTCCTTTGTGTTCTAGACCCTCGTGATCAAAGTGTCCGGCGTGATCCTGTCCGTGGTGGGCGGGCTGGCAGTGGGAAAGGTAATGGAGCCTGTTTGCTGCCTGTGACCGAGGCCAGTTTGTTCTCTTGGGGCCGTGCTTTCTGAGGGCAGCCGTCCTGTGCTTCCAGGAGGGGCCGATGATTCACTCGGGCTCTGTGATCGCCGCCGGGATCTCCCAGGGGAGGTCGACGTCACTGAAGCGAGATTTCAAGGTGAGCGCTCTCCTGCTGACGCGGACGACCCTAGCATGTCCAGGAAGCTCTGCGGGGACCACGGCCTCGCCTGCAGTTGTTCCGAAGGCACGTGGGGCCTGGGAGGTCAGGAGCGGCTCACGCGCAGATTGAAGACACTTCATTTTCAAGATCTGTTTCAGAGCCATTTGTCACGTTTCCCCCAAAAGCCACCAGCATTCTGATGGGTGTTGCACTGACTTTACGTGGGAATTCAGAGACGTTCGTGGTTTTTATGAAACAGTCTTGTGTTTTTACGTCAAGATCGTGTTTTCAGTGCCTCGTTTGTTTGGCATTTGTCTGGTCTTCTGCGGGGTTTTGAGGTGTCGGATGGGTCCTCACGCAGTCTGTGAAGGGTCGTCATTGTCACAAGCCTCCTTTCTTGGCCGTTGGTCTGTGAGGGCGCGTTCGGTGTGTGCTGCCGCGTCTGTTCTGTGGTCTTCGTGAATCCACGTCGGTGGCCGTCCAGAAACCCCTCCGTGACCCCTGTCCCTCTCCCTCGGGCCCTGTCTCCGTGGCGCTCGCCAACCTTGCCGCGCTCTGAGGGAAGCACCCTTGGGGAGGCTAGCTTCTGCGTCTCCCCACATGTCCCCATGTGCTCCCGTTGCAGATCTTCGAGTACTTCCGCAGGGACACGGAGAAGCGGGACTTTGTCTCGGCGGGAGCCGCGGCCGGTGTGTCTGCTGCATTTGGAGCCCCCGTGGGTGAGGAGGGCAGCCCGCGTGGGGGAAGCCGTGGTCCCTCCTATGTGGAGGAGGGGTCTTGATGTTTGCAGACTGGGTGTGGGGTGAGGGTGTGGGCGCATGCCCCCGACAGGCCCGGTGGCCGCCTCTGCCAGTCTTGGTGCCCCTGGGTTGTGGGGTGTGAGGCTGCAGGGGCCACTGGCTCCCCTGTGTGTCCCGGGAGCACGTCAGGGCTGGGCTGCTTGCCATTCCAGGTGGGGTTCTGTTCAGCTTGGAGGAGGGCGCCTCCTTCTGGAACCAGTTCCTGACGTGGAGAATAGTAAGTGCCTTCAGAGGGCCACTCCCTTGCGGAGCTCAGGCCGTGCTGTCCCCTGGCCTCCGTTGCCTGGGCAGGCACCTGGCTCTCGGCCCGCACTGTGGTGCCCTCCCCTGGGGTCTCCAATCCGCTGCGCTGGGAGCTGCGCCCCTGTGGGGCTGCTACGGCCGGCTCTGCCCATCACTCAACCTGAGCTGCCCACTGTCCTGCCGTGTGTGCCTCCCCTGTCAGCCGTGAGCCGTGTTTGCACCCCGTTGTCCTCTTCGGGCCCCCCAGACCCCACCGCACACCTCGTCCCTCGGCTCCATCACTGGCTTGGCCTTGACGCTCATGCAGACAAGGCCGCACCGCGCTTGGCCGGCCGTGAGAGGCCAGCACCTCCTGCGTGACCAGCGGGGAGGGTCCCCTCCCAGCACCCCCCGGGCCCCCCAGCCCCCCGGCCCCCCAGCCTCCCATCCGTAGTTCTGACGGTACGTGTGCTCCCCTCTGCCCACAGTTCTTTGCTTCCATGATCTCCACGTTCACCCTGAATTTCGTCCTGAGTATTTACCATGGAAACATATGGGACCTCTCCAGCCCGGGGCTTATCAATTTTGGAAGATTTGACACAGAGGTAATACACTATGCTCCCTCGTTCTTTCTGATTCTTTCTCTGGCTTGGACCTTGGCCACATACTTAAGGTTCATCCTGAGAACGTGGACTCGGGAAACAGTCACTCTTAGCTGCAGGATTGAGCTCTTGGTTGTAAGTGCCAGGGGCTGGGAGGTGACCTAGGAAAGCTCACACCTGACCTACCCATGCAGGTGAGGACGCTTGGTACCCGCTGGGTGCTCTCGGGGGCATCTGGGCAGTCTACGGACTGTCAGATGGGGTGCGGAGACGGCGGGCCCAGGGTGCTCACACAGTCGCTTCCACGGGGCATGTGGGTGCTGTGCATTGAGACCCTTCTTCTAGGGCCAGCACACATGTGGACACAGCGGAGCCCTCAGGTCGCTCGGGGTCACGAGATGTGTTCCCGGGGCTCCCCTCACTTGTGCCCCCCTGACTGCCATTTGGCAAAAGTTCAGGCCATCCCCACCTTCAGGTGGACAAAGACCCGGGCCAGGAGCGGGTGAAAGTCTGCTCGAACACCCACACTTCTCTCCTGAGGACCTCCACAGTTGTGCGTGCGAGTCCTGGAGGCCCCGTGTGCGGGCCGACCACGGGCCGTGTCCATGCTCGTGTCGGAGTGGAGGGGGCTGGCGATGTTCTCCTCACAGGATGCTCGTTCTCTCCTCTGTGCAGACGATGGTGTACACGATCCATGAGATTCCTATCTTCATCGCCATGGGCGTGGTGGGTAAGGGCCGTCCCACGGAGGGACGCTTCCTGTCCCCCCCCAGGTGGCAGCTGGCGACTTCCAGTGGGGTCAGAGTGTGTGGCGGGGTCAGGGCCTGCCAGACCCCAGGCCTGGCCCAGCTTTGAAGTGGCTGGAGGGGGCCGTGGTCCCCACACCCAGTAAGCTGTCCTCCCACGTCCCGCTCTGTGCACGCGCCCCCGGGAGGGAGCCCACAGCTGGAAGACCAGCGCTTTACCACCCCTGGAGAAGCCCTCGGTGGCGTGCTCCTCTAAGGAATAGATGAGCTCTGGACGGTGCTTTCTAGTCTGGAAAACCTTCTTCCGCGGAAGGAAGGCAGGGCCTTTGAGAAACCTGCCTGTCCGTCTGCCAGGCTGTGCTGACATAGAGCACACAGACCCTGTCCTCCTGGCCTTTCTCCCGGGTCCCTTACACGCTGCCCCCTCCTGGTCACAGGTGGTATTCTTGGGGCCGTGTTCAATGCCTTGAATTACTGGCTGACAATGTTTCGAATCAGGTGAGAAGCCTCCGTTTTGTGGACCCGGGGCCTTTGAAAATGGGTGTGTTGTGGGCTCTGTGCCCATGGGGGTGCTGGAAGGCCACGTGCTGATGGGCCTCCTTGGTGTTGGTTCGTAGGGCGGGGGGCCACATGAGGCTGGGCGTGGCTGGAGGCTTGGGAGGCCCTGGGCCAGGGGACAGTTGGGCCTGCGGAGGCCCTCTTGCTGTCAGAAGAGCAGCTCTCGGAGCTTTCGGGTTTCTCGAAACCTTCGGGGAGGGCCCTGGGCTTGAGGAAGCACTTCTTCCTTCTCGTTCTCTTGCCTGGACTTAAAACGCGGTCGGCGAGTGCCCAGCAGATGACCTGGTGATTGCGTGCGCTGTGTCGCCCCCGGTCGTGTCCTGTGATGGGCTCTCCTGAGACACGGACTCCAGGTGCCGTGGCAGCTGCGTGGGTGTCCAGCCGTCCTGAGGTCCCGTCCGTCCTGCTGTTTGCTCTAGGTACATCCACCGGCCCTGCCTCCAGGTGATTGAGGCCATGCTGGTGGCTGCGGTCACGGCCACGGTCGCCTTCGTGCTGATTTACTCATCCCGAGACTGTCAGCCCCTGCAGGGGAGCTCCGTGTCCTACCCCCTCCAGGTAGGAGGCCCAGGCCCGGTGGGCAGGTCCATCAGGCAGGACGGGGCCGGAGGGTGGCCGACAGCTGAACTCCAGGCTCAGGTGGGCTTCACGGGCCTGCCGGGCATCAGCAGAGTGGACGTTACACTGGACGGGGTTTCCCCGATCGTCCTCCCAGAGCGGCACTCTGCCGGGGGCCACACTTGGACTTCGGAAATGGGGGCTCATGGGTGTGGACTCGAGAAGCCCCAACACCCGCACAGACATGCTCACTGCAGCACGGCCACAGCCCGCAGGGATCAGCCCAAGTGCCCGCCAGCTGGCAAACCGATCAGCAGAACGCAGTTTGTCCACAAGTGGGTTTATTTGGCCGTGGAAGGAGCCAAAGCCCTGACACGCTGCCACATGGATGGACCTCAGAAACACCATGGACAGAAGCCAGACACAAAGGCCTCTGTGTCGTGCGACACTCTGTATACGAAATGTCCAGAACCGGCACAGCCACAGAGGCAGAGCAGATGCCTGGTGGCCAGGGTGGGGGAACACCGGTGTCATGGGTGGGTCCTGGGCTCCAGAGCCACGCTGTTGAGCCCCGGAGTCCCCACGTGCCCCAGTGACCGCGTGTCCTGTGGACTGGCCCCCGCATGCTGGACCTGCCTCTGAAGCCCTCGCCGTTCCCAGGCCTGGGTCCTTGTGTCCTGCCTCCCGTGAGGCCACGACCTGCCCCAGCCATCACGTGGTTGGCCCCTGGCGCCGTGCAGGCCGGGACCAGTCTGCCCCACCGGCCCGTTCTCTCTTCCAACCTTGCAGCTCTTCTGTGCAGATGGCGAGTACAACTCCATGGCCGCCGCCTTCTTCAACACCCCGGAGAAGAGCGTGGTCAGCCTCTTCCATGACCCCCCAGGTACGTGCCTGAGCTCCGCGCCATCAGCCACATGTCCCCACGTGGGCCTTGATCCCTCCGGGCTACTCTGAGACTGACCCGCAGTCCCTGGGCCTGGGGGTCCCCTTCTGGCCAGCTGTGCCCCGAGGGCAGAGGTCACCATCCTTGCTGCGGAGGCGGGCACACTGTGCACAAGGGCTGGGGGCCCAGGGGTGGGCCAGGCCCTTCCCCTCCTGGGGGGCAGCTGCTGGGGCTTTCTCCATCGTGACAACATTCCTGTGTCCCATGGTATTTTCCTCCTGGGAGCTGCTTGCACGGGGCACTCTCCAGCCTGGTGACACAGGCCACGCATGTTTCCTTTTTAAGTGCTCTCCACCCCCACCGTGCTGCTCAGAGTCATGACCCCGAGGTCAAGAGTCGCACGCTCCTCCGACTGAGCCCGCCAGGTGCCCCCAGCCACAGACATTTTTAATTTAAAAAAACAGATTGTGAGGGGCGCCTGGGTGGCACAGTGGTTAAGCGTCTGCCTTCACGCTCAGGGCGTGATCCCGGCGTTATGGGATCGAGCCCCACATCAGGCTCCTCCACTAGGAGCCTGCTTCTTCTTCTCCCACTTCCCCTGCTTGTGTTCCCTCTCTCCCTGGCTGTCTCTATCTCTGTCGAATAAATAAATAAAATCTTAAAAAAAAAAAAAACAGATTGTGAATGCAGACCACTGCTTTTCAGAGCACGCCTTCCATGGGCGCTGATCTGGGCAGCGGCCTCGCCTCCACCCACGGCACACAGGCCCACGAGAGCGCCTACTCTGTGTGTCCGTGGAAGGCCCCGTGTGGTGGTTCTGCGACATCACTTTCCCTTTTCAGTTCGGGATCCTTTAGGCCATCTCTAATTGCTCCTTGTCACGAGCAAGGTCGCTGAGAACTTTTCTAGCCTTTATGTCTCTGTGCACGTGCGATGGGTTCACACAATCTAGCAGGACGTTTAAATCCAGGGTGAGGCCGAGCCCTTGGTACAGGGCACCGAGCTGGGCCGTTGGGCGGACACCAACCTCCGGACTGGTTGGCAGCTGGGGCGGAACGACCGTGTTCTGGGTGAATCCACCTGGCAGGCCCTGGCCCAGCCCCCTCTTCCCTAGGCTCCTACAATCCCATGACGCTTGGCCTCTTCACCCTGGTCTACTTCTTCCTGGCCTGCTGGACCTACGGGCTGACGGTGTCCGCCGGTGTCTTCATCCCGTCCCTGCTCATCGGGGCTGCCTGGGGCCGGCTTTTCGGCATTTCCCTGTCCTACCTTACGGGGGCCGCGGTGAGTATGGGCTTCTCCGTGGGCTTCTCCCAGGGCAGAGGGGCAGGTGCGTCAGAGCCCCTGGCCTTCGGCGTGGCCTCAAGCTCGTCTGGCTGCCGGTGTTGGACCGAGCACGCGATCAGCACGGCCATCTGCAGACGTGTTGGACAGAGACGCGCATAGGGAGAGGTGCTAAGTGTTACTAGAGTGCGTGCCCAGGGCGCGTGTGCCCGGCCTCTGGGGGGTAGGCTTCCCTTTTTTGTATTTCCTTTCCTATTTGAGTCTTTAAATTAAGATTTCTGAAACCATGAGAGGAGCCAAGGAAGGTGCCCTGTCCTCCCACCTGCTCCCTTTTCCGGTTCTGGCTGTGCCTGTGTCGGGTTTCTTCCAGCCGTGGCTCTGGATTTTTCTTTTTTAATTGAGAGGGGATTCACGTACCATCAGACGTCTCGCCGTGGAAGCGTGCAGTTGAGGGGTTCTTTGTATGCGAGAATCACCTGGGTCGTGTGTCTGTTGTCGCACACAGCGCTCTCCTCTCCCTAGGAAATCTGTGCCCGCTGGGTCACTGCTGTGCCCCAGCCCCCGCAGCCGCTCACCCGCCCTCTGTCTCTGCGGATGTGCCTGTCTGGGGCATTTCCGGAGCGGAGTTGCTTGCAGCGTGGCCTGTGTGGCTTCTCTCTTGCCGAGCACCGTGTCGACGGTTCTTGTCCGTGCTGGGTTCTCTCCCTGCACACACGGGGCGCCGCCATCCTCCCCTGCGTGCATCTGTCCCTCCTCCCGCCTTGGCCCATGGACTTCTTGCCGTCTGTGCGGTGTGTGCGGCTGGCACACGTCCTCCGGAGCCTCCCAAGCGGGGCACACCCGGGGTGTTTCCACACTTCCGTTCTAGGTGCTCCCACACACCAGGGTGCATGTGTGTGCGAATTTTGGGGTTTTCTTCTAGTGCTGGCATTGCTGGGCCAGGGGCCCCAGGCGGTCACGTATCCCAGTGGGCTTGCGTAGGGGGCTGCCACTCCTCTGACACGTCCTCCATTATCCCCGCAGATCTGGGCGGACCCTGGCAAATATGCCCTCATGGGAGCAGCTGCCCAGCTGGGTGAGTCCTGGCCGCCACGAGGGCATCCCAAGGTCAGGAGGGGGCGTGAGTCCACTCCATGGTGGCATGCAGGGCCACTGTCCCCGCTCTTCAGCCTACAGGGCTAGACCACCAGGACAAATGGGTGGGGGCGCCGGCACGAGCAGTGGGAGGTGAGAGGGGTCGTGTGGAGCGGCCCGCGGGGGCTGGAGCCTACCCCCGACCTCCTCGGGCAGGTGGGATCGTGAGGATGACCCTCAGCCTAACAGTCATCATGATGGAGGCCACCAGCAACGTGACGTACGGCTTCCCCATCATGCTGGTCCTGATGACCGCCAAGATCGTGGGGGACATCTTCATCGAGGTGCGGCTTGTGGGAAGAGGCGTGCCTGCCTTCTTTGCCCCCTGCTCTGTGTGCCCCCCACCACGCCCCCAGCCGGGAGCCTGAGACTGGGGCTGGGAGGTCTGCAGCAGAGGCGGCGGGAGGGGCCCTCTAACTCTCTGAGCATCACCCGCTGCTCCTCCTTAGGGCCTGTACGACATGCACATCCAGCTGCAGAGTGTGCCCTTCCTGCACTGGGAGGCCCCCGTCACCTCTCACTCGCTCACTGCCAGGTATGGCCTGCGGGGGGGCCAGCGGAACAACGGACACCCCCGGGAGGTTTGGGAGGGCGTGCCGGTGTCCGGATGTCCGGGCGGCTGGCCGCCTGCCTCCTTGTCCTTGGGTTTCCTGCATCGGGTGGCTTCCTGCCCATTGAGCTTCAACTTTGGTGGGAAGAGAGGGCGTCTGTCACGTGGTTGGTTACGGCAAGGCCACAGCAGACGCTCTTCCCCAGGGAGGTGATGAGCACGCCGGTCACCTGCCTGCGGAGGAGGGAGAAGGTGGGCGTCATTGTGGACATACTCAGCAACACGGCGTCCAATCACAACGGGTTCCCCGTGGTGGAGTTCGCTGGCGACACCCAGGTACCCAGGGCCCCGGGCGCGGTGGACCGACCGTCCCACACATGTGCATGGCCTCGGGCGTGGTGTGTGGATTGGAAACTGTGCACGCACATCGAGCTCACCTCCACCAGCTGCAGAAGACCCGAGTCACACGGCCGGGAGGCGGTTTTGGAGGGGTGCTGACTGCTGGTCAGGGCTGCCGGCGCCCGCGGGTCTCAGGCTCCTATCCCACGCTGCACCATCGGCCAGGGAGTCGGGGCGCTGATGTGTGTCGGGAGCGGTCTGGACGGATGCGGTGGCGTGCGTCTCACCACGGCCTCTTGCTGTCTCGTCCTGGCTCCGGGTCACGTCCCGCTGCCGCCCCCGGACTCTGGGCGGTGATGAGCGCGTGCAGGCGGACTGCCTGCAGCAGGGCCAGGGCCCAGAGTTGGGGTCCACGCGTGGAGGGGGCACACAGCGGGGTATGCCCACGGCAGATGTCTGGGGTCGCGGCAGGGTGCCCCTGGGGCGGGAAGGGTCTCGGTCTCAGGCCCCCGCAGACGGTGGTCTCTGTCCGCAGCCCGCGCGGCTTCAGGGCTTGATCCTGCGCTCCCAGCTGATCGTCCTGCTGAAGCACAAGGTAGCTCCCAGGCGCCTGGGGGTGGGGCAGGAGACGGTGGGCGCGGGGTCTGACGCACACTGCCCGTAGGTGTTCGTGGAGCGCTCCAGCATGGGCCTGGTGCGGCGGCGGCTGAGGCTCAAGGACTTCCGAGACGCCTACCCACGCTTCCCGCCCATCCAGTCCATCCATGTGTCGCAGGACGAGCGCGAGTGCACCATGGACCTCTCGGAGTTCATGAACCCCTCCCCCTACACCGTGCCCCAGGTGCCTGCCGCGGGCTGCCGCCAGGGACGGTGGTGTGCGGGGGTGGGGGGCTGCCAGCAGACCCAGGCTCGGTGGTCCTTCCCGGGTGGGTCCGGCCGGCAGCTCAGAGGAGGCCCTGCCCCCTTTGCAGGACGCGTCCCTCCCACGGGTGTTCAAGCTGTTCCGGGCCCTGGGCCTTCGGCATCTGGTGGTGGTAGACAACTGCAACCAGGCGAGTGGCCGGGATCTCCTGCCCGCCCTGCTCATAGGGGACGGGGGTGGGTGGACTTGCTGTCAGCCCGTCGGGGACTTAAGGTTCGGGACCCAGACTGGCCCCGTGCCCAATTCCAGGGCTCCCCCAGACGGTGCCACCCCCCAGGGCCTGGAGCAGAGTTTCCACAGTGGCAAGAGGCTGCTGCCTGCCCCCCTGACCCAGCTCTGTTCCCACAGGTGGTTGGACTGGTGACCAGGAAGGACCTGGCCAGGTACCGGCTTGGGAAGGGGGGCCTGGAGGAGCTCTCCCTGGCCCAGACGTGAGGCCCTGGCCCCTCCCCGGGGCCCCCACCTCGCTCCCCGGGGAAGCAGTGGATCCAGTGTCCCCCAGTCCTCGGGACGTGTGTGTGTGTGTCTGTGTGTTCGTGCGCGTGCGAGAGCGAGCGAGCCGGCCCCCCCGGGTGGGGCCCCCTGCTGCTCCCGTGCTGTCTACTCCCCTGCGGGCCGGCCCAGGAGCACCACACCGTCTGTGCTTCACCTGCTGGGGCCTGGGGGGCGCACAGCTGCCCCAGAGGCCCGTAGCCTTGTCCCTTCGACTCCCGTCTGCGGCCTCGAGGTGACAGGCCTGGACCTGGAGGCAAGGGCCCTGGGGAGCAGACGTGGCAGCGGGCTCTAGAAAGAAGCCAGCTGTGTCCCAGACTTTCCACGTGGTCCTCCGGGATCTTTGCCAGAGAGAGCTGAGAACCATCGGGGGCCTGAACACTTCCGTCACCCTGATGTCCAGACTGACAGCTGTCGCCCGTGTGCACTGAGAGACTGGCATTCCTAAGCAGGGGGGCTCCCGCTGGCCTCTGAGGACTGCTGGCCCAGGGCCACCTTCTGGGCAGCTCTGGTACTGTCCTGGGGCAGGTGGGCTCTGGGATGGGCCAGTGAGCCTGGAGCAAGGACGCTGTCGTCCTCCCCGCCGGTGTCCTGTGTCCCCGGGGCCCCAGGGGACCTTTTCTGGAGGTGATTCCCTGGCCTGCTCCTGAGACAAGCCTGCACAGTTGCCATTGTGGCAGCCTGGGGGCGTGGGGGCAGTTCTCCTTGGTTTGGGCCCCTTTCAAGGGAGTGGGGCCATGAAAAGCCAGTCCGTTCCTGGCGGGAACCGTCTGGGGGACGCAGGGTGACGAGTTGGGGGGGCTCCGGAAAAGAGAAATAAAGGAATCGTACCCTGATGACCAGCACCGGCTCCCTGGTTCCTGCCCAGCACAGGCCACGGTCCAGCCGTCGGGGGTTTGCGGGGCCACTGAGTAGGGGGCTTCCTGGATGGGGATGCCTTGACCGTCCTGGGAGGGGATGGAGGCAGGAAGCCCAGAAACTCACGTGAAGGGGCAGTTGTGGCCAGCGTACGTCTGTGGGATATGCTGGTCTCGGTCTGGACGCCACTCTGGGCCACGAGGGGTGTGATGTGGTCCCCAGACCGGGGCTGACTTTGGAGCAGTCGCCTTGTCCTGGGGAGACCCCGGTCAGCCTTCGGTGGGAGGAACTGGGTGATCAGACGTGGGGAGCACGGGTCCACGCAGGCCTGACGCAAACTGGGGAGCACAAGGCTGGGCTTGGAAGACCTGGTGTGGGAAAGCGGGGGTGTCACGGTTCATGTTGATGACATGTTGAACCGAGCACGCAGTCCCCATGTTGGGTTAAATAAAACACTGGAAACTCGCACCTGTCTCTTTGCTTTCTTACCGTGGCCGTGAGGAACTTGGAGGCGCCGCACGGCCCATGCCTGCGGCCTGCACCCTGTCCCGGCTCCTGGGGGCACCCTGTGTGCTGTCCCACCAGCCGGCCCGCGAGTGCCTACACATCCCTCCCACCCAGGCCAGCCCAGCTCTCCGGACCCTACCCTGCAGGCCAGCTGCCACCACCCACGCCAGCCAGCTCAACAGCACCCCTGAGATCTTCCCAGAAACGGGCAGTTGGGGAGGCCTTGCAGGCCCAGCGGAGTCGAAGGCCCATGTTCCACTGGCAGTTGGGCCACGAAGTCACAAGGTTCTGGTGAGAAAAAGATGGTTCGAGAAGAGCCCCTGCCACCCGCCTGCCCTGCCTACTTTGCTGCTGTCTTGGAAGGGGAGGCGTGAGGGCAGGCGCTCCCTCTTCACGCCCCACGTGCTCCCCAAGGCCCCAGAGTCTTCCAGCCCCGCCTTCCCTGCCAGGTCTGCACAGCTCTGGGCAGTGGCTGAAGCCATACCAGGTGAGCCTCGTGCCAACAGGGGCCGAGCCGGGGGGACAGTCCAGGGAAAGGCCTGCACGGGGGTGCGGTGTGGGCCACCCAGGCGGCTCTGCTTCTTGAGCCCTCAAGGGGCCTTACTGCCCCAGGGGGCTCCCTCTGGAGCTGGGCAGGCAGGGCATGGTCCTGTTTCTGCTTCCTGGTGCTGTGTGTCCTCAGGCGGGAGCCTGGGCCTCTCAGCGCGAGCTCCCTGTTGTGGGGCAGCAAGAGCCGAGGCGTCCCGGGGCCAGGCTGTGCGACTCAGCCAGACGAGAGAGCTCAGTGGACACTCAGCCACGAGCTGCAGTGATTTGGTCCCTGTTACCCTGAGCCCCAGCTGGGAGCCGGCACCCTTCATCAGTCTGGAAGCCACCTTCTTGCAGAGCTGGCTGCTAGCAACCCCTCGTCGGGGGCTTCACCCCCCTCCCAGACAAGCACCATCACCCTGGGGGACCTGGGGCTTCCGCTCGAGGAAGGACTGGCCAGCCCTGAGCTCTTGAGTCTGGAGGAGATCTCTGAGAGGTACGAGTCCAGCCAGCTGGCGTCCACCGCCTCCATCCCGGAGCGGGACTCCCCTAAGCACTGGGCACAGCTGGAGCAGTGGTGAGCCCGGGCAGAGCTGGGGTGGGAGAGCCATGCCGCCCGGCCCCGGCGTGCGTGGCCCGACTCGGCCTGCTCCTCCCCCGGCCAGGCTGGCCGACCTGCAGGCCGAGGTGGCGTCCCTGCGGGGACACAAGGACCGCTGTGAGCGAGCCGTGCTGAGCCTGCTGCGGGAGATGCTCCAGCTGCGGGCCTGCGTGCAGCTGCAGGACGCAGAGCTCAAGAGGCTGCAGGAGGACCTGCCACAGGAGGCTTGGGCCCCTGGCAAGGAGGCCCTCGAGGTCAGTCGCCCCCACCCAGAGGCAAGGCTCCCCTGCTCCCGGGACCCTGTGCCCAGCTCGGGCCCCTGTCTGTGCCGGCCGGGCCACGAGGCTCAGCCTCCCCTTCCTCCTTGCAGCTCCCCAGCCCCCAGAACCAGAACCAGATGCAGACCCTGGACAAGAGGTACCCCTCCCCCCGCACCAGTGGCACAGGCCTTAGTGGGAGGGTCAGGGGCTTTGGGAAAGCAGCGGCTGGGGTGGGACCCCAGAGCATCAGCCTTACCCCCGCTCCTTGTCTTGCTCAGGTAAGCAGAACGCATCCCTGGCCCAACTCAGAAAGGTCAGGGTTTGTATGAACGTAGCGGGAGGCCGGCTGCTGGGCCCCCTGGGCCAGGACTCTGACGCCCAGAGGCAGCCGGGAGGGCTGGCCAGGCAGGCCCCAGGCAGAAGCAGCTCTTATGTGCCAGGCTGGTGGAGGTCCGGGAGGCCCTGACCCAGATTCGGAGGAAGCAGGCGCTCCAGGACTCTGAGCGGAAGGACACCGAGCAGGAAGCCAGCCTTAGGTGGGCACCGCCTGCCTCCCTCTTGGGGGCCTGGCTCTGGACCCCCCACGTGTGGTCACTGGGAAAAGAGGCTTGAGCCCAGAGTCCCCGCCCCCTGCCCCACCCAGTCGCACTGGCCCAGGCCGCTCTTGGCTCCCCACCTGGGGACACGGAGGTCAGTGTCTTGCCCGTGTCTGTGTTTGCAGATGGGGTTATCTAACCCCTGCCTCGCCGGCCTGCAGGTCAGCCTGGGCCCCGCAGCTGCGGGCCTGGGCCCGGGAAGCATCCTCAGTGTCTCAGGGCCCCCCCAACTTCCTGGTGGCTCCCCAGTCAGGCCATCCAGCCGGCTGGGCTGCTGTGAGCTGCAGCTGTTGCCCTAGGTTGGCCGAGCTGGCCGGGAGGCTGGGGCAGGAGAAGCAGTTCCGGGAAGCAGCCTGCAGTGCCCTGCAGAAGAGCCAGGAGGACGCAGGCCAGAGGCTGGACCGTGAGGTGGCCAAGATGCAGGTACCGGGAGGGAGGCCGGGCCTGGGCAGCTGGGCGAGCCGTCCTTCCCGGCCACGTGGTTGGGCCTGGGGCGGGGGGTGACCCTGAGGTCCTGCACAATCCAGTCCGTGGCCACCAGCCACAGGTGGCTCCATCTGGAGAGAGCTAACGTTTTAGGTCCCTCGGTTGCATGAGCCACACTTCAGGGGCCCTTTGGCCGTGTGCAGCCCGTGGCGGCCACTCTGGCAGCGCCAAGATGGAGCTCATCTTTCATCACAGAAGGTCATTCTCTGGCGGTGGCTCTGCCGCTGGTCCTTCTCCCCGTCCTGTGACCAGCACCCAGATCAGAAAATTGAACACCGTAGGTCTGAAGCCCCTTCCTCAGTCATTCCCGGGGCGGCCCCACCCCTGGGCTGGTGCACGCTCCCCTCCTGCTCTAGACCCAGCCTCTTGAGCTCTGCAAACAGAGGCCGGGGACCGCGTCGCCGGTGCAGCAGGTGGGGGCGCCGGCCCCGTGCTCCCCAGCTGCTGCCCACATAGCTCGGCTGCCCAGTTTCGGTGGCCTTCCCCTTGCTGCTGCCCTTCGGGGAATTGGTGTCTTGGCTGCATTGAGACACAGTCCGCCGCCACAGTCGGGAGCTCCAGAAGGCGCCGGGCCCAGGATTCCTGGTGCGCCGGGCATGCACGTGGAGCGCTGCCTTTTCCCCTGCGTGCCCGCTAGGCCGGGGTCAGCAAGCTGTGACCACCACCAGTTTTCGTCAAGTGTGTTCGGCACGTGGCCACACCCAAGTATGCACTGTGGTTTCGCACTGGAACCGCAGAGCTGAGGAGCTGCGACCCAGACCCCGCGTCCCATACGCTTCAAACATCTGCGGGGGCTCAGGCCGCACCTGCCCTGTGGCCATGGGAGCTGGGCCCGGGCCTTGACACCTGGTCTCGGGCGCACTCAGACCCTTGGTGCCCCAGGAAGGGAGCCCGCGAGGAGGGAGGGGAGGGGGAGGGGCCCCACGCTGGGCCTGGCGGGCGAGGGTGAAGTGTGTATGCTTGCACAGACGTGTGTGGGTCTGTGCACACATGTCGGTGTGTGCGTGTGCGTGCGTGTGTGCACAAAGTCACTCAGCTCCCCTGACTGAGGCTCCCAGCTCAGGATGCAGTTCCGTGGCTGCTCTGCCACCTGCCCTGGGTGGCATCTGCGGTCACCGTGAGCACTGAGCGTGGTCTGGATCCACTGGAGCTCGGCCTGTAGGCCCTTCACAGCCCTCGTGCCTGGCCCTCCGGGGGGACGTGTGGCCCCTGCCATCCATCCTAAGGGGGTGTGGTGGGCCCCGCTCTGCAGGGCTTGGGGACAGCAGGGGACTCAGGGCCTGGGGCCCTCTGTGACGGACACGGTTGGGCAAGAAAACAGAGCAGTCCGAGCTCGCAAGGGGGCCGGGGGGCCACCAGGGCAGGGGATGGACGAGGCAAGGAGGACGGTCCGACCACAAGGCAACCACACTGACTCCCCCAGGCCCAGGTGACCAAGCTTGGTGAGGAGATGAGCCTCCGCTTCCTAAAGAGGGAGGCCAAGCTGTGCGGCTTCCTTCAGAAGAGCTTCCTGGCCCTGGAGAAGGTGGGGGCCCGTGGGCCTGAGGCTGGGCTGTGACACCCCCCCCCGCGCCCCCGCTCACGGCAGGTGGGGGCTGTCTCCCCCCAGAGAATGAAGGCCTCGGAGTGCACCCGGCTGCAGGCGGAGAGCAGCCTGCGGGGGGAGCTGGAACGCCGGGGGCAGAGGCTGCAGGAGCTGGCCGAGGAGCGTGTGCGGGCGCTGCAGGGGCTGCACGAGGTGGGCGGCAGGAGCTGGGGGCGACGGGGGCGTCTGGGCAACCGGGGCAGGGGCTCAGGGCCACCTCTGCACGGCAGCAGGAAGAAGGCCGCCTCCTGGAGCAGTGCCGGGGCCTGGACCAGGCTGTGATCCAGCTGACCAAGTTCGTGCGACAGAACCAGGTGTCTCTGAACCGGATCCTCCGGGCCGAGCAGAAGGCCTGGTGGGTGTCCGAACCGCCTTTCTCCGTGGCGCCTGGCACCCTTGGACGGGAGTTCCTGTTGCCCCCGCGGAGAACTCTGCACGCACCAGGGGATGGAGCCCCGTCCGGGGGGCCCTGTGACCATTCTCCGTCCCCTGTTCCCCGGGGTCTTCTGGATGGTTCCGGACCCAGCAGCCAGGCTCCTTCCATGGCCCGGCTCTGAGAGGGGGCGGCCTCGGCTGAGGGACCATCTGTGTTGGCATCAACCCCCAGGGACAGCAAGGGGCACCTGGAGGAGAGCCGGGCCGAGGAGCTGGCCACCTTCCTGCAGGAGAGCCTGGAGGCCGGCCAGCTGGCCCAACAGGAGGCCCACAGTGTGCTGGAGCTGGTGAGGGCACCAGGGGCCAGGTCAGCATCCCCAGGGGGGCCCCTGCCTCCCCAGGCAGCCACACTCGGCCCCCCCTCCGCCCCCCGCAGCTCCAAGAGAAGAGCCAGGCCCTGGAGGTGTCGCTGGCCAAGCTGGGGAAGCAGGTGAAGGACCTGAGTGACCACTTGGTGGCCCTGAGCTGGAGACTGGATCTGCAGGAGCAGACACTGAGCGTGCGGCTTTGCGAGGTGAGCGGGGACCCCGGCCGCGAGGCCCACCGTGGCCCCCAGCACACATCGGCTTCCATGGTGGCCGGCAAGCCCTCGCCATGGGCTCCTTCTTTCCTGCCATGGTGTCGTTGACATCGTGTGGTCCACCCTCGCGAAGCCGGGGTCTCGGTGGCTCCTCGCATCCTCAGGGCTGAACAGCCACCCTGTCACCAGGACATCTGCTCTGACACCACAGAGGAAGCCCCGTGCGGCTAGCGGTCCCTCCCCACCCCGCGGCTCCTGGCCACCCCGACCTGCCGCCAGCCTCTGGGGATTCGCCTGTTCTGGGCGTTTCCTACAAAGGCGCGCACACAGCGTGTGACCGGTTTGAGTGTTCGTCTGCTGATGGACGCCGGGTGGTCACCCTCTCCTGCAGCTGGGGGCGGCTGTCTGTCCCTGTCCCTGCCGACGCCTGTGCCCCTGTGCAGACCATGTGGAGCTCTCAGCTGTGTGCGTTCGACCCTCTTGGCTCCAACGGTGGCTCCAGGGGGCCCCGTCCATCTGTCCGTCCCCCTCCGTGTCCCAGCTCCGGCCCCCACCGGCGTCTGTGTTCCAGGCAAAGAGAGAGTGGGAGGGCTCGGCACAGAAATGGCTGGAGGGCCTGGCGCAGTGTCAGCAGGAGGCCGAGGCGCGTCTGAGGGAGGTGCGGCAGTGCGTGGACAGCCTGCCCCGGCAGGTGGGTGAGGACCAGGGCACGTCGCCCCCGCCCCACTGGGCCGCCTGGGCTGCCCGCCCACCCCGCGTCTGTTGCAGATAGAGGCCGTCTCCGACAAGTGCATCCTGCACAAGAGTGACTCAGACCTCAAGATCTCCTCTGAGGGCAAAGCCAGGTGAGGCCTGACCCCCCGGGCCGCGGCCCACAGGACGGCGGCGGCCCATAGGACAGCCCCGCCCCAGCTCTGGGCTCGGCCCCCACCAGGGGCAGCCCGCACAGGTCATTGGGCTTTGCCGCCTGTCTCCTGCTGGGGACGCCCAGGTCCCACTGGAGGGGTAGCAAAGATGAGCACCCACCCCCTGCACACCCTGCCCTCCTCCTGCCCTGTCCCCCCCCCCCCC
>NW_024424452.1:37899068-37900872 GCF_017311325.1 Ursus maritimus
CCACAGAGAGTTCGAGGTCGGGGCCGTGCGGCAGGAACTGGCCGCCCTGCTGTCGTCCGTGCAGCTGCTCAGGGAGGGCAACCCCGGGCGGAAGATTGCCGAGATCCAGGGCAAGCTGGCCACGGTACCCCTGTGGCCCCTGTGCCCGTCGCGCTCAGCAGAGGGGCCCCGGGGAAGCCCCACATCAAGGTCGAGTGGCTCACAGAGCCCGTGTGAGGTGGGGGCACCTGTCTGGAGCCCCCACATGCTAGAGGTGTCATCACGGTGAAAGAAGCCAGCCTGAGCGCTGGCCAGGTCCACCGGACCACCCACTGAGGGACCAGGACCCGGTGTCAGAGGCCAGCTCCTGCCCCGGGGCCCAGGGTGGGGGCCGCCCTCATCCAGGCCGACAAACGGGCCGCATTTAGTTCCAGAACCAAATAATGAAATTGGAAAATAGCATCCAGGACAACAAGACCATCCAGAACCTCAAGTTTAATACAGAAACCAAGCTGGTGAGAGGCGGCCCCTGTGCCGATCCCGCCCCCGAGGCGGGTGGGGGGGTGGGTGTGGTTCCCGCCCCCCGCCCCCCACTCCTCCCGGCTGGCCCTAGCTCTGTGGGCTTGCCCACGTCCCTCTGTCTGCGTGTCTGGCCCAAGCCGGGTTTCCTGGCAGATAAGACCCAGGTTTGTCCAGAAAGAGAAATCCCGGGGCTGTCCCGCCCTGCGCTGGCCGGATTCCTGCGTTCCCGCAGTGGCCCCTGCTCACGGCTCACTTGTCCGCAGCGCATGGAGGAGACGGCCAGCCTGCGTGACAGCATCATGCGCCTGCGGAGCGAGGAGGGCCCGTGGAGCCTGAGGCTGGGCAGCAGGGGGGTCCTCACACCGCTAGGGAAGCAGCGGTCCTTCGTCAAGGACGCAGGCCCCGGAGACGCGGTCCCCGTGAACCGCTGGGGCGTGTATCAGGCCGTGAGGTGGGCTGTGGGGAGCCACCTTCTGGAGACCCCGAGGCCTGGGGTCTGGGGCGGTCCTGGGGAGGCCCCGAGGCCAGGGGGCATGAGCCGCGTGTCCGGGCAGGTGGCTGCAGTGGAAGGCGGTCCTCATGAACCTGGTGGCCCGGCGGAGGCCGAGCGTGTTCCTGGTGAAGTCCTTCTGCCAAGAGCCTGCACACCAGCTCACATCCGTGCCCCTTTCCCAGAAATAAATGGGCAGCTCTTGTCCCTGTTGGAGTCCAGAGCTCCTTCCCAGGAGCTCACCCTTCTCCTGCCCGAGCCCAGCCAAGCCCCAGGCCCGGCGCCTTCCTGGGTCATCCTGCCCACAGCCGCAGCATCCCAGAGCCCCAGCTGCTCCTTGCAGGCCCCCTCGAGGGCCAGCTGGCCCCGGCTTGGTGTCCCTTGGCCCCTGCCCCTTGGCAGCCGGCCGAGCCCTTCACACCTGTGCCGTGGCAGCAGGGAAGTGGCTCTTCCTGCCCTCTTCCAGGGAGCACACAGCGTGTTTGCTCACACACTCGAGCAGCGCCCCTTCTTCCTGTCCCCAAGAAAACCCTTGCTCACCCCGCAGTCGCTGGTCCTGCCACCCGCTGTGGGGCCTGGAGGAGGGGCAGCCCCAGGACCGGCCAGGTGGGCGGCTGCCAACCTGGACTCTCAGGGCTGGTCTGGATGGCCAGTGGGCCTCGCCCAGAGTGGGGCACAGTGTGCAGAACCTCTGAGCCCAGGGCCTCCCCTCCTGGGGGCGGAGCTCCGAGGGCTGAGGGCCAGGGTGCCTGGGGCGGCAGCTCCTGCCCGTTCCCTGCCCAGGTGGCCTCTGGCCTGCCCTCCCGGGCCTGG
>NW_024424452.1:37900882-37911250 GCF_017311325.1 Ursus maritimus
GAGAGTTCGAGGTCGGGGCCGTGCGGCAGGAACTGGCCGCCCTGCTGTCGTCCGTGCAGCTGCTCAGGGAGGGCAACCCCGGGCGGAAGATTGCCGAGATCCAGGGCAAGCTGGCCACGGTACCCCTGTGGCCCCTGTGCCCGTCGCGCTCAGCAGAGGGGCCCCGGGGAAGCCCCACATCAAGGTCGAGTGGCTCACAGAGCCCGTGTGAGGTGGGGGCACCTGTCTGGAGCCCCCACATGCTAGAGGTGTCATCACGGTGAAAGAAGCCAGCCTGAGCGCTGGCCAGGTCCACCGGACCACCCACTGAGGGACCAGGACCCGGTGTCAGAGGCCAGCTCCTGCCCCGGGGCCCAGGGTGGGGGCCGCCCTCATCCAGGCCGACAAACGGGCCGCATTTAGTTCCAGAACCAAATAATGAAATTGGAAAATAGCATCCAGGACAACAAGACCATCCAGAACCTCAAGTTTAATACAGAAACCAAGCTGGTGAGAGGCGGCCCCTGTGCCGATCCCGCCCCCGAGGCGGGTGGGGGGGTGGGTGTGGTTCCCGCCCCCCGCCCCCCACTCCTCCCGGCTGGCCCTAGCTCTGTGGGCTTGCCCACGTCCCTCTGTCTGCGTGTCTGGCCCAAGCCGGGTTTCCTGGCAGATAAGACCCAGGTTTGTCCAGAAAGAGAAATCCCGGGGCTGTCCCGCCCTGCGCTGGCCGGATTCCTGCGTTCCCGCAGTGGCCCCTGCTCACGGCTCACTTGTCCGCAGCGCATGGAGGAGACGGCCAGCCTGCGTGACAGCATCATGCGCCTGCGGAGCGAGGAGGGCCCGTGGAGCCTGAGGCTGGGCAGCAGGGGGGTCCTCACACCGCTAGGGAAGCAGCGGTCCTTCGTCAAGGACGCAGGCCCCGGAGACGCGGTCCCCGTGAACCGCTGGGGCGTGTATCAGGCCGTGAGGTGGGCTGTGGGGAGCCACCTTCTGGAGACCCCGAGGCCTGGGGTCTGGGGCGGTCCTGGGGAGGCCCCGAGGCCAGGGGGCATGAGCCGCGTGTCCGGGCAGGTGGCTGCAGTGGAAGGCGGTCCTCATGAACCTGGTGGCCCGGCGGAGGCCGAGCGTGTTCCTGGTGAAGTCCTTCTGCCAAGAGCCTGCACACCAGCTCACATCCGTGCCCCTTTCCCAGAAATAAATGGGCAGCTCTTGTCCCTGTTGGAGTCCAGAGCTCCTTCCCAGGAGCTCACCCTTCTCCTGCCCGAGCCCAGCCAAGCCCCAGGCCCGGCGCCTTCCTGGGTCATCCTGCCCACAGCCGCAGCATCCCAGAGCCCCAGCTGCTCCTTGCAGGCCCCCTCGAGGGCCAGCTGGCCCCGGCTTGGTGTCCCTTGGCCCCTGCCCCTTGGCAGCCGGCCGAGCCCTTCACACCTGTGCCGTGGCAGCAGGGAAGTGGCTCTTCCTGCCCTCTTCCAGGGAGCACACAGCGTGTTTGCTCACACACTCGAGCAGCGCCCCTTCTTCCTGTCCCCAAGAAAACCCTTGCTCACCCCGCAGTCGCTGGTCCTGCCACCCGCTGTGGGGCCTGGAGGAGGGGCAGCCCCAGGACCGGCCAGGTGGGCGGCTGCCAACCTGGACTCTCAGGGCTGGTCTGGATGGCCAGTGGGCCTCGCCCAGAGTGGGGCACAGTGTGCAGAACCTCTGAGCCCAGGGCCTCCCCTCCTGGGGGCGGAGCTCCGAGGGCTGAGGGCCAGGGTGCCTGGGGCGGCAGCTCCTGCCCGTTCCCTGCCCAGGTGGCCTCTGGCCTGCCCTCCCGGGCCTGGGAAGTCCCTACCTCAGCTGGCCTGTCCTGCTGCTGGCCACCTTGGTTGGAAGGCCCCTGGGGCTCCTCCAAGCCACACACCTTAAGGAAAGGCAACGCCCGCTGCTCCCGCTCACCCCCATGGACCCTGGCCCACTCGCTAGGCCTCGGCCAGCTGTACCCCGTCCAGGGCCTGGGCCCCTCCCCCGGGCAGGTCGGGACCAGTCTCCGCTGACCAGCTGGCCAGCAGGTCGCTGAAGTCGGGCATGCCAGGGTGAAGCAGGCCCAGGGGGCCGGGGGCCGGCTCCTCCCAGAAGGAAAGTGGCAGCTTCCTCTGGGTCATGGGGACGATGTGGCCATACTTGCGCTCCAGCCTGAGCCGCCTGCCGGCCGGGGCCCCAGGTCCTAAGTACTGCCGCAGCCCGTAGTCAAAGAGCTCGGCCAGGGGCCCCAGCCCGCGCGCCTGCCCCTCGGGACCCCTGGGGGAGAGGACTCCGGGCTCCGCAGCCTCGTCTCCGTCTGGGGGCCCGCCCGGGGTCAGGCGCGCCAGGTCAGTGCACTGGAGGTCCCGGGCTGCGCTGTCGTCCGCGTAGATGTCGCAGGCGTCTGGGTCCTGCCCCTTGTCCTTGCGGCCGAAGTACCGCTGGATGTCGCCACTGATGAGCTCGGAGAACCGCAGCAGCTGCAGGGGCGTCTCCGGGCTGCTCCGACCCGGAGGGGCTGCTTCTGGGGCCCAACCTGAGGCCTGGGGGGCTGGGCTGCGGCCCCCTGGCCCCTCCACCTCTGGCTCCTCCTCCTCCTCCTCGTCCTCATCCTCAGAGGTCTTCTGGGGCTCCGGGTCTGAGGGCAGGAAGGGCCGGTGGGTGCGCAGGGGCAGCCGGAAGTCACAGAGAGGCCGGATCACGCCTGCGGCCATGTCCTCGAGCCTGCGTTTCTGGGGCAGCAGGTGCGGCTGGGGAGGAAGGTGGGGGGTCAGGCTAGCCCTCAGGTCCCCAGGCCTGTGCAGCCACACTCATGCTTGGAGCAGGTCAGACGCCGGGGAGGTGCACAGAGACTAGAGCTGTGGGCGTGGGGCTGCAGAGTCGGTTCTTGGCCAACAGGCCCGCCTGGTGTTGGCGGGGGCAGCCCTGGGAGCTGGGCCTGGCTGTCTCGAGCAGCACGCTAGGTCCGGGTCCCAGAGCCCCTGGGGCTTCGGGGGTCTCCCGGGCTTGGGGCAGGCCCAGAGCCAGGTGCTGTTTCCCCCGAGCCGTCTGACAGCATGGACGCCGTGCGGGCCCCAGGCTTCCATGTGCCCTCTGGCAGGGCCACAGGTGAGAGACCCAGGCACCCCGGGTTTGGAGGGGTCGGAGGGTCAGCAGGAGGCAAGGAAGGTATGTGGGTCTGGGGCTCAGGGCAGGGCGGGCCGAGTGGGATCTGGGGAGGTGACAGAGACAGGGGTGGCCTGAGGCCAAATGGGGCTGACTCTGAGGTTGGAACGCTCTGTCCCCTGGGGACGAGTGCGGGGGGCAGCTTGCAGCAGGGAGGCCCCTTTTGCCTCCTGGCAGGAAGGGAAGAAAGGGAGGGTGGTGTGGAGTAAGGGAGGAGGGACTCCCAAAATCCCACCCCAGCGAGGTTCCCTCGGGAGGGGCCGCCCGCTGCCTGCCGTCTGCGCTGTGCGCTGGCTGTCCCTCACAGTGCTGGGGCCCCTCTTCCCTGCCGGGGGTCCCGTGGCCCCGACACTGGGCCCTGGGGAAACCCACGACGGCGCCCTCCTTCCCCAGCCCCGCCCCTTGCCCTCCCGGTGGGTGGGTGGGTGGGTGGTCCGCACAGCCCACCTGGCCAGAAGGCCCACAGCCTCCCGGGGAAGGGGGAGGAGGCCAGGCCCCTGGGGCCAGCACCCTCCCCGTCCACCGCCCAGTCCGGCTCCTACCTGCTGCGGCCTCCAGCTCCTTCGGGGCAGACCCACCTCCACCTGGGCCCAAGCATTTATAGCTGGCTCTGCGGCCGGCCGGGCTGGCAAATATTTGGTGACTGCATTGTCATCGCAGACTGGGCAAATAGAGCCCGTTTGCTTTAGCGCCCAGCAACCAGGGCCCCGCGGGGGGAGCCTCAACCTGCCCGGGGACCGTGGAGTGTTTGCTGCAGGCCCAGCTGGCTCACACCCGGGCCGAGGACCCTTATCTCCACCGCTGATTGGGACCCGGACCAAGCCTTGTCAAATAGGCGGAAAATTAAATTTCATGCTATTTTGACTTCTGGAGTAGTCCTCTCTGGAGGGCATCCTGCTTCCGCGGTTCTCTGGGTAAACGGTGCTCCAGGCTGGCGGTCAGAGCCGGCAGGCCGGGGAGAGGAGGCCGTGGGGACCAGAGGTGGCAGCCTCTCATGCAGGGGGTCCCCTCTGACCGCCGGGCCCTCCAGGGCGCAGCAAGCAGTCCCACTGTCCAGGAGTGGCTGCAGGACTCCCAGCCCCGCGGCCAGCTCCTGCCATCCCAGAGCTCCCTGCACCTGTGTTTACAACAAACCCAGTTGACCCCTGCTCCCCCGACACAGGGCTTCGCCCCCAGGGTACGAGCTGGTTCTGCACCTTCTTCTGTGGGGCTTGGTGCCCGTGCCGCTGCACCCCACCATGGAGCCCACTAGAGGCATCCTCGTGAGCCTCCCCGCTGGGTTACAGCCGCCACCATCCGCAGGACCCCGGGGGGCTGCCGCCTAGGGCTGCCTGAGTGTCCTGGGGCCACAGGAGCTCATCACCCAAACTGGGGGCTTGGAGCAGCAAAGGGGCATTGTCTGGGTGGGAACCCATGCTTCCCTCCTGGCGTCCGCTGTGGGGCTCCTTGGCTGCAGCTGTCTCACCGTCACCCCTGTCCCCATCCATGCATGTCCCACAGGAGTCTCTGTCCAAGTTTCTCTCTTACAAACACCCATCGGTGGATTCAGGGCCCACCGGGATCCCGTCTGACCTCATACTCCTTACAGCTGCAAAACCTCGATTTCTGCATGAGGTTCCATTCCGAGGTTCAGGTGGACGTAAGTTTTGGGGGACAGTCATTCCCCATCCGTGGCCTCTGCTAGGTGCCTCGCTCCCCTGGAGCAGCCCCCCTCCCCCCCGCCCGGGCCGGATGGGAGGACTCCAGAGTCCATCCACTGTGGCTCAAAGCCACTGGTGCTTGTGGGCCAGCCAGGTTCCGAGAACAGGACAGCAGCCCACTCACAGCTTGGTGGGCCCCCGGGCCCCGATATCCCTCCCACCAATGGGCGCTCACCCTTCCAGGGACGTCCTCCCAGTCCTCCCTGGGCCCTTGGCCTTGGCTCCAGGCTCTGCTCCTTTCAGACAGGAGACAGCACCTCTCCTACCTAGTGACACCCCATTACACATGGGGTGTGGGCACAGACCCAGGTCTTTCCTGCAAGTGGGGACCACGGGGGGGTTGCTGCTGGGCATTTCTTGGGCATTTGGAGGGCCCAATGGAGCAGTCATGAGGACGCCCAGCTTTGGGGGAGGGACAGGGAAACGAAGCATGGGACCCCTGCCAGGCTGGTGACTTGCCCAGGTGGGGAGGGGGGGTCTTTGGAGCTGAGGACGTCTCACAGCAGGTCATCTGGCTGGGCCAGGGCCCCGTGCAGGAAGAGCGCAGGTCCTGCGGCCTCCTTGATCATCACAGCCCCCTCCCCACGTCCCCGGGCGAGGCCAGGACACAAGTAATCTGTCTCGTGAGTCCAGTCTACATTTGGACCTCGGTCCCCAGAAACTGACCTCAGGCACAGCCACAGTTCTGCCCTGAGACCCCGTGTTCAATGACACTGTTGTCCAGCCTCTGGCCGTGGGGTGACCCTCCCCCAGCCGCTGCTGTCCCATCTGACCCAGCGCAGTCAGCCTCAGTCAGGCCTGCCGGACAGCCAGGGACCCCAGGGAGGGGCCCTGCAGGCGCCCGGACCGTGGCCACAGCGCCCCCTGCTGCCCCTCAGGACCGCCTGGGGCCAGGACCTGGGAAGGGGCTTGGCTGGTGCAGGTGCTTAGTGGCCCAAGGGGGGCCTCAAGGACCCGAGGGGAGCACAGTCTGGGTGGAGGCTCCAGGAGGACATTTGGGCTCCTCATCGGTGCCCTGTTTGGGCTGGGCAGTGTGGGGCTACGGACCCGCCCACCAGAACGTCCCTTCCTGTGTGACGAGAGGAGGGGCTTCATGGAGGTGGTTTGCTCGGCCCTGATGGGACCAGGAGCTTACCCGTCCCATGTGCGTGAAGTGCAGGTGTCCCAGCAGAGGGGACAGCTTGGAAAGGCCAAGGCCACGAGGAGCTGGCGCCCCCATGGTTGGGTGGTCCCACAGACGTGCATACCCTAATCCCCAGGGACTGTGGACATGTCACGGCACATGGCAAAGGGCCCTGCAGATGTGAGCCTGGATTGTCCTGTGGGCCCAGTGTCATCACAGGGGTCCCAGCCAGAGGGAGGGCAGTTAGGGTCAGAGGGGAGATGTGACCATAGGAGTAGGGTCACTGCTGGCCTCGAAGGTGGAATGGAGGGTCCCCGAATCTGGAAAATGCAAGGAAGTGATTCTCCCTTGGAGCCCCCGGAGAGCCGCCCTGCAGGCACCCTGATTTCAGGCATCCTGGACAGCACGATAATGCATCAGTGCTGTTGTGAGCCCCTCCGTCTGGGCTTGGCAGCCGCAGTACACTCCGCTGGCAGCATCGGCTGGAGAGTGGGGTAAGGAGGCGGCGTACAGGGCCTCCTGGCCGGGCCACGGCGTTTGGCCCTTCCGCCAGCCATGAGGAGCCAGGGCAGCCTGGGCACTCAGCTCTGCCCTCTGTGGCTGGAGCAAACCTCGGGGTGAGGGTGGGGCTCTCACAGAGAGGACCCACCATGGTCACCACCCCCAGGGTCCACTCCTTCCAGGGCCCTTGTTCCCCAACCCCCCACAGGCCTACTTCTCCATCCTGGCCTCTGCCTCAGGCCCATGGTCAGTCGAGCTGGGGCTTTGCGGGGGGGGGGGCGTCCTGCAAGTGGCTCAGTGAGGAGCTGTTCACTAATGCCAGCCACGGGAAGACTGTCCACAAATAGCCAGACCCTCCCTGTCTGTTTCTGCTGGCATAATCCCAATGCTTTTTTCTGCCGGACCAGAGACTGAGGGGGAAACCCTAGCCTAGGACAGAGAATTTTAGATTCGGGGGAGATACCAGAGCTGATAAAGATTTAGGAAGAGGAACCTAGGCAGTGTGGGGTGGGCATCTGGACAAAGGAAGCCTGAACCTGGAGAACAGGGAGAATACTACTGCACTAGTCCCAGCAGTCAATGACAGGGCCCCACAGAGCACAGCCTGAGGGAGTGAAGGTGGGTGACAGGCATGAGAGGGGCTGAAGAAGCAGATCTGAGGTCTTAGCAGGGGTGTGCATGCGTTATCGGCATCCTTGCTACTTCTGAGCCTGAGCCATGTTCAAAAGGAACGCAGGAGTCCGGAGTAGAGGCTGAACTCTGGCTTTTATCACTGGCAAGGCTGGGTCGGTGGAGACACACTTTCCCAGAATCACTGCCCCACACGTCCAGCCGAGTGTTGAGTGGCCAGGGCCAGGCCAAGTGACATGGGTGTCCCAAGCCCCCTGCTGCCCACCGGGACCTGGAGTGGGGCTGGGACTGACGCATGCAGGCTGCCGGGCTCGGGCCCCAGCACATGTCCCAGCACCCGCTTCCAGCCAGCTCCGGCATGGGCAGTGTCCGGCCTTACAGAGCTCTATGTCCACGCGGCCCCTGCCAGCCCCTGGCCTGTTGTCAGGCCTCCGTCCCTGGGGAAGAGGCTCGGCTCTTCTGAAGGCGTGGACCTGCCTGTCCCCACGCACCCCATATTGATCTTCCTGGGGAAAATCAATACCCCCAATATGTCAGCTCTCAGGCGAACCGGCCCTGCCATTGGGCACACAAGGGCTGGGCCCTCCCCGCCCATTAGCGAGACATTAGACCCCAGAAAGGTTTCTCTGTGTGCTTTGAGATAATGGAGGCCGAGGTGTTGGTTTATGCCCCAAGGGGGTGGGGGCGGGGGCTCAGACCAGAGTCTGCAGCCCGGGCACCTGTCACCCAGACCCTGTGAGGTCGGGGACGTGGCTGTCTCAGGAGGAGGGCCTTGGAAAGGGCTGTGGGTTCGGGCCAGGGTCTTGTGAGGGGCTTGGCTCTGGGCTGCTTGCTGTGGGGAAGCAGGGGGCTGTGCGACGGCGCCTCCGGGACCCGTGTCCTGGACCCGCGTCCTGGGGCCGCCGTGACAAGCACCACACACCGGCTGACTCACTGCAACAGCAAGTTCTCTCAGTCTGGAGGCCGGAGCCTGAAGTGAACACGTCGGCAGGGCCGGGGGACAGCCTGTTTCGGGCCTTTCTCTCAGCTTCTGGTGTTGCTGGCAATCCTCGGTGCTCCTTGGCTTGGGGCTTCTCTGCATGGGCTCCCCCATGTGTCTCTGTCTTTTCCCCTTCTCTTAGGAGGACACCTGTCCTTGGATTTAGGCCCCCTCATCCCGGGTGACGTCCTCTGTCCTACATCTGCAAGGACCCTATTTCTGAGTAAGGTCATGAGCTGAGGTTCCGGGTGAAGGTGAATTTGGGAGGACAGAGTTCAGCCCGGCACGGCAACCCATGTACGCTTCTTATCCAGGAGGAGGGCGGACGAGGTGGGGTCCGGCCATGGCTGGCGAGGGATGGTGTCCTTTCCATCAGCCAGGACGGGGGGAGGTGTCTGGTCTGTTTTGAGGTCTGGGCTGTGTCCGTATTTCGTGTGTTCAGATGTGATTACAGAAGGGTCTTGTTTCATTACGAGGGGTCACACAGTGGCCTGATGCACAGCTGTCCTCGGAAGTTGCTTCTGTCCAATAGGAGACCCCAGCTATGCGCACCAGGCCAGTTCCCAGAGGCCCCAAGTTCGTGCCCTCCTCGAACTCTACACGACCAGGGCGCCTGGGGGGCTCAGTCGGTGAAGCGTCTGCCTTTCGCTCAGGTCATGATCCCGGGGTCCTGGATTGAGCCCCGCATCAGGCTCCCTGCTCAGCGGGGAGTCTGCTTCTCTCCCTCCCTCTGCCTGCCCCCTGCTCCTGCTTGTGCGAGCGAGCTCGCTCTCTCTCTCAGGTAAATACTAAAATCTTTAAAAAACAACAAAGACTCCACCGGACAGATGTGTTTTGCATAGTGCATTGACCTACAATGGAGACCAAGTGACGGCAGGAACTGGGGACAGAGGAGCGGTCATTCGGACACAAGGATTTGCTTTTTTTTTTTTTTTTTTTAAGATTTATGTATTTACTAGAGAGAGCAGGCAAGCGTGCAGGACCGGGGGGGGGGGCGGGGGCACAGAGGGAGAGATCCTTGAGCAGATGCCCCGGGGAGCAGGGAGCTTGACTGAGATCGTGAGGTGAGGCAAAATCAAGAACCCACTGAGCCCCCCACCCAGGCGCCCCTGGATTTGCTCATTCTTCACTACGAGCGTATTCATTGCTCTGGCCTCGAAAGCCCCTAACAACCTGAGGGCAGTAAGGGTGACCTCCGCTGCCCCAGGATGGAAGGGTGCCTCCAAGCCGTCCCATTATCAGTCGTAACAGCTGTCCCAAGGACCGACCAAGGACTCCCCGGGCACGGGCTCACAACAGCCTGAAAAAGGCGTGCGACACCCTTTTTACAGCTGAGGAAGTGGAGGCTCAACAGATTAGGTCACCTGTCCAAGGTGTCTTGTTTTTGTCACCCATCTAAGCTGGGGTGAAGTCCCAGCCCCTACCCCTCTCCCCACCCCCACCTCTGCCCCCACTCCAGCTTGTACCCAATGCCCTCAAGCATCCCAACCAGGTGTCTGCATCAGCCTCAGTCAGCACCTCCACCCCTAACCCCTGAGCTCTTTGATTTTCATCTCCTCCAGGAAGCCCTCCAGACTGCACACCAGGATGATTCTGGCCATTCTCCCACAGTTTGAGTCCTCTCCTCCAGTCAGCAGCAGGGGCTCCTGGGGTTCCCTGTGGGCAAGTTGGTTTGGCAGTGATTTAGGGTGGGGTTCTGAGGTAGACGAGAGGAAAACTCTGAAGGTCTGATATACAAGGGAAGCCATTTTAGATTTCTGTATCAGGATGACTGCACATGAACTTTGTTTAAACCAAAAGCCTGACTTAAGACGGCCCGCTACACACACACTGAGCACCTGCTTTGTGAATGAGCAGCCTAAGGAAAACCAGCTTGTCTCTGACATATCATCCACGCTCTGCTCCCTGCATTCCGTCAAGTTAAAACTCTTAATTCCTGCTTATATGCTAATCTTTAATCTTCTGAGCTTTTACAAGATGTAAAGAAGTATGTAATGCTGTAGACAGGTCACTCTCCAGAACTCTTTCTTCCCCATGAAGATCTGTTTCCCCCGCAGCTCTCCTAACTGGGGTTTGAATGAAACTCTCTATTTTCTTCTTGCATTAGCGTTCTCGCCGGTAAATTTGCATGGACAGGGTGGAACAGGTGGGGTGGGGCCCAGGGAGGAGGACTGGGCACACAGCTGCCTCTGTTGACACAGCAGCTCTGAGCACAGTCCTGGGCTGGGAGCTGAGCTGCCGCAGGGCATCAGGGGCGGGCTTCCCAGGCTGGGGGCGGGGGGGGGGGGACT
>NW_024424452.1:37911260-37917521 GCF_017311325.1 Ursus maritimus
GGGGGGGGGGACTCCCAGATGTTGCTGCGCAGGGAACATCTCCAGTCTGCCGCCCTCGCCCTGATGTCTGGAGAGTCCCTGGCGGGGCAGGGGCAGGGCGGGGCAGAGAACCGCCGGCTCTGGTACTTCTCCAGGAAGCAGGTGCAGGAGAGGGGCGCTCCAGAGGCGAAGATGATGAATTAGGGAGGCAGAACAGCACAGTTCATAAGGTGGCCTCATGATCTGATTTTGTCACCCAGTCACCCCCCTGCACACACACACATCCCCACGACGTCTGTGATGACGCCTGGACACCCACCCTACGCGGTCCTCTGCCGGGAAAGATCAGCAACACCAAGACCAGTTTGCCCTGAGGACAAAAGCTCCAGTAGCTTCCCTACCGGCAGAGAAGGGAGCCCCGGCACAGCCCGAAGGACACCTTCTCCCCGCTCCCCCAGCCTGACTCGGGATGTCCCAGGAGGGCAGCGCGCTGGGCCCCGCGCACGTGCGCACGTGGTTCCGCGGGCCCGGGGCGAGCACTGTGCGTAAACGCCGTCCCGCAGACCGGTTTGGGTCTAGAGGCAGCTCTGGGTGCCCGGCACCGAGCAAGGCAGAGCGCCAGGACGTGGGCGAGGGCCTGCGGTCCCGCAGCCGCACGGGTCCCGGGGCTGCGCCTGCACGGCGGGAAGGGTGCGGGGTGCGTGGGAGCCAGGGCGACGATCTCGCTCCAGCCGGCCCGGCACCCAGGAACCTCACGGGCTCCTTCCTCTTCGGGCTGGGAGCGAACTACACTTCCCAGCATGCCCTTGTGGGCTGCCGGGGGCGGCTAGCTGCGACGGAAGAGACCTCCCGAGAGTGCGCGTCATTTCCGTCGCGCGAGTGGAACCACGTTCTGTAGTCGTGAACCGAGGCCTCGAACGGCGCCCGGCTTCCGGTTTCGCGCGTCGGAAGTGACGCAAACGGGCCGCGCCGCGGCGCCGAGTGCGGAGGCCGGGTCGCGATGCGCGGCGTCCTACGTCCGCCGGCGGCCGGGTGAGCTGTGCGGCTTCTCGGAGGGGCCGAGGGCGGGAGCGACGGGTGGGCGCGCTCACGGCTGTCTTTCTTCCAGGGCCGTCCGGGCGCTGAGGTTCGTGCGCTGGGCTTCCCGAAACCAGCCGCCGCTCGGTGGCCGGACCCCGGCCCCGCCCGCGGCCGAGGAAGAGGACGACCCTGACCGTCCCGTTCACTTTTCCTCCAGCAGAGCCCACCCGTCCCGCTGGACGGTGCAGCATTCCCTAGGAAAGGAGCAGCAACGGTCCTGGTGGAGGGTGTTGCCTTTCAGCCTCTCCCTCATGGTTGTAGTCATCTGGTGCTTCCTTAGGCAGGAGACCGGCGCGGACCGGTGGTTGAAACAGGTGTTGGGGGAAGAAGAGGAGGCGGAGCCCGGCGATGGTTCGCAGGAGCCTGGAGCTCCGGCTGCCAGCAGGCGAGAACTTAGCGGGCGCTAGCGGCGAGGGGATAGGCAGGCGCCCTGACGCTTTTGCCATCGCGTTTGGCCGTTTCTGCCGTGGCTATGCGCGTCCCCAGAGTGAAGGACTCGGCTCACCTGGCCACGCTGACCCGCGTGAAGGCAGAGCGGAACGTCGTCACGTCGGATCTGGCTCTTTGCCGAACACTTGATGCCCAACGAATACGTCCAAAAGACATTTCCTTTTCAGATCCCCAGAAAAGGTTTTGGTTGCATTGTGTGCTGTTGGATTGTGATGTGCCTTTCTACAACGTGATCATGTTTCCAAAGCAATTCTGGTGACACTTGTGATCAGTGTGATCCGGTTTCCAGGTCATTTGCTTCCTGAGACAGAATAACTGGCAGAAAAGTTGTTAAACTTCTGATTTGCAATGTACTGTAGTTCATAGAAATTGACGTTAGTTTTGCAAACTGACAGTATATTTTAACTTGGTAACGTGGAATTAAGCCAACCCCCCCCTTTTGTATCTTATTAAAAAAAAAAAAAAGATTTTAGTCCTTTCCAGTTCCTTTGTTTTTCTGTTTTTCCGGAGTAGGAACTGAGGAAAGAAATCTAAATGTAAATTGTGGAATTTACCAAGGATACCAGAAATAATGAGCTTTCTCAGCTCTAGAGATTTTTATTTTTAGGAAGGTGACAATTTTCTGAGTAGAGTAAGACTGATAAGTATTTCTTTTGACAATTGCAGGCAATATTTTTGGGTATCTAAATGATATGCTTTTCAAGTACTATTTAGTAAAATGCTTAATTCTGAATTAAATACAAGATGCACAAAAGGGAGATTTTATTCATGCTTCTAGTGGCAGGTTTTATCTTGGCATGCCTGTGGTGCCGAAGTTACCTGGAGGTTTCTTTCATTCAGGTGTTTGAAGGCTGGGGGCTACCTGCCAGCCTGCTGGCTTCTGGAAGGGTCTCTGTGGGAGTCCTCTGAATGTCCCGCCCACCTGGGTAAATTGGGCTCAGTAGGGAAATGGAACCCATACAAGTATGTTCATTATTTAGAGACAGATCAAGGTTTGGAAAGCTTGACCTAATTGTAGCTCAGGCTACATTGTTATCCCAGTGGGAAAAAGAAGTACGCCCTCCTTTCCCTAACCTGGCATGATGGTTCTCTGTTTAATTGTGAAGTGTTTTGTTTGAGCAGGTCATTCAAACCTGAACCCTTACTTTTCTCACTAGTTCCTGCAGGGAAAAAAAAAAGACTTAACAAAAAGAATTTTTGTTTTAATTAAAATTCTCATATGACAAAAGCAAGTGACTTACCTGGAAAAGTTATATACTGTAAGGAAGAGAATCAGAAACACTGAAAATCCCACCACCTAGAGCTAACCACTGTGAAAACTTTGTTGTTTACTTTTCCAAATTGTTTTGTGTGTATATAAATACACAGGTTTGCAAAACACAAGGGTGGGTAGTACTGTTTTTGATGATACATCGTGTGCCACATGGGAACAAATCCTGAGTGTCTCCCCGGCAGCGGCCAGGGAGGCGTTTTCTGGTTGCACACTTCACACCCCAGACACGGGTGGGTCTTGTCAGGAGCAAAAGGAAGACCAAGGCCAGCTGGCGCCCATGTGAGTAGGCCCTGCCCCACCTGGGCTTTTCCAAGGGGGGCGGGCAGAGCAGGTGGACAGGTAAACTGCTAGGGAAAGCCCTTTATTACCGAACTGTTTTGTCCTTGCCCAGCCATGCTTCTTCAAGGGCTCGTCTTGCTGCAGTTCACCAGCTTTGGGGGTTTCTGTTCAGAAAACGTCTGCCCGCTCCATGGGCTCTGCCTTATTTTAATTTGCTTTTTAAGAAAATTTTTAATTTAATTACTAGCCAGGTTGAACATGTTAAAAAATGTCTCATGCCCCATATTTACAAAACGGTGTGCTCTGGGCCCGGGTTCTCCTTCCCAAAGTGCACACCCTCCTTCCTCCACCGGGGTCACTGAGGCAGGACCCTGCTGCTGCTGCTTGCTTCCCGGAGTACCCACCCTCTGTGTGTCCCCACGCACCCTGCTGGTGACAGGAGGGGCGTGTGACTCCCCCTTGGCTGTGAGCCTCTTGGATTCTTTTTGAAGATCAGCGTTATTGATACATAATTCACATGCTATTCAATTCACGCACTTAAAGTACGTAATGAAAAAAAATGTTTCGTATATTCACTTGGGGCAGCCGTGACCACAATCTAATATGGGACCTGTTCGCACTCCTTAAAGCTGGGTAGCCATAAGCAGTGGCGCACGGGCCCCCGCATGTCCCACACCGAGCCCTAAGCAACCGCGTCCATTCTTTGCAGCTCCGTACCCAGCCCGGGGGTCAGAGTCGATGAATGAGAGAAGCGCGAGGGTGAGCGGCCAGCCCGCTGTCTCCACGCGGGGAACCTGCTCCGGGAGGCGCAGGACGCTGCGGGGTGGGCCGGGGTCCGCCTGAGGGCGGGCTGGGATGAACGTGAACCAGGGCAGCCCGCGGGGGCGCGGGGCTGTGCACCGGGGGCGGGGGAGGCGCGCTCGAGGCGTGTCCCTGCCGAGCCCGGCGCGGGGCCGGGTAGCCAGGCGGGTCTGGGGTCCGCCGGGTGCCGGTGGGGGCGGGGCGGGGGCGGGGCAGGCGTGCGGGGGCGTGGGGGGCTCCGCGCGGGGGGAGATCCGGAGGGGCGGGCGGGCCGGCCTGGCGCATGCGCACTGCATTGTTTTGACTGAAAATGCCGTCGGTTTCGAAAGCGGCGGCGGCGGCGCTGAGCGGGTCCCCCCCGCAGACTGAGAAGCCGACCCACTACAGGTCAGTGGCCGGGCCGGCCGCGGCGGGGGGCGGCCCCGTGCGCCCCCCGGCCCGCGCCCCGCGCCTCTGGGCCTGGGTGCTGCCGCCGGTGCGGCCTGGGGGCCCGCACCGCCCCCCGCCCCGGCCTCTGCGTCGCGCCTAGACTCGGGGCGGGTGGACCGCGGTCCGACTCGGGCTGCCGTCGCCTGAAGTCGAAAGGCGGCGCCCAGGGTCTGGGGCGGCACCTGGGGGCGGGGGCTGGGGAGCGCGGCAGGAGGCGGGGGTCCACTCGCCTCCGGTGGGGGTCGGGGGGCGGGCGCCATCTGCACCCGGGCTGCCTCAGCCTGGAATCAGGGATGGCACCAGAGCTTGGGGTTCGGGGCGCGCCCGGGGTCGCTGTGTCGCCCCTGAACTTGGGGGTCGCGTTAGTGGCCGGGATGGGGGTGCTGCGGAGCGGGTCCCGGGGACTCGCATCCGGGCTGGGGGCGGCCGTCTGGGCCGGAGTGGCTCGCGCCTGGGGTCGGGGGCACCTCGGGTCGGGGATGGACGGCCGCGCCTGGGCTCGGAGGGAGGGCGGCCATCTGGATTCGGGCTGCCTCTGCCCCGAGTCGGGGCGCGCCCAGGGTCGCTGTATCGCGTCCGAACTTGGGGGTCGCGTCAATGGCCGGGATGGGGATGCTGCGACGGGTCCGGGAATCGCGCCCGGCTGGGGATGGGGTGGGGCGGCCGTCTGACTCGGAGTGGGGTCGCACCTCGGGTCGGAGATGATTGCCTGCGATTGGGGTCGGGAACTGTGCCTGGGATCCAAGGGGCATTGTGGGGATGGGGGACGGCCGTTTGGGGTCCTCTGCCTTCAGAGTGGGGGCTGCTCCTGAGGTTGGGGCACCCTGGCTTGCGGGGTCCGGTCCCCGCCCACGAGTCCCCGAGGCCGCCCGCCGGCGGCGGTGGCGGCGGAAGCGACCCGCAACGCTGTTTGTCTTTTTAGGTATCTAAAGGAGTTTAGGACAGAGCAGTGCGCCCTGTTTGTGCAGCACAAGTGCGCCCAGCACAGGCCATTTACCTGTTTCCATTGGCATTTCCTAAATCAGCGTCGGCGCAGACCGCTCCGCAGGCGGGACGGCACCTTCAACTACAGCCCGGACGTGTACTGCTCCAAGTACGACGAGGCCAGCGGCGTGTGCCCCGACGGCGACGAGTGAGTGTGCGCCGCGGCCGGGCGGCCGCCTGCGGGGAGGGTCCTTCTCCCCTCGGAAGCCTTCCGCGGCCGCCGGTGGGGGGGCAGGCTTTTCTCTGCCTCGAGGGCTGCGTGTCTCAGGGACGCCCCTTGCATGGTGCAAACCCACTGCCCCGCCAACGTCGGACCCAGTTCCCCGCATTCTCTGCCTTTGAACCGTCAGGAGGTGCACTTGCTAGGTGTAGGGCCACTCTGACCCCGGTCGGAGAGCGTGCTGCAATGCTTGCTCGCGGTGTGCAAGTTACATCTGGAACGTTTCCTTTCTTGCAGCTCATCTAACTTCTCTTTAAAAAATTGATAGGAAAGTAATCTTATTTGTAGACTGCCATTTCCGTAGCACTCTTAAAGTTTGAAAAACTAAGGTTTTGTTTTGGTTGGCTTTTTTCTTGCAAGTTTCTACATGGTGTTATGAACAGATGTATTTATTTAGCAATATGTAGACTGGGAAACGGGCAAGCGCAGTCGGAGTGTGTGTTCAACGGAGTGGGCAGAAATCCGCAGCCGAGGTTTTGCGCTTTCCTCATAGACCATTTGGGGCAGGAGGAGGGCTGGTCTACCTCTGCTTGGAAGCCGGGTAGCCGCCCTGGGCTCCAGGGCCTCTGATACCCGCGGCCTGTGGCATCCCTTCCGTTCAGATCCAGCACCGATTCCGGGAGGTCCTTCAGGCCCCATCCCCTGATCCTTTGAAAGGAGCTGGATCTCCAGAAACGCTCCCTTTCCAAGACCGCGTTCACTCTGCCGCCAGAGAGCGGAGTGATGTCTGTTGTCCTTCATTTTCCACAGATGCTCAGGCCAGGAA
>NW_024424452.1:37917531-37975287 GCF_017311325.1 Ursus maritimus
GGCCGTCTGGGCTCGGAGTGGGGCTCGCGCCTGGGGTCGGGGGTCGCACCTCGGGTCGGGGATGGACGGCCGCGCCTGGGCTCGGAGGGAGGGCGGCCATCTGGATTCGGGCTGCCTCTGCCCCGAGTCGGGGCGCGCCCAGGGTCGCTGTATCGCGTCCGAACTTGGGGGTCGCGTCAATGGCCGGGATGGGGGATGCTGCGGACGGGGTCCGGGGAATCGCGCCCGGGCTGGGGATGGGGTGGGGCGGCCGTCTGGACTCGGAGTGGGGGGTCGCACCTCGGGTCGGAGATGATTGCCTGCGATTGGGGTCGGGAACTGTGCCTGGGATCCAAGGGGCATTGTGGGGATGGGGGACGGCCGTTTGGGGTCCTCTGCCTTCAGAGTGGGGGCTGCTCCTGAGGTTGGGGCACCCTGGCTTGCGGGGTCCGGTCCCCGCCCACGAGTCCCCGAGGCCGCCCGCCGGCGGCGGTGGCGGCGGAAGCGACCCGCAACGCTGTTTGTCTTTTTAGGTATCTAAAGGAGTTTAGGACAGAGCAGTGCGCCCTGTTTGTGCAGCACAAGTGCGCCCAGCACAGGCCATTTACCTGTTTCCATTGGCATTTCCTAAATCAGCGTCGGCGCAGACCGCTCCGCAGGCGGGACGGCACCTTCAACTACAGCCCGGACGTGTACTGCTCCAAGTACGACGAGGCCAGCGGCGTGTGCCCCGACGGCGACGAGTGAGTGTGCGCCGCGGCCGGGCGGCCGCCTGCGGGGAGGGTCCTTCTCCCCTCGGAAGCCTTCCGCGGCCGCCGGTGGGGGGGCAGGCTTTTCTCTGCCTCGAGGGCTGCGTGTCTCAGGGACGCCCCTTGCATGGTGCAAACCCACTGCCCCGCCAACGTCGGACCCAGTTCCCCGCATTCTCTGCCTTTGAACCGTCAGGAGGTGCACTTGCTAGGTGTAGGGCCACTCTGACCCCGGTCGGAGAGCGTGCTGCAATGCTTGCTCGCGGTGTGCAAGTTACATCTGGAACGTTTCCTTTCTTGCAGCTCATCTAACTTCTCTTTAAAAAATTGATAGGAAAGTAATCTTATTTGTAGACTGCCATTTCCGTAGCACTCTTAAAGTTTGAAAAACTAAGGTTTTGTTTTGGTTGGCTTTTTTCTTGCAAGTTTCTACATGGTGTTATGAACAGATGTATTTATTTAGCAATATGTAGACTGGGAAACGGGCAAGCGCAGTCGGAGTGTGTGTTCAACGGAGTGGGCAGAAATCCGCAGCCGAGGTTTTGCGCTTTCCTCATAGACCATTTGGGGCAGGAGGAGGGCTGGTCTACCTCTGCTTGGAAGCCGGGTAGCCGCCCTGGGCTCCAGGGCCTCTGATACCCGCGGCCTGTGGCATCCCTTCCGTTCAGATCCAGCACCGATTCCGGGAGGTCCTTCAGGCCCCATCCCCTGATCCTTTGAAAGGAGCTGGATCTCCAGAAACGCTCCCTTTCCAAGACCGCGTTCACTCTGCCGCCAGAGAGCGGAGTGATGTCTGTTGTCCTTCATTTTCCACAGATGCTCAGGCCAGGAAGGAAACTTTTCATCCGTGTGATCTCATAAAGTTTAAACCCTTACACACTTACTGAAGGTGCAGTTGAACACCAGATAGTTAAGTAGCGTTGTTATTACGGCAGCTCGAAGCCTGCTGATGTAACGTGCCCAGCTCCTCCTCGGTTAAGATGTGTTACGCTTGTGAAGTTGGTCTTTTTTTTTTTTTTAAGATTTTATTTATTTATATGACAGAGAGAGTGCACATGAGCGGGGGGAGGGGCAGAGGGAGAGGGAGAAGCAGGCTCCCCACTGAGCAGGGAGCCAGATGCGGGGCTTGATCCCAGGACCCTGAGATCATGACCTGAGCCAAAGATAGATGCTTAACCAACTGAACCCCCCAGGCATCCCCCACTTCTGTGAAGTTTTAAAAGGGGCATTATTTAATTGCTTCTTGAGCTGATGTTTTCTGCAAACGGATCTTCAGAAGGGATGTGCTTGTTTAGCTGAGGCCTGGCATCAGGTCCCCCATTTCCTTTGGCCACATCAGTCACACCCATGGGCCTTGGGTCCTGAGTTACTCAGGGGAGGGGGGCAGTGCTGCTCGACCCTGGTGCGGGGATCCAGTCACCCGGCATGTCCGACCCCGTCCTAGGACCCAGTACAAAGGACCAACTGGCAGTATTCACTAATGCTTTTAATGCATGTGGACAAAGCATGTTTGAACAGCTGTTTGGGGTTCTGGATCTGCATGTCCTGGTATTGACTCGGCCCCTTTGCTGGGCGTTAAGGATGACATCCAGTCTTGCAGGATGAAGCATCTGCAGTAGACAGCCACCTGCATGCGGTCATTTCCGTGGGGCTCAGTAGGAATTAAAGAGCACACACTTACTGATTACAGAAATACTAACGTGTGATCTAAATTACAAGGATGTCATCATTGAGAACCAGGACGAGTGGGAGTGAGCTGCCTGTTTGCCCTTTTCTGTTGCGGGTGCACCCTGTGACCGTCCATACAGTGAAAGTCACATGTCTGAGTAAAGATTTTGTCACTTGTCTTGAGCTCCAGCCCTTTAGGAAGCGTTTGGCGGAGCAGATGTCTCCCCTGGGGATCTCTCCTTAGTAATTCCTGCTCCACTCCTTGGGAGAGGGGCTTTCTCATCCCCCACAAGTGGAATGGCCCAGAGTTTGTCCCGATCAGCTACATGTTCTGGTTCATGCAGCGTCGTCCTGGAATTTGTAAGTAGATACGACCTTTCAGAGCAAGGACAGAACCTTCCTTTCATTTCAGTTCATGGGTTCTTGAAAGTTCTGGTTGGGGCATATATACTACCAACCTGGTATTTTAAAGCATGATCACTATGAGAGAGCGAAAAGCCTTCAGCCCTTGTCAGGTGACGCGAGCATCCAGGATTGTTCTTGGCGCTGGCTGGGAGGCCTGGCGGCTGAGCTGTGGGGCAGGACAGGACGGGGACCCCCGGAGGGATGGCACCCCTGCTGTCACGGCCTTTCCTAGGCTGGCGGTCACCTTCTCCCCTCGCTGTCATCCCTCCTCCTGTGGCCCCCTCCCCCACCGACACCCGTTTTCCTGGGCGGGTGGTCACCCTTTCCCTGTCACCATCATCCTTTCCCCCAGGGCCCCCCTATCCCCCCCCTGGTGCTCCCAGTGTCACCTCTGGGTAGACCTCCCGCTGTCATCTCCCCCTCCCCAGGGGTACTCCTGCTATGATCCCCTTTTCTCGGCGGGCGGACCCCGGTTTGGCCCGGGAGGTCAGGCGGCGCTCACAGCCCGCGGTCCTCGCTCTCTGGGGGCGGTCCTCTCTGGCGGATACGCCCCTTCCCCGGAGCCGGCCGCGATTGGCATGCGGGTCACGTGCTCCCGCCCCGCCCCGCGGCCACTGGCCTCCCAGCTGCTTGGCGGGAGCCCGGGGGTCGGCTGCTGGGGGTGCGCGTTTGGCAGTCCACGGAGAGGGGCGGTGCAGGAAGCCGCTTCGGAGCCTAGGGTCTGGCCCAGCTCCCCCGGGTCGGTGTTCCCGCCTGTGAGGACCCGTCTCAGGTATTTCTTAGGCTGGGCTTCAAGGAAAGTGACTCCCGTCCGGAGGGTTTCGTGGTCCGGTCCCATCCCGAAAGCGAAAGCGGGTCTGAGAGCGGCCTTGGGTGTGGATAGCCCCGGCCCTGCTCCCCTCGCCAGACCACCGACCGTCAGGGCCGGTGTGGTGTTCGCACCTGCAGCCGCGTGTGCTCGGCCTTCCTGCTGCCCGAGGGCACATGCGCATGCTGCTGGGGCTGATCTGGTGTCTTCGCAGAGTCAGGTGTGAGTATAGACAGACAAGGGCTTCCCAGGGGTCTGCGGGGCCTCTCTTGGGAAACATTTTCGTTGGGAAAACAATCAAGCAGCGCACAACTATCTCGAGTACAAAGTAACCAGTCTCTGCTGACCCTTCTCCCCACGGGAGTGGCTCTCCAGACCCCCAGCTGTAGATTTTCTTGCTTAAGAAAAGCTTGGCCCGAACTGTTCCTGTGGCCTTATTTCTTCAGGGCTCCCCTGGCGGGCCTGGCTCTTCTCCCCACAGCCCCCTCCTCACTGCCCTTGGGGTGTCTGGGGCAGCTTGCCCTGGGCCAGGTGGGCTGTTGGCGTGTGATTCCATGGGCTTGCCCCTGACCGTCCAGGTGCGCTGGTGGGAGCTTGCTGGCTCAGAGCAGCTGTCCTAATGCATGCCACACCACACCTGTCTTCAGTCTGATCTTTCTGCGCCAAGCCCTGAGTGTCTGCGGCCCTCAGCTTTGGGTGAATTTCCCTGCAAGGCAGCTGGAAACTTGCTGTCAACTGGCGGGACCAGTGACCTCTGCTTGGGCGTTTGGGGTGAGGTGGAAAGCTAAGGGCAGGTCCCGAACATTAGAGCTGAATGGTCCGTAGCCAGGGGGCTACTTACGGTCTGGAAGACACAGGCTTTTAGGGGACACCTTAGCCAGCTTGAGGGGATTACAGTCAGGTGACTGGGTTCGCCTGTGAGAGCCCAGAAGAGTGAAGGTGCAGGGATGAAGGAGGTGACCAGGACGAGGCCCCTCGCACAGGGAGGCCCCCCCCTCAGACTGGCGGAGACTTTTGTCTTCCAGAGGGGGGCGGGGGGGCAGCTTTGTGGGTCAGAGGGAGGAGTTACACCTGTTGCTGGTGCTGATGGTCCCTGTTAGGGACTAACGAGGGGTCGCTGGCCTGGTTCCGAGGTCGAGAGACTGGGGGTGCAGGGCCAGGGGGTGGACGTGGTCAACGTGGGGTTAGCTGGCAGCCCCTGTCCCCTAGTGTCCGAGAGGAGGGCGGGTGTGCGATGACACTCAAGCTTCTCCCTGGAAGCCCCACTTGCCCACGCCCCCCGCCCCCCACTTGTCTGCAGCCCACGGGTCCTCCCTTCGTTCACGTTTGTTGTCTCCCGTGTTCCGTGGCTGCGCCTAGTGGCCAGTTTGTCCTGTTTTGCACCTGTTATTTGTGTGCTGTGTCCGGGTCTCCCCTCACCTCTGAGCCCCTTGGGCGCTGGCAGGGAGTCAGGTTGTACTTGAGGGTCCCTTAAAGCCCAGCAGCATCGACGTCACCTGGGGTCCTCCTGCAGGTGGGATCTGAGGCTCCCACCTAGACTGGGAGCATCAGACCTTCTGGGACTGGCCAGCCCTTCAGGGGCTTGGGACGCACACCCCGGTGTGCCCCTGGCCGCTGCTGGCATGCGATGGGTCTGAGCTTGGTGGGCCACCTCTGTGTCCCTTTGCAGACCCACCTTGGTGAGGGCTGCCAGAGGGAAGGGCACAACTTCAGGCTCTCCTGCAGAGGTAGGGGACAGTTGCGAGCCCCAGTCTGTTCCTCCCTGCTCCCGCCTTCCTTGCTCACGGGTTTCAGTGCATTAGGGTTGTGCTGACGTCCTGTATGTGCTGCTGCATCACGCCCCTGACGGAACCCTGGCTGAATTCCAGTGTTTGGGTCACTAGCGGTGGCAGACGACTTGAGAACCAAGGGCGTTGCCTGAATTTGGTGCTTGGCAGAACCGAGTCACACCTGGGTACACCGTGGGTGCGGCGGGGTCAGCAGTGGCCCATGGATTATCTCTGGTGTTGGGCTGAGCTCCGGCTCTTGCCAGCCCCAGGGAGAGTTCTGGCTTTGCCGCTGTGTCCCCTTGCTTCTCTGACCTTCCGAAGGTGGAGCCATTTTCCTTCATTAAGCAAGAGCCCTCCAGTGTCTTGAGGTCACGCCCTGAGTGAAATAATGGTGTTCGTGCTCCGTGCTTTGTGCTTATGCTCGGTGCTCATGCTCTGTGCGTGGTGCTCCATGCTTGGTGCTCCATGCTTGTGCTCGGTGGTCATGCTTGTACTCCATGCTCGGTGCTCGTGCTCAGTGTCTGGTGCTCCATGCTTGGTGCTCGTGCTTAGTGTCTGGTGCTCCATGCTCGGTGCTTGCGCTCAGGGATCATGCTTGTGCTCTGGGCCTGGTGTTCCATGCTTGTGCTCGGTGGTCATGCTTGTACTCCATGCTCGGTGCTCGTGCTCAGTGGCTGGTGCTCCATGCTCGGTGCTCGTGCTCAGTGGCTGGTGCTCCATGCTCGGTGATTGTGCTTGGTGGTCGTGCTTGTGCTTCATGCTCGGTGCTCATGCTCAGTGCCTGGTGCTCCATGCTTGGTGCTCGTGCTCAGTGTCTGGTGCTCCATGCTCGGTGCTCGTGCTCAGTGTCTGGTGCTCCATGCTCAGTGGTCGTGCTTGTGCTTCATGCTCAGTGCCTGGTGCTCCATGCTTGGTGGTTGTGCTCATACTCAGTGGCTGGTGCTCCATGCTCGGTGATTGTGCTTGGTGGTCATGCTTGTGCTTCATGCTCGGTGCTCGTGCTCAGTGTCTGGTGCTTCATGCTTGGTGCTCATGCTCAGTGTCTGGTGCTCCATGCTTGGTCATACTTGTGCTTCGTGCTCGGTGCTCATGCTCAGTGCCTCGTGCTCCATGCTTGGTGGTTGTGCTCAGTGCTCCATGCTTGGTGCTCATGCTTGTGCTTCATGCTCGGTGCTCGTGCTCAGTGTCTGGTGCTCCATGCTCGGTGCTCGTGCTCAGTGTCTGGTGCCCCATGCTTGGTGATTGTGCTCAGTGCTCCATGCTTGGTACCCATGCTTGTGCTTCATGCTCGGTGCTCGTGCTCAGTGGCTGGTGCTCCATGCCTGGGGGGTGTGCTCAGTGCTCCATGCTTGGTACCCATGCTTGTGCTCCATGCTCGGTGCTCGTGCTCAGTGGCTGGTGCTCCATGCTTGGTGGTCATGCTTGTGCTTCATGCTCAGTGCCTTGTGCTCCATGCTTGGTGGTTGTGCTCAGTGCTCCATGCTTGGTGGTCGTGCTTGTGCTTCATGCTTGGTGCTCGTGCTCAGTGCCTGGTGCTCCATGCTTGGTGGTTGTGCTCAGTGCTCCATGCTTGGTGGTCGTGCTTGTGCTTCATGCTCGATGCTCGTGCTAAGTGTCTGGTGCTCCATGCTCGGTGCTCGTGCTCAGTGTCTGGTGCTCCATGCTTGGTCGTGCTTGTGCTTCATGCTCAGTGCTCATGCTCAGTGCCTGGTGCTCCATGCTTGGTGGTTGTGCTCAGTGCTCCATGCTTGGTGCTCGTGCTTGTGCTTCATGCTTGGTGCTCGTGCTCAGTGCCTGGTGCTCCATGCTTGGTGGTTGTGCTCAGTGCTCCATGCTTGGTGCTCGTGCTTGTGCCTCATGCTCAGTGCTTGTGCTCAGTGCCTGGTGCTCCATGCTTGGTGGTTGTGCTCAGTGCTCCATACTCAGTGGTCGTGCTTGTGCTCTATGCTTGGTGCTCGTGCTCAGTGCCTGGTGCTCCATGCCTGGCAGTTGTGCTCAGTGCTCCATGCTTGGTGGTCATGCTTGGTGCTCCATGCTTGGTGCTCATGCTCAGTGCCTGGTGCTCCATGCCTGGCGGTTGTGCTCAGTGCTCTATGCTCAGTGGTCATGCTCATCTCTGTACTTGGTGCTCATGCTCCATACTTGGTGCTTGTGCTCAGTGCCTGGTGCTCCATGCTCGGTGGTTGTGCTCAGTGCTCTGTGCTCGGTGGTCGTGCTTGTGCTCCATGCTTGGTCCTCGTGCTCAGTGCCTGGTGCTCCATGCCTGGTGGTTGTGCTCAGTGCTCCAAGGTCGGTGGTCGTGCTTGGTGCTCTATGCTCGGTGCTTGTGCTCCATTCTTGGTGCTCATGCTCGGTGGTCATGCTCATGCTCAGTGCTTGTGCTCAGTGCTCCATGCTCAGTGGTTGTGCTCATGCTTGGTGCTCCGTGCTCAGTGGTTGTGCTCAGTGCTCAGGGCCAGGCAGGGGGGTTGGGCCAGGTTCTGGTTGCTTTGGTAACGGCACGAGAGGGGAAACTAGAGGGTGCTTAGTGCTCTGCTGAGGGGCCGCTATGAAGCAAGGGAGGGCTGAGACATGGCATCATGACATCAGGATGGGAGGTCAGGCGGGGACTTCCAAGGAGTACACTCAGCACTCTTTACCAGTGGCGTCAGCCTCTACCGTCGTGTGAAAAGCAGGGGGCCTCATGTTCTCCTCCGGGCTGTCCAGTGTGGCAGAGCTCTCTGTGACAGCCTTGGCCACGTGGCTGCCTAAAACAGTCACAGGCCAGTGCATCGTGTACACGCAGAGTAGAGCGTGGAGGGACGGGAAATGTGAAACACAGCTGGGCGGAGAGGGGTCTGGAGGGGGAGGCGCCAGCATGCACGCTAGTACATGGTGCGGAGAAGCCCCTTGCACCACGGCCTTCCCGGGGACGGGGTCTCCTGTGTCAGGTGTGTGGTAGCCACAAGGTCGTAATTCTTCCTTTGCACAACGTGGGAGCGAGCTGTCTCGGGACCTCCTCCATTTCCCGCACGTCCTTGGGGACTGCCTGTGGCCGCTGCTGTTGTGCAGAGTTTGCCGGGACGCTGACTGGAAGAGGGGCCTGTGTGCCCGATGGCCTCATTTCCAGTTCTGCTGTTGCGAGGGCCTGTTGCGTCCTCCCCTGTGGGCTCGTCCTAGGGGTCCCGGGGGCGGCTGCGCTCTGGCCTCTTGGTCTGGGCGCCGTGACGTGGCTGTGTCGAGGTGTGAAAACGCTGCGCGAGCGCACTTCTCTGTATGAGCAGATCAGATCTCTCCTCTCTCCCCTCTGGCCCCAGGGGCTCTGTCGACGATTATGGTAACGTGTGTGATGTGAAATGTGTGATTTTGCCGTGTTTCCGTGTGCGTTGTGGTGGCAGTGGTCACTTTCACCATGTTGTGCACCCGTCCCCACTGTGCTTCCAGACTCTTTCCAGCTTTGCACTAGGTCCCCGCTGCTCCCCCGGCCGCTCACACCCACGCTCCCTCCTCCCGTCGCTCTGCCTTGGACTTCCTAGGACCGGCTGGAGTGGCATCGTACGGCCATCGTCCCATAGTGTCCAGTTTCTCTCTCTGAGCAGAACGTCCTCAAGGTGTGCATGTTGTAAAATACATCGGAATGTTCTCCTTTTTGAGGCTGAGTAACGTCCTGCAGTCTGGACGGGCCCCCTTCTGCCTCCCCGCTCATCAGCTGATGGGCATCTGGGTCGTTAGAGGCCTAAGCTGTTGTGAATCCCGTGTTTCCGGTGTTCCTGGGCGCACACCCGGAGCAGACGTGGCCGGCCCGCCCATTGGCTTCTTTTTGGGCTATTGCTTGGTTGGTTCCAAAGGACCTGGCCTGGTAGGCACGGCGTCCTGTGTGTCTTCACGTGCTGTGCACACCACAGGTGCCCCAGAAGGGTTGGGTGCCCTGTGCCAGGGCCGAGCCTGCGTTTCCTTACCGTAGGGGAGAGGGGTTGAGAGTGAGCAGCCCCGGAGTAGTTCTCTCTGGGTCTGGTCCCTGCTGTGTGTGGGGAACCTCGCAGGCCTTGAGGTGGGGCTGGGCCTTGTTCGAGCCTCAGGTGGCGCTCCGCGGCCATCGCTGGAGGGGACGGGCAGTGACAGAGTCCCTCCCCACTCCTCGGGCAGCTCGGGGGCAGGGCTCGCTCAGGCTCCATTGCGTGTTCTTGCTCTTCTGTGTCTGCCGCTCCTGACTAGACAGACTGACCCCGAGGTGGGCTTGGGGCCCGGCTCCACGTGTGCTGCTGCCCCCCACCCCCACCCCTGGCGTGAGCCCTTCGCTGCCTGGGGAGCCATGTGGACTCCCCCTGGAAGTGAGTGGCTCAGCCCCCACACATGACCCTGCCCATCCCCCGCATCTGCTTCTCTCTTGTCCCACCAGCGTCCCCCTCCGGCCATGTCCAGGCCCCTCCTATCCTCGAGGGGTCCCCAGAGGTCCCTGGGTGGAATGGGAGTGACACCAATCCCTCGTCTGGTAACACTTGTCAGAAACAGTGAGGGCACAGCTATGTCCGGGGGGAGAGCCTCATTTGTCCGTGTTCACAACATGATGCAGGATGATTTTCAGGGAGATCTGGTGTATTTTCTACCATGTGTACCAGGGGTCTGAGTGCCCTGGGGACAGGTGCTCTGCCCGGGCTGGCAGTCCCACGGTGAGAGCAGGGGTTTGGCCAGCTCCTGACACGGGGTGGGGCAGGTCGATGCGGAGGGTGCCCCCCAGTCCCAAGGCCTCAGATGGCCTGTGTCGGCCCCTCTGCTTCCCAGGTGTCCGTACCTGCACCGGACGACCGGGGACACGGAGCGCAAGTACCACCTGCGCTACTACAAGACGGGCACGTGCATCCACGAGACGGACGCCCGGGGCCACTGCGTGAAGAACGGGCTGCACTGCGCCTTCGCACACGGGTGTGTGGCGCGTCCCCGCTCCCCTCCCGGGGCTGCGGGCGCTCTGTCTCCGGCTTCCTGACGAGGCGGTTCCTTTCTTCTGATGCGTGTGCCCGTGGGAGCTCGCGGGGCTGAGCTTGAGGGAGGCGGCCAGGTCCTCGCTAAACACAACTCCGCTCCGAGGATGTCAGATTTAGGGTTGTGCCCGAGGCCTACGGGACGCCCGTCCAGAACCTTCTAGGCAGCTCCACACAGTGACAGACAAACGATCGTCCCTGTTTGCCGACGGGCTGAGGCCGAGGTGGCCGAGCTGTGACCCGCCTGTTGTTTGCTCGCAGGGAGCTGCAGGCACAGGAAGTCTGGCAGAACGGCCAGCTCTGCGGTGTGGATGGCATCCCTGACCTGCAGCCCGGGGTCCTGGCCAGCCAGGCCATGATTGAGAAGATCCTGGGTGAGGACCCCCGGTGGCAAGGTAACCCCGAGGCCGCCGCGGAGGGGGGCAGAGGGCCCTCGTCTCTGTGAAGCGACCACACAGTGCACCTCAACCCCTTCATCTGGGGACCAGATGGGGAAACTGAGTCTCCAGTGGCAGACATTACCCCCAGTCCCTCAGGTGGTGGCGGCCGAGTGGGATCTGAACCCAGGCATCTGGTCCCCAGGGCTGCTCTGACCTTCACCCCGGCGTCTCCTGGGTGAGGTCAGCCGTTGGCTGCCGCCAGAGAGCGGACCGCGTCTCGGGCACAGCTCCTTCCTGGGATTCCCGTCCTGGAGCTGGGCTGCGGTGGGGGTTGGCTTTTTAATTGGTAGATTTTATTTTGGGCTCTTTAGGTTTATGGCAAAGTTGCAGGTAGTACCCACTTTGCACGACCCCCCTCCTGGTTTCCATGTTATAAACACTTGCACTGACCTGATATATTTGTTAGAATCAGGGGACCGAGATGCCTACGTCATCGCTAAGTAGTGAGCACAGGAGCACAGGTTCTCTCAGGGCTTCTGGCCGCGCTGGGCGGGGGTGTCATGTGTCTGCCCTACAGGGTCGTACAGGCTGGCGCCACTGCCCCAGCTCCTGGCGACTCCCGGTCCTTTACGCCGTCGTTCTGTTCCCGGGGCTTTGCCTTTTCCAGAGTGTCACGTAATTGGAACCATCCAGGACGTAGCTTTTTGGACAGGTCCTGGCTGGCCAGCGCGTGTCTTCTCCCACCGATAGCCGCTGTCGGGACCGACCGCCGTGTCTGTGTCCGTCGGCTTCTGACGGACTTCGGGCTCATAGGCTGTGTTTTGGATGCTTTCTGCCGTGGGGGTGGGATGTGTGTGCTGCTTCTGGGGTGTGTTTGCACGCCTGGGTGTGTGCAGACCGCGTGCGTCCTCACCACCCCAGGGGCCGGGACCACACGCTCGCGGGTGACTTTCTGGACACCTGGTCTTCACATTCTCTTCGCAGTGTTGGAGGCACTGAGAAGCGTGCGTGTCCCCTGGTTGCCTTGAACGGCTCACTTCTGCCCATTTCATGGCACTCGGCAGGACCTCGTGTCTGTACCAGGCACGCGGGCAGTACTTGGGAGTCAATATTCTATAATTTTTATTTTCTCAAAGTCGGCCTTTTTGTTCCTCAAACCCCTTTTGCTCTCTCCATGCCCTCCTGTGTGGTTTACCTCTCTTGTCTTTTGATGACCTATCGGACATTGAATCTGGCGTGGCCGGACTTGGAGACGTTTCCTGAGGGCCGGGTGGCGTGGCTCGGGGCTCTGGGGCCAGGCTGTCCTTCCCGCTACTGCTTGCTGTCCCTCAGCACGGAGCCCAGCGCTGGTCCATCATTACCCAGCCCGACAGTGGTATGATTTCTAGGAACATCCTCTCATCAGTTCCTGCCTTTAAATGACCCCGGTGGCTTTTGCTTGTTTTTGCTTTGAGATGAAAAAGAGCGTGAGATTACCCATTTAAAAAACAGACCTGTTTTGGGAGCAGTTTTCGGTTCCGCTGATGGGAAAGTACGGAGTGTTCCCACACACCCCGTGACTCCGTGTGCTCCGCGTCCCCGCCAGCGAGCCGACAAGGACGTGCCCTTACACCCAAAGTCCATCATTTACATCAGAGTCAAAGGGGTTTTCAGGGGTTTTCAGACGTTTGGGGTCGCACAGCCCTGGGAGCTAGTTTGAGACTCTCGTCGGCCCCCAGGTCAGCCCTGCGCCCCCACCGCACCCGCGTCCGTGCTGTCGGTGGCCTGCCAAGGGCGCACCTTTCCTGTAGCAGGACCACACGGGCGCTAGGCTCCTGTATCGGCCCTCCCCTGGAGCAGAGGTTCTCGAGTTCCTCCGGTTTGCGGTGGCGCGTGGCCGTGGGGTGGACACACTGTGTTGATCCATCGACGGATACTTGGGCCGTGTGGGCGCGTGTCCACGTTCCCACGTGAACCCCTGTTTTTCAGACACCAACTTTGTGCTGGGCAGCTACAAGACGGAGCAGTGCCCGAAGCCACCGCGGCTGTGTCGCCAGGGCTACGCGTGTCCTCACTACCACAACAGCAGGGACCGACGGCGAAACCCCAGGAGGTTCCAGTACAGGTGAGGCCCTGGGGCTCGGGCCTGTCCCAGCCTGAGCTCCGCCTTCTCCTTGCGTGAATTCGGTGCTGCCTCGCGTGCCTGAGAGCGCCCGCCCCCATGTGGCAAGCTGGTCCACGACAGCCAGGGCTCTCTCCACCTCGTTTTGGGGCTGAGGGGCCTCCAAGTGTTACTCGCCAGAGGTCTGCTGGAGGAGATCAGATGAATTTACTCTGTATCAAAGGGATAGAAAATGTGCCAAAGAACAATAATAAGATCTTATTTTCTCCTGCCGGTAATTTTATTCCATGAAACCAATGAAATGACAACAGCGCTTCCGGCAAGTCCGCAAAGAATCAGGATTTGGGGTGGGTTTTCACACTGTGGGCTCAAACGGTTGGATTCGAGGGCGAGGGCTCTGCGTGGGGCGGGCCCGGCCTCCTGTGTCCCCGGCTGCTTCCCCACATGACACTCACGGCAGCGTGGGGCGCTTGGACTCAGCCTTACTCTGTGTTTTGTGGAAAATGAAAACAGGCCGCCTGAGTCCCTGTCTGGGTTTCGGTGGCTGTCAGTGTGCTTTTGCGTGTCTTGGTGAGGAAAGAGCCGTGCGACCAGGGTTGTGTGTGCTGTCCCGCGTGCGAGGGGGGACCCTCGACAGCTGGACAGACGAACAGCCACGGGCATGCAGGAAGGACGCCTGCTCTTGTCCCTAGTGACCCCACCCTATCTCCCAGGTCCACCCCGTGTCCCAGCGTGAAGCACGGTGACGAGTGGGGCGAGCCCGCGAGGTGTGACAGCGGGGACAGCTGTCAGTACTGCCATTCCCGCGCGGAGCAGCAGTTCCACCCCGAGGTACGAGCCCGTCTGCCGGGGGAGCCACGGCGCCTCTGCCAGCCTGTGCGAGGCCAGGTCTCCTTCTGTGTCTGGGGGTCCTGTGATCCAGAGCTCAGCAGCGCTGTGAGGTCCACAGTTAGGGCTCGTTACTGACAGGATACAGGCTGAAATCCGTGGAGGGCAGGGTCCTGCGTGGAGCGTGGTCCCGCGTGGGGTGGGCTCCCTGGGACACCAGGCACTGACGCCCAGCTCCGTCTTTCAGTGGGTCGTGTGGACAGTGCCCACTTCTTCCCACAGTGATGTGTCACCAGTCAGAAAACCCCCTGGCCCTTAGCGTCTAGGGTTTTTATTCGGGCTCACGTGGACGTGGCTGACCTTAGTCCACAGCCCGCCAGAGGCTGAGCTGATGCCGCGTGGCCCAGAGCCACCACCGTAAACCACGCTGTTACTGTCTGGTGTGGCCCACGACCAGGCAAACAGAGACACTGCCCAAGGGGCGCCTGGGTGGCACAGCGGTTAAGCGTCTGCCTTCGGCTCAGGGTGTGATCCCAGCGTTGTGGGATCGAGCCCCACATCAGGCTCCTCCACTGTGAGCCTGCTTCTTCCTCTCCCACTCCCCCTGCTTGTGTTCCCTCTCTCACTGGCTGTCTCTATCTCTGTCAAATAAATAAATAAAATCTTAAAAAAAAAAACAAAAACAAAAAACAGAGACACTGCCCAAGCAGGACATTCCCGGGGCTCAGAGGTCACCCCGCCCCGGGGCCGGTCAAGGCCGGTCCTTGCTTTGGAAGGTGTGGGTCAGCTGACATCGCCCGAGCAAAGCAGCACACACTTGGATTTCTGTGAAAAACAAACCATCAGGGGCGCCTGGGTGACGCGGTCAGCCAAGGGTCCAGCTCTTGATTTCAGCTCAGTCATCATCTCAGGGTTGTGAGATCAAACCCTGCGTGGGGGTCTGCGCTTAGTGAGGAGTCTGCTTGAGATTCTTCTCTCTGCCCCTTCCCCTGCTCGCTCGCTCTCTGTCTCTCAAGTAAATAAATAAATAAATCTTTAAAAAACGAACAAAACCGGGCGCCTGGGTGGCTCAGTCGGTGAGAGTCTGCCTTCGACTCAGGTCATGATCTCAGGGTCCTGGGATCGAGTTCTGCGTCGGGCTCCCTGCTCCATTGGGAGCCTGCTTCTCCCTCTGCCACTCCCCCTGCTTGTGTTCTTTCTTTGCCAAATAAATAAATGTTTAAAAAACAAAACCCCAGCGAATCAGCCCCCTTAAGAGGCAGGTGTAGGATGGAGGACCAGGGCCAGGCTTCCCACCAGGAGGGCAGTCAGGGAGGGTGCAAGGTGCCGGTCCCTGTGAACGGGGCTGGGTTGCAGGAGGAAGCCCGTGTGGGGACGGCAGGGGGCGGGGGTGGAGCAGTGGAGAGCAGGAGATGGGGACCCGTCAGTGCCCAGGCCGGGTGATGGGCGTGGGCAGAGGGCTGCTCCTGGCCCAAGGTCCTTGCAGCCCCACGGAAAGAGGGCAAAGAGCAGATGGGAGTTAGTGGCATTTGTGGGGGAAGGTTGGCGGGATCTTGAGGGTCGTGGTGAGCTGGTGGCCAAAACCAAGTGCTGTTGGTACCGTGAGAGTATTTTTGACCAAGTGGAGTGGATCACAGCTGGCCATGGAGCTCATGCATGTGTTCGTGTCATGGGCCTTTCTTGAGTGCCTGCTGTATACCGAGCGCTGAATTGGGCACCTCTTTCAGAAAACGCCAAGTGGTCAGTTGACTTTGCCTGTGATTTCAAGGACAGTCTGGTCTGCTCTGTGGAAGGGAGGGGATTCTGGACCATGGCATGTGGGGCACAGGGCCACGTGCGCACCCCATTCTCAGGAGACCTCGCCGAGATTTGGAGCGGGGATCCCCTGCGCTGTGCCACAGCGACTCCTGGCTTCCCGCGGAAACCCGTTCCCAACCGCCACGTGGGGGGAGCCCGACCCTGAGATCATGACCTGAGCCGAAACCAGGAGCCGGACGCTTCACCAACCAGCGCCCCCAGGCGTCCCTGTTTTGTTTCTGACTTGTGTTCATTTTGTCGTCTGACCTCCGCGTCCTAGATCTACAAGTCCACCAGGTGCAACGACATGCGGCAGACCGGCTGCTGCCCGCGGGGCCCCTTCTGCGCCTTCGCCCATGCGGACAGTAAGTGCCCGGTGCCTGCCGCTGCGGCCCCCGCCGGCTCTCCCCGCGTCTGGGGCAGGGGGGGAGCTGGCAGCACCCGACATCCCTCCCAGGGGCACGTTGGGCTGGCTCCGCCTCCTGGTCAGAGGCCACGCTGCCCTGTGGGCCCAGGTTTCTGGCTCAGTGACGGCCGTCACAAACTCCAGTTTTCCCTCCTGCTTGTTATTGTAACCGGGAGGGTGGCTGGTCTTGTTGAAATTTCCTTTTTCTCGCCCTCAAGTCCTTGAGGACTGGCGCCCAGAGACCCCGCTGTTCCCTGTGGCGCTGCAGCCGCCCCCTCCCTGCTCCCGTCGCTTGGGAAGACTGTGGTCTCCGAGCCTCCCTCCCTCGCGTCGGGGCTCCTGGGACCGGGTCACCCTGCACACAGCTCTGTTTGCAGCCCATGGTTGTTCAAAGCCCTCTGCCTTCCTTTCTTGACAGAAAGCCTCGGGATGGCCAATGGCTGGGGCTGCCGAGACCTGGCCCCCACCCCCGCCAGCAGCTCCGCGGCCAGCAGCGGCCAGCCCGCACACGTAAGTGGACAGCACCCTGAGGAGGGTGCCCCAGGGCACGAGTGCTTAGGACACAGATTTATGTGATCTCTGGGTGATGTGGGTGCGTAGTCAGCCTGTGGGGTTGGCAGCTCCTTCTCGAAGTCCATGAGAGCCTGGCCGGCTTCTGGCCTGGGTGGGCTGACCCAGCCGTGCCTGACACACACACGTCGGCCACGCAGGAAACGCGGTGTCGGGCTGAGCGTCCAGAAGGGGCCCCGAGTCCAGGTGGGACTCCTGGCGGGTAGCCAGCCGTGGCGGGAGGGGTGGTGTCGGGCAGGGCAGGTCCCTCGATAGCAGCCAGGAGGGCGGCCCCAGCGGTCTGGGCCCCGGGCTGGTGCTGCAGGTTTGCTTCAGGCACTGAGAGATTTGGGGCGCTTGTGTCAGGGAACGGATGGCGCTGCCGGGTCAGGACCCTAGTGTCTGTGCGGAGGGGGCTCAGACCTCGCGGCCGCCCGTCACTCTGACCATGCAGCTCCTTCTGCCTGCTCTTGCTGGACGCTTGCAAGAGGGCGAGGGCCACCCCTCCCATGGGACGAGGCCGTTGTCAGGGCTGCCGGGAAAGTGCCCCCGGGTGAGGAAACGGGCAGCACACAGGTGTTTCCCCACCTGCCCACCTTCCCGCTTGGGGCTTTTTTTTTTTTTTTTTTAAAAAAGAGTAACACGGGAAAGGTGAGGAAAACCTGGGCGGAACTTACTTGAGAGGAGCCCGGCCGGTGAGACGCCCAGTCATAGTCTGTTCTGCGCCTCCCTGTATCCCGGGCCAGAGGCGACCTGGCCATGGCTGGACGCCGGGTGGGTCAGCACGCAGTGGGCTGTCTGAGCCTGAGACGGTAAAGCCCAAAGACCAGAACTGTCATGTGCCTCTGCATCCCCGCAGGCCTGGCTCAGAAGCACCAGGGGTCCAGCGTGATTGCTTCTCGCGCCCCCGTGCCAACAGCACACAGGCTCCCCTCACCGTGCGGCCCTGGTGAGGGCCCAGTCCCTGTGCCGCTGACCCTTCACGCCCAGTCCGTCTGCACACACCCAGCCAGGCGTCCCCTGGCTGACCAAGCGGGGGAGTGTTCTGGACCACCAGCCAGCCAGTAGCCTAGCCCGGCACTGGGCACAGCAGGAAACCCTCCCTCTCTCCACTCCTTGGTGGCTCCCAGGGGACCATGGCAGTTGTGGGCTTAGGTGGTGGTCAGAGGGCCACTGGCTTGGCCTCCCTGAGGGCCTGGGCTGAATGGAGCCTGGTGAGGGGTTGTACCTGGGAAGGCAACATGCCAGACGGAAGCCCCGGGCCCCTTGGGGGGCGGTGCTGGAACAGTATGCCCATGCCTACACACGTGGTCTGGTGAGGGCGTCTTTTATGGTTTTTAAATTATTATGCAATTTAAGAAGTTAACCCGCTAGGGTGCAGAGCAGGTGCCGGGGCCGCAGGTGAGCTCCGGGGGGATGGACGTGTGAACTGTGTGGAGCTGGTGGTCACACGACCTTGTGCCCGTGCTGAGCGCCATGGAGCCCTTCACTTCGGAGAGCTTACACTCCCATGAAGTCGTCTCCACGAAGAGTAAGAGACAAGCCAGTGCTGTCTCGTGGGTCGGCTCTGACTTCTGGGCCCCCTCATGGACGATCTTGGTGGCAGCCCAGGGGCACGGCCAGCCCGGCAGCTGGAGCCAGCTTCTGCCCCAGCGAGAGCCCTGCTTCTGCCTCCCTGAGGTCTCCTGCTGCAGCGGCCCCTCCAGGATGGCCAGGTGGGGGGCAGCGGCCTCACCAGCCCCTGGCCACCCCACGGCACCAGGTCTGGACGAGGAGATCATGCCGGGGTGGGCACTGTGCATGGAGGCTTCTCATTCAGACAGCTCGGTCTGCCTCACTCCCAAGTATCGTCATTTGTAAGGACGGACGTCAGAACCCAAATCTTGACTTGTGCATAGCGCATGTCCCTCACTATTTCCTTTGCACTGTGAACAGCCTGTGTAGACGGAGGCTCAGCACGCAAACCACGGGCCTCTGGTGCACCCTCGGACTGACTGCTGCCGCCCTGACCGTGTCCACGCCTTGGGCACCACGCCTGAGGAGAAGCACCGGGGGTCTCCGTGTGTGTAGACATGGTCCTGGGTTCCAGAACTCTGTCTGGGGTTGGAATCCTGTGTTTATCGGCAGGGGAGGGGAGTAGCATCTCCACGGCACGCTCCCTGCCTCGGGGCCCGAGTGTGGGCTGGTTCTGTCTGCCCAGAGCTCACCATGTGCTAGTGATCCTGCGAAATCATAGAAAACGCGTATATTGGGCTCTGACCCCGCTTCCTGACACAGCTCCTAAAACCGTGGTCGTTTCCTGGGTGGTAAGTCTTTTGAGCAGGTGACTCTGGGTGGGGCCTCCTCGTAGGTCCTGGACGGGGGCGGTCACTAGGAAGGCCGAGCCCCGGTTAGAAGCTTGGAACTTTCTGCACCACCCCACGTGGTCCAGGGGCCGGGAAGGGGCTGGAGATGGAGTTAATGGGACGAGCCTCCATGAAAATCCCCAAAGTGCGGGGTTGGTAGCATCTCTGTGCTGGGAAGGTGGCATCTGCCTGCGCTCGGGGCTCTTCTGGACCTCTCCCGATCGGTCCCTGGCGTCTGTATTCTTTGCCCTATCGTTTGTCACATGACAAATCAGTAAGTGCCAGTAAGTGCTTCCCAAAGTCTTGTGAGCTGTTCTAGAAAGTGGCCGAGCCCGAGGAGAGTTGTGGGCACCCTGATTCAGAGCGGTCGGTCGGAAGCCCAGGCAGAGCCTGTGGGAACCGGCCTGGCATCGGGACAGCCGACACCGGGTGTCAGAGTGTGGCGTGGAGCAGGCCCCCGCAACTGGGAGGGGCCTGGATGAAGGGGCGAGGTCCCCCGCGGGGAGCCCTGTGTCCCGAAGGCAAGCAGAATGGTTTCGGGATAACCCTCTTTCCTCACCGTATCACTTAGCCTGGAGTATAGAAACTCAGGTCTCTGGTCATTGACTTCGGAGGCCCTCACCCTGCTGTGCGGGTGGGAGGTCACTTCTAAACGAGACAGATGCAAGGGACTCAGAAGTACCAGGATGACCTCCGGGTTGAGCCTGTGGCCTGTAGAAGTAAGGGGCCTCGGTCCGCGCTCGCATGGGCACCTTCTCTTCCTCCGCCCCTGGTGACCGCTCTGGGTTCTTCTGAAGAAAGGAAGAAAGGTCAGGATGCCCTGAGCCGCCATTACTACGAGTTCATTTCTTGTAAAATGAGTCCAGAAAATGAGGGTACTCCTTAGCTCTGAAGGACATTTTGGTCTGCGGTGTTAGTGTTTATGTTGCCCTGGGGGCTACTGGTCCTGAGCTCTGGGCGAGCCTTCACTGGGCACAGCGTTCCTGGGCGGTGGTTCCTCAGAGTCAGGATTTCTATATGTGTGGGGGGAAGACGTGTCCCACTACCCTCTTGGGTTCAGCTCCGGGGCCCCTGCAGATCAAGCTGATAAAAGAGAAGCGGGAGGAAAGGGTTGTGACTTATCTGTGGGAAAGGCTTCGCAGGGAGGAAGCAGGATGCAAAGAAGCAGTTGGACCTGGGGCTTAATGTCCTTGTAGCAGAGGAAACGTGCGGAAGCGGACGATGAAGGGGAAGGAGCCTGTTTCCAGGGCGGTCGGTTGTGGGATAGGAATGCATGGGGAAAGGCGATGTCGGGGTTGCCGAGCGAGGTCTGTACCGCGGACGCAGTGCTGGCGTGTGTGGTGGCTGTGGGGGGGACACACCTTCACAGAGAAACCTACCCCTCGCCCCCCGCTGGCTTTCAGCGAGCTCAGTGGAATAACCCTTTGCTTCAGGCTTGGGCCTGACACCCCGGGGGCTTGGGGGCGGGGGGGGGGGCACGGCGCAGAGCTCCCACCCTCCCTCACGTGCACCGGAGGTCAGAGGTCAGTGAGCAGGTGTGAGAGACGAATTCAGACCTGGTGGAGGGTAGCGGCTTGAACACCTGTGCTGTTCTCTGAGACTTGCAGACTCGGCATCTTCTCGCTGTGAGCGAGGCTTAGGCGTGGCTATGTTTGGAGTCCACCGCTGCTGCTTTCTTCTGTTGCAGGCGAAGCGGCGAGAGTCCCCTGCGGAGGGCAGCCACAGGGCCGGCGAGCAGGACGGCAAGCAGGTACTGTGGGGGGCGGCCCCGGCGGCTGGTGCTCACGTGCCGTCCCTCTTGGCCCAGAGCCATCCGGCCGTTGTCCGTTTGTGGCGTCATTACCTTCCTCTAAACCGACCTGTTCCACGGTCTTTTGTTTCCATGTTCAAAAAATACTGGTGATGCACTTTGGAAACAACAAACCCAAAACCTCCCCATATTTGCCTGTGGAGAGCAAGGGGTGCCCATCGTGGCCCGTCTGCATGTGTCCTGGGGCTGCCCGAACAGAGCCCTGCCTACAGGGCTGCTTCAGCCACGGACGCCCTCGCGGTCCGGAAGTTGTGCTCCCGGCGCCCGCAGGGGCAGCCCCTCCAAGGCCCCTGTCCTCGGCCGGTAGCTGGCCGGACTCTCTGTCTCGCCCGGTGCTCTCCCCTGCGTCCGGGTCCGTCTGCACATGTCGCCTTTTCATGAGGACACGGGTCCTTGACTAGCACCTGCCACCACTGCTCTCAGCACTCAGAACACTGGGCTTTGTCCTTCACCGTCCGCGCTCGGAAGGCCTGGGGGTGCCGTGTGGCAGCCGATGCGCCCCCTCTTGGGCGAGCACATCGCTTCGTCGCAGGTCTGTGCTATGGTCTTTATTCCTAATTCTTAAGCGGGCAACGCGCCAGGTCCCCCCCTGCCCTGGTCGCCTTGGCGCCCACCCGAGGCCTCCCTCACAGGACTCTCTGGAGGGTCCAGAACAACTCGTGTAGGTTCTCTAGTCTCAGCGGCTTTGAAATCAGAAAGGAGCTGAAAGTAAAAATGCAACTTATTTTGTGATGTTTCAAAGAGAGGAAAATGGTAAGATGTTCGTTAAGAATCTGAAGCTCGAAGCATTGGCAAGGACACAGCCGGTGCACGGGGGGACCCCGGCACCCGCCAGCCCGGACACCCCGGGAGAGGCTTTGCCGGCATGCAGGCCACCCCAGGGACGTTGCGCGGGCCCACCGCGCCCAGAGACGCTCTTTGTCCCGTCCCTAAGCCAGGCTCCAGGGACAGCAAGTGCCCAGTGGGAAGATTGGAAAGCCAGCCCCGGGGATCGCCAGGTCAGTGGAGTGGCTCCCAGCATTTCCCTGGGACCCCCAGTTTGAACGTGGCTGGAGGCCAGCCCAGCAGCCCTCTGGGGACCCCTTCCTTGCCTCTGGCACCTGACTAACCGCCAGCACCAGGCCCTCCCTCCCTGTAGCCTCAGGGGAGACACCAGTGAGGGTGTCCTTAGGTTTCAGGATGAAGCGTCACCTGAGGTCTTTGAGGGGTATGTCTCCCTGCACTACGACTTTTTGGGTGGGTGAAGCCATAGCAGGTGCCTCTGGCCAATGACTCCCGGCCTGGCTCAGAGTGTGGGGTGGACTGTGAGGTGTCTGCACCGCCTTCCTGCCTCAGCTGGGGATGGCACGCAGCCCGGCGGGGGGACAGAGCAGGGGATGGAGCAGGCAGCCTGTGAACCCCCCCCCCTCCAGGTGTGGAAGCAGCGGGCCCACCTCTGAGCCTGAGCCCCGGGAGCACCGGGGGACCTCGCTTTGCAGACTTGTGCAGTCCGGGCTCGTGTAAACGGCCGCGCACACGCAGCAGCGTTGGGTCCCAGCGTCCCGGGCGCTCGCGGCAGACGTCTGCGCCGGGGGCCCGTCTGGAGCAGAGCCAGCCATCCGGGAAACGCTCACTCGGAGAAACTGTCCAGTGCTGGATGTCTCTCCCTCTCTCACGAAACACATATTCATTCTTATTATCGTGGAAAGCTTCACTTAAGCCGACAGACCAGGAAAGCCGTCCCCCTCGAGTGGTGGTGTAGCCCCTGCCCAAAGCTGACTTTTCTCATGTTGAAGCAAAAACCAGACGTCACACATTTCCCTGCGGTGTGGTTTCTGGGTCCCGACTGTGCGGTGACGGGGGCGCGCTCTAGCCCCGAGCCCTGGCTTGCAGCCTGTCCTGTGGGTCATTAGTGTGCCGTCCACACTGCCGGCCGTCCTCCAGGACTGTGCTGGTTCTGATCTGTGAGCTGCCGAATGAAGCTCCTGTGCGTTGCCCCGTGCGTTTTGCCTTTCTCGGGTTACGAGATCTTGCCGTCAGTTTTCTGTTTTCAGAAGCGGTGTTGGTTCTCTGCTGATCCCTTCTGGTGGATTTTTTGTTTACCGCCATGTGTCTGCTCTTAAAAACCATTTCTGCAGAAAAGCTCACTAAATAGGACATTTCTAGATGCATTTGTGCCCATCCCTGGGTGACTGGAGCTAGTGACCCTGTCCTGGTTATCGTAACCAACTAGGCATTTAAAGCCCCCGTGGAGTATTTGGAAGAGTCGAACTTCTTTATATTCTGCTTTGAGGATAGAAGTTAGCCCACCATCCCGTCCGTGACTCTGCATGCTTCTCTCCGCTCCACGCCCCCCCCCACCGTGGCTTCCCGTCACCGAGCTGTCACGTTGCTGTTCTCCGCGCGCATCTACTCACCTCGTGTGTGTCTCTTTGCACAGAACCACCTGTCAGTGTCCACAGTGGCTCACCCGCTCGCCCCCAGCGTGGGTTCCAGCGTGGCGTCCAGCCTGGCGTCCAGCGCCGGCTCCGGCAGCTCCTCCCCGACCGCCCTGCCCACCCTCCCGGCCCGCGCCCACCCGCTCGAGCCCCCCGGTGGTGCTGCCGAGCCCGCCCCAGGTAGGTCTCCAACTTCCTCTCGTCTCCCAACTTCTCCGCACTCATGTTGTATCTTTTCAGGAATAATCTGTTTGTTGTAGAAAAGGCACGTGTGTGTGTGGGGGGGGGATCATCCATCACGTGGCTGTATTGCCTGTGATCTAGAAACCCCCGCCCTCCCCCAGGCTGCAGCCACCTGGCCCTAAGACAAGAGTGGAGGGGTGTGGGGATGAGGCCCGCCGAGGGCAGTGGTACGGCTGAGGGGCCCTTACTGCCGGGAGTCCTTGAGGGTTTGGGGACTGATGACCCATGTGATTGGAGCCCTGTCCGAGGGAGTGGGCTGTCCTGAAAGCACCGGGTAGGGGAGGCGCGTGGAGCTGGAGGGGGCGACCTTGCTCTGCTGTGCAGGCCCCCAGCCCCTAGGGCCACATCTGGGTGGTCCCACGTGTGGCTGAAGCTGCAGAGGGCCCACACTGCCAGGCTGACCCGAGCCCCCAGCTCTGTCCCGGTAAAGGGAGACTCAGCAAGGGCTCTGTTCACGGCTCTTTGCATGTTCTCTGTCCCAGGGCTGGCCAGGACGGTGTGGTCGTGGGCAGGACAGGGAAGCCACTCCGGCCCAGTAGCTCCAGCACGGTCCGTCCTTGTGCTCGGGGCGCTGGGGCACACTCCTTCTTTTCCTCCTTCTCTCCTGGGGACTCGGGGGGACTGCAAAGACCCCTGTGTCGGGGCTCCACTTGGACACCAGAGCTGGCCAGGTGGCCAGCCCCAAGACGGTATGTTCCTACCCAGAGATGAACGTCCGTGGCTGACGGCCAAGGAGTGTTTGCACGTTGTTTTCCACCCCCTAAAACTCATGCCCCCCGGTCATGCTGCCAGCCATGGGGGCCGTGGCCGAGACGTAAGTTGGAGGTGGCACCAGCCCAGGGGAGGGAGGAGACAGTATCTTTCCAGCAGCCGAATAGAGGGCAAATCCTGGACTTGAAAGGGCCATAGAGCCACTGTGGGTCCCCCTGCTGACGCGAGCGCAGGCATGGGCCGTCCTGCTCTGGAGTCACGGCCGACTCCTGGGGTGACCTCTGCGCTGCTGGTGCAGCCTGGCCTTCCCACCCTCGTGCTCATTCTGAGGAGCTGCTTCAAAGGGTCACTCTTCTAGAAGCGCGAGACCTTCTGTGGCCGGGTGTGTCTTCCCGCACAGCCCTGGCGTTCCTGCATGGGCTCCACTGTGGAGCTGTTTCCTCTGCCGAAGAACTCTCTGGGATCGAGCAGGCCCCGCCCTCTGGGGAGGGAAGCTGGAGGGGAGGGGCACCCCCCCCACTGGCTTTTTCTGAGCCCCGACCTTCTTTCCTTGCCAGGCACAAACTAATGACCCCCACTTCCGTGCTCTGGGCCTTTGTGGAAATCCTGTCCGTGTGGGAGTGAAGACTGCCAGCCGGCTCTCCCCCAGGCTCTGCCTTACCCCAGGGGCGTTTGTTCAAGCCTTACCTCTTTCATACGTAGTATCTTTGTTTTCTTTTAAGCAAAAACAAACACACGTGTATTTTAGGTTGACCTGGAATTGGGGGTGAATGAGGCGTTCCTCTTGAACCACAGAGGTCTCTGGTTTTATGTGGACTGGACGTGGCCAGTGGGCTCGAAAACTCAGCCCTGACTCGCATGCACCGGCGGAGACCTGGAGGCTGAAAGGCGCAGCTGGAGGCAGCCAGGAGCAGTCTGGCCACTGAGCAGGTCCCCTGCTGCACTCAGGGGCTGGGTGGTTAGTTATTCAGAAGCACAGTCTGTATTGTGTGTCTCTAAGTGGCTCCCCTAGAGAATGTCAGCCTGAGGCGCTTGGCTGCCTTACACGTGTGGTTAGAGACAGGAGATCTGGTCCGGCAGGGGCAGGTCGGCACTGGACACCTTTGTTTCCACCTGGAAATGAGCCGGAAAGCCATTGGTATGAACGATGTTTTTGATTTTATTTTTTGGCGTTTTATGTGTAAAAGAGAGTTTTTTTTTTTTTTAAGATTTATTTATTTGACAGAGATAGAGACAGCCAGCAAGAGAGGGAACACAAGCAGGGGGAGTGGGAGAGGAAGAAGCAGGCTCCCAGCGGAGGAGCCCGATGTGGGGCTCGATCCCACAACACCGGGATCATGCCCCGAGCCGAAGGCAGACGCTTAACCGCTGTGCCACCCAGGCGCCCCATAAAAGAGAGTTTTTTAAAGTAAAGGTTATTTCCCCCAGTTTAAAGGTAGTAATAGTAACATTGGAGCATCCTAGAAAAGTAATTAGGAAATGAAGTCCCTGCCCTAAATGGGTTCCCCGAAGGAACAGATAGAGCTGGGTGCTCCTGTGCTTTGAAAGCGGCCTTGCGGCCCGTGCATCAGCTCTGGAGTGCACCTGCATGTTTCCAGTGTCCCCAGCTGTCATCCTTCCGTCGGGGTCCTCAGCCTGTTCGCGTGCGTCTCGGAGCATTTTGCAGGTCCTTCTCTGACTCACCTAAGTGTTCCTTGAACCAGCTACCCAGAGGTGAAGGGGTGAAGAGGTGAATGTCTTTTCGGGATCACTATTGCTTGTTTACAGATAGTACGTTTATGTGGCCGCTGCTGTTAAAGTCACGTGCTCCTGCCATCGGGAGACCCTCCTGTTTTCTCCCGAGATCATGCGTTGTCATATCCCAGTAGCACGGGCCCCGTTAGGACTCCTCAGAGCCGCCCTCTGTCCCCAGGAGGGCCCTAGCCAGCCGCCTTTCTGCTGCTGGGGACCCGCAGGCTCGGAAAGAGCCTGCCCTACCTACCGAGGCCCACAGCTGTAGACTGGGTGCCGCCTCCGTGTACAGCATAGTGGGGCTCAGATTCACTGCGGCCCGAGAATGAGCAACCCGGAGTAATCAGGTGCTGTTCCCAGACTCAGTCAGTGTGCAGTTAGTGGATTTAGTGGAGTCATTTCAGGGCCATTTGGCAGATTTCGTGTCCTTTGCCTTCCACGTGTATGAGCAAGCTTCAGATTAAAATAGTGACTGTTGAAGTAGTCGCCTGGGAGCTCATTGTCGCGAGTGGGCAGCTGGCTCTCAGTGACCTCGACGGCAGGGGTCAGGGCGTGTTCATCCTGACCCTGGCCTGGCCCCGGGCCATGGCGTGGTCCTGGTGTGCGTGTTGACACTTGAGCGTGTCGGCCCCGGGCGAACGAGCGAAGACCCTTTACCTGAACAAAAGCGGCCCTGCGGGGCGAAGCCCCTGCGTGCACCTGGACCTGGGCTTTGGGCACGCTGCCTCGAGGCGCCGAGAGGCCGGAGGGCGGGTGCCGCTGCCAGGGGGTGCGCGCCTCGCCGGGGGCCCACACATAGGGCGCCTCCCGGACAGGTGCCGCGGGGGCGGGGCCGGAGCCGTCGAAGGGTTGCGTCACCGGGGGCAGGGCCGGCACAGGTGGACGGGGCTCGTCTCAGGGTTACGTCACCGGGGGCGGGTCGAAAGGTTGCGTCACCGGGGCGGGGCCGGCGCGGGTGGGCGGGGCGGATCTAAGGCTTACGTCACCGGGGGCGGGACTGACGCGGGGCGGGCGGGGCGCGGGCTGCGTTTGAATCGGCGGCGGCGGCGGCGGCGCGGTGGACGGTGAGTCAGCATCGTCAGCCCCGCGCCGTCTGGGTGTGGGTCGTGGTTATGCGGAACTGGCTGTGCACCCCGGGCGAGGTGAGAGCCAACCCCCTCTCGACGCGCCTCCCCCGGGAGTGCATCTCCCCCGTTTGCGCTTCCCCCCCCCAGGAGCGCCATACCCCCATGTGCCAACCTGTCCAGGTGAGATGCGTCTCCCACCTCCCTGTTCCTTCCACCTCCCGGGTGTGGCTTCTCCCCAGGGGCGCCACCCCTCTGCACCAGCTCCCCTGCCCCAAGTGAGGTGTGTCCCCCTCCCCGCCCCAGCACCTTTCTCCTCCCCAGGTGTACTTCCACTCGCCTCCAGGTGCTGCTCGTACCCGCCGTCGTTGCTTGTGCGCCGGGCCAGGTGTGACAGCCAGGGGTCAGTATGAGGTTCCTTAGAGGCTGTGCAGTGATGTGAATGCAAACATACCCTTTTTGGGAGCCTGCTCTGCGGAAGCGCCCGCTGGTTCCCTGCGTGGGCACGAGCCGCGGGGCTTCTCCAGGGGGGCCTGCATCACCTAGCAGAGGTGCGTCTGTTGCTCCCTAGCGAGGACGGGGTTCCTGCCTTGTCCTGCTGGGCATCGTTGCCTGCGCTATTGGAAATTCTGGCCGGTGGGTGAGTGGGTTTGCCGGTGCTTCTCCATCCTGTATTAGGGGAGGACGGTCTGCTGGGGGGCATCCGGCCCTGGTAGGGGAGAACCCCCGGCGTCGGGGCTGCCCTGTGCTGGTCTTTAATTCTGTGCACTGTGCACACTGTCCCTGTGTGTCCCTTGACCCCGAAGGACTGCGTCTCCTCCTGAATGTGCTGTGTCACGTCAGGGTCTGGGAATTGCCAGGGCCGTTATTCAGCAGCTCTCCGCTAATTTCTCATGAACATCTGGGCGGCTTCTGGTAGTTGGACAAGGAGGGTTCTGGGTCAGATGGCACAGCTTATGTAATTTGGCTCTAGATTTTGAGTGTTCAAGTCTTTTTAAAAGTCCGTTCTTCCTTTGAGAGAATATCCTGGAAGACCTGGGTCTGACTCAGAGAGCAGTGAGGTGGAGTAGGCAAGGGTCTTCCCTGGACGCTGGCTCTGCTGTCATGGGCAGGCTGGCCCCCCTCTGTGTTCCCTCTGCTCCTGAGGCTGGGGGAGGGGGCATCTCTGCTGAGTCATGGGGTGGGGTGGGGGAGGGGGACTGTAATAAGATAAATCTTTTCCAGGTGAGAAGAGGTTCCTCCTTCAGCTGCTTCTCCCTCATGCATTAGTTCATTTGTGCTTTTGTTATTCAGAGTGTTTCTAGAACTTTGTTGGGTTTCAAGCACACCATGCCTAACCTGGTGTTGGAAGTTAAGTCCATGTCATCGGGCCTGGCTGACCTGCATGTCCAGGACAGGCTTGGGACCCAGGCCAGCACACGAAGGGTGGGTTTGGGCCTCCATCCTTGCGACCACAGCTCGGAGTTTGGGGAGGTGGGGGCAGGGCACATGGAGGGGGCGGTGCCTGCTTTCAGCAGGTGAGTCTGCTCAGGGTCCAGGTGCCCTCAGAGTCGGGGCTGATGTGCAAAACAAGGGTTTGGGAGGCTGAGCAGAAGTTCTCCCAGGATAAGACGAGCTGATGGGAGCTCTGCCAGGCTGTAGCCTACAGCCGTGTTGTGTGGCTGAGCGAGGAAGAGCCGCGGTGGGGGCAGGGGCTGGCCCCAGTGTCCACCAGCACACCAGGGGGCACAGTCTTTCTGAGAGGTAGGACTCTTGACGTGCCGGGATTGGCATCATAGAAAGGTCACTTCTGGAACAGTGCTGGTCGGGGATGAGGGGAAGCCTGCAGAGATAGCAGGAGCTTGGGGCTCTCACTGGCGCGGGTTCACGAGGATGAAGGGCCCAGGGCTCCTGCTGGGCGCCTGCTGAGTGGTGAGCCCTGGTGCACCAGCGAGGGACACCTTTGTGTCCCCAGACTTTGAGAAGCTGCTGATGCCGCACTGGGGCCTCTACCTGATAGGAGGCGGCAAAGTGTCCGCGCTGGGGGACGCTGGCGTCTGAGGGTTAGGGCTTCCGAAGCCAAGTGTGTCCAGTGGAGGGGCTCCCAGGCTCCCCAGCTCCCCCAAGCTCCCCAGAGAGGGTGGGAGGGCTGAGAGGTGGGCCCCGGTGGAGGAAGGGGGCGGGAAAGGTGGTGGGGGAGGGGGTGGCTCCCTTTTCCCAGGGGCACAGAGGCATGGGTGCAAGGCTGGAGGGCAAGGCTTGGCAATAGTTTGGAGTGAGGTGGAGACAGGATGTCAAGAAGGGGGAGGAGATTGGTCAGCGAAGGGTGGGCTTCCGTGAGGGGCGTCAAGGTGTCCGGTGTCTTCCCCAGGAGCAGGTGGACCCTTCAGGCAGTTCGCAGTTCTGTCCAGGGAGGGTCCCAAGAGTTCTAGGCCTTTGGTGTGTGGGAGATGCCTGAGAGGATGGTGGGGCGGGTGACCGCTCACGGCCCCCATTATTGTGGGTTGAATAGTGTGTCCTCAAAAGGCAGGTCTGTTTTAATGCCCTCATCAAAGAACGTTATGTTATCGGGAAACCGCCTTTCCAGACGCAGTCAAGGTAAAACGGGGTCATTCGGATGGGTCCTAATCCACCATGACGTGTGTCTTTATAAGGAAGAGGTAATTTGGCACAGACGCGGAGGGATGGCCGTGTGACAGCCGAAGCAAAGGCTGGGGTGATGTGTCCACCAGCCCGAGACGGCCAGGGGTTGCCAGCAACACCAGCAGGACAGAGCCCCCCCTGGAGCCAGTGGAGGGAGCCGGCCCCGCGTACCTCGGTCTCAACTTCCAGCTCCCGACCGCGAGAACGGATTTGTGGGGCGCCGCTGGAAGCCGCCTCTTGCGGTGTTTGGTTTTGGCGGCCCCAGGATGCAAATGCCCCTGTGCCCCTGGGAGTTAGGAAGGAGCTGGCCGAGCTGTAAAGAAAGTCCAGAGAAGCATGGGTTTGGGGGGGCCCAGCAGGAGGAAGGGGCTGCGCGGGCCCCAGGCGGGCCGTGTCTCCCTGAGGGACTCATCTGTCCATTCTCCCTGCGACTCTCGGGTGCAGGGACTGCTGGGGGTGCCAGTGCCACAGTGGGCTCCCTGGCTGTACTGGCCCCAGGGCCTTTTCTGTGCACCCCCACAGAGGACCGTGGCCCCACGTCCCACGCTCAGCTCCTTGGCTTCCTTGCTGTTCATGGTGACGAGGTGGGGGGTCTGGCCTGGCTGCCACCCGACACTCCCACCTCCTTCCTGGATGGAGCCCGCACGTGCCCATAAACCTTTGTTGGAAGAGTGTCTCCTTTGGCGCAGGCAGGGCCGAGGCCAGGGCGATGGGTGGGGAGGCAGGCTGACCTTGGTGAAATTCTCCTGGGGGCTGGAATCCAACGCAGGGCTGCGGGGCGTCGTGCCTGCACAGTGCCCCCGCTCCGTGCTCCTGGCTGCGCCTGTGGGGCGGACGCGGCTGCGGTGATGGAGCACACAGGTCTCTCCAGGCGGTGCAGGCCCCTGGGGTCCCAGCCCCGTGAGCCCACATCTCCCCTCCACCCCCACGGAGGCCTGAGGGCAGTGGGTGTGCGCCTGCGCTCTAGGGGCTTAGGCAGCATTGGGCCACCTCCAGGCGGGCCACTAGGTGCCAGGCGGGGTGAGGCGCTGTCCCTGGGGCCGGCTCAGTGGGCTTCACGGGCTGAGTGGTGCCCACCAGCCCTAGGGACGGGGAAGGGATGGCGCGGCTGCGGTCCCCACTGGGGCCGGACCTCAAGTCTGCTCCTCATGTGTCCTGCGGCCGGCTCCCCGCGAATCCACCTGTCCCAGGTCTGGGGTGGTTCGGAAGTCACAGGTCTCTTACCCTCCCTGTGTACTGCCCCATGTTTCCCTGGTAATTACGGTAAATGCTCTTCATTTGAAGAGGTAGTGGTTTTTCTGCGGCCACTTTGGTTCAGCCTTTGCTCCCGGAGTCTAACACCGTCATTTGTAATGGTCTCGGTCCGCCTGCTGCTTCCTGGCACGTCCCTGGCACAGCGGCGTGTCTGACACGGCTAGGAGTCTGGGCCCAGCCGAGGGCGGGACATGGTCAGAAATGAGCAGTGGCTCCTGTCCCTGGTAGTTCTGGCTTGCTGTCCTCTGTCAGGCACAGCTCAGGGGACTTTGACACTAGGCAGCTGGAGGCAGGGCAGAGGCAGAAGGCCCCAGAAGCCCGGCTCACAGGCCCAGGACAGGCAGGCCTGACTAGGGCCTCCACGGTGCGTCCCCTGGGCTTTGGAAAGGCGGTTGGGCCTGGGGACGGGAGATGCTTTGTGGCCTCCAGAGATGGTACTGGATGCATCTGACCGGGCATCAGGGCTCAGAGGCCTGCTGGTCAGCAGAGGAGCCAGGCTCAGCCACACAGGAGGGGGCCCCCTGCTTCTGGGAGGGGAGCCTGGTGGGGGCAGTGCAGCGTGCCGCCGACCTCCTTGCGCTGTGCCTTCAGTGTGCAGACCTGGGCGGGGGGACAGCGGCAGCTCGGGCCCAGCGGGTGTCCCGGAGTCATGGCTGGATGGCGTGTGTGCTGTCACATGGAGGCCAGGTCCTCTGGCCGCTCCTTCCCGGAGTCGCCCTCTGTGCAGCTGCTGGAGTTGAGAAGCTTTTGGGACCGAGCCGGGTCCCCAGGGTCTGGCGTCAGATGGGACAGGGTGAAAGGAGGGAGGCCCCTACTTGCAGGAGAGGGAAGGCTTTGGGCGGTGTGACCCCACATCATTCTGTGCCTCTGTTCCTTTAACACGTGGGCCTAGAGCTTACCGGGGTCCCAGAGACCGTACGAGCGCCGTGGTCTGGGGGGTGAAAGCACGTCTCCCCACTGGGGCCCGGTGTGGCCCCGTGCTGACGTGACACCCTGTTCTCCAGGTTCTGTGCTGGATCTTCAGCTCCGTGACGTCGGCCTCACAGCCCTAGACCGAGAGCTGGAGGAGCGTGACAGCGGCGACCTGGGCCCAACAGGTAGGAGGGCGCACCGCGGGCGCTTCCCGGGGCCGGACACGGCCCTGCGGCGGTTCTCGGGCGGGTGGGCTTGCAGTCAGCCCCGACCCCTTCAGGTCCCTCCGTCTCAGCCATGTGGTCTCCGCAGAGCCCCGGGTGCGGCCGCCACGGCCCTTCCCAAGGAGCCGCCACAGCCCGGCACGGAGGGCATGCTGCCCCCCCCCCCCACTGCCCGCTAACTCGGCCTCCTCCGCTCCATGCAGGTCCGAGGTCGCTGGGGGGCTCGGCCCCCGTCACCATCCCGGGCTGCCTGCCCCGCTCCCCATCCCTGCACTCGTCCTCATCGCTGTCCACCTCCCCGCTCAGCTCGCTCTCCCAGTCCTTGTCGGGGCCTCTCGTCTCCTCGGCCATGACACCCCCCCAGCAGCCGCCGGCCCTCAAATCGGAGCCCGGAGCACTGGGCTCCTCGGCTGCATCCTACAGCTCCTTAGGTGAGCCGGGCGCTGGCAGGGACGTGCCTGCCCTCGTGATGTCTGCGGTGGGGGACGGTAGGGTGCCGTGCCCCCACCTGGTCGCTCTGCCCGATCTCAGGGGCGGCCGCCGCCTGTGGGGTCCCTGTCCAGTCTGCTGGTGGTGCCTCGGGGGCGTGAAGACAGGCTGTGTGTGTAAAGCTGTGTCAGGGTCACTGTTGTGACATCACCACGGTGGCCCCACGGTGGCCCGTCACCTGTGAGCGGTGGCGGGCCTGACGCCCCGGGACCTGTGATGTCACTAGACACCCAGTGCAAAGCACACGACGGGTGAACAGTGACGGCGCCAGTTCTGTGTTTTGTTGTTGGGAAACGTTACTATCTCCCGTAACTCACTGTATTTTAAAATGCTATTTGTAAGTGTCATTTTAATCTCTCAGGCCCCACACACCTACCTGTGGGCGTCCCCCACAGCTCCGGGGGCCTCCAGATGGAGGCGAGGGGGGTTTCGGGGGCCAGGGTTGGCGCAGTGACAGCCCTGACTTCGTTTCCTCTTCTGCTTAAACGCCAAAAGGGGCCAGTGCAAAGGTCAGGGGCAGGGGTCTCTGTCGGCGGGGCCCAGGGGTGGAGTCTCAGCGTGGCTGCTGGTGACCTCTCCTGTCCCCTCCACGCTCAGGCTTGAACAGCGTCCCCGGGAGCATCTGGGACTTTGTTTCCGGCAGCTTCTCTCCCAGCCCGTCCCCCATCCTGAACACCGGCCCTGCCCCCTCCTCGAGTGCGAGTCCAAACGGCGCAGAGCTGGCCCGCGTCCGTCGGCAGCTGGACGAGGCCAAGAGGAAGATCCGGCAGTGGGAGGAGTCCTGGCAGCAGGTGAAGCAGGTGAGCGCCGGCAGCGGCGGGCAGGACCGGTGCACCCACAAGGGGCACCCGCAGCCCACCACCCCCTCCTCCCGGGTTTCAGGCCTGTGACGCGTGGCAGCGGGAGGCAAAGGAGGCGAAGGAGCGGGCCCTGGCGGCAGACAGCGCGCGGCAGCTGGCGCTGCGGAAGAAGGAGGAGGTGGAGGCCCAGTTCCGACGGCTGCAGGAGGAGCTGGAGGGCCGGGGCCTGTGCTCGGCGCTGGCGGGCCTGCAGCGCTGTGCCGACCTGGGCGCCATCCCTCTCCCCAAGCTGCACTCCCTGCAGAGCCGGCTGCGCCTAGACTTGGAAGCCGTGGACGGGGTGAGTCCTGGTTCCGGCTCTGGACGCCGCCCCCCCTCCCCGGGCCTGCAGGGCTTTGCCTTTCTCTCCAGAACCCATCTGTCCCCTCCTGCTGGCTCTGTCCTCTGAGGACAGGGTGGGCACCCCTCCTGCCCTGCGGGGTCACAGCCAGAGTGGCGCCTCACAGAGGTCGCCCCCCAGGGTCACTGGGTACACTTCTGCGTGCTTCCACCCTTCGCCTTTTCTGCCCTCGGCCATAAATCCCTGCCACACCAGGGCCTGTTGTGAGAACTTGGAGCCTCTGGAAGGTTCCACGGTCCTCACACACTCTCCCCACCCAGTGGCTGAGGCACACACCTGACTGCCTGGCCGCTGAGGCACAGTCCCCCAGGCTGCTCTCTTGGCCGGAAGCCCCGGTCCCGAGTCAGGGTCCCCACCAGTCCCATCCCTCAAGCTTGCTGGCCACGGCATGTCCACTGGGGGGCTCTATCTGGGCCTCACCCTTCAAGGGGGCCACCTGCCTGGCTGCCCCTTACCACGCCGGTGTGGCAGCTCAGCTCCTGGGGTCTTGCGAGGGGTCCCCCGGCCCTGACTCTGCAGCCGGGACCACATTCCCCAGCGTCACATGGAGGGCCCCCGCCCGGGAGGCTGCCCGACCCCACCACCACCTGTGTCTCGCCCTGCAGGTGATCTTCCAGCTGCGAGCCAAGCAGTGCGCCGTGTGTCGGGAGCGGGCCCGTGGCGGCGTCCTGCAGCCTTGCCAGCACCGCGTGCTTTGCGAGCCGTGCGCCGCGGGCGCACCCCCCTGCCCCTACTGCGAGGGCCAGCCCCTCCCATGGTGACCGCTCCGGCGCCCCCACCCCAAGCTCCGGCATCCTCTCTCCAACCTCATGGGTGCAGCCCCGGAGCCCGCCCGGGCGGCCCCACGGGCTCGGCGATGACACGGGGTTTGCGGGCCTGACGCACTGTGATCCCGCCAAGCACTTTGTAAACCGGGGGCGTTAGACCTTCTAAGTTGCTATAAGCTGCTTTCTAGGTTGGTGTTTTTTTAATATGCGATAATATGAAGCTTTATATGTGTACTGTGAACTGACATTTCCTATCAGTTTATCGTTAATTCATGGTATGGTAAAGATCTTAGATTCCTTATTCTGAAATTAGTACTTATGAAATGAGCGTTTAGTAGTGAGAAATGCCTAGGATTTTTTATAGTTTTCAAATTAAGTGCAAATAGTATTTATAGCAGTCATACTGAAAGATCTAGAGGTTTTTAATATTGTGAAAGGAACTCCTGATTGCGAGCACACGCACATTAACTGGAGTTTTATATTCCAGGACCAGGCAGTGGGGCCGAGCCGATCACGCTCCGTGACCCGCAGCCGCTTTTCTAAGTGCCTGAGCCTCGCACGCGGGGCGGAGGAGGCCCCTCCCTCGGTGTGTTTGCGCCTCTGGGGGGAAGCGCGGCCCGGGCCCGACGGGGGAGGCGCTCACGTTAATCTTACAAAGCCGTGCCTGAGCCTGTGGAGCCTCACAAGCATGCCGGGAGCGTGTCCAGCTCCCACGTGGCCGGCCTGAGGCCAGAGACTTGACCACGGCCACTCCCTGCGGCCGGACGGATGCCAGCTCGCAAGGGAGAGGCTCCGAGGCTGCGGGGTAGTCGGGGGATTAGCGGAGTCACTCAGGCGACCCCAGGCTTGCAGAGAGAGCCCAGCCGCCTGGCCGTGGCAGAAACGTTCCTGAGAACAGGTTTGGTTTTGGTGATGACTTGAATGTTCTCTGGTCTGCATTGGGTCATTTTTCCTAGAAATCTGGGGAGAAGCAGAGGATGTCTGTAGTTTAGCCAGACTGTTCTCCGTGCGGCAGCTGCCGATGGCCGCGGGAAGAGCTCCCCCAAGCCCGCAACTGGGGGCGGGAGCAGGTGCTGCCCCTGTGGCCGGGAAGTGTCGGCCCCCACGGCTTTGCCAAAGACTTTTAATAGCATTTTGTAAAGTGCAAAGTGGCTCGGTAAAAATTATCAGTAACCAAATATTTGCTATGGTAAGAGGTTGAAAACCTTTGTTAAGACGCACCGATCGTTCTGCCGTTTGAGAGGTGGGTCCGTGACGTTCTGCAGCTGGTCCGCGACGAAAGGTGACTATTGACTTGGTTTTAGTGAATCTACTTTGTTTTTAATGATAGTGATGATTTATTAGCTCTTAGAAATGACGTATATTTTGTGCTGTTATCACCGTTTAAAATTATTTTTATTAATATTTATGCACTTGTTTCCCATTTCAGGCCTTTGGTCTTTTGGGAAACGGGACAATGTTGGTTATCAATGCCTAGCCTAGATATTTTCAAATTATAAACAGCTAAGGACAGTTAAGCTTGAGGTCTGTGTATAAGCTATTCCGGTCGGGTCTTGCTGTGCAGTGGGAGAGACTGGAGCCGCGGCGTCGCGGGGACCCCGCCCTGCATGCGTCCCGAGGCCCTCGGGGGCTGCTGGTTTGGGGCCTCGCTGTCCTGCAGGTGGGCGTGGCTGCTGTCTGCGCCTCTGGTGTTCGCGGTGACTGTGGTCGCCAGAGACCTTGGCTCAATGTGGACGCTTAATGTGGGTTAATTTATGGACGCCTCGATCTATGTTCTGAGTATTTAGGTGAGAATGTTACTGGAATGGCATTTTAACCCAGAAGGTAGTATTTATAATGTGTAATCAATCATTTACTTGTAGTGAATTGTTTCAAGTTAACACTTGTTTAAATTTTTTTACACTACAGCATTTATGCAATGGTTTACAGAATTCATGAATTATTTTTATCAATCAGTACAGGAATTAAAACTTTGAATCTTTATTTTGTCTGCCTCTTTGAGCTGAGCCACGGGGTCCTGGAGGCAGAGGAAGCGGCCCCCACCTGCTCCTCTCCCCGCCAGTCCGGTGCTGCCCTGGCCCTGTCTCGGGTCACAAGGTGTTCCCACGCAGTCCCGGGTCGCCTCGTAGCTGCTCTGCGGTCCCGTCTGTGGGTGTCTTGGGGTCCACGTGCTCCGAGCTGGAAGTTTCTGCCAGAACACCGAGCGGCAGGAGTCAGCACAGGGCCTGGCCCGCAGGCGGCAGGTCCCCAGGTGGGCTGGGACCCCGCGCTGGGCATGACTCACCCGCAGGCCTGGTGTGCGGGATGCCGTGCTGGGTCAGCACGCTCTTCAGCCTCCTGAGCTCCTTCGCCAGCTGTCTGTGCGCCTGCGGCAGAGCATTCGGAGGGCAGGGCGTGAGGCCCAGCGGTGGCGGCCGTCGCGGGGCCAGGCACCCTTCCCTGTCCCTACCTCACTGCAGTCCTCTAAGGTCTGGAACGCCGGGACCTTGGCGCCTCCTTCTGGCACCGATTCACTTTCCTGTGGGGTCTTTAGGTAGCCGGCATCCTCAAAAAGTGCCCTGAGCAACTTGTTGTAGCCCTGGAGACAGTGGGGAGGACACCGCCAGCTCCTGGCTGCACCGCGCCCGGCCGGGGGGGTGTTCCCCCCACACCTCACCTGGGCTGTGATGAGCTCGTCAGCCAGGTCCTGCTCGGCCCGGTCCCAGCGCCGCTGCAGGGAGGGGGGCAGGGCCGGGTACACTGCAACCCAACAGACGCCGACTGAGCCAAGCTCCTCTGCCCCCACCTGCACCCCGGGGTTGCCCCAGGGTCCTACCTAACAAGGAGTGTGGGTGGCAGACGAGAGGCGTCTCGAACGTCAGCGCATAGACACAGGTGCTTGGCTCAGACACGTGGGCCAGGCGGTTGCTTTTTCCACAGGTAAGCTCCACCTGTGCGGAAGCCGTGGTGGGCAGGTTGCGGGAAGCGGGGTCCCCGCGTCCTCGGCCTGTCCCGCAGGCCCACCTTGCTCTGCCGGCTCCGGGAGCGGCAGGAGTCGCCGTCCCTCATCCACATGCCCCCGAAGGTGTTGTTGGAGATTTCCCACTCGTGCCAGATGCTGAGGGGGTAGCAGAGCACGTGAGGGGGGACGGGCCACCAGCCCAGGGGCCCGGGACCACCTGCCCGCCCCCGGCTCACCCCAGGATCCCGCTGTAGGCGTTCCAGCGGAAGGTCTGCTCATGCTGTGTCACGTTGTGGAACGGGCAGAACTCGTACTTGTACCTGGGGGCACAGGCGCGTCAGGGGGGCCCCGGCCCCCACCCCCGCCAGCACCGCCCCTCACTCACGTGGACTCCACTAGGCTGAAGCACTTGCCAGAAAGCCTGAAGAGGTGCGCAGGCCCTGGAAGAGAGCACAAGAGGCTGAGTCCGGCGTGGAATGCAGGCGCGCGCACGGCCCACGGGACTAGACCTTCCGGGGAAAGGCAGGTCAGTTTAAACTCGAGACGGGAGCACAGGAGCCTGAGTGATGTCAGGAAAGCATCAGAAGAACCAGAAACCAGCTGAACCAACCTGACGGGAGGTTCTGGGGCACAGAGGGGGACGGCAATCAAGCAAGTACCAGGCAACCTTCAAGCTGGTGGGACCAGTTCTGGGGCGTCTGCAACTCTCCAACTGGCAGGGGCTGCCCGAGCAGCGGTCCCTGATTTGCCGAACTCGGATCTCAGGCAGGAGAGGCGAGCAGAGCTCACGAAAGCCGCAGGGGGTGCAGAGCCTTGCAGGAGCTTATGGGGGGACATCCACAACAGGGCACCCGAAGGCGCCGGGGAGCAGTGGGGGGAGACAGAGAAAGGCAGGCCTTCGAGAGCAGCCATGTGCACACGGCTGACGAGGAGCCCCAGCACGGAGCCCGGTTTTCCACCAGTCCTCACAACGCGTACGTACAAAGCACCAGGAAAAGGTGACAACCCTCCCAGGAGTATAGCCCAGGTGCTGGACTGAGGAGAGACTTCCAAACCGTCTTAAATATGCTCCAGGAACTACAAGATTAGGGACAAAAACAGCTATTACAGGAAGAAACCGAGAGAGAAACGCTGGAGATGAAAAGCACGAGCCGAGTGCAGAACCCACAGGAAGGCCCAGCACCATCTGAGCAGACGGGAGCCAGGGACCAGCGGCAGGGCCGAGGACAGAAACTTCCCAGCAGGACAGAAGACACGAATTTACAGATGCAGGAGGCTCGCTGGACTGCGAGCCCGGCAAGCTCCGACCCTCCCCAAGGAGACCCTCACGCAGGCAACGTCTGTGAGCTCGGTGGGGCCCTGCACGGACGCCTGCGGGCCAGAGAGCAGCTCGACGGTGCCGCACCCGGACCGGCCCAACCCCTACGGGGCAGTGAAGACAGCCGGGGTGCCCGCGGAGGGGTTCCTGATGGCTGCGGGGCGCCCCTCCAGACAGAACAAGGTCTGGACGCTTCTCCAGTCAGCGCAAATCCAGGGCCAAGCTGCACGGCCGGGAGGGTTGTGTGATGGTCAACCTACAGACTCTGGAACACTGATGCACGACCCGTCACCACAGTCCTTTGCTGGTGGCCACCCAGTGTCCAAGGGGGTCACCCGTGGATGGGTGACAGGCTGGGGGAGGGGTGGACCTTACGGAACTGTTTGTATGGGATGAAAATAGAAAAAATTCAAATTAGAATTTAATAACTTCTGATGTTATCAACCCCCATGGTTTCCACAGAGAAAATAGCCATGAGATACACACAAGTGGAAATGAGAGTGAAATCAAGCCTGTCACCTGGAAGAAAACGTCCATAGAGTAACACGGGAAACGAGGGACAGAGAAGCCACCAGCTGTGCCGCTCTGGGTCCAGGCAGTCCGTCCTCTCAAGCGCATTCCGAAGGCAAGCACTGGCCCCGGGCACAAGTGCCCCCTAGGCCGGCCCCAGACCGTCGGGCGCGACAGACCCCACAGCAAACAGACCCTAAGCAGGAAGTCGTCAGGAGACCAAGGACACTCCATTCAAGTTCTTACGAACCTTACTCCGGTTATAACCACACACTTTCCTTCCTGATCACAATGGAAAGCAGAGCTCACAGCAGGAACATGGGGGGCGGGGCTTCGCATAAATATGGGAATTATCATCTCAGCCACTGGGTCAGATAGGAACTCACAAGGGAAATTAGAAAACACTCAGGCAGAAACAGCGAGCCCAGGGTTCTAGAGCTCATGTGGCGCGGCACCAGCAGTGCTAAGGGGGGTTTGCAGCTCCGGCACGGGCGACAAACCAGACCCCGACTCCTGCCACCTTCAGGAAGGAGACAAAGCACACTCAACCCAGAGCAGGAGGAGGACAGCATAATACAGGCTGGAGCAGAGACAAAAATCAGTAAACCCGACGCTGGTTCTTTAAGAGATCAAAATCCTGGGGCGTCTGCCTTCTGCTCAGGGCGTGATCCCAACGCTCTGGGATCGAGCCCCACATCAGGCTCCTCCGCTGGGAACCTGCTTCTTCCTCCCCCACTCCCCCTGCCTGTGTTCCCTCTCTCGCTAGTTGTCTGTCAAATAAATAAATAAAATCTTTAAATTAAAAAAAAATCAGGGGCGCCTGGGTGGCACAGCGGTTGAGCGTCTGCCTTCGGCTCAGGGCGTGATCCCGGCGTTATGGGATCGAGCCCCACGTCAGGCTCTTCCACTGGGAGCCTGCTGCTTCCTCTCCCTCTCCCCCTGCTTGTGTTCCCTCTCTCGCTGGCTGTCTCTATCTCTGTCGAATAAATAAATAAAATCTTTAAAAAAAAAAAAAATCAAAATTCATGTGCCTTTAGCTGGACTGACAGTCCACACACAGTGGAACTCCTAAAATCAGACATGAAAGCAGGGACACTGCCAGTTCGGCAGAAATGTGAGACTACTACGAGAAATGCACACCGACCAACGGACAGCCCTTGTGAAACGGACACATCCCTAGAAACCCAGCTGACCAGTCCTCCTCACGCGTTCCCAGAGCCTCCGAGGCCAGCGTCACCCTGGCACCAAAGTCACGCAGATCCATCACGAACGCAGATGCAGAAAATCCTCCACGGAAACAACAGCAGACGCACCTCCACAGCACATTAAAAGGACCCTACACAAGTGGGGTTCATCCCCAGGACACGAGCATGCTTCCAACTCCAACGGTCAATACAAGAGAATCCATTAGCAGAAGGAAGGGGGACCCATGGCCACTCAGCTGTTGGAGAAAGCAGCACTTGACAGACTTCAACCCCTCTCATGACACACAGTCCACAAACGAAAAGCAGGAACCTGGCACCACGACGGAGGCCACCGAGGCCGACCCCACGTGCTCGTCAGATCCACACGAGACGGAGGATGTGCACTGCGCTGCACCCCATTCCGACCCCGCACTGCAAGCTCTAGCCAGAGCAACAGGCAAAACCCAAAGGCGTCCCAGTTGCAAAGGAAGAAATAAAACTACATTGTCACGATTGTGTATGGAGAACACCCGAGAGTCCGCAAGTCTGTGTGCAGAGCTGCAGGACACAACCCTAACACCAGGTGTGTTCCCTGCACCGACCACCCAGAGAGGACATGAAACAATTCCAGCTACGAGAGCGTCAAAAAGAAAATAGTGGGAATAAACCAAAAAGGCAAAATACTTGTACAAACTACAGAATGGACTGAAATTAAATAAGTGAAGTGAAAGGAGAGATGCCACGTTCGCAGATAGGAAAACTTACTCTTAAAATGTGACCTAATTAGGTCACCCTAAGTGACCTAATTCAATCTGTATCAAAATCCCGGTAACATTTTTTTGCAGAAATAGGAAAACCCATCCTAAAATGAAAACGGAATCTCAAAGAACCCCAAATAGGCAAAACTATCTTGTAAAAGAACAAAGTTGAAAAACGTAATCCCTGATTTCAAAATGTGCTTCAAAGCCATAGACTGAAACAGTGCAGTGCCGCCGTGCACGCAGTTGGGGCGACGGAGCACAGGGCCCACAAACAGTCCTGAAAACCCGTTCCTATGATCTGACATCAAGACCATTCAGTGGGGAAAGGACCACCTGCTCAGTAAATGGTTCCAGGAAACTATCCAGACGCAGAAGGACGACACTGGAACCTTTCTTTACACCGTATACAAAAATAACTCAAGGGGCGCCTGGGTGGCTCAGCGGTTAAGCGTCTGCCTTCGGCTCAGGGCGTGATCCCGGCGTTGTGGGATCGAGCCCCACATCAGGCTCTTCCGCTATGAGCCTGCTTCTTCCTCTCCCACTCCCCCTGCCTGTGTTCCCTCTCTCGCTGGCTGTCTCACTCTGTCAAATAAATAAAATCTTAAAAAAAAAAACAAACTCAAAATGGATTTGAGGTTAGCCCTAAATAAAAAGCTTAGTAGAGAAACAGAGGGGAAAATCCTTAGGACACTGGCTTTGGCGATGACTTCTTGGCTATGACCCCAAAGGCACTCTAAGAAACAGAACCGATGACTGGGACTTGGAAGTCTAGAACATCTGTGCATCGGACGGCACCATCAAGAGAATGAAAGACACAACCCACAGGATGCAAGAAAATACTTGCAAATCACACTTCTAGTGGGGTAATAATATCCAGGACACACAAAGAACTGTAGCAACACCACCACATTCCCCAACGACCTCAGTCTAAAATGGGCCAAGGACTGACTCGAGAGTTCTCTGAAGAAGTTCCATCAATAGTCCCTGGGACACAGAGAGAGTGGTCACCAGGGAAACCACTGAGCCCACAAGGAGATCTCACTGCACACCCGTGAGGACGCACGCACGCGCACGCGGGAAGACGACAAACGTCAGGATGCGGAGGAACATACTGTGGCCATCATTTTGCAATACGCACAAATGCCGAACCGTGCGTTGTACGCCTGGAACTATCTGTTCTAGATCCACTTTACCTCAATTTTAAAAAGGACCAACCAGCAGGCCCCTCACAGGGAGCGCCAGCAATGGGGAGAGGCGGGCAGACCGGTCCGAGCGCACCCTACGAACGCGCTCACGTTGTCACAGGTGAAGGATGACTGGGAGTCCCTACGCTAATCCCAGAGCAAGTGCGCCACGCCGGACGCAGTGAGGCACGCGACTCAGGACAACCCCGCTGACCGATGGGAGCGCGCGGACTCCCACGAGTGAACCTAACGGCCCTGAGAGTTCTGACCTCATCTGCGCAGGAAGCAGGAAAGAACGTGACCCGGATCGGAGGCCAAGGCCGCCGACACCAGGCCGAGCCTCCCCCCACAGGGCGCTCCGGAGCGCGGGGGCCGGGCCTAGACAAGCCCACCCCGGTGTCACGGACCAGAGCGACGGGGACGATGGGGCCGACCCAGCGGCTGGGAAGTCGGCCCACACAAGAAGGCAGTGGGCCCTGAGGATAAGCCCCAGCAGTTTCCTGCTGAAGGTCACCCCCCGGGAAGGACGGCGGCCTCACCGCTCAGAGCGGACGGAGGGTAACTGCTGAAAAGCATTTACAGTGTTTTAGGATCAGCCCTTCAACTCTTTGAGGCAAAAACGTGTACTTGACAGAATTCGGCAGGAAGCACCAGGGAGGGGGTCGCTGTGCTGGTGTCTGAGAACCAGTCCGCACACACGGCTCTTGGAGAAGAAAACAGCCCTGGTTTTAGAAACCAAGTCAGTGACGTTCCTTTGTATCTGACACTTCGCTTTGTATCAAGTAGTCCTATCAACACTCACTCTGTTTCAGAACCGAAATCTGAGGGGCTCCTGGCTAGCTCAGTGGGAAGAGCTCGTTATTCGGGTTCTCCGGCTGTGAGTCTGAGCCTCACTCTGAGTGTGGTGATTATTAAAAAAGTAAATAAACTTAAAAATACCATTTTTACTTTTGGAAACTACAAGTCAGATGAGCTGTTCAGCTGCATCAGGGAGAAGGCAGCTGGCTCGCTGTTGCGTGTGCCGTCTTGCTTAGAAGACATGAATGTCTCCACGGGGCGCCTGGGTGCGCAGTCGTTAAGCGTCTGCCTTCGGCTCAGGGCGTGATCCTGGCGTTGCGGGATCGAGTCCCACATCGGGCTCCTCGGCTGGGAGTCTGCTTCTTCCTCTCCCTCTCCCTCTCCCCTGCTGTGTTCCCTCTCTCGCTGGCTGTCTCTCTCTCACATAAATAAATAAAATCTTAAAAAAAAAAAAAAAAAAAGACATGAATGTCTCCAGTATTTTCCTCGCTGTCTCCTGCTGGAAAATACGGAGGCAGGCCCCCATGGGGCTCTCCCTGCCCCACACCGGGGGTGCTTCTCTCCCTGCTTTGCTAGGACATCAGAGCCCTGGGCGCGGTACGGTCTGGGCGAACGACTGATTATTTTTGGTCTTCCATTCTGAAAACACAAGACCAAGAGCAAAGCTCACGTTCTGGAAAACGTGGCAGCTCCGCCCGTGAACTCTGGGTCCTATGGGACCTGCCGCCAGCTGTTATCAGTCCTGAGCGGGCCGGTGCTCGGGGTCCGAATGTCCGAGCACAGTGCTCACCTGTGTTGCTTTCAGCTCTTTTAGATCCATGATTAACTTACATTCCCTTTTAGAATTATGTTTAATTGCTGAAAGAGATTACTTCTGTCATACTGAATGATAGGAAATTTTTTCATAGAACTTTCCTCAACTGTATTTCTTGTGTTCCTCACATGCTCAAACTAGTGGATTTTAAAAATTCAGTAAGAGGTTGGAAACTGTGCGGTGTAACTGTTGTGACTTTGTGCTGATATTCACTGTATTTGAAATGCCAGACTTTACAAAACAGCGGATCTTCATTAGAACCACTGGCTCGCTCCCAGGTCTCTGACCTTTTGAGTTTTGATTTTAATTGTTAGCTTAAAGAAAATCCTTGCACTACATTATTTTCACAAAACTCAAGATTCTCACATTAAAGGTTTTGTTTTGGAAGAAATACTAACGGCTTTTAAAAAGCGAAGTTTCAGGAACAGAGGAGCTTTTCCCGAAACCGCGCTCCCCGTGGCTGTCGCTGTGCTGCTCCGCACGAGCGTCCAAGTCGCCTGGAAACCCTGACCGAGCCCCTCGCTTACCTTTCCCAAAGCAGCCTTTGGACACCTCGTTCTGGAAGCCTGCTTGAGTCACAGTAAAGGACACACACATTTCGGTGGGGAGGAGTGGTAAAAATGAAGAGCTCGGCCTCAATTCCATGAAACTAAGCTTTAAACTATTTTGTAGGAAGCTATTTAAGCTGCATAATGCAAACATGTCAAGCGTCCAGTGGGACCGCTTTTAAAAATGTACACATCACTGCAGGTCGGAACCCTTAAGTCTACGCATCAGTTATTCCAGGTGAAAGCGAGCTCTCAGAAAAGACTCGCTCTCTTGAGAACACGCGATTCACAGCTTCAGACTGAAGTACAGCAGCGCCCATGGGACGTGCGTCCCCCAAGCTGAGGGCCCGGCTGCATGGAAACCGCTGGTGCCATTTTCTTCGGCCCGGTACAGAGTTTTGGTGTTTGTTCTCTCAACATTTTTACAGATCGTACATTTGTTCAATCACGTTAGAGCTAGTTTGGGAATAAGTATTTTCTAAAAAGGGGGGCGCTTGGGTGGCTCAGTCGGTGAAGCGTCTGCCTTTGGCTCAGGTCATGATCCCAGGGTCCTGGGATCAAGCCCCATGTGGGGCTCCCATGTGAGGAGCCTGCTTCTCCCTCTGCCTGCTGCTCCCACCTCCACCCCCAGCTCGTGTGCTCTTTCTCTCCCATGTAAACAAAATCTTTAAAAAAAAAAAAAATTATATATATATATAAATAAGTAAGTATGTAAGGGGTAGTCCTGAAAAAGTGGTGTCTTAAGAGTTTCTGAAGTCACCCAGAACAGACCCAGCCTGGGGCACGCAGCCCCACGGAGGCCCTGCGCCCCCAGCACCAGCTCCCCACTGCACGCGCGATGCCCAGAGCGTCACTGGCTTCGACGGTAGTATTCTCAGGTCTTCTTTTTACATCTTTAGAAACAACTACATTAAAAACCTTATTAATCAGTAGGCCAGTAAATATTAGGTTTGCTTTCTGAAGGAATGTTCCAATAAGGTGTCCGGAAACAGCTATTTCTTTTTTTTTTTTAGATTTTATTTATTTAACAGAGAGAGAGAGACAGCCCGCGAGAGAGGGAACACAAGCAGGGGGAGTGGGAGAGGGAGAAGCAGGCTCCCAGCGGAAGAGCCCGACGTGGGGCTCGATCCCAGGACCCTGGGATCACGCCCTGAGCTGAAGGCAGACGCCCCGGGGAGGCTCTTTCTGCCTCACTTGCAGACACCCCACACTTCTTGGGCATGCTTTGCAGGAGAATAGTCTGACCTCTGGTACAATGGTACGATTTACAAGTCTTGGAATAACTTAACATTCACCCTGTCCACCTGTTTTGAAAGTCTTTACATTTTTGTTGGGTAATTTTTTTAAAGATTTTATTTGAGAGAAAATGCACATGTGGGGTGGGGGGGGCAGAGGGAGGGGAGAAGCCGACTCCCCGCTGAGCAGGGAGCTGTCAGGTGATTTTTCCTAAGCCATGAATATAATCTATTAAACCATGTTTATGCTGTCCATTCTGGTTTTTTTAGTTGGAAAAAAAATGTTAAAAATATTTATGAAGAACACTTTACATATTTTTAATTTTAGGAGCACCTGGGTGCCTCAATCGGTTAAACGTCCAACTCTTGGTTTCAGCTCAGGTCATGATCTCATGGTCCTGAGATTGAGCCCCGTGTGGGGCTCTGTGCTGAGTGTGGAGTCTGCTTAAGAGTCTCTCTCTCTGTCCCTCTGCCTCTGCCCCTCCATCCGCTCACTCGCTCTAAAATAAATAAATGAAATGTATTTTTTAATATTAAAAAACAACAACAACATGCCACAGGGGAGCCCTAAACTGCCTACAAGCTCTGCGGGGCCCCGGAGCCCAATGCTGCACGCACACAGAGGGGAGGCCTGCAAAGCCAGAGACCCAGCAGGGCCCGTGCGTGGGCTCAGATCTGCCTGAACAGACCACACTCTTCAAAGCAGCACAGCCCAGCCTGCGTCAAGAACTTACTCCAAAAATAGGAGACGTGTGAGCAGGCGGGCAGTGCGACCCGCACCTGAAAGAAAAGGAAAACCACTGCAGGTCAAGCCCCACACGGTGCAGATGCAGGAAGCAGAAGGGAATTTAAAAGTTATTACGACGTGTTCAAGGGAGTAAAGCCAAACAGTAAGGATAAACAGAAAATCTCAGCAGTTATGTAGAAAATAGAAAAAAGAACTGAAATTCTAGAAATAAAAAGGTCAGAAATAATTAGCGATTTAAATCCAGCAATATATAAAACATGCGTACTCATGACCGAGTGGGGTTCATTCCAAGGATACAAGATTGGCTCAACATTCAGAAATGCACGCTAACCTCGGTGTAAACAGCCCGAGAAAGCAACTCTCTGATCATCTCCACAGATACAGAAAAGCGTTTGACAAAATTCCCATCCACTTGTGCGTGAAAACTCAGCAGGGAGCAGAGGGAACGTCCTCGACCTAAGGGCAGCCGCCACAGCCAACAGAGGGACAAGGAGCGAGGAAGGGGACACCGGCTCTCAAACAGCAAAGGAGGCCTGGCCGGTGCAACAGACAAGAAAAACCAACGAGAGGCACCAGATTGAAAAGGATAAAAAACAACCGTCTTTATTCCAGGTAACGTGAAGAAGAAATGTTAAGCACCACGGGAACACAAATGAACAAAATTTAGAATGTGGGGAACGAATGACCCAGTTTCTTCAATAAAGAAATTTCGAGGAAACAGGGAGGGGACCTATAGCTTCAGAGACCAGGTCCACGAGGCCGCAACACACAGAGCAGAAACACCGACTCAGACAAAGCAGATGTGAGGCTATTAGAAACCTAAAGCACTGACAGGGTCTTTATTGAAGGAATTCGTGCTTTTTTTAAAGTGTGGCTACACGCTCAGGACGTGCACGCCAGAAGATTTACAAATGAGCCGAGTTGTGAGAACAGAGCTTAGGCTGCAGCTGAGTGCCGGGACCCGGGGCCTCAATGTCCTTCCCTCCACTTTCCCGCCTGCTCCAAACCGGCCCTATCACAGAACTGTTTAAACTCAAGTAAAAATTGGGGCGCCTGGGGGGCTCCATCGGTAGAGCATCCGACTCTTGATTTCGGCTGAGGTCATAATCTCAGGGTCGTGGCATCGAGCCCCGGGTGGGGCTCCGGGCTCAGTGAGCAGTTTGCTTGAGATTCTCTCTCTCTCTGCCCTTCCCCGCCCCCCCCACCCTGTTCGTAAGCGCTTTCTCTAAAATAAATGAATCTTAAAACAAACAAACAAAAGGTTTTAGAGTTAAGTGAAAATCCAAAGTGAAAGAGATGCACAGCGGGCACTAGTGCGGAGCACAGGCAGACACACCTAAAGTGCTTGTCAAAGTGATGAGTAGACACAGACGTGCTCGGCCTACACCGCAGAGCTCTGACGTCGGCTCTGGTTGGACGCGCCCTAAGATGAACTGCATCAAAACTCAAACTTCAGCCACTCGTTTCACAGTTATTAGTAGTATTGTTATTACAACCCCAAAGCTATTTTACATAATTATGGGAGTAAGCCAGTAAATATATTTATGTGATTAAGGAACCCAGCTTTTCAATGTTAGAAAAGGGAAGGAAAAACCTCCAACCCTGTAAAACTACATTTCAATTGGAAACTTAAAGTCACATGGACCCTCCAACATAAACACATATATATGTGTGTATGCTTTTTTTCTTGAAATAACAAGACTTAACAAGAAGTTGCAAAATTCCTAGTCCACGGTCCATGTGGGGTCACGCACCTCTCCCAGCGCTTACCCAGCTGTGGCTCAACAGCTCCACCAGGACGCTGACGGAGGCATGACAGAATCAACCACGGGCCATACTCAAGCTGAGTTTTTACATGTACTCACCAGTAAAAAAGCACAGTGACAGACAAACGACACGGATGAAACCCTGAAACACGCGGCCAGAAAGAAACCAGACACAGGAACATATGCTCTGGGACTCCATGTAGCTGGGGGCCAAGCACAGAGGACTCGCCTACAGTGACAGACACTAGAGAGTATGGAGGAGGAGGATTTGGAAAGGAGCGCACTCATTTTCTGGGTGATGGAACTGTTCCCCACCTTGTTTCAGGCAACAAGGACATGGATGTGGTCCATTGTCACACTTCATCAAATTGAATGTGTCAACTATAGCTCATTAAAAGAGTTTCACTATGAGCCGATAATAATCTTCAAAAAGAAAAAAGAAAGGAGGGGAGAGGAAGGGTCTTCTCTGCGGGGACCATCAGCTAGGAGACGGAGAAGTCCTGAGAGAGGTAGACAGTGGGCGCGCACTCTCCTCCTCCCTCCGCATACAGCGTGAGGCTCCCGGGCACAGGGGTCACTTAGAGCCCAGGGGCAGCTTGAAGCCTGCGTACCAAGGGCAGAGGCAGAAGCCCGTGTCGACGGGGGAGAGACCCTGGCCATGCTGCGCCACGGCCAAGCACTGCCTCCCACATGAGGCCACAGGTGGTCCACTGCCTCACTAGGAAGGATCCGTGGCCAGACCGCTGAACTTGACCACCTGACTGTAATCGAGCATCAGCCTATCCCCCCACTCACAGAGCACACACCAAAGAAAGGAGAACAAGGCAAATGACCTAAACCAGAGCAATCCAGGAGGTCATTCTGTAAGACAACTGGCCCGGACTCCTCCAAGGTCAAGGTCATGAAAGCCTTTTTTAAAGGGGGTACAGTGTAGAGGGACCTGTTCCAGATTTAAGACTACAGACACCTGATTAACCAAATACATGTGTGATCTTTGACTAATCCTGGGCCGGGGGTGGGGTGAGGACAGCTGTTGAGGACATTGAGACAACTGTTTACATTACACACTTACTGCTAATTTTGGGGGGTGGGGGATCCATACTGGAACTATTTAGGGATAAAGTGTCATAATGTCTGTAACCTAGTTTCAAATGGTTCAACAAAATGGAAATTCACTTTTTTCAAAATAACAGAAGGGAAGACCAGGCAAATGTGAACTGTTCATGGAGGCACAGGGTACACTGGTGTTCACGGTCCCACTTCCCCATTTTTCTTTTCAAAACTTTTCGTAATAAAAAGCAGGGATAAATCTGTTTAGAGTGAAAGCTCACATCTGTTCCGATTTCATCCTACCCATCCCCAAGCCCTCTGGCTTGGGGGTCCTTGCTGGAGGCCTTTACCTAGCCCCTCTTGCTGGACCCCTGTTCCCAGGTATCCCCATGCCCCCCTCACTTCCTTTCCTCCTTCAGCTTCTGACCCAAATGTCATTTCTCAGCTTTTTCCTGACTCCCCTATTTAAAATGGCAATCCCAAGGGGCGCCCAGCAGCTCAGTCCCTAGAGCACAGGACTCTTGATCTTGGGGTCGCAAGTTGGAGCCCCACACTGAGTGTACAGTTTACTTAATAATAATTAAAAATAAATAAAATGGCAATCCCCAAAGCAACACTCACCTCTTCACCCACACTCTTCTCTGCTTTCCCCGACCTACACGGTATTTCTCATCATCAAGCATTTCACCTACTTCTTTACCGGCCGGCACACGCTCTCCCCCCATTAGACTGTCACCTCCCGCAGAACACGCTCTCTACGTTTTGCTCATTTCTGCATTCCCACCACAGACCCTAACACACAGTAGTGCTCAATAAAAAACATTACTGGGTTTTTGCTTCCCGGATTTCTCATTTAACGACCCAGGGATTCCACTTCTGGGACCCTGCCTTAGGAAACCACGCACACGGCGCAGAGAGACACAATCCGTAGGAGGGATGTTCTCCACAGCATTGCTTCTAATGGCCAGCAAACAAACAACACGTCTGAAGACAAAGGAACGCAGCGCCATCCTATAAAAGACCTTATAAGCATCAAGTGAGAAGAGTGAAGGCCGGTGTTCACCACCATGAAGACACGCACTGAGCAACAGCAAATGAGCAAACCTGTGTAGTTCGTGCTCAAAAACAGGCAAAAAATACGCTCTAAAAAACAGCGGCAGAACGCACCAAAACATTAATGCACGTTCTTCCTTGGACGCTTACGCACGTAAAAGCATAAAAGCCATCTGTGCCAAACTATTAACGGAGATCACCTCCACAAAAGGAATTCAAGGGGTCTAAATCCGGGGTAACTATTCAACTCGTACTAGAACGTTCTGAATAGTAACGCTAGTGCGCTCAAATTCTGAAAGGCTGCGAAACGACTGCACGAGCCTCCCGGCCCTTTCAGGGCCCCTCCTCCAGGCTGCCCCTGTCCACCCGAGCCGGGAACCCGCGCCGGCTCCCCGCTCCCCTCCCTGGCCGCCCGCATGTCCGCAGTCAGGGTCCCGCACTCACCAGATACGGGTGAAGGATCCCTCTTGGGCTGCAGGCGACTGGTCTGGGGCAGGAACGGGTTGTTGAGCCTGCGACAAGCGGCAGGGTCAGGGGGAACCGGGCTCTGGGCTGTCCCTCCGCGCCCCGCCGCGCCCCGCGGGGCCGCTCACCCGAACGCGTTGGGCTCCTCCACCACCTTCATCTTGGCGGCAGCCGCGGGCGCCGGCCCTGCGGGAAACGGGGCGGTGAGGAGGCGGGCGGGAGGCGGGGGGGGGGCGCACGCGAGGGGCCCCGGGGCGCAGCGACACTAACCTCGCGCCGCGAGCCCCAGCAGCAACAGGACGCCGGCCAGCCTCGCCGCCATCGCTCCGCGGCGCGCGCGGTCACGTGAGCACCGCCGGGCAGGAAGTGACGCTGGGCGCCTGCGCAGGTACGCGCGGCCGGGCTGCGGCTTAGCTGTAAGCCCACGGGTACAGAGACCCAGGTGCCAGCCATGGGCCGCAGGAGGGCGGCGCGGGGGCCGGGGGCCGAAGGCGGCCGCGCTCGCCATCCCGCGGGCCGCTCCCTGGAGGCCTTCGCCGAGGAGGTGGGCGCCGCGCTGCGCGGTGAGTGGGGCGCGATCAGGGGCCGCGGGGGCCGGGGGCGGGGGGCTGGGGGCTGGCCCTCTGAGCTGCGCCTGAGGCTCGTATCCTTCCGTGCTCTGGTGCAGCGTCTGTGGAGTCAGAGGCGGCGGAGGACGAGGGCAGCTCGGGCCCGGCGCCGCTACCCTGCACGCTGGCCATGTGGGAGCTGGGCCACTGCGACCCCCGGCGCTGCACTGGCCGCAAGCTGGCCCGCCTGGGCCTGGTGCGCTGCCTGCGTCTGGGCCACAGGTTCGGCGGCGTCGTGCTCAGCCCCGTGGGCTCCCAGTATGTGTCCCCCGCGGACAGGTAGGAGCGGGGGAGTGGGCGGGGTCCCTGCCTGTGCTCTGGCCTCTCCCTGAGCCCGGGACCCTGGAGCATCCTTCTTGTCGGGCTCACCGAGGTGTGCTTGTCTGGTTTGCCCCCGTTGCCTAGAGCAGGACAGAGTAGGTGTCAGTAAACGTTTGTTGAGTGAATAAGGGAGTCTGCTGCAGGAACACATGCTGTTGGGGGCTGAGGAACGATGTTCTTGTATCCCTGGTGAGGTCAGTCTCCAGGGATGGAGTCTCCAGAACCTAGCTCTGCTCTGCTCCTAACAGACAGCTGGTGGCACAGAGTGGGGTCGCTGTCATCGACTGCTCCTGGGCCCGACTGGATGAGACCCCCTTTGGGAAGATGCGAGGGAGCCACTTGCGGCTGCTGCCCTACCTGGTCGCTGCCAACCCTGTGAACTACGGCCGGCCCTGCAAGCTGTCCTGTGTGGAGGCTTTTGCCGCCACCTTCTGCATCCTGGGTGAGCGTCAGCGTGCCACCAAGTCTGGCTACACTGGCAGCGAGCGTTGTTCTTTTGCTGGCACCTCCCAGGAGCAATGTGAGGGTGTGTGGGGCAGTTGAGGTGGACAGGCCAGGATTTCAGCCCCACCTCTGTTGCCTCTCAACTTGCCCTCAGAGAATGTATGGTCGCTGTGGAGGCTCAAACAGGTGGCCCAATGAGACATGGGGAGAGGGCTTTCGTGGATGGCAGAGGCGGGCAAGCAGGCTGTCTGGGCCGGAGGATGGTGTCTAATGGGGAGTTTCAGGTGTGGGGCCGGCATTGAGGGTGCCGGGAACACACATGGGATGGGAGAGGGATTGTCAGCATCCTCGGGTTTCCCATGTCCTCGCCGTCAGGCTTCTCGGACCTTGCTGTCATTTTGCTGCGGAAGTTCAAGTGGGGCAAGGGCTTCCTAGACCTGAACCACCAGCTCCTCGACAAGTACGCAGCCTGTAGCAGCGCCGAAGACGTGCTGCGGGCCGAGCAGGAGTTCCTGGCTCGCGCCAAGGAGCGCCCCGAGGAGGAGGAAATCGGTGAGGCCTGGCATGGACACAGCCCCCTGGTTGGGAGCCAGGACCCTCCAGGCATGCCTCCTCCTGTTGAGAAGCTGGAGGGTGAGGCCTTCCTGCCCCAGCGTCTGGGAGGCTTGGTTGTGCTCTGAGCTCACCTGTAGCTCCCTTTCTTGCTTGCTTCCTCTGTTCAGATCCTTTTGACGTGGATTCTGGGCGAGAGTTTGCAAACCCCAACAGACCAGTGGCTGGCACCCGGTAGGTCCTTGGGTTTCCCAGGGCTCTCCTCTGCCTCGCTCCTCCTGCGGACGGCGTGGGTGGGGAGGAGCGGTGGATCCCTCAACAGCACAAGGGTTCTGTGACTGTGGAAGAGGGAATGTGGATGTCCCACTGGAGAGGTGTTGGTTTGAAGAACCCAGGGAATAGGAGAATCCGCCCTCAGCTGGGGGCTTTTGTGAATGAGTGTGCCCTTAGTGAACACACGTCCCCCTTCCAGGCTGCTTGCAGACAGTGGTGACAGCGACAGTGAGGACGAGCCTGAGGAGCACGGACCTGATGCCGAGGAGAGAGGAGACAGCGACAGCAGCAGCAGCCCTGAGGAGGCGGGTCTGCGGGAGCAAGGGGCAGAGGCCAGGGCCCCCGCAGAGGTTTGGAAAGGAATCAAAAAAAGGCAGAGAGACTAAACGTTGCAGACACGTTTATTTTTCATGGCGGAGTGATAAGGAACTGGAGACACAGCAGGACTTGTGGGGACACAGAAGGGCCTGGCAGCCTCGGCCCTCGCAGCACTGAGCAGCACCGGACTCTATCCCCATGCTTCTGACAGCTGTGCTGTTGGGCCTTCCAGCCCTCCCAGTGAAGCTGCAGGTCAAGGAGACCCCTGTGTGAGCCTGTTTCTTTGCACTTGGCCTGGGGATTGGGGGGGGGGCGGGAATGACTCTCCGTCTCCAGTGAGGCACAGCCTGCCCGGGAAGGGTCTGGACCATGGGGGTGCCGGGCGTGAGGCAGGTCTTGCACGGGCAGATACATGTGGACGCAGAAGGAGAATACGCCGGACAGCTGTGTGGCCAGCACAGAGCTCCTTACACTGACCAAGTCTGTGTGATGTCCCCAGCCTCACAGTGACACCAGGGGACCCTATCCCAGGCCTCAGAGCCAGGTGGGGAGTGGAGACCTCTGCAGTTCTTAGCAAAGAACTGTACGTACACCTTCTGGGTGAAGGGTTCTGGGTGCCCACCTTCCCCTCCACCAGGGCTCCTGGGAGCTGTTTCCCGTCAGCTTGTGTGGTCCAGACTCAAACCCGAGCCTTCCTGCCTCTTGGCCCAGCAAGGCCCTGCCACACTCCCCGCCCCAGAAAGAGAAGCCAGGGCTTCGTCTAAGATGGGCTCTTTGCTGTGGCACCAGTAACATCTGGGAGCAGCCCTGGGCTCACCACTGGTGCCAGTGACGCCTCCTTCAGCCTATAGCTGTGACAACCAGCAGTGCCTCCAGGCATGGCCTAACATCTCCTGGGGGGCAAAGCCACCCCGAGAACCCCGCTCTGAGACCGGTCCCCGCCTGCCCTGGGGCCGGGGAAGCCAAGGGAGTAGATGGGGAGGCTCACCTGGTGGCCGGGCCTGCTCTGCTCCACATCCAGGGGACAGCTGCTGGCCAGGCCCCACCGTGTGAGCCCCCCAGACCCGGGATGGGGGGTGCCTGCTGGACGCACGGGGTTCACAGTACACACCACACAGACACGCCAGGGCAGGAAGGAGTTGGAGGGCCGGCCGCAACATGCACGCGGCACAGCGGGGTGCAGGGAGTGAGCCCTGGCTGCACAAAGCTGACTGCAGGGCAGGGTGAGGACAGTGGTGCAGGGACATGGGGCAGGCCTGGGCAGGGGAGGGGCTCAGGGGTCAGCCTCCATGCACTTCTCCAGCTCCTTGAGTCTCTTGACGAACTCCTGCGCCTCCTTGTTGGTGCGGCCCTCCAGCATCCTCAGCGCTGACTTCACTGCAGGGGGGAAGGGAGGGGAGGGGGCAGTGTGAGACCCGACCGCCATCATACCCGCCACCCCTGCGCCCTCACTCACCCTGGGCTCTGGGCCGGCGCAGGTGCAAGGTGACAGGCTGCCGGGCCCTCGCGCTCCCTCCCACCTGGGGCCGCGCTATGCCACCGACGCTGCCCAGGCCGAGGGCCGCCTCCCCCGCGAAGTCGTTGGTGGACAGCCAGTCGTGGTCCATGACTGTGAACAGCACGCAGGCGCTGCGGCGGCGGCAGGCCTCTGCGGGCACGGAGCTGCAAGCGAAGGCAGGCAGCTGGAGCCGTGCGCCCTGCTCTGGCGCGGGGGGGCTGGCGGGGGGGGGGCACTCACAAGTAGAAGAGCTCGTCGTACACGGGGTGCAGCGTCCGGCTCTTGACCTGCGTTCTCTGGCTGCGGACCAGTGGGAAGAGGTGCGGCGGGCCCAGCTCCACGATCACAAAGGGGTCGCTCAGGCCTGAGGGACAGGGCCAGGAGCAGGCCGTGAGCGCTGCCGCCCAGCAGCCCTCTAGCACCGCGCCCTGCCGGTGCCTCGCCACCTCACCATTGGCGTCCAGGGGGGGCAGGTCCGCAGCGTGCAGTACCTCCACCACCAGCCTCTGCTCTGCTGCCTCGTAGTGACAGCGGACGCTCAGGCGCCCGAAGCGGTTCTGCTCCAGGGACTTCTGCGGAAGGGCTGAGGCCAGTGACCAGGGCTCGGGGCCCGGCGGGGGGGCGGGGGGAGGCAGGTGCACACCCCGGGCCACGCTACCTGCTTGAGCTTGTCCAGGTAATACTGCTCGATGCACTCACGGGTGGAGCACTGGTGCAGACGGAGCTCCTCCTCCAGTCTCTGCGGAGAGCGTGGGGTGCTAAGCGCAGCGCCCCCACCCCGTGTGCATGCTCCCCTCCCCCTCTGCAGGGGGCCCCCAGGCCAGGCCTCACCTTGTAGCTTCCGTCCCTCAGGTTCTCCAGGGGCAGACCCTGACCCTCCGCATGGAAAAAATTCACCAGGGCCTGGGGCAGGGCAAGAAGGCAGAGCCGTCAGAGGCACGGCTGTGCTGGGGCCAGCAGGCTGAGACGGGCGGAGCTGTGAGCAGCAGGGCCAGAGCCACTTCCCACACCTACCGCCCCTCAGAAGCCCCCAGCCAGCAGGGGAGAATGCCAACGCCTGGGGCGGCCCAGGTGCCGCTGACACAGCTGGGCTTGCAGGCAGGAGGGCCTGCTCTGCCGGGATCCCCAAGGAGCTGGTCAGGCCGGGAAGGCCAGGCCACCCAGCAGAGGGGCGAAGGGGTCATCGGCAGCCTTGATGCCCGGGGACTGCCAGGAAAGGGCCCAGGCGCCCAGGCAGGGACGGCTCCTCTGTGCAGCCCTACCTCCAGCGTGAAGTGAAAGCGGCCGTAGAAATCCGCAGAGACGTCGAGGTTTGCACTGAGCGCCTGCAGGATGGCCTGCAGGAGCAGCTCCCAGAGGGCCTCCAGCACCCTGCAGGGACATCCTGGTCAGCGGGCAGCACCGCTGGCCCCTGCCCCCGCCCCCACCACGAGCCCTACCTCCTCAGGTTCTCCTTCACCAGCGAGGCGTTCAGCAGAGCCAGCTTCTCGTCCAGGTACTTGACGAGCGGCCACGGCCTGCGGGCAGCACCCTCAGCGCCAGATGCCCCGGCCCCACCTCACCCTCGGCCGCCGCCGGCACTTACTTCATCGCCTGATGGAGTCCGGGACAGGCTGATGTGCTGGACGATTCCTGATGTCGGCCACCATCTGCGGGAGAGCAGCACTCGCACCAGGCGGCCGCACACTGGGCAGCCAGCTCCCCGGGGCGCCGCCCGCCCACCTTGGAGGTCAGGTGCGCGCTCACGGTGTGGACCTCCTGCCGCAGGTCTTCATCCAGGGCCTGCGTAGCTGAGCAGAGGCCGCGGAGCAGCCCCTCCCGCCGAAGTCGCTCCGGCCACGCCAGACCCCGCAGCGCCTGCCCAGCAGCCTTGCGGAGGAGCTCCACATTGTTGAGGACCACACAGAGCTGGGGAGGAGAGTCAGATGTGGGTGCGCGGGCAGCCCATGCTGGCCCCCCCGGCCCCCGCCCCCACCAGCCTGCTCACTGGCTCGCTCACTGCCTCGCCTGCAGCCCCGGGCTGAGCGTCCACCTTCTTCCGCAGCAGCTCAGTGTAGAAGAGGGTGGCCTCGCACAGGTCCTAGGGTGGGACGAGAGGGCTCAGCAACTGTGGGCTGCGGGCCCCGGTCCTGCTCCCCTTCCAGACTCCTGTCTCCTCCCAGACCGTGCTCCCCAACCCACCAGCACACACCTGGCTGAGCTGGGTGCCCAGCGCCTGGGCCTGAGCAGGGTCTGGCCACGCCAGGCGGGCCCACAGCTCCTGGATGTGACTGAAGCAGAGGCTAGCAGTGGCTGCGGAGCTGCTGTGCTTGGAGGAGGCATCCACGGGCTCCAGCTAAGAAGGCGGGAGGAGGCCTGGATTGCAGGACGGCCCTGGCTGAGCCCAGCAGCCTCAGGTCTGGGTGCTTACTCACTGTGTCCACGTCCACGGCTCCCTGAAGTCTCCACCTGGCCTGGTCCCGCAGCACCTGCAGCCAGAGCTTCACGGCGGGCAGGAAGGGGGCGTGGATGCCGGCCAGAGCAAGGGAGCGGCTGTCGCTGCAGCAGGAGCCCCGTCAGAGCTCGCCCTGACTCAAACACCTTGAGCCAGCATATCCCAGGTTCCTTCCCTCAGAGGGCCCTCGGGATCCCATCCCGGAGGCCTCCTAGAGGAGGCTGGAGGACAGCCGGGTGGAGGGACAGGGAGTAGTGGGTACAGGTCTGGGAGGCAAATAGTGGACGGAGACAGACTGGGGCGTCTGGAGGGACGGGGACAGGCGGGGGCAGGGCACGCACCGGCCGGGTATGCTACTCCAGAAGCGCTGGATGTCTGCCAGGGTCAGGTACAGCTCGAAGAGCCCTGAGGCCACCTCGAGGGTCATCTTGGGGCTCAGCTCCTCCGTCAGCACCCACGCCTCCTCGGCCACCTGCTCGGGATGGTAGAGTCAGGCTGCCAGCAACAAGGAAACCAAGGCACCTTCCCAGCCCCTGGTGGGGGTGGATTCTCCCCACTCCCCCTCCTCACCAGACGCTCCAGCTGCCGGAAAGTGAGGGTGAAGAAGTCGATCTCGACGATGCTGCAAGAACAAATTCCACACACCGGCTTGCCCCATGCCCGGCCTGGCGGCGTCACCGAGGGGCCGGGGGCAGGGCAGCAGGCAGGGCCCTGGGCCTCACTTGTGGAAGAGGCTGGCGTAGATGC
>NW_024424452.1:37975297-37993608 GCF_017311325.1 Ursus maritimus
GGCCTCACCTTGTAGCTTCCGTCCCTCAGGTTCTCCAGGGGCAGACCCTGACCCTCCGCATGGAAAAAATTCACCAGGGCCTGGGGCAGGGCAAGAAGGCAGAGCCGTCAGAGGCACGGCTGTGCTGGGGCCAGCAGGCTGAGACGGGCGGAGCTGTGAGCAGCAGGGCCAGAGCCACTTCCCACACCTACCGCCCCTCAGAAGCCCCCAGCCAGCAGGGGAGAATGCCAACGCCTGGGGCGGCCCAGGTGCCGCTGACACAGCTGGGCTTGCAGGCAGGAGGGCCTGCTCTGCCGGGATCCCCAAGGAGCTGGTCAGGCCGGGAAGGCCAGGCCACCCAGCAGAGGGGCGAAGGGGTCATCGGCAGCCTTGATGCCCGGGGACTGCCAGGAAAGGGCCCAGGCGCCCAGGCAGGGACGGCTCCTCTGTGCAGCCCTACCTCCAGCGTGAAGTGAAAGCGGCCGTAGAAATCCGCAGAGACGTCGAGGTTTGCACTGAGCGCCTGCAGGATGGCCTGCAGGAGCAGCTCCCAGAGGGCCTCCAGCACCCTGCAGGGACACTCCTGGTCAGCGGCAGCACCGCGGGCCCCCTGCCCCCCGCCCCCACCACGAGCCCTACCTCCTCAGGTTCTCCTTCACCAGCGAGGCGTTCAGCAGAGCCAGCTTCTCGTCCAGGTACTTGACGAGCGGGGCCACGGCCTGCGGGCAGCACCCTCAGCGCCAGATGCCCCGGGCCCCACCCCACCCCCGGCCGCCGGCCGTGCACTTACTTCATCGTTCTGGATGGAGTCCGGGGACAGGCTGATGTGCTGGACGTACTTCCTGATGTCGGCCACCATCTGCGGGAGAGCAGCACTCGCACCAGGCGGCCGCACACTGGGCAGCCAGCTCCCCCGCGGCCGCCCGCCCACCTTGGAGGTCAGGTGCGCCGTCACGGTGTGGACCTCCTGCCGCAGGTCTTCATCCAGGGCCTGCGTACAGCTGAGCAGAGGCCGCGGGAGCAGCCCCTCAAGCGCCGAAGTCGCCTCCGGCCACGCCAGACCCCGCAGCGCCTGCCCAGCAGCCTTGCGGAGGAGCTCCACATTGTTGAGGACCACACAGAGCTGGGGAGGAGAGTCAGATGTGGGTGCGCGGGCAGCCCATGCTGGCCCCCCCGGCCCCCGCCCCCACCAGCCTGCTCACTGGCTCGCTCACTGCCTCGCCTGCAGCCCCGGGCTGAGCGTCCACCTTCTTCCGCAGCAGCTCAGTGTAGAAGAGGGTGGCCTCGCACAGGTCCTAGGGTGGGACGAGAGGGCTCAGCAACTGTGGGCTGCGGGCCCCGGTCCTGCTCCCCTTCCAGACTCCTGTCTCCTCCCAGACCGTGCTCCCCAACCCACCAGCACACACCTGGCTGAGCTGGGTGCCCAGCGCCTGGGCCTGAGCAGGGTCTGGCCACGCCAGGCGGGCCCACAGCTCCTGGATGTGACTGAAGCAGAGGCTAGCAGTGGCTGCGGAGCTGCTGTGCTTGGAGGAGGCATCCACGGGCTCCAGCTAAGAAGGCGGGAGGAGGCCTGGATTGCAGGACGGCCCTGGCTGAGCCCAGCAGCCTCAGGTCTGGGTGCTTACTCACTGTGTCCACGTCCACGGCTCCCTGAAGTCTCCACCTGGCCTGGTCCCGCAGCACCTGCAGCCAGAGCTTCACGGCGGGCAGGAAGGGGGCGTGGATGCCGGCCAGAGCAAGGGAGCGGCTGTCGCTGCAGCAGGAGCCCCGTCAGAGCTCGCCCTGACTCAAACACCTTGAGCCAGCATATCCCAGGTTCCTTCCCTCAGAGGGCCCTCGGGATCCCATCCCGGAGGCCTCCTAGAGGAGGCTGGAGGACAGCCGGGTGGAGGGACAGGGAGTAGTGGGTACAGGTCTGGGAGGCAAATAGTGGACGGAGACAGACTGGGGCGTCTGGAGGGACGGGGACAGGCGGGGGCAGGGCACGCACCGGCCGGGTATGCTACTCCAGAAGCGCTGGATGTCTGCCAGGGTCAGGTACAGCTCGAAGAGCCCTGAGGCCACCTCGAGGGTCATCTTGGGGCTCAGCTCCTCCGTCAGCACCCACGCCTCCTCGGCCACCTGCTCGGGATGGTAGAGTCAGGCTGCCAGCAACAAGGAAACCAAGGCACCTTCCCAGCCCCTGGTGGGGGTGGATTCTCCCCACTCCCCCTCCTCACCAGACGCTCCAGCTGCCGGAAAGTGAGGGTGAAGAAGTCGATCTCGACGATGCTGCAAGAACAAATTCCACACACCGGCTTGCCCCATGCCCGGCCTGGCGGCGTCACCGAGGGGCCGGGGGCAGGGCAGCAGGCAGGGCCCTGGGCCTCACTTGTGGAAGAGGCTGGCGTAGATGCCATAGCAGGACTGCAGGTCCTCGTAGACGGCGTCGGCCAGCTCCACCAGCCCGGCAAGGCGCTGCGGCCCCGGCTGCGAGGAAGTCCAGTTCACACTGACCTTGTGGCCCTCACCTCCTGGCCGACCCCTTCCCTCCCTTCCCCTGCAGCCCGGCCCTCCCCCAGCGGCACCTGCTCGCGAGGACTCTTGGCGTTCAGGAGCCTGTCATACCACTCACGGTTGCCTCTCTGCAAGACAAGTCACCAAGACAGGGTGGCGAATGGGGGAGCCTAAAAGGGCAGCAGAGAGTGGCAGAGCAGGCTGAGCCGGGGGCCAGGGGGGGCCGGCTGCCAGAGCGGGGACGGACAGACCTTCAGCGCAGCCGCGATGTCCATGTTCAGCTCCGTCTCGAAAGGGCAGATCTCGAAGGACGGCTGGAAGAGCTGCATCTTGCTGAGACACCTGGACAGGGGCCGCCCGCTGACCATGGGCTGCCCCGGCCCGGCCCCTACCCCACCAAGCACCCACGGCTGCACTCACTTCAGCAGCAGCTCCAGGCGGTAGACGGCTGTGCTGTTAGTGGCTGGGAAGTAGTCTCGCAGCTGGCGCAGCAGCCGCAGCCCAAACTCCGAGAAGGCAGAGAAGCTGTTAGCCAGGCTCTCCTCCTGGGGGCACAGGGCCTGTCAGAGCTGACCCTCACTGCCCTCCCCACAGGGTGGGGGGCAGCCAGTCGGCAAGGGCCTCCTGCAGCCATCACCAGCCCGGCCCTGCTACTTTCTCCCACAGCCTCGGGGCCTTTGCACCAGCAGCTCCCCCTGCCCAGCGGCCAGCACCCACTCCCTCTGTCACTCAGCCAAGTGAAGGGCACGACTCCCTATCGCAGCACTTCCCAGTCTTGCTCTGCCCTGGGTCATGAGGTTCGTTTTCAAGCCCACCCCACCCTGTAGGCCCGGGGCCCCATGAGGGTGGGACTCCGCCCCTGTCTGCCCAGCAGGCCGACAGCCCACGGCACACACTCCGGGAGCAGCACTTCCAGTCCCTGAGGGCGAGCTCACCTGCTCTTGGGGCAGGGAGGACGCCCCCTCCCAATGCGCCTGCACGTCCTCCAGCAGCCCCAGTAGGTAGCCATAGTCCAGCGTGCAGGTCTGATGGTGGCGGCTGCTGACCTGCCAGTGCCTGTGGGGGGGCGGAGTCAGGGCCGCGACCCTCCCACGAGACCCCTTGTGCCCCTCCTACTTGCCCCTTCCCGTCCCACAATCCCCTCACGGCACCGCCCCCTTTCATCCGGTCCCGCTCAAGGCACTCCTTGCTGAGCCTGCCCCTCTTCTGCCCCGCCCACCGCAGGTCACGCCCCCCACCCCGTAACACTCCCTCCCAGCTGCTGCCATTCACAGCGCCCTTTCCCTCCCATAACCCCGCCCCTCATTCGCCCCGCCCCACCGAGACTCCTCCCCGGCACGTGCAGCCCCGCCCGCCGCTCGCCATCCGGCGCCCCGCCCCCCGCGGCCCCGCCCACTTACAGCACCGCCAGCTGCAGCGCAGACAGGTTGCTCTGCGCGCCGTGCAGGCAGAGCACGGTGGCCGCGGGCCCGCTGAGCTCTCCGCGCCAGCCGCTCGAGTTGGTCTGGAGGAGGGGGCGGGGTGAGTGGAGGGAGGAGGTGCCATCCCCTCCTGCCCCCGGTGCCCGGCCTCCCCCGCTCTCCCTCCCGGGTCCCGAGGACGGGGCTACCTGCTGGGACCGGTGCTCGAACTGCAGCAGATGGCCGAGCAGCAGCATGTAGGACAGGAAGCCCGAGCGCCCGCTCTGGCTCATGCCCGTGTCCCTCTGGAAGGCAGGGCCCGCCCATCACCAGCGCTGCCGCAGCCCGCGGGCAGGGGTGTAGGGCCGGGGTGCAGGGCAAGGGACCCCAGGCTCCCCACCTGTGTGGTGATCAGCTTGAGGACCAGCTGGCAGTCCCCCTGCACGCGGGAGGCGCTGGAGCGCGGTTCCAGCTTGAACCAGCGGTCTTCCCCAGCCACCGGCACCTCCTGAGAGAAGGGGGTTCAGACTGGCCATTCCGCCTCCCTCTCCCTCCCACAGACCACTGCTTCCCACTGAACACAGGCCATCGCGCAGGTGAGCATTCGTGGGTGCCTGGACACAAGAGGCCCCAGGAGGCTGTTCCTTCCCTGTCCCCTGCAGCACAATGCCCCCACCCAGCCCAGGAAGGATGGGAGAGGCTTGGGGGAATCACAGGACAAAGCCACCAGCGACGTCCCAGGAGGGTGAGGCACCACAAATGTGCTCTGGGAACAAGGCCCTGGCCCCCACTCACCCGGATGGGTATGTTGAGACATCCCAGGAAGTCATCGGTGTGGTCCTCTGTGGGCCCTGCCGTCCCATTCGCCCGGGCTGACTTGACAATCTGTTTGAAATACCTGGGCAAAGCAGGGTGTGTGCCCACCTGGGGTCCCTGGGAAGCCACCACCTCCTGGCCCATGTCTGGGGGGCACCAGGGTCCCACCTGTCATACCTGCTCATGCCCTTCAGGCCGATGACTTCATTCAGCTTCCTGCAGGCTTCCACCAGGGTCACGTCATCATCGTGGTCCCTAGAGGTGGGGCGAGGGGGCAAATCTGGCTTTGGGGCCTGGCTGGGCCCTGAATGTCCCCTCCCACCGCCACCCTCCCCACAACCAGGTGCACCCACACCCCCTGCCCTGCAGGGCCCAGGGGCCTGTACCAGATGTCCAGGTGTAGCTGGTCTGTGCTGACATCCTCGATCTCACTACAAGGAAAACGGAGAGATGGCCAGAGGGTGCAGGACAGTCCTCTGCCCAGGGCTAAGGGACAGACAATTTCAGGAGCTGCAGGAAGGGGTCCATGAGCTCCAGGCTTGCCCAGATTTGCATCCTGACCGTGTGGCCATTGGGGCATGGCACCTCTCTCTGAGGCGATGACGTCCTCTGGAAGGCGCTCGGGTGGCTGGGGCAGGCACTGAGATGGCACGAGTCCTGGCGTGGCAGCCCCCTGCCCCCCACCCCCAACGCCCGGCTGGAAGAAGGGCCTTACAAGAGGAAGTTTTCCTTCCAGACGGGGTTCAGGGTGCTGCTCTTGACCTCGGTGACCTGGATGCACTTGGCAGGCAGTGGGCCTCCACGCTTGCTGCCTTTGCGGAAGCTGAAACGCTGGTCCTTGTGGGGGCCCGGCTCCTGCGGGGCGCCTGAGGCCGGCAGGATGCCCAGCATGCAGTATGGGTCGCTGAAGCCTGAGACACCGTGGGCACCTCAGTGTCCAGCCCCAGAGCCGCCAGTCCCTCCACGGCCACCAGGCCTGGGCACAGCCAAGCTCCTGGCTGGCCCCCACTCACCGTTGGGGTCTTTGGCCAGCAGGTTCTTGGCACGCATGACAGAGACTTTCAGGGCGTACGTGGGGGCCTGTGGGCCAAGGGTGCCGAGGGGTCTCTTGAGGGAGGCTGTGTGTGGCCATGACAGGGCCCCGCTCTATGTCCTCTCCACCCCCGAGCCCTAGCACTGCGGCTGATCGGCACCTGCCCACACCGGGTGGCAGCCTCACCTTGGCCTTCTTCACACGCTCAATGGCCTCGGCGTGCTCCTCAGGGTTGGTACCAAACACCTGTAGGGTGGGCAGGTGTGAGGGCCCAGGGACCCCCAAAGCAGGGCTGGCCAGTGTCCTGGGGCCTCACAGAGCAGAGGAAACACACAGGGGAGGAGGGAAGATGTATCTGTCTATCTGTCCATCCTCTGTGTCCCTCTGTCAGTGTGTCCTTTCTACTCTTCTGTGTGTGTCCGTGTGTCCATCTATCACTCCATCCTTCTGGGCATGCCTATCAGCCTGCATGTGTGTCTGCCTGTGCACACACGTGTGTGTGGGGGGGTGCGTTCTGTACGGGGGGCGCTATTCGGGGGATGGTGATTCACCAGGCAGAGGACAGGGTTGGGATGGACAGTCGTCTCCGTTCTCCCCAGAGGAGGGTGGGGCTGGGCCAGCAGGGAGGGCGGAGCCGGTGGGACTCACCTGCTGCAGGTAGCCCAGTAGGGTCTCCTGGTCATCCACCTGGTCAGGGCCCATGGTCCCCGCACGGTAAAGGACCGTGTACAGGGCTTCCTCATAGAGCATCTCCACCTGCGGGCAGGGAGCGGGGCGCGTCCTGAGTCCCAGCCACCCCCCCGTCCCCCTCGACCCCAGGCCCTGAGCCCTGGCCACTGGGGTCCAGGCACCTTGGTTCCCCCGACCCTGCATCCCGGCCCCCAGTAGCTCCACCCACTGGCAGAGTCCAGTCCCAGCATCGGTACCTTTGCACCTGCTGGGCCCTCCACTGGTCCGACCCCCGACTTCTGCTCCTTAACTGGCTTCCATGGGAAGTCCTGGCCCTCACCCCTGCCACCTTTGCTGTCCACCTGCCCCAGAACTTGGGCCTGGCACACAGGAAGTTCTCCCAGACCTTCCCCAGGGCTAGGCCCCCGTCCCCCTTACCTCCTCCGGGGTTAGAACTCTCAGGCCACGGTTGGGGTCCACAGGCTCGGCAGGGGCCGGCGAACCACTGCGCAGGAGGACCTGTGGGGGGCACTCGGGTGAGGGCCACCTGTGGGGAGCACTCCAGGGAGGGAGGGAGTTCAGCCTAAGGGGTGGGGGCCTGCTGTAGCAGGGGCTGCGGGCAGCAGCTCCGAGCCGTCCTCACCTCGGGGCACGGCAGGCCCTGTCTGCCTTCCCCCTTCTTCAGAATGAGACGCATCTGTGCGAAGAACTCCACGCCGTCCCCGGGTTTCCTGCAGAGAAAGGCCAGGCTGAGGGTCAGCTCAGGGCTAGCAGCACGCCCCTGCCCCCTGCTGAGGGTCAGCGAATCCTCCCGGAAGCTCCAGGGACAGCCACCAGCCCCCACACCTCGAGGGGACTGCCTGGGTGTCCACGTGTCCGAGGGCTCAGTCTGATGTGCACCGTGTGGGCGCCCCCACCCCCGGCCTTGGGTTCAGACTCTCCCGGGCTCCCCCCTGGAGGTCGTGCTGGGGCAGCGGGGGGAGCGGGCCCAGCGAGAGAAGGGCGGCCAGGTGCACAGGACTGTACAGGATCAGGTGCGGGCACCCACCAGGCCCCTGCAGCGGGCTCCTGCGGGTCGGCGCTGGCGTGCCCTGGCTCTCCCTCAGTCCTCCGGCGGATGGACGGGCGCACCTGCACTTGCCTGAGCACGCTGCTCTTAATCTCCAGCAGCGTCGTCATGGTGGGTGGTCTGCGGGCAGAGAGCATGGCCATAGCCTCTGGGTGTCCACCGGCCACAGGTCTGCCGTGCCGGCCCCGGTAACCACATCAGGTGCACGCCCAGCAAAGGCTGAATCGGCCAGAAACCTGCCCGAGCTGCGTCCCTGGCGGCCAGGCGCAGCCTCCTGATGGGGCTGCCCGTGGAGCAGGAGGGGTCACCTGAGCCTCCCTGGAGCTCAGCCCCCCTGCTGGACGGCACTGGGCACCCAGGGGGCCACGGGTACTCCTGCTGGTGACCTGGGGCCAGTCCCTTGGTCTAAGTCTTCATAGCCCATCTGCAAAATGGGTCATCCCTGCAGGGTCACCCTGGGGACGGGATGGGGCGTGAGAGGTGATAACTGTGCCTGGTATAGTCCATGCTCCATTGCTGGGAGCTGTGGACTCCACCACATAGGGGGCCCGTTCTGCCACACCTCCACCCGCCACCCATTCGGGGCTGGGTCCCCTCGCTGTGTCCCTGGGGTCTAAGGACAGCTCAGCAGCAAGGGCCTGTGTCTCCTGGGGGCTGTGCTAAGGGAGTTGTGGGGGAGGGGTGCCTGGGTCACCCAGCCTGGAGGGTCCAGTCTGGGGCCAGGGCCGACAAAGCTCCTGCAGGAGGCCAAACCCTCCCCGGACCCTCCGTGTCCTTGTCCCGCAGAGAAGCTTAGGCAAGAAGAGGCCAGCGGGGCGCTGTGGCCACAGTGCCTTCCCTGACCCCTTCACCCCAAGGGGCCAGCATGCGCAGGGGGGGCCGCTGGGGGTCCTGACCCACCAAGCATGGCCAGGGCAAGGCCCTACCCTCACTCCCTTGGCCGCTCTGCAGAGGAGACCCTGCTCCCCGTAATCAGTAGAAATGACACTGTGGAGCAGTCCTGCCCCTCCTCAGAGGTTTGGGGTGTGGGGCCACGACTCCCCGTCCCTCTCCTGTCTGGGAACTGGCCCACATTGTCATGGCAACCGAGCCACAGCACTGCAGCAGCCCAGATGTCAGGGTCTGGACAGGGAGGGGCCCCGTGCCACCGACTAGAGCCTGGGCCAAGCGGCCCCTCGTGGGGCCTGGTCACTCTGCTCTGCGCAGACAGAGCCTGGCGGCGGGCAAGGCCTGGAAGGCAAGTCTGCGGCCCTGCGAGGGGCTGAGCCCAGGACCCCAGCAGTGTCCCTGAGCAGTGTCCCCACGTGTACGCGTTGTCATCTCCAGTCCCCCTGCCCTGCCAGGCACCGTCACACCGGCTTGCCTCCTTCAGGGGATTCAGGGGCCCCTGCAGACGCCAGGGGGAAGGGCAGTGGGACCACGAAGCTACTGCAGGCCCTCTTCTCCCACAGCACTGGCCGGCCCAGCACCCACCTGCCCCCTGAGCCAGGCAACAACCTGAGCCTCCCCCAAAACCCCAGGGTGGTCTCCTTGTGGCCCTGCTGAAAACTATCAAAGTGCCGACCCCCTGGCCAGGCTGAATCCCCCCCTCGGTGCCCACCCCTTGGGCTCCCTGCCCCAGGCTTGCCAGCCGCTGGTGTAGAGCATGCATCACGCTCCCCTCAACATACCCCAGGGCCTTTGGACTCACTGCCCTTTCTCGGTGGAGCTCATGCGTCCACTTATGAAGGGTCCCTCTGGGCCAGGCACAGCCTGGGCAGAGACAACCATCATTGCAGTTGACAAAATAGGGAGCGGGGACTGAGCTGGGTGCACCTATTCCTGCCCCAGATCTCACGGGCAGTTCGTGGTGGGACAGCCAGGTGAGCCCCAGCCCTGCCCCATGTACCCAGGCCAGCGCCCCAGGGATCGTGGCCGCATCCCTGCAAGCCTCTAGTGAACACCTGCTACCTCGTCCTCAGCGTGTCTGCCGGCAGCGCTGGAACCGGGGCCTGCCGGACACCCCCAAGTCCTGCACCTGACCCCCCGCTGTGTTTGTCTCTCCGTGGCCCCAGCGCTGCCATCCCTGCTCTGTACCGCCGGCCAGCTCAGGCCACCCCTGCAGACAGCACCTCGGCCTGCCGCCTGATGCCCCAACGCCAGTCCTATGTAGAGCCCCGGGGAACACTGGGCTCAGAGGGCCTCATCTGAGAGCTGGGGACAGAGAGAGCAGCCGGCTCAACCCCTGAAACGAGGCCCTGCCTTCCTCATATTTACCACTGCCCGCCCCCTGAGCCTCTCTGCAAAGATGGGGGGGGGGCGCAGTGGCGCGGGCATGCAGTCCTACACGCTGTCGCCCCTACCGTCAGCAGTGAGGTCCCAAGGCGGCCGGGCATCGGGGCCCCCCTTCTCCTCTCTAGCTGTGGGGAAGAGGCTGCTACCCCCGCAGCCCCCCAAAGCTAGGGGAGCAGCCACTGCTTGAGCTGTTGCCAGGGCAACCGCCAATTGCGTCTGCCGAGTGACAGGGGCTACAGGGGCTCACGGTCCCAGAGACAAACATGACGCAGGAGCCAAGTGGCCGCAGAGATCGGGAGCCTCTCTGAGAATGAAACGTTCAACACAGAGGGGGGCCACCTTGCCCCATAATCTCAGCCCCAGAAAGGGGGTACTGCTCTACTCCCCTCATCTACCTGGAGAAACTGAGGCCCCAGGCTCAGGAGCTTACTCAAGGCCACAGAACCAGCAAGTGGCCAGGGATGGACGCCTCTGACTCCAGTGTCCAAGCTCTAAGCTCCTGGCATTGTTGAGTTCTGGGGTCCAGGTAGGCTGGCCTCCCTCTCTGCGGCGCTCCCTCCCTTAGCTCGTTGACTGGATGGGGGCAAAAGTGACACTGGGCACAGGTGTCTGGGAAAGATGGCTCATCCTTGGGTGCTCAGACACTGCTCCAGTTTCCCTGGAAACCCTCCACTGCTCGGGTACTGATACTGCTGCAGCCGATGGCCTGGGACCTGGGAGCCAGCCAGCACCTCACCCAGAGCCGCAGCAGCAGTGGGTGTGCGGCTGACCCCCTGGCCGCAGGGGCCCTCCGTCTGTCTGCCAGGCCCCAACGGAACTCCTGCCTGAGCTCTCTTGGTCTCTGTCCCCTTGGGCTGGGCAGGTGCACAGAACAAGATGTGCCCGCATCCTTGCTCACGCTGGGCCACCAGGGCCAGAATCCCAGCTCTCTTTTGTCCAATGGGTGAGGTGAGGCTGGCCGAGGAGCTGGATGCCCCACTGGCACTGGAGCCAAGCCAACATTACCAGGCCCACCTTGTCCCCTGGCTGTCCCCAAGGCCCAGGTTGACTGCCCAGTGGCAGTCCTGCAAAGTGGGTATCACTGTCCCATTTCACACCCCAGGGCTGGGGTGACCTGCCTGGAGCCAGGACTCACACCAAGGGCTCTAAGCCACCCTGTCTCCTGCTCGCCCACCTGGGGGCTTGGGTGGTGCCAAAGCAGGTGGGTTGGGGGCCACAGACCTGAGCCAGAGCCCTATCTGTCTCCCTAACTAGTGTCCCCTGTGGCCAGCCACCACCCACTTAGTGAATAAACACCTTTATGATAAACATCTCAGAGCACTAGGGCCCTTCTTACCAAAATTTGGTCCCTGGAGACTCAGGGGCAGGGGTCCCCTGCAGCTACCCTGGCTGTGCAGGGGGAGTGACAGGATATCTGGTCCCACATGCCGGTCTCCACGTCACCCTCTGGGTCTTCTCTTCCCAGCCCAACCCCCCCTTCACTCTTCCCATTGGATGTCCGGCTGTCATGTCCTCGTGGCCCCCTAGACAGTGCTCCCGTTACAAATGCTGCTCCCTGAGATCCGACTGCACCCTGATCCCTGGGGAAGGGCCTAGGAATGTGCATTGTAGGCAGCCCTCTAGCCGGACCTAAAGCCCTATGACGCGTGGGGTCTCGTGTAAAGGGCTACCCAGATACTTCTAGAATGAATGCATGAAAAATGAAACCCCTCCGTCTGACCTTCCTCCGAGGCTCCCTCCGCCGGCCTTTACTCACCTGTCTCCACTGCGATGTTCCTCCCACTTCGCCCACCGACATCCCTTCTCGCCGCGCCCTCCCCGCCCCGCCCCTCCCTCTCCGTGCTCCCCGCAGAAGCCTCGGGCCCCCCAATTCCGTCGAGGTCTTTCCCTCCCCGATGAGCGGGTGGTCCGCGGGCAGCTGAGAAGCCTGGTGAGTGCGTATTGTTTTATACCGTTCCGGCCCCTGGAGGGATTTCGTGGATACCGGGGTCCTCAGATGACTGGCGGCAGGGAGGGAAGGAAGGGGCGCCTGGGGGCATCTGCCCCCCAGCAGGTTGCCTGGGAAACCTCGCCGAGCGTCTCCGAGGTCCCCGGCCCGGACCCACCTGCGGCCTCCGCGGGGATGAGGGCACCGGGGTCAGAGGGGCGTCCTGCTGCCACCCCCCCCCGACCCCCGCCGGCTCTGGCGCTCCTGGGGACGCGGGCGGAGAGTAGTGCCTGAGACCCGTCCCTCCGAGCATGCGCCGGCCTCAGTTTCCCCGGAGTCGGGGGCGTGCTTTCCCCACCTCCCGCCGCCCTCCTCCTCGGGGGGCCTCCCCGCGCCCCTCGGGGTCCGCAAACGCAGGAGCCGGACCGGGCTCTCGGCGGTGGCGGCGGCCGAAGGGCGCGGCGCCCCAAACCCGCCCGGAGTCCGCGCACTCACCGTGGGCCGGGGGCGCGGGGTCGGAGGCTCTGGGGCTCGGGGGCTCTGGGGCTCGGGAGATGCCGCGCTCGGCACCGACTCCAGGGACGCCCGGCACAGCTAGCTCGCAGCCGCGCCGACGACTGAGCGCGGCGGGGGCGGGGCCTGAGTGCTAGCCCCGCCCCCAGGCCAGCCCCTGCCGCTCCCGCGACCCCGCCCCACGACCCCCCCGCGCGCGCGCCCGCCGCAGGGGAGTCGGGCCAGGGAGCCCCCTTCCCTGGGGGGCGGGGCGCGCGGCTGGCCGTCCAGCCACGGATGGGTGCGGAGCGGGGAGCGGGTTGTGCTGCGTCAGGACCCCCTCCCCCGGGCACCCTCGGGAGGCCGAAGTCGCAGAAACCGAGTAGGACCGGCCCGGGCCGCAGCGCAGACTTTTCCGGAAGGGCCTGCCATCCCAAGCTCGGACCGCTGCGTCAACTCCGCCACCAGTCTGCCCCCGGGGCGAGGGGTGCTGCAGGCATTATCCCAGGACGTTCCCCCACACACCCCACCTGTTGGTCAGCGTCCCCACGGCGCAGGGGAGGCCCCCGACGCCCCGGCTGGGCCGGGTGCCGCGTCTCACAGCCGGCTGGAACGTCCAGGCCTGGGCGGGACCGCACGCCTGCGCTCTTCTTCGCGCCTCCTGGTGCCGCTCTGAAACTGGCACGAGCAACGAGCAATGCGCCGTGTCCACCTGGAGAGCTCGTGAAAACGGATTGCTGCGCCCCGCCCCAGACCTACCTGCTAATTGCAGGAGTCTGGGCTGGGGCGGACCAGCTGCGTTTCTCACAAGCTCCAGGTGGTGCTAGGGGGGCCTGGAAGACACGCAGGGGCTGCTCAGAGGTTCTGGAGACTTCTGAGGTGCACTGGGTCTCCGGATCCCTTCCTTGCCTTTGGCCGATCCTGCTGGATCATCAGCCGACCTTGTACTTAGGGGATCCACCGATTTGGAGATGTTTTTAACCCGAAGGACCTCATCTCTAATGGTGGGGCCCCAGGCAGTGTGGGAAATCAAAAGACAGGCCCAGAACACACTCCCTCAGGCCCAGAGGCAAGGATGATTTGCTGGGGGGAGGCCAGGGGTTGGCTGAGCTGTGGGCTGAAGGTGGAGGACCAGAGTTCCAATCACAGGGAGGCAGCTTGGCCGCAGCTCCGCCGCCAGGCTGTGAACTTCCCACCTTGCAGCCCCGTTCGGTGGAGACGGGGGAGGGAGTATGGGGAGAGCATGGCCTTGGCTTCCCCAGCCCAGGGGGGACCCAGCACCTCTCCCATCACCCCAGGATGGGGCACACACTGCTCTGATGGGGACACCGCCTGTCTCAGCTCCTAGGTCCGAACTCACACATGTCCACGCTGCCCTGGAGGAGACACGGAGCTCCCAGGGTGGCTTCTCCTCCTGGAGGCTCTCTGCCTCCAGGCCCTGCTTCCATCCTGGCCCGGCACAGCCAGGCACATGGGGACAGGGGTGCTCAGGACCACGCACCAACTGCTTGGGATGGAGGGGAGCAGGGGAGCCGGGCTCCTCCTACCCCTGCACGGGACAGAAATCGGGGCGGGGGCAGCTGATGTTCTCCCCTGGGGACTGGCAGGTCCTGAGCCAGGATCTCAGAGCCAATGCCCCCCACCCTGCAGTCCTTCATCAGGTTCTGCCAACCTGTTGGAACAAACACAGGCCTGGTTGCCATGGTGATCATAATGGCTTTGGGGTGAAGAGATGAGATCCTGCAGCCGCTATAAACAGGAAGTTAGGAGGGGCCCTGCCCCATCACACCCTTCTGCTGCCCTGGACCTCAGTTTCCCTTTTTTTTATAAAATGGACATAGCAGCAGCATGCACCCCTCGGCAAGGGGGGGTCTCAGTGAGAAGCCAGTATTGGGTACACTGGGTAGTGTCAGCTGCACACCCTCCGGGTCCACAGGGGATGGGGACAGGGACCTTGGCCATGGCTGGCCCTCAGAGGACTCAGTCCCCACCTCCGTAGGTGGTGGGTGACCCCCTGCAAGGAGAGAGGGTGGGGAGGGGGCCGTGTGGAGCATGCGTATGTCACAGCAGGAGTTGGGGCACAAACACTTCACCTAGAGGGGTCAGGCTCGGCAGGCTGGTGGGCAGGTGGAGTTCACACCCTCTGGGCTTTGGGCAGGTCGGGGCCACAGCTTTCTTTCCTTAGGTCCAGGAGAAAACCCCCAGGCTCTGGATAGACGCTTCAGATGCCCGCTGGAGAGCAGGAAGGGCAGCAGGGGAGGCGGGGGACATCTCTGTAAGGCCACACCACCCCTCATGATTTAAAGAAGCTTGGGGCACCTGGCCGGCTCCGTCAGTGGAGCGTGCAACTCTTGATCTCGGGGGTGTAGGTTCGAGCCCCACGTTGGTGTAGAGAGGACTTAAAAAAATAAAATCTTAAAATAAATAAATAAATAAAGCTTCATGACCTCATGCCCTCTGGTGGCAGGCCTTGGAATTGCAGGCAGAGCCCCTAGCAGTCAGGCTCCTCCCACCCGCTCCCACCTGCACCTGGGCACCCGTCAGAGGTGTGAAGAGGGGACGACTCTGGAGAATGGTGGGGGCGCAGCCCAGGGACTTGGGCCAGGGCACTTGGGACTGCAGGAATCTGTCCCATTGCCTGTGCCATCTGGGTGGTTCTGCCAGAAGAGGCCCCAGGCGGGAGGGGGTCTTGTCCCTCACCTGAAAGACTTGCTTCTGGGATGATGTCAGCGGCAGCGCAGTGGGGCCAACACCTGCACAGGTGAAGCCTGCACCAGACCAGGGTGGCCTTGGTGGCCAAAGGGTGCCGCTGTGCGCCTGAGGTTTCTGTGGGGGTGCAGCAGCAGGCCCAGATGGGGCTCCGCAGGTCTCCATGAGGGCTGGCCACCTGGCCTGCAGAGTGCTGTCCACTGTCTGTCCACTGAGGGTGCCCATCAGCTTCTGGTCCAGAGGCAGGTATGCAGGCCACCTCCCAGCAACGCCCCTCCCCCACCGGCTCCTCTGTGAGGGCCCTGGAGGGGACAAAGCTCGTGTGCCCCATCAAGAGGCAGGGCTGGGGGGGGGCAGGTTCTGGGGCTCCAGGAGTGGGAGGGGCAGCATGAGCCCCAAGGGCCCCTCTCTTCAGGAGGGTGGTGCGTAGGTCCCCTGCAAGGGTAGCCATCGGGGAGGGAGAACCAAGGCCCTGGGGCTGCAAATTCCTGACAGGTGCTGGGCTCCTCGGGTCTGGCGACAACAGGGTGGATGGGACCCGGTGCTCCAAGCCCGTTGCTCCGGCCCATGGTCCTACACCAGCCCCCGCGGTCAGGGCCAGGGCCTCCGCAGGTGGGGTCCCAGCGTCTGGAGAACTCCAGACGAGCCTCGTGGGCCACGGCGACAGGATACCCCCCAAGACTCAGCACCAAGGTCAGCTGGGGACAGATCTGGACCAGCGTTTCTCGGGCCCCTCCCTGCTGGAGCAGGCTCAGACCGGTTCGAGCCGGCCCAAGTCAGTGTTCAGTCTGGCCCTCCAACCTGGCAACTTGTCGTCATGGCAACCACAAAATGGAGGCTGCCTATCCGCAGAGCCTGCCACGTGCGCCCACTCAGGGAAGGAGGCGGCTTTGCGCGGTGGACAAGCGTGAGGGTGCGGGCTCTGGCCTGGGCGGGACCGTCCAGGGGGGCCAGGGCGGCTCTCGGGGGCCCACCGCCTGGGGGGCTGTGGCCAGGTTCTCCGGGGAGCCCCAGCCACAGGACACACCGTCGGGGTCTGAGTTGAGGACTCACTTGCAGCTGGGCGTCCCCTGCAGAGGCCCGCCCCAGGCGTCAAGGACAGCTTGGCCCCAGGAGGGTCGCCCTGCTCTGGCAGGCCCAGGAGATGCAGGGGGAACTTGGCCACAGGGCCAAGGTCAGCACAGGATGTGTGCCTGGTCTCAGAGGGGACCAAAGGGGACGTGCCACCCCGGCTCCAGGGTCACCAGCCCCTGCCCACCCCACGGAGCCCTGAGGGTCTGACACTGAGGCCATGGGGAAGAGGTAGCAGGGGAGGCCCCAGGCAGGGGTGGGGGCCTGTCGGGCGGGGCAGGAAAAGGACACGCCCTGCAGGCCACAGTTTGTGGAAATGTTTTTAATCAGAGGGTTCTTGGATACAGTGGTTCATGTATTGCCCCCAATTCCTTACTAATCATTAGGCGCCTCACGCTGGGAACACACTCTCTTCCCTCACATCAGAACAGGATGGACGCGTTCCGTACTTCTGTTACAAGAGTCACAACGTTGTTAAGCCAAGGACTGGGGCACAAAAGGACATTTCATTAGTTGAAATCATGACAATTTGCTAGAAACATCGATTACTTTAGAATGCTGCAACTAGAAAATATATTGAATTTCCATATACATTAACCATATACATGTGCGGCTATTCCTAAGAGTATCTCAGTCATTACAAAATAAGACGTTCTGGGAGAGGCGACAAACACACAAGCCGGCTGAGCCCCCCGACGGCCCTCGTTCTGGGAGAGGCGACAAACACACAAGCCGGCTGAGCCCCCCGAAGGCCCTCGCATCAGAAATGAATCACCAACATCAGGCTGAGCTCTGCTAACCGTCCAGCTACGCGAGTGAGCAAGGCACTGGGGCCTCGGAGCCACGCAGCAACTGTGGCCATGGGGCCGAGGGGCCACCTCCCACTCTCACTGCCGTCCTGCTGCGGGGCCACGTCGAGATGCCCTTCCTGACCGAGGGCCCTGGGGCCAGCCCTCCCGCCCCAGCTCGGTCCGTGTGCTGGAGCCACAGGTGACCCGCTTGGGAAAGCGAGGGTCCCCAGGGTGGGAAGGCGAGGTCAGCTGGTGCAGGGCACTGTCTCCGTCTAGGGCTCCTTGAAGCTGAGCCAGGACCCAGGCCCGTTTCTCAACTGAGCAGGCAGTTGACCTCACAGAGCTGGGCTCAGGTTTCGGGGTGCTTTCTGAGAACAGCCCCACAGGCAGACCGGGCTCAGAGTCCTTCAGGAAAAAGGAAGTGCCTGTGCACGGCGGCCTCAGTCCAGCCTCCGGGGTGTCTGTCCCGATGCCGGGCCGCCCGCACCCAGGGTTGGGGAGCTGGCGCAGCGGGCGCAGGACGATCCCAGGGCGGCCGGTGAGGCCGGGCGGGCAGCAGGAGGCCACAGGCGCCCCCGGCAGGCTCCAGCATGTGCCAGGAAGAGGGGAGCTGCTGGCACGCAGTCCTCCCTGGGGCAGGGTCCGGCTCGAACCAGCTTTAGAAGGCTCCAGACACCAGTTCCAACCTGACCACATCTGCTCTCTGCGCAGCCCGAAGACCTGGGGTGGGGGACAAGCCCTGGACACACGCCGTCCTTGCACACGGCACTATCTACAGAGGCCCAGGCCGAGCACAGCAGCGAGCTCTGCTCCGCGGGCCTGCAGCCGCGTGGGGGGCCGGGGCACCGCGAGGCCGCCTCCTCACGCTCTTAATGACGATAATGCAACCAAAACCTTTATATAAACAGTTTATTTACTCTAAACAGCAACACAGACAAAACGCCATATAAACACAAAGGAAGTGATGCGGAGACGAGACGCCGGCTGCCTTTGGATCTGAGGCTCATAAGCAACACAACCTGGGTTCTGCGGGGAGCGAGGCGGGAAGGGCCAGCGGGAGGCTACGCGTAGCTCTACACGGTGGGAAGCATGCCTGCGTCCGCGAGCAAAGGAAACTAGCTCCTCGGGGCTCATCGAAGTATAAAAGTTTATAATTTTACAGCAGTTGAAATACTGACATCAATATTAAAATAAAAGCAAGTTTTACATAACAATCAAAAATACAAAAGACTGAAGGAAGAGACCCTGTATGAAAAACCGGGCAGCTCAGCGAGTCAGGACTGCGTGCCAGTGGCGGAAATGGAAAATGGCGCCCGCCCACCCTCCCAGGTGACTAGTAATTGTACAGAGCAACGTTAGATTTGCAAAAATGTTGTAAACAAGTTCTTGCCAAACCCATCCCTTCCTTCTTACACTGCCGCGGCCGCCGCTTACGAAGGCGCGAACTTCTTGGCTTGTGCTCGAACCCTCTTCTCGTACTCCACTCTGTTTTGGCTGAGGAGGAGGCCAAGAGAGAGACAGGTCAGCCTCGGGGCCAGGGCATCACGGAAGGCAACGCGGGCTCAGAGGACGGCCTCTGATCAGG
>NW_024424452.1:37993623-38040132 GCF_017311325.1 Ursus maritimus
GGCGGGGCTGCTGGGGGTGATGTACGTGGGACGGTTACGGGTCCCTAAGCTGGAAGCAGCTGCCATCGTTCTGGAGAGAAAATCCGGATTGCTGGGCTACAGACGGAAGGGACGCCTGCTGGCTTCCCCATGGGGCCCCAGGGGGTCAACAGGACCTCTACGGCTGGCCTGGGACCCTCCACGGAGCCCAGGGGCAGTGTGTGCACGTGGGGACACCCGCCTGGGGGCCACACGACACTTGCCTGTGGCCGGGCCCAAGCACAGAGGCAGCCCTGCTGTCCCCCAAGGGAGGCCCTGTGGCCTTTGGCAGCATGAGGACGGGCTGAAGCGTCCCAGCGTGCTCTTAAAGGGGATGCTGACGGGAGAAATCGTGGGAACGATGTCATGGCAGGATTGGCGGCGAGGCGCCCGGGTGCACGGAAGACACCCAGCAGGAGGGAGCGGCCGCACACGCGCCCGGCCCGCTGGTCGCCACAGCAAGCCCCCGGTCCTGCTGTCCCAGCGCTGTGAATGCAGGCACGAGAAGGCCGGCTGCTTACAGTGGCACCGTGGCGCCTGTGGCCACCACCGGCCGCTGCAAATATCACCCCTGCAACAAGGCGCACGCCAGGGCCAGCAAGCTCTCTGAAGGCCACCTGGTCACCATGAGAATGCAGCGTGTCCTGAGTGGCCTTGCGCATGCGGCTTGGGCCACTGTGCCGCTGTAGACAGATGTGGCGGTGAAACTGCACAGCTCCCAGCTCGGGGGGGAAGGGCAGGGCGACGGATCTCACGAGTTGCTGGTGCACAGCCGGCAATGGGACACGTGACCTCCCGCTGCGCCCACTGGGGACGCGCGCCTCAGCCCCAGCTGGGAGTGTCCTGCTGCCCGGGCCAACACTAGGCTGGGCCTAGGGACCCGACGCATTTTTGGGGGGAGAAATGCATTCTCCTGGCACTTCCCTCAGATGGTCCTCAGACATGACACCTGCCACTGCCCAGAGCAGCGAGGACGGTCCTGACCTTGGCATGGCTCCGATTCCAGAAATGCCCCCCAGAAGAAGCATGCCCCTGCCTGGCCTCACCCATGTGCTAGCCGTGCTATGAATGTGGAGCAGCGGGGATGAGAGCCCCCAACCCGGCATAAGGCCCCCACCCAGCCCAGGCCAGCTGGCACGGCCAGGGGAGCCAGGACCGTGAGGCCTCTGTGCGGGGGCAAGGGCTCTCCCCACTGCTGACCGGGCCAGGCCCACGGTGCTGGGTTTAACCTTGTCGCTCACCTGGCGCCACACCAGGCCTTCCTCCCTCCCCCCACCACAGTGCCACGCAGGGAAGGGCTGAGATGAGGAGTGAACGCCTGGCAACTGGTGGGGGCATCATGGCAGCTGGGTGACCACGAACAAGACAGGAGTGCCACTCCTCTACGGCCCACACGCGGGCCTGGGAGGGGCAGCAGGAGGGACATGGTGGCCCGTTTGGGGCTCCTGGGGAGCCATGGTATTGCACATACCTCCTTCCGCACCCACACCTGGGGGCCTTTCCCTCTGAGCTGGACTGGGGTTCACCGAGGCATATGGTTTGCCTGGCCACAGCTTATCAGGGACAAAGCAGCCAACGGGAGTCTGTGTCACCTGACCTCCAGCTCCTGACCGTCCCCTTGCTCAACAGCCGTCGAGTCAGCCGTTCTTGCCCACCACGGGCCCTTTGCACATGGAGCTCCCACTGCCTACAGGGCCTGCCTGCTTGCTTCCTGGCCTCAGACGCTTCCGACTACCTCACTCGATCTGGTCACGGCTCATGTCTCAGGGCCATCCAAGCAGGCCGCCAGAAGCGGCAGCCCGGACCCCTTCCAAGGAAGCACGTGCAAGCCAGCGCACGGCCACAGAGAGTGGGGCCAGACCAGTACTTACCAGTAAATCGTATAGGCCTCTGCTTGAGCTGGGTCCTGGATATTTGGTTCATTTAGAAGTTCCTGTATTCCTAACAAGATCTGCGTAAGAGACAAAAGAACATGGAGCTCAGCGGTTACAAAAGCAAGCTTTCGGGGCGCCTGGGTGGGCTCAGCCGTTAGGCGTCTGCCTTCACCTCAGGTCATGATCCCAGAGTCCTGGGATCGAGCCCTGCATCTGGCTCCCTGCTCAGTGGGAAGCCTGCTTCTCCCTCTCCCTCTCCCTCTCTCCCTGCTTGTGTTCCCTCTCTCCCTGTCTGTCAAATAAACAAAACCTTAAAAAAAAATCCATCCAATTAAAAAAAGAAAGAAAGAAAGAAAGAAAGAAAGAAAGAAAGAAAGAAAGAAAGAAAGAAAGAAAAGAAAAGAAAAGAAAAGAAAAGAAAAGAAAAGAAAAGAAGGGGCGCCTGGGCAGCGCAGTCGTTAAAGTGTCTGCCTTCGGCTCGGGCGTGATCCCGGTGTACCGGGATCGAGTCCCACATCGGGCTCCTCCGCTATGAGCCTGCTTCTTCCTCTCCCACTCCCCCTGCTGTGTTCCCTCTCTCGCTGGCTGTCTCTATCTCTGTCAAATAAATAAATAAAATCTTAAAAAAAAAAAAAAGAAAAGAAAAGAAAGAAAGAAAGTAAAAGAAAGAAAGAGAAAGAAAGAAAAGCAAGCTTTCTTAGGGTGGACGTCGGCCCCAGCTTCAGAGCAAGACCACTGTCCTCTGGCCCCACAGGAAGGCTGAGGCCAGCCCCCTGCACCCTACCTGCTTAATCGTGATGGCTGGCCTCCAGTCCTTGTCCTCCTCGAGGATGGACAGGCACACTGTGCCCGAAGGGTAGACGTTCGGGTGAAACAGCGGTGGCTCAAATTTACCTAGAGCACAGGGAGGAAGGAAACACGTTTCTATGGCAGCTGCTGTCCCCTCCCCTGCACTGGGCGCCTTGCTGGCCAGCAGGCATGCGGCCGCTAGGTGGCAGTGGGGGGCGGGGAGCTTGCACAGTTCCGGGGCTCAGGGGCCCGGGCCCCTCCCCAAGCCAGCCCAGACTAGGAAAGGTGGGGGGGGGGGCACAGCTGATGAGGACAGTCCTGGGGAGGACTCTGAGGCCCTTCCAAACAAGAGCAGATCATCCTGCTTCAAAAAGAGAGGACTGTAGGACCCCACATTGTCCCCCTGCACGTTCTTTTAAAACACAAGTTAATTTTCTTTTTAAAAAATGAACATTTGTAGGAAATTGCAAAACATAAAACAAGAAAATTGCCTCGAACCCTCGCTGGGGGCTGTTACCCACAGTTTGAGGGTGTTTCTCTTTATCTGGGCACCTTCCCCCTTTCACTTTATTGTAAAAGATTATTTATTTTTACCCAGAAAAGTACAATGAGTCTGAGAGCAGCGTGACAAATCCCAGAGCCACACACAGCTGGAACCACCCGGAGCTGCTCTTGCTCCCCCAGCACCCAAGCAGCACCCCGGGCCAGCACTTCTCAGGGCGCACACCGCGGCACGCAGTGGTGTCTCCCCACCCCCGAGAGTGACCGCTCCTTGCACCCGGCCGCCACAAAGCCGTGACCGTTCCTGAGGGTTCCTTGTGCTGCGTGTGTGTCTGTCCAGAGGAACTGCTTACTGTCCGTTACCAGCTCCCGTGTGCCCTGCAGGGCTGGCCGGTGCCCACAGCCTCACAAGCCTGCAGACGGTGGTCACGGAGCGCAGCCCTGGCGACTCCGCGGGTGAGCACCTTCATTCACGGCAACGCACGGTCTACTTCTTGAAATTCCCGTCGAGTCTCTTCTCCATCTTCCAACTGGGCCATCCCGACTTGCTGGACCGCTGTGTACATTTTGGCTACAAGCCCTGCCAAGTGAACGTATCTAGCGAGAACCTTCTCCCCCTCCGTGTGCGCCTTTTTGCTCCTCTGCTCGTACTTCTTGCTAGCAAGTGCACCCGTGGGGGACAGCAGCTTCCCCTGCCCAGAGAAGCCCCCTCCCCGACCCGTCACAGGGCTCGCTGCCGATGTCCACGAGGAGTCCGGCTCCGACCCTGCGTCATCATGTCTGGGAGACTCTCTGGGTTGTGAACACCTGTGGGTCCTCCCCTCTGGCGGCTGTGCACCGGGTCCCCCGTTGCTCCCCCCTGGGTTTGCTCATGGACGCTTGGGCTGCCCCCGGCTTCTGGCGAGCACGTGTCCGTTTCTGCAGAATATTCGCTTGAGTGGAGCAGCTGGGGCCAGAGCAGGCCTAGGTCCAGCTTCCACAGACATGGCAGACGGCTTTCCCAGGGAGATATTCAAGATGCACCCTCTCTGGAGAGGTGCGAGGGCGCCTGCTGCCCTGCTGTCCGTGGCTGGCGACGGGCTGCTCACCACATCGGGCGCCTTCTCCTCTGACGGCTGCCTCTTCCTTACTGACTCGGAGACGCCTGGGGGTAAGTGCTGACGGACGCACAGAACCTTCTCCCCGCCTCACTCCCACCGGAGTCTCCTGGTGAGAACCTGGTCCTGAGCGCTACGTAAGCCCACTTACCGTCGTTCCGCCTCCGGGGGGCGCCTGTCTGTGCTTCACTGGTTAAACCCACCCAAGTGATGCCAAGTGGAGAAGATGTGTCCTCCCTGCCCCCTCATCTTCCTCTAAGAGCTGTACCGCCCCACCTCCGTGTGCACTGCGCCAAGATCCGTCTGGAAGGCTGTCTAGGGTGGGAGGGCGATTCCCTTCTTCCACTGGGATACCCTGTGGGCTGAGTCCATTCACTGGACCACCCTCTCCGCACACCTCATGTTCCTTTTGTCAAGATCTGAGCCGCCCTACGCGTGGCGTGTCTGGACTCTGCAGGCCTGTGTCTCAATCACTGGGTCCCTGCGGCCCATCCGTCTGGCTCCCATCTCGCCCATCCTGCTAACGGGGCTGGGTGCCCTCGACAGATGAGCCTCCGCCCGGGCCTCACAACCACCCCTGGCCCTCCAAGGGCCACAGCCATTCTCGGCACACTGCACCCCTGCACATCAGGGTCCACGTGGCCATTTCCACAAAAATGTGCTTGGATTCTGACTGGGATCACACGGACTCTGCAGACGGGCCTGGAGAGAACGGACATCTTACAACATTGGGTCTTCAGGCCCATCCAGGGTGCCCAGGTCGCCTGTCCCGGAGGCTGTCCTTAGCTTCTCTCGTCTGTGCTCCAGAGTCTCCAGTCTAGAGCTCCTGAACCTCTTCGTTTGGATTACACAGTATTCGATGCTACTACGAACAGTCTGCTTTAAACACTTCCACGTGTAGCAGTTTTGTGAAGACAGGTTTCTGCGTGTTAATCTTCTACCCCACAACCTTCATAAAGGGACGTCTTAAAGAACGTCTGCAGCCCGTCTCCCTTTCCCGCTCTTCTCTGGGGATTTTTTCCCTTCCCTGTTCCACTTGCTTAGAATTCCAGTTTGACGTTGAACAGAAGAAAAGCAACTACAACTTGTCTCATCTTCTAAAGCAATTATTTACAGTAACACTCGCACGCAACAAAAACTATTCAAACAGCAGAGAACCACCCCAAATAAAGTCTCCATCCCAGTGGTTACCCTGCTAATCATTAATTTTTAAAATTCTTCTGGTAGATGCCCTTCTAACGGAGAACGTACTTCTACCTTTGGAATGAGTAACTGCAGCGTGAACACTGACTTGCGACCCGGCCTTGCATGGGCTGTGCCGGACGCCTCTGCACACAGAGGCATGTGTTCACTCGCTCCACCACCCGACCGTGCCCAGGGCTGGTGGATCTCCAGCTACAAAACAGGAGGGACCTGGTGCCCTGTCTGAGTTGTGCAAAGCTGCACTCTGGTGCTTAAGCAGCACTGCGCTACACACCGCCTCTGTCTCCCCCTGCAGCCTTCTCTGGAGGCTTCGGCGTGCTGTCCGGCTGCGCCGCACACACGGCCACAGCTCCACGTGAAACCATAACCAGCAGGCATAGCGACACCAAGTGAGGGAAACAGAGCTGTCGGGGTGAGGCTCTGGACCACAGTCCTTCGCAAGCCCATCCCTGCCGGGGCCGGGGAAGTGGCACCTTCTCCCCGAGAGGCACAAGGGCCCGGAGCCTCCCAGGGGATTGCAGTCAGGATGTGCGACTAAGCCCTCCCTGCCCGGGGGCTCGAAAAGGCTCAGACACCCAGCTAGGCTCCGGGACGGGAGCCCCTGGAGCTGCCCCCCGTAAGCAAACACGGGACTGCAGATCTCCACTGGAATATGCCGGCAGACTGACTCTGGAGGACTTCACTCGACTTACATTTTGGGGGTGAGGATGGATAATCGTCTTTGAAAAGCATCCGTAGCTTAAACAAGCCTCCTTCCCAGGGAGTCTGTTGGGAAACGAAGTTACAGTTAGGAGTGCTGCCGACCTGTGCGGCGGGCTGAGCCCAGGAGAAGCTGGCTCCCGCAGCACGTCCCCCCGCGCCGTGCCGACAGGGAGGTGCGCTCCTAAACCAGCCCGAAGACCAGCTGTCCCCAGGACAGGACTGTCGGTGCCTCCCCGGAGAGGAGCAGCGCTGGAGCTAGACTTCTGGGAAGACAGGCAGGGCCCTGGCGGGCTGCCCCCCAGGACCCCAGGATGGGGGCTCGAGATCTTCATCTGAGCAGCCGCAGCAAGGCCCGTCCCTCCAGCTCCACGATCCAACAGCCCTCCCCAGCCACCTCTGGGAGGGAGATGGCCACGCCTGCCACAGCCTTGGAAGAGGGACCGAGAATGGCCTGAGCAAAGGCACAGGCTGGGTGCTCAACAGACGAACCCAAACCACATCATCCTGCAGACAAAGCCATGTCCTAATCCCACTGGCTTAACAGAGGGAGAGGGGGCTATTAGGGAGTACCAAGGCTGAGCTCCTGTGACAGTCACCATGAACCACGGGGGGGAGGGCAGAGGTGACGAAGCCTCGGGAACTACAGGGACACCTCAGGGGCCTCCTCTTTCCTTTGGGGTCACCCAGGAAGAGCTGGATGCGGGGTTGCTGGAGACCCTCATTCCCAAATGCTTCAAATATGCTGGTCCGAACTGGTCCCGGCACGCTCAGGCCACACACGGCTTTTCCAGGTGGCCTTTGTGGGGCGTCCGCATCTGAGGGTCAGCAGCCGCCCCAGGTTCAAAGACCGCCAGGACCAGCATCACAAGATCGGGGCTGCTTCAGCCGCCACACGTCCTGAAGGACAAACGCGAAGGCCCTCAAGGCTCCTCATGCCCCAGAGCTGCAGCAGGGTCTGGCCCCCAGGCTTGGTGGGGGTGCTGTATCCACCCCCTTCCGCAGCCCAGCTCCCCCTTCTGATTTAAAACTGCCCTGGGGGTGGGACTGGGGCCCGTGAGGCTGGCACAGGGGCAGGCAGGCCAGCGGCGTGGCGCCTCTTACCCCTTTCTTCCCTGGAATGGCGCACTCCCAGTTCATGAGGTTCATCGTGCCGTCGGGGTTCTTTGTCGGGACAGCCACAAAGCCCTGAGAACACAACCACACAAGCACATCAGCGCCGCGCATCTCGTCTCACCCGCTCGCAGAGCCATCCTGTGACCCCCAGGGGCCCTCGGCACAGGGCACGCGACAGGCCCGGGCTGGACGGGGACTTCACGGTTTCCACCCAGGCAAACGGATCCACTCTGCTGCGCGCAGAAATAAAGCTTTCCTTACAAACGGGTGGTCCTTTCTCCAGGCTTTCCTCTCCTGGGCGAGTCTGCTGAGGGCGATCCCCGACATGTTCAATGTCCCTGGAAGAGACCGGGCAGAGCGTGCGGTTAGGAGAGGCAGACCTCGGCCTCTTCCTGCCCCTTTGCTCTCACACCTCACCCCACACAGACATGCTCTCAGCGAGCCACCCAGCTTGGAAGCTGCCCAGGCATCATCACCCCGCAGTGGCAACCCAGCCTCCCCTCACCCCCAGGGCCCCAGGGCACACACTGCGGCCTCCACGTCACAGTGACCCCGAGGTGCAGGGAGGCGAAGGCACCGGCCTGGGACACACAGCTGTCAGGTTCACGCAGGCGGGGCTTGCCAAGGGTTCCCTGCAGACGCCGCACCCCCGTCCTGCCCTCCTCGATCCCACAGCGCCAGCCTAGAGTGACAGGGATCCCAACCCTCCTGTCAAGACTGTAGTAAACGCAAGGACAAGGTGGGGCTGTCCAGAGCACTGCCTGAAGACAGAGAGGGAGGGGGGCCGTGATCTTGACAGGGTGCTCCCCTTTGCCGGTGCAGAGATGGGGGCGGGGTGCTATCAGACCCCAACTTACAATTTAGATTCGGGTCTGGCCAGGAGAATAACCCTTATTCTTGAAGGCAACTGAGTAGAAAAGTGCCCCAGTGTGGACAGCAGTTCAACCGCATCATGGACAAGTGCCTGGACCACACCCAGCCTGCAGTACCCAAGAGACCCCTTTCTTTCCAGGGCCCCAGGCACGGTCCTCTGTCCCCTCCACTTTCACATCCCACAGCCTCTGCCTCCCCATCCCCTGGCAAGCCATGAACAATGAATGGATCAAGGCCTGCCTCCCATTTACTCTGGGAGAGTCAGCAGTAGGTGGGGTGGCCAGCAGGGAGCACCAGGCAAGCCTGGGGAAGACACCTCTACAGGCCCGCAGAAGGGCCAGCCCGCAGCCCGCCTGCTGTGTCCGCCTATCCTGTGAGCATGCTGTGGGAGAGGGCTGCTCAAAGCCCTGCTGCTCCTCCCCGCACCCCCAGACCTCAGCCCCCAAGGCCTGGTGCCTTCAGCCGTGCACAGCAGGGGCCTGCAGCCCACTGGGCACGGCCTCAGGCTGCCTGCACGCAGAGCAGACGCTCCAGGCTGCTGCTTACCCAGCAGAGCCCAACAGGCTGGCGCCCCCAGCTGCCCTCAGAGAATTTGACCCCAAGTCTGTTTGTTGATCTTCAAAGTCCATGGAAACATTGAAGATACCCAGAATCCAGCATTTACCATAAACAAGGCCTTGGTGTCTCCTGGAAGGGGATGACCAGCAGCCTGCCCCAACCCTTCAGACTTCCATGGAGAGCTGGCAACAGGTCTCCTCTCTGCTCTTGTGGGGAAAGAGGTCCAACACCCCACATTCCTGAGTACAACATGGGGTTCTCCACAACCACAAGGGTTCTCAGCCGGGTTCAGAAGAACCTCCCAGCCATGTTTCCTGGCTCAGGCTCACCTACCTCTGTCCCCAGCCAGGCTCAATGCAGACCTGGGAACAACTAGAAGGGAGACCCAAAAGGTTACTTGCTGGCTAAGCGTGGAGCCTCAACTCAAATCCAGCTCATGCCCCACCCCCGACCCCTCCCGTTACTACTCCTGTGCAACACCCCCAACCCGACTCAGGCTGACCCTTTCCTGCCCCTCAGCAATCCAACCGAAATCACACTCTCTGCCCCAGCATCCGCCTGCCCCCCATTCCCGGTCCCAGAGCAACAGAGACCCTGCCCAGAGCCCACACCACCGCGCAGCAGGGGTGAGTCCAACAACTCAGCAGAGACGGGCCCTGGACTCCCCAAGTGTGGCCCTGGGTGCTCGTCAGACATGCACGTCCCCCAGGGCCCCTGTGGCCATAAGTCAGGAACTCCGGGTGGGGCCCAGTACTCAGGGTTCGGGAGGTTCTTGGACAACTCTTTTCCCAAGCAGTCAGCCAAGTGGGAGGAGGGGTCTGGGAGTCACCGTCACAGAAAACCACTGCAGTCCCTGGTGCAGTGCAAGAGCCCAGGTCTCAGGAAGCCAGCTGAGTTATGATAGCACCGCACCTACCAGATGGGGTCCCAGTTTAAAAACCCGTGTACTGAGATTATCTTAAGAAAAAGTCAAAAGTCAAAGCCCTCCACTCAGGAAGCACAGCCGTCAGGATGATGTGACAGATCTGACCCCAGAACATACCTTACAGTACGCTCCAGCTTTACCAGACCTCAAAATTACCTCCCTCCAAACTGTAAGCACCACGCTGGGACCAAAACAGAATTCCAGGTCCCCACCACATGATCCCAACCTTCTGGTCTGACCCTTCGTCCCCATCCCTGTGCAGACCTGACCACCAGGAACATGATGCCATGGGGTGTTTGGGACTGCCAAGGCACACACCTGCCCAGGATCTCCTTCACAGGACAACACACCTGTCTGCAATATTTGTTTGGGCACAGGCGGGGCCCAGGGAGTGCAACAAGGGTGGGCCCTGATCTTGAGGGTGAGGACCTGGGCTTGCAGGAGGCGGGCGGGGAGCCTGCAGGCTGGGTCGCATGTTCTCTGGTCAGAACCAGGCAGTTACCCTGATGCCTGAAAATCCTTCACCTCCACACGTTTCTCAAACCCTTGACCCAACACCAACCCCAGGGTCAGTGGAAATGCCCTTCCCTGCAGGAGACTTGAGGGCACAGCACACTCTAGCTTCGGAAGTGCTCCTGCCCCCTAGCACCCCGCCCTGCTCCCCCTCCCCCCAAAGCAACAGCGCAAGTTGGCAGGACGCTTCTGCTGAAGAAACCAGCACGGAGGGTCAACGACCAGAGACAAACAGCCTGGTAAGCAGTTTTTTAAGTGAGATACAAGGTCCCCAGGGAGTCTGAGCTCAGCCAGGCATCAAAACAAGTTCCTGAAGCCCCAAAGCCCCAGGCTCGCCCACAGCTCGGGAAAGGCCGGCAGGTGATCCTGAGTGCTGTCTGCTTGCTGACCATGTGTCACAACCCTGCCACAGGCCACCTCTTCTGCCCTGAAGACCAGAAAGAGCCGCCTCTGGAGGCCCTGTCCCGGCGCCTAGCTGTGTGAGGTTGTCCCAGCTCGTGGGAGGTAATGAAGGGTAGTCCCGTGAGAGTTTCTGCAGCCCCATCCTCAGGAGTGCTGATGGGCCAGCCTGGGCACCAAAGTGGGTTTCTGCCATCAGGGCAAAGAGCCACAGGTGCACACCTGCCCAGTCTCAAGCAGACACCTGGTCTCTATGACATGTTTCCACTCCCACTGGCCTCCTGCCCTCCAGGACAAAGCAGCCAATTTGTTACATTTTAACTACAACTTGGAAACACTCATTCAGAATCCCACTTAAAACCCAATCTCCCTTTCCCAAACTGACAGAGAGGCACTTAGGGAGCAGTTAAGTGTTACTAGATGCTACAGGGCAGCCGTGATGAGATGCAGACAACACATCTCTGAACGGCGAGAGCCAGCAGGCAGGACAGGAGTGGGGCTGCCCAGCCAGAGCGGGAGGCCTGCCCACCACCTCCCTCCAGGGCTCCCACACTGGGCTGTACTTGGAGGTGCTCTTCTCAGATTGCACTCAGCGACCTGAGGGCACAAACCTCAGAGCCACTTCCTGGCCGCCTGGGTGTGGGCAAGGTGCTTCTCTCCTCCTTCAAGTTTCTCATCTGTAAAATGGGTGATGGCAGTGACCCCAGAGGCTTGCCCAGGAGGAAATACATTATGGATGGGAAGCCGTGGACCACCCTTTCCCACCAAAAGGCAAACTCCCCAGGGCGAAGGCATTTCTGCACCTGACAAAGGCACTTGCCCCAGGAGGCAAAACCCCCAGGAGCCCAGGCTGTTTCTGAAGCAAGGTCCCTAACCTGAGGACTCACCAAAGGTCCAAGAGCAGGCACAAGTCACCCCTAACCACCCCCGCCCCCTAAAAAAGCCGTAAGCAACGCAGGAGAAAGTTAGGATCCATCCCGATTTCCTATGGAGTGGGTTCTCTACCCAAAAGCAGTGCTTCCTTTAATAGCGAGAAACATTTAGGGCTACAGGCTTCAAAAGGAAACAAGCCACAGGCCAACTGTGCAAACCCAGGAACGAAATACATTTTCAAACTACACCACGCGAACCAGGTACTGCCGTGATTTCGGGGAAACGGCAGGCCGGCATCGTGAGCCCGGCTAATCCTTCCCTTTCCTCCCTCCTACTCACGTTAACTACCAATTCCGACCTCCGTTCAATCGGTACAAAGCAACCTCCTAAGAAACTCTCCCTCCAGCGCAGCGCTCGCGTTCGGGGTCCCACCAAGTGCCAGCGGCACTCTTTAGAGGTATGAGCAAACTCAGACTGTTTTGGTTTCTAGACCCCCCGCCAGACGAGCCAGCGCTGTTGCAATCCGCCACTCTCAACTCTCTGGGCCGTGCACGCTCTCCCCGGCTGGCAAGCGCCACAGGTCTGTGTGCAGCCCGTGACCCCGGAAACGAATTTCCCTGGGGCGGAGGAGAGCCCCGGCGGCGGGGCGGCCCAGGCTCGCGTCCCTGTCAACAGCGGCCGCAGCCAGCAGCACCTCGGGGACGCCGCCGAGCACGCGCCAGGGGGCCGTTCTCCCCGCTCCCGAACGGGCGCGCGGAGGGCTCGAGGGGCCGGCCGGCCGCGACCCCAGAAAGGCCCGGCGGGGGCGGGGGCGGGCCCGAGGCCGGCGGGCCCCGGGATGGTGGGGGGCAGCCGCACGGCCGCGGCTCGGAGACGGACTGGGGCGCGGGGGCCCGGCCCGGAGCGGGGGTGCGTGGGGCGGGCGGGAGGTCGGGGGTGAGGAGGCGCCCGCCCGGCCCGGGCCCGACGGCGGCGGAGGCCCCCGCGCCCCGGGAGGGCCAGCCCCCTCGCCCAGCCTCCCGCCGCCCTGCCCGCGCCGCAGCTCACCTCGCGGCCGCGGCCCGGCGAGCGAGGCGGACGAGGAGGGGCGGCGGCGGCGGCGGCGGCGCTCCTTTGTCTCGGGACTTCTCCCGAGCCCGCTCCGCGCGCAGCCCGAGCGCTCCGAGGACCCCGGCGGGCGGGGCGGGGCGGGGCCTGCGAGGGCTGCCCGCCGCGCGCCTGCCCCGCGCGCCGCCGACGCCACTCCGCGTCCCGCGCTACCCACGCCGCCGCGCGTCGTCCGCTGCCCGCGCCCTGCTGCCGCGCGCCTGCGCCCCGGGCCCGGCCCGGGAGCCTGGTCCGTGTGCGGCTTTCCAGTCAGGCGGTGCCGTGGACACCTGCGCCCTTAAAGGAGCCGCGTCCCCGATCGGAGGGAGCGTCTGCAAACTCCCCCTCGCGATGCGTGCGTCCACTCGAGGACACGCCGGCGGGCAGCTGGGAGAGGGGGAGGCCGAGTTCTCCAAGGGCTCCCCGGATGCCGCGCGGGCAGCTCTTCAGGCACGGGTCCCGGAGGTCTCCTTGGGGCTGGGGCTAGGGGCCGGGGGCAAAAGACCACTGAGGCCTAAGGATCCCCTGAAGCGTCGCAGCACGGTGACGGTCCCCGGAGCACGGCGCCCTGTGAAACCCCTTGCTATTGGCCAGTTCGAGGCCCTGGGCGGTGCGTCCGTCGAAGCCGCCCAATGAGTTGACCCGGTACAGGAGGCCGAGTGCTGGCCCGACCGACGGGAGGAGAAGTGCGGACGCTCCCTAACCCGGGGGCTGGCCGGGGGTGGGGGCGGGGCGCCGGGGCTGCGGGCGAGTGGGGGAGGGGAACGAGGGGAGGGGCGGGCCGGCGCGGAACGAACGCTGGGCCCTCTAGGCCTCTCGGGGCACCTCCCCGTCGGGCCCGCCTCGCTGCCCAAACTCCTGCTCACGGTGGGGAGCGGGCGCCTTCCAAGGTCAGCCTGCTCCGCCCGTGGGCGCTTTGGGGTTAGGCAGCGGTAGCTGCCCCCCTGCCCCCCCCGCCCCGGGGCAGCAGTCAGTGGAGGGTACCGTGGCCCCAGGCTTGGGGTGGGGAGCGCTGGACTGCCGAAGCAACTTGCATCCATTCACCCCTTCTCCCCCCCCCGCCCAGAGCCCCTAGTTGGAACTGCTGAGGCTGCTGGCTTCCCCACTGGCAGGAACCACAGGTCCGGCGTGCAGCGGCTGCCCGGTGCATGCATTCCGTGTGCTCCCAGCCGTCCTGTGACTTGGGGGAGTAAAACGAGGGTGGCTCACTAGCCTCGAGATGGGGGAGGGGGTCTCCTGGGTGCAGTGACTGGGCTGGATTGGGGAGGGGGTTCTGCCTAGGTTACCTCCTGGTCAGCAGTGGCCCTTGGGGCTTAGCTATAGTGACCGCGGTTCCAGGTGACAAAGGCCAGAGCGCCTGGCCCCCTTGAGCAGAATATGAGCATTCCAGGTCTCTGCCTGCAGAGGGGCTGCCCGCTCCCGGATCCCCACAGTGACCTAGCTTGGGCCTGACCTGGGGATGCTGCCACCCTCGCCCCCCCCCCCCACCCCCCAGGCAGCTGCAGTTCTCCACCTCCGGGTGCCAGGCCCATCAGGGGCTTATCTGAGACACCTGTTCTCTGGGCCCCCAACCCAGATTCACCAGTGCTGAGTGGTCCTGGGAGTGGGAGGCTGTGTTTTAGCAAGAACCCCAGGTGAGCCACAGGGCACATGGCTGCTGAGGACTCTAATGAACTGGCTTCCTGGAGGGGAGCGTGGGCTTGGGTTCCAGCTTTCTCCTGCAAATGCCAGGTTTGCACAGGGCTGTGTGGGGAAGGCACTGAAAGGTGGCGGCCACTGCTGGAGAAAGAGAGGAGAACCAGGGGCTCATGTGGGCTCCGCGCAGATGGGGCAGAGAGAGAGCAGGGCTGGCTACATGGGGGGTGGCCTGGGAGTGTAGTTTGGGGAGGCGGCCAATATGTGTGGCCTGGGCCTGGCCCTGTGGGCCATGGGAAGCCATGGAAGGTTGTGGAGGAGGAGACCAGGACCTGTCTTTATGTGTGGTGAAGAGATACCTGGAGATAGGGAGGTGGGGCCCCTTGGCCTTGGTTTCCAAGTTCCAAAAAGCAGGAAGAACTGTCCTCCTAGGGGAAAGTGGCTCTCATGCTGGGAAGAGAGTTAAGATTGGTGGAGGAAAACAGGGCATTTAGCTGGAGGATAGGTTGGAGGGCGCTGGGTGAGCAGAAGGCTACCTCCCATCTGGTACCCTCAGCCCAAAGCCTCCTTGAGCTCACACCTTGGCACACACATGTGTGGTGACGGCCTCCTGGCTGTCCATTCATCGGTCAACTCACACACATGTACCCAGCACTGACTGGCCTTGAGGAAGCACACGGGCATGGTATAACATGGCAGGTAGGAACCAATGGGACGGCCTCTAAGACCTGAGAATGCCACCCACCCACCCACCCCCGACAGCCTCAGGCCTTCAATAGCTGGGGGCTGAATGCTGCCAACCAGCAGTGAGTTCACAGGAAGGTGCCCAGCCTCAGATGACAGCGGGAGACTGAGCAGGGCCTCACCAAGCCCGGATCCCCATGAACAGAGAGTGAGATAAGACAAGTGCCTTGTTGAAGGCCCCTAGGCATTCAGGGAGTTGTCCTGCAGCTAAGGAACTCCGCTGGTTTAGACAGTGCGTCAGGGAGGTCTCTGATGAGGTCACGTCCAAACAGCCCTGAAGGAGGACCGGGGCCCAGCTGTGGGGAAGCTGGGGGAAGATCCTTCCTGGCAGAAGGAATGGGAGGTGGTGTGGATGCAGAAAAGCCTCTGTGGCTGGGGCAGAGTGAGAGAGGGAGGGCGGCACGGGGTGAGTTTGGACCAGGCAGTTGGACGGGACCTCGCGTGACATTTCCAGGGTGCTGGGGACTCTGCTTTGTGTTCAGAGTGCAGCAGGAGAGATGGCATTTGACTGGGTCCAGGTCCCTCGGTACAAAGGAGAAACTGAGGCTTGGAGAGGGTGAGAATTTGTGCAGTCAGTGAATATAAGACCCAGACAAGGAAGAATGCTGGCCAGCCGTGGCAGGTCCTATGCCCACCCCGTGAGGAGGGGGCGGTGTGCCTGGGAGCTGCCTGGAGTAGGGGCAATACCCTCTGCTCCCCTGGGTGCCCGTTGGAGGCCAGGCTGTGGGCATGCAGCAGGTCTGTGTTCAGGGCCACCACCGCTCCAGGGGCTGCGCTGAGAAGCACATCCACATGCAAAGAGATGAAGTTGGACCCCTTACCTCACACCACGTGCAAAACTAACTCAAAGACCTAACTAAACATAAGAGCTAAAACTGTAAGATACTTAGGAAAAAGTGCAGGCGGAGACCCTCACAATATTGGATTTGGCAATCGTTTCTTGGATAGGACACCAAAACCACCACAGGCAAGTAAAGAAAAAAATAGGTACATCAGGCTTCATCCACGTTAAGAACTTTTGCACGTCAAAGACAACTAAGGGAGAAAAGACTCCCTGGAAGGAGGAAGGCCTGGGCTGGACCTGCCTTCCTGAGCTGGGGACCTGTCCCTGGAGGAGGAAGAGCCTCGTTCCAGCTCTGGGGGACGCATGCGGATATCCAAGGGGGTCCCTGCATCCCCCTCTCCTCCACCCCAGGCTGGCGTTCTCCGCTTCCTCCTCTTGGCTCTGCTGTCATGCTGTCCCTGGGCTTCCTGGTTCCATCAAGGACACACCCTGCGTCTCTGAGGGTGGGGGTACAGGGGTGGGTGGGTGGAAAGGGTCTCCTTGCCGGGCCAAGCCTTTCCCAGGATGTTCTAGGTAGAAGTGACCTGGCTGGGACATTTGTCCTACTGCCTCCCCCCTTCAGGGGCCTCCCTTCGCAAGCTCCTCAAAGGGCGGGGTCATCCCTTGGATCCCCCTGCCCCCTCCAGGCTCCTCAGTCCCTGGCCTGACTACAGAGGGCACCTTCTAGCGGTCCCAAGCCGGGTCCTGGGGCCACATGAAGGTGTCACGCACCCCTTTGCATCTGGGCCGTGGTCCCCAAGCTTGCTCATCCCTGTCCACTGGATGGTTTGTACATGAGAAAAGGAGGAGCAGTCTGGGGACTTAGCTGGCCTGTGCCGAGACCTGTGGGTTTGGTGGCATCTTCCTGCCCCAAACAAGAAAGGAAGATGTCATTGGATGCTCACCACTGCAAACCACCAAATCGCCACGTCCCCTTAGACACCGAGAACAGGCTCGGCAGGGGGCAAAGCTCCCGCCGTGCATCCCTGGGTCTCTCTGCTCCAACCTGGCCAGTGAGGAGTGGAGTGACCAGTGTGGAAAACAGCCGATTGTCATGCGCGCCGTGAGGAGTAGAGGATAAAGGGACGGGTTGGTGGGCCAGGCGTCCCCACCACTGTGCAGAAGGAATCTGGCACCACAGAGTTTGGCCCCCAGCTTCCAGAAACCCACAGACGAGGCCGCGGGGTGGGGTGCACGGGGTCACGCGGGCGTTCATTCCTTCCCGGTGTATCGAGCACAGGGCCAAGGAGAGGTTGGCCATTTCTGTCTGTCTCATGGGAAAACACATTTGCTACCGCTAGAGACCAGGGCGCTCCCTCAGCGGGACACACCACCGAGGTCCCTGGCTCCACGTGCTGGCAGGTGCACACACCCGTGGCACCATTTCCAGAGCCCTCGCTCAGCCTGTCGCCTGCATCTAAACGAGGGAGGGGTTCTGAGGACCCCAGAGCCGCGGCCGGTGTGCGTCCTTCCCACCTGGGCCGCTCAGGCCTGACCCTCTCCGTCTTCGACCACAGCCAGCCCTGCCTCAAACCTGGAGACTGAGAGCCCCAGCCCCCAGCCCCGGCCCCAGCCCACCACCTCCCACACCCCTGCACCACTTCCGGACCCCCACGCCTCAGAGCAGGTGACTCCCTCCTACCTCCCCTCCTCCCTGCTCTAAACACAGCCCCTCCGCTGCCTCCCTCAGCACCTGGAAGGCTCTCTCCCGGTTGTGTTACAACTGTCTGGCCCTCTGTCTCCCAACCCGCACCCAGGTGGGGAAGTTCAAGATACGCCGGGGGAAGAAGGCAGGAACAGCTCACTCACATGGCTGGGGCTACTCCAACGTGGCTCCCTGGGGCCCAGGCGCCCCCAGGTCCACGCCCCCGTGGCAGTGGCAGGCAAGTCAGGTCTGGCCCCGGCCCGCAGAGCCACGGGCGCCCTCTGACCTGGCTGTTCCTGCGTCTGCTCACCCGTCCAGGTAACTAGGCGTGTGTTGAGAGGGGGCTTTCTGCCCCTGCGCCCTGCACCCCAGGAATGCAGCACGGACCTGGCCACGCTCTTTGCTCACAGCTGGATAGCTACCTGCCAAGATTCTGGGTGCACAGGTCCTTTCTCGAAGGGGATGGGCGTGGGGAGGGGGGCTGCCAGGGCGCAGAGAGAGGGCACAGTAGCCACAGGGGCCCAGAGGGGGGCCCTTCTCTCATTTTATTCAGGATGATCTCACCCGGAGCCCGAATGCCTCCTTCATGCTGCAGTTCTGCAGTATCGAATGCAAGCTCCTCAAAGCCTGAGAGCCGCCTGTGCACTCACGTTCTCTGCGCCCCCACTCTGACCTCCTGTGAGGACACCCACGTGCTCCAAGGCCGTTGTCACATGTCCACTCCGTGTCCTGGGGCTCCGTCTCCACACGCCCAGCACCAGGTCCTGGGGATGGTCAGGACCAAGGACGTGCGTCCCGCAGGGAGCTGGGTCTCGGTCGCTGGCGGCCTATCCCTGAGGAGGGGTGCAGCCTCAGAGGGGCAAGACGCGCTGCCCAGAGCCCCGAGGCAGGGAAGGCCGCTCAGCCACAGCGCCACCACCACTGTGCTCCCCGTTCCCAGGGGCCTGTCCACCAGGGCCTCTCCCAGGGCCTGACAGCCACGGCCACCACTTCCCCGGCCCACCCGCCAGCTCCCCCGCCCCCCAGTAGGCTGTGAGGCTGACTCACCGCAGGTGTGCCTGCTCCGGGGGAATGAGCTCAAGGTCCTGAGGTGCCTCCACCGCCAGGTATTCTCTGGCACCTTCGACACAGGGATGCTTACTGACTGTGCGCTCATGCTGGGGGCACAGCTGGGGACGGGGTATCAGGGGCCACGAGTGCCTCTGGGGCTTACAGTCCAGAGAGGAGATGGCTCTGCCAATGAGATACGCACACCTGGGCCGGAGAGGAAGGGCCCTTGGCTTTCTCACAAGTCACGGCAGCCTTCCTGGAGGAGGCAACATCTCGGCCAGTGCTGGGAGGGTCTGGAGGGTGATGGCAAAGGACGCAGTTAGGGAGGTGGGGTGGGAGTGATTAGGAAGGGCTGGAGTGGGAGGACCAGGAAGGGGGTCTAGCAAGGAATTCTTTATCCTGAGGGAAGGGGAAATGGGAAGTGTCTTAGTAACACGGGTGGGCTTGCATACTAGGTAGGTCACAAGTTGTGCACAACAGTTTGGAGATGGCAGGACCAACAGGAAGACCAGCTCGCTGGCTCCTGGCACAATCTGGGGGGAAGGAATTTGGTGGTCTGGTCATGGAAGGGGAGAGGGGCTGGCAGGGGGTGGGATGTCTGGGACTCGTGCTCGGGAGTGGGAAGAATGGGGCAGGTCAAGGGTAACACCCCAGCTTCGGGACTGGGTAGCCGGCAACTGGCAGTTCCACGGGGGACGCGAGGGGTCTGCAGGTCTGTGGGATCAGGGGGTGGGCAGGAGCCCAGTTTGGGTCCCGCTGGGTTCCAGGTGCCATGAGACCACCCCAGAGGTGCAGACCCGGGCGTCGTCATGTGCAGGGATATTGAAGCCCAGGGATGGCGGAGGCAACCCAGGAGAGGGGCACCCGGGGGGCAAGGCCTGCATCGGGTGTGGATGCTGGCACTTAGAGCCTGTGGCCAGGGGTTCTATGGAGGAGCTGGCAGAGAGGGGGGCATGCAGAGGGGTGTTGGGGAGAGCCAGAGTGCCACCGCAGGGTGAAGGCTGCTGGGAGGTCAGGCGATACGAGGGTGGCCCCCGTGTCCCCGTCTGGGTTTAGCATTGAAAGCCCCTTCCTGCAAGACCCAGAGGTTCCACTCCGAGGCGTAGACTCCAAAGAACTGAAACCAGGCGCTCCTACACCAGCAGGCCGCACGCGCTCACGCGACTGTTTCCGACAGGCAGAACGTGGGGACTACGCACAGGTCGTCAGCACAGATGCGGACACGTGGACGGGTCCGGCCAGAGGGCGGACAGCCGCGAGGCCACACGGGGGCCTGAAGCCCTGATGCCCGCCGCGACCAGGATAGACCTCGAGAGCGTGCGGAGGGAGAGAAGCCAGGCACAGAGCCCGCGCGTGGTGGGATTCCACGCGTGTGAAACATTCAGAGACACACGCGGGCCGGCGGTCCTGGGGGGCTGGGGGTGGGGCGTGCGTGCTTTGTGAGCACAACTTCCTTTGGGGGGAAGCCCGTGTTCTGGAACCCCCCAGCACTGCAGGCATACCGAATGCCGCTGAGCTCTTCACCTGAAACCGGTTACAGTGGCAAGTTTAGGTTATTATGTATTTTTACCGCGATGATAATAATAATACCACAAAAGGCCTGAATTCTTGCCAGGACGGTGGGTCAGGACCACCCGGTGGAGGTTGCTGGTGACTTGAGGAAACCAGCCGCAGGGCTGTGGGGTGCCGGTGTGGTGGGAGGACCAGAAACCGGTCCTGGAGACCAGAGCCACTCGCTAGGGAGCAGGGGAACAGGGTCGAGGAGGGAGTTCTGTCTGGTTTTTAGATGGGAGCCGTCGGACGTGTGTTTAGCTGCTGATGACCGGGTCACCAGACGCAATGCGGTAAAACCCCACATTTCTGGGGCGCCTGGACGTCTCAGTCAGTAGAGCATGTGACTTGATCTCGGGGTTGAGTTCGAGCCCCATGTTGGGTGTGGAGGTTACTTAAAAGTACAATCTCAAAAAAAAGAAAAGGAAAAGCTAAGTAAGCTTAATAAATAAAGCACTCACCACCACCAAGTAGAAAAACAGCAAAGCCTGAAAAGCCGGTTGGCCGAGGAAGACCAGAGACCAGTGACTCACAGAAGAGGGATCAAGATCAGGGATAAACAGAGGGGGAAACTGAGGCCCATGCAGGGTGAGATGGAGACTGTGGGCGTGGGGGGGCAGGGCAGGGCGTGTGCCGGGAGTTTGGGGAGCAGACCTAACCCCGCTGCCCCGAGCACTCGCCTGCCCAGGTTCCGTGGTGGGTCAGGGCGTGTGTGGCCCCGCTGGGTTCTCACAGCTTCTGCGAGGGGTTAAACTGCATCCCCCAAATCCATGTGTTCAGGCCCTGACCCCCAGTGCCACTGTATTTGGCGTAGGGCTTTCAGGAGGTCGTGAGGTTAAGTGCGGTCGCGGGGGGGCCCCAATCCTGCTAAGAAGAGGAAGAGAGGGGTCGCTGTCTCTCTCCTCCGTGTGAACACGGCATCTGCAGGCCAGGAAAGGACTCACCAGAACCCAACCACCAGGGCACCTTGACCTCAGACTTCGAGCCCCAGGACTCTGAGGACTGTCTGTTGCTTAAGCCCCGGGCTGCGGCTTTGTTGTGACGGCCCGGCAGACTGAGACACCCTCCCCACGGCTCCGAGGCCTCGGAAGGTGCTCGTCCCTGACGGTCATGGTGCGTGCCTGCATCCAGCCTGGTGGTGCCCACCGTGGGGCTACCATCTAAACAGTGCCCTCTGGCGGCCGTGGTGGGAGAGCAAGGGGCTGGGAGCGGAGGGCTGGATGGCAACCCTGAGAAGGAGGGCGGTCAGGGGGCGGAGGGGCCCCACCCGGGGCAGGGGCAACGTCTTATTCAGGTTGCAGTTCGGGTGCTTAGGAATCAGCATGAGCCTTAGGGCAGGCGTGCTGAGTGAGCGCAGGCTGTGGGGTTCTCGGACCAGGGTGCTCTACCTGACAGGGCTCAGAGCCAGGGGAGCCCAGCTGATTGGCTGCCTCGTCCTCCAGGAAGGCACAGGCTCCCAGAGCCGGTGGAGGAAGCCGAGGCTGAGAGCCAGCAGTGGGAGGGCCCCTGCGTGGCTAGGGACAGGTCTCCTGGTTGGAGTAAGGGTGTGGGGTAGGGAAGGGAGAAAGCCCAGCCTGTGCTCCAGCCCTAGAGATCCTGCATGCTGAATGTTCAGGCAGTCTGGGTGGGCCACAAGCCACAGAGTACAGAGTTCTAGGGCCAAGTCTACCCTGACTGGCCGTGAGGCCCTGGTAAGATCATGACCTTCATGGTGCCAAGTCATCTAGCCTGGGCATTGGGGTCACTGGTGCTGGCCCGGGTCTGCTGCAAATTCTTGTCCTGGGCTGCCCTCGAAATCAGCGGTGATATATGCGTTGTCGCTTGATAACTGGGTCGGACTATGGAGTATACTGCCTCCCAAACCCAAAGACACCTCTTTTTTGGTGGCAGGACGTGCAACATATAAGTTGTCCTTCGTCCTGGAAGGGATGTCTAAACGTGCCCCAAAGCACCATATCCTAAAATCTTCACGCACGAATCACGCCCCTGGCTGGCGTGTGTCTTACCGATGCGTGCGCTCCAGTCCAACAATCCTGATGTCACCAGCGTAGAGGACCAATGGGATGTGCTGCAGGACGGCCACGTGATCGCCGGCAAGGCCACAGGTGCGCACCGCTGTCCTTCCCCATGGGCCTTCTCCTTTCTGACGTTCGGAAAGAACACATTCGCCACATTAACAGCCACATTCCAAGTGCCCAGGGAGGTTGATCTGTCCTAGTAAAGACACCAGCACAGCATCCAGACACCCACCAGGACCCGTGTGGTTCCTGCAGGGACTAGACCGGTAAATCCAGTCAGGGCGTGAGGAGGCTGACCACCCCGTGTCACTGAAGGCTGTGAGCATGACCCTAACTCTGCCCCTCCCTGGGATGTGCCCCTGCCTCTGATTTATTGACTCAGACCAGAGCCCAGCAGAGGCATTGCCACGTGCTTCTGCTTTGCCTGGCCCAGCATCATGGCTCCCAGTGCATCCGAGAGTTCCCTCTGGGAAATCCAGAGGCTCGCTGGTCTCCCCTCCTTCCAGAGTGCTGGGATGGAGGGGCCTCAGTTTCCCCCCGACAGCAGTATGTAGTCAGTCTAGCTGCAACACCTGCTTTTCACCTAACTTTTGGTGGGGTTTCTATTTGTGACCGGGGGCCCTGATCTTGCATTTCTGCTGGTGCTCTGCAGACGCTGATTTCAGCCCAGGTCCTAACTAAACATCTGATCACATTTAAAGAAAACACGTGGAGCCCCGGAACCAGGGGCAGCAGGGTCTGGGACCCTCCGGGTCAGAACCTTCCAGGAGCAGTGCTCTCTGCCGCCCCCTTCCGGCCGCGTCCTGCAAGCCTGGAGCCCTCACTCGGGGGAGCGGGGGACAGTCTTCTGTTCACCTTGGTGGGGGGCCCACACGGAGTGCCCAGTCTGCAGCAGGCGCCAGCTCCGCCCACGCCCCCGCGGGTCCAGAGTCGAACCAGAGACACAGCCCTGCCCTCCAAGGGCTCCTGGAAAGGCTGGTGCTTTGGGGGAACAGCAATGCAGCTGCCCCCAGGCTGGGCACAGTGGGGTACCAGTGGGGCCGCCCCCAGGGCACCGGGGGCTTGAGCCCAGAGCCGCGTCTGCAGGTGAGCTGTGGAGTGTGGGGACATGGGAACAAGCTTCTGCCAGGACTGTGGGGTGCTGACCTCCGCACCCTGACCTGTGCGCCTTGACCCCAGCACACTGACCTCCGTGCCCGGACCTGCGCACCCTGATCTCCACGCCCTGACTTCTGCTCCTTGACCTGCGTGCCCCGCCCCGAGCTGCGCGCACTGACCTGTGCCCCTGACCTCTGCTCTCTGACCTGTACGCACTGATCTCGGCGCCCTGACCTCTGCTCCTTGACCTGCGCACCCTGACCCCAGCGCACTGACCTCCGCTGCGGGACAGGCGCGCACACTGACCTGTTACGGCTTAAAAAGACAGGCCTGCAGTACCTCCTTGTGGCCACACGAGGGCGGCAGGGCCCGCGCGCCCGGGGCAGGAGGGGCGTGGCCAAGGCGGCTGCAGGTGGGACCAGGTCCCCTAACACCTGGCCGGGGTGCCCCTAGCGGCAGGGCTCCGGGACTCCCAGGGTGGCGATGGACAGGCGCTGTAAACGCCATCCACCGCCAACTCGAGCTTTCCCCGTAGGCCTTGAGGGCCTCCAGAAGCTGCTTACGTTTGTGCTCGGGGAGGCACGCTCACCTGGTGTAAGACGTTCTTGGAGCGTAAAACTCCCACAGCACTGGTCAACCTTTGGGAGGTACAGCAAAGGAGGTGAGGCAACCTGTCCCACACTAGACGTTCCACACTCCACGAGCCCAGGGACGTCTGTCTGTCTGTGGCTACATTCTCCCAGGGTCTAGGACAGTGTCTTGCGGGGGCTGGCTCCACAGCGAGCGTCTAAGGGATGAAGGAGGGAGTCCCCCAAACCCTTGCTGAAAGGTCTGCACTGAGAGCTGAATCAACAGACCAGGACAGGAGCGGCGAAGGTTCCACCTTTGCACCCGTGGTTCTCACCGACACCTGTAGTCCGAGCTGTGCTGCCAGTCACGGTGGCGCCGGTGGCTCTGGCGCTCCGATCCTCCTCCCACCCCGGAAGGGGATGGTCAAGGCCCAGAGGAAAAGACCAAAGGCCTCTGCTCCTTGTGCTGGGTTTTAAGTGCTGGACTTTGTTTATTTGAATACTTTATTTATTTAAGAGAGAGAGAGAATGCACAAAGTGGGAGGGGCAGAGGGAGCAGCAGACTCCCCACTGAACAGGGAGCCCCATGTGGGACTCGATCCCTGAACAAAGGACCTGAGCCGAAGGCAGACGCTTCGCCCACTGGGCCACCCAGGCGTCCCCGTGTTGGACTTTATATTCCCCAGTGGTGTTAGATGCGCCCAGATATCCCCATCTTCCTCAGCTCACCCCTGGTAGGCTCTGTGCTGTTGGTGCTGGGGCAGGAGGTCCTGCCTGCCCACCTCCCCACCTCCCTCCCCGCCTCCCGCCTGCCTGCTCCACCCCAGCTGTTTGCTCTGGGTCCTTGTCTTGGGTCAAATTCCCTCCAAGCAGAGCTCCAGTTGGTTGGTCAGGGATTCTGCGTTCGGGGATCCCCCTTTCACTGAACACGGTGCCTTTGGGGTCCAGCTATGTGGCTGAGTGAAACCTGCTTTGTTGCTTCCTCTTCTCTCGGGGGCTCCCCTGTTTTGATGATCCAGGGTCTTACCCTCCGTGTAAGAACCTTCCTGGGCTCTTGCGCCGGGAGCCAAGGTCAGGCCAGAGCACAGGGCCCTCTCACTTCACCAGGCCCTCTCACCGCACTGGAGCAGTGTGAACCGTGTCTGTATCCCAATCTCTGGGAGTGGCAGGAAGGGCGTCATACGGCAAACCATGTGATGAAGGGTCTTGCGAGGGTCTGGATTATCCCGTGGGCCCTAGAGAAGACAAGATCTTTAAAGATTTAAAGATTATTTTAAAGATTTCGTTATTTATTTGAGAGAGAGAGAGTGATGGGAGGGGCAGAGGGAGAGGGAGAATCCCAAGCAGATCTTTTCCTTTCTAATAGTGACTCTGGTCTGGTGGTGACATTGGCTTCTTAGGACAAGGTGTGTGGGTTTCACTCTTTGCCTCTTTTTGGGGGAAGATCTTGTTTAAAACCGGGCTGATATATGACTTAAAATTTTTATAGAACCCATCTTTAAAATATCCATGCCTGGTGCTTTTCTTTTCTTTAAAATAATTTTAATGGTCCTATTTTTCATGATGATTTCCACAATTGTTATTTCCATGTTCCCTCTGTAGCACCAGGTTTACGAGGTATAATCTACATCAGTAAAATCCAGCCATTTTACTGTGTGGGTCTAGGCACTCAGAGAAACGCACAGACCCGGGGAACAATCACTTCACTCAGACTTCCCCTGTGCCCCTTTGTGGCCGAGCCCTCTGTCACCCTGGCCTCTGGCAGCTGATGACGTGTTTTCTGCCCTATAATCATACCTTTTCCAGAACGTCATGTACATGGGACCACACGGCGTTTGCAGTCCGGGCTCCTTGCTTCACATCACGCCTTTGAGGTTTATTCGTATCGCTCTGCCCAGACTCGCTCTCTTCCGTCCATTCCGTGGATGCACTGATTGTGCACCTGTGCTTTTTTGTTTTTGTTTTGTTTTAATTTGAAGGGCTTTTGTTGTTGTTTTCCCACAAATTCCCTGTTGCAGGTTTTGGGTGACTTTGCATAGAGCCAACCTGCATGTTTGCACCGGGTCTCTCTGTGAATGCAAGCTTTCACCTCCCTCGCTCACGGCCCGTCCCTGCTTAACTTCACCCTCACCAGCCTTTGGCTTGATCAGCTTTGTAAAATACTGTTTTCATAGGTGCATTTGTCCTAACTTGCATTTTCCTAATGACGAATTACATTGAGCACTTTTCTACACTCCTGTTTGACATTCACGTGGCTCCTTCTGTGAAGTGTGTAAATCTTTTCAGGATTTCTTTCCTTGGGTTTTGTTTTCTCATTGTGGAATTTGGACAATGCTTCTACGTTCTGCGTGCAAGTATTTCATCTTCTGCAAATGTCTCCCCTCCTGCGACTTCCCTCTTCTGTTTCCATGGAGTGTTTTTTAATGAGCATTTTTAAAATTTGGACCAAGTCCAACTTATCAAAAGAACTTCGTAACGAATCATGCTATCTTTTGTCTAGCATTTGCCTGCAATACCCTTTCTACCCTCTTCCCTTCAACTTTTGCTTCTGTCTTGCAAGCAGTGAGTATCTGGATGTGTTTTATATCCACCTCCAATACCGGTGTTTTTTCCAGTAAGTTCGCTCGCTCTGTGTTTATTACAATGGCCAATATGCTCAGACTGATTCCTACCACCTTAATTCATTATTTTGTATTGTTCAACTATCCCCATTTCTTTTTCTCCCTTTCTTGCCTGTTTTCTAGAATAAGTGTCCACGGGAAGGGGGACCAAGTCCGTGCCTCCTGCCTCCTGGTCTGAATTTGCTAATTCTGTCACCTGCTCGATATCATCTGGACTGTTGGTCCCAGGTTACCTTGGACCTATCTTCTCTTTGTCTTTGATACTATCTTTTAAAAAAAAGATAACAGTAACCTTAATCATGATACTTGATTTCTTTTGCTGAATATCTCTCTTGCAACATTTTCCTTGAACAGTTTTATCTAAACTGTTTCAAAGGCTGGCAAAGGTTTGCGAGGCGATGCAGTTCCTGAGGATATACTTACGTGGCTCTTAAAGGGACGTTTGCTCTTAAAGGGACGTTCTAAATGATTTCTGTTCCCCTCGAGCGACATGCAGAATGGCGAGCGTATGCATGTGTGTGTCTTGGTGCTGGCCTGCGCCTGGCTGCGGGCCTCCCTCAGCCTGTTGGAGAGGCTGGAATTCCCCATGACCAGAGCCCACTGCCTCCTCGAGGGCTGAGCTTTTTCACATTCTCACATTGAATCATGAAACATGTCCCCTGGGGCTCAAACTGGGACTATCCAGACAGACGGGGTCTCCTCAAAAGATGCCTGCATTCTGAGGGAAGACCCTGTTTGCATTTTTAGGCTTTGCAACCGGCTGCGCCTGTGGGAGGCCCCCCACCCCAGGCACCTGCTGGCACGAGGCCCAAGGCCTTTTCCAGTGCCTCCTGCCCCATTCGGGGGTGGGGGCTGCTGAAGGGAGCAGAGAGCCAGGGCCTGACAGAGGACAGGAGTGGGCCCATCACCCAGTACTCTCCTGCCCTGCCCTGGGGCTCCCCAGTACCCTACCCCATGCTGTGCGCCCTGGCCCTATTTGTCTAAAACCAGCAGGAGCAGAAAAGACCTGGGGTCCCGTCTCCTGCCCTGAGGTTGGGACTGGGGTTCTTACCCCTTCTTCTGGGCAGTGTGGGACCTCCTGGCATCTCCCTGTCCTCCCTGGGGCAGGGGGCTCCTTGGCTCAGCTGCGGTGCGGCCTGGGCTGGGCCAAGGGCCCGGGGGTCATGCCCCGTTGCCTAAGCTCTTCTTGTGACACAGTGGTGCCTCAGGGAGTGGCTGAGGCCAATGGAGTATGGGTCTCCCAGAGGGTCTCAGACAAGTTTCCTGGCAGCTTGAGGACCCTGGGCCCTGGACGCCCCTTCATTTCCCCTCTCTTGTGTGAGCACAGGAGGCCAAGACACTCTCCATGAAAGAAAGATAAAGTACAACCTGGTAGGACATTCAAGCCTGGCTCGGGCACCACCCATGAATCCCAGACAGAATGGAACAATGCCCATTGCAAGGAACTCCAGAAATTCCGGTCCTGAGATGTCCCAGCTTAGCCTCGATGTCTGATGGGAAGCAGGGCATGGAACGTGCTAGTCTGCTCAGAAGTCCCCGACCCCCAGGAGTGACCGGGGCCCAGAAAGCAGGACCGTGGGCCAGCAGGATGACACCAGGGCCAAGGGCAGATGGCTCCAAGTTCATCTCTGCCACAGCCTGAAGTCGCTTCCCTGAGACAGCAGCCAGGTTGGGCCCCCTTTTCACCAAATTTCTCACTCTCTGCAGACATCAAGCTCATGACTGTGTCCTTCATGATGGGACCCACTCCCAAAGTGCGGCCCCGGGAGCTTTCCTCCTCTGCCTGCCCAGGGTCCAGCCGGCCCGCCTGGCAGAGGACAGCAAGGCTGGGCCCTGTCACCACCGGCCCCACGGAAGGAGGAGCCCTGTTGGCTGCAGCATGTCCCCCCCGAGAAGCCTGACCCACCCTGGCCACTTCCTGTGTTAGTAGGATAAATGGGGGCCCTGGAGGGACGGCCTGGGAAGGAACTGCTGTGGAGAAAGCTAGTGTTGGGGTCTGAGCTCTCCCCCACCCTGCAGATGCTGTGGCTGCTGGTTCTGACCTCCCCCTGGCTGGGGGGCTCTGTGCCTGTGACCCCCGGTGAGTCTGATCCCCTCCAATGTGCTTGGGGCCCCTGGGACTCACCCAGGAGGAATGGGGACTGTCCCTTTTTTTTTTTTTTTAAATTTTATTTATTTATTTGACAGAGAGAGACAGCCAGTGAGAGAGGGAACACAAGCAGGGGGAGTGGGAGAGGGAGAAGCAGGCTCCCAGCGGAGGAGCCTGATGTGGGGCTGGATCCCAGAACGCTGGGATCACGCTCTGAGCCGAAGGCAGACGCTTAACGACTGCATCACCCAGGCGCCCCTCCCTTGTCCCTCCCTGAGCTCCCGGGAAGGTCATCGTCTGGGCCCCTGATGGCCCCTGAACTTGCTTCCGCAGACTCCGGCCCAGGGCATGAGCTGGTGGGCATCGTGGGGGGCTGCGATGTCTCAGCCCGGAGGTATCCATGGCAGGTCAGCCTGAGGTTCTATCGTATGGACCACGGCCTGTGGCAGCACAGCTGCGGGGGCTCCCTCATCCACGCCCAGTGGGTGCTGATGGCTGCCCATTGTGTTGAGCCGTGAGTAGTGCCGCCCCCTTCCCGGGGCTGTGCGTGCTTGTGTGCACGCGTGTGCGTGTGCGTGGTCCTTCTGCGGGAGGCGAGCTTCCTGGCCCCCCAGCTCTCAGTGCCCCCCAGCCTGCCCTGAGAAGCCCTGGCTCCCCTCTCCCCCAGGGAGGACCTGGAGGCTGGCACCTTCAGGGTCCAGGTCGGCCAGCTGAGGCTCTATGACCACGACCAGCTGCACAGGGTGGCCGAGATCATCCGCCACCCCAAGTTCAACGCGAGCCTGTCTGCGGAGGGAGGCGCAGACATTGCCCTGCTCAGACTGGAGGACCCCCTGACTCTCTCTGAGGATGTCAACCTGGTCTCCCTCCCGGCGGCCTCCCTGAGGGTCCCCTGGAGGAAGATGTGCTGGGTGACCGGCTGGGGTGACATCGCGGATGACGGTAGGTAGTAGGGAGCCTAGGAAGGATGGGGGGGGCTGGGCCCTTATAGAAAGCGGCTTACCGCATGCACCTTCTGGGATCCCCAGGGTGGGCTGTGATGCCAGGGTTTGGACAGGAAGTTTCTGGAACAGACCTCAGGAACCGGGAACTTGCTCTGGGCAGGCATGTCCCCCCACCAGATACCACCTGGACTCTGGCCACCACAGTCAGAGGGCAGCTGGGGGCCGTCGTGTCATGGGGAAGAAATCCAGGCTCACTAGTTTGGGTGACCCACCAAGGTCACGGCTCCTCTGCTGCTGAGGCAGAATTTTCCCGGGGGGCCTGCGGGTCCTGCTGCGGACACTGCACGGGAGCCCAGACTCTGGCGAGGGAGTCCCGCATCCTGGAGCTGGAGGGGCATCCGGACCTTTAGGTGCCGTGCGGCCAGTCCTGAGCATGGTGGACGTGGGGAAATAGTACCAGGTCCGGTGCTGGACCCCAGGATGAGGACTGGCAATGGGAGGTGCCCGTGCCCCCCACCCCGATGGGCAGGGGAGACCCCACACAAGTGGAAGGCGTATGTGTGCGATGGGAAGAAGGGGAGACCCTGGTTCTCACACAGTGGCTCCCCCCTCCCCAGTGCCGCTGCCCCCTCCCTACCACCTGCAGGAGGTGGAAGTTCCCATCGTGGGCAACAGGGAGTGTAATTACCGCTATCAGAACTCTTCCGACAGCCACGATCAGATCATCAAGGGTGACATGCTGTGTGCTGGGAGCGAGGGCCGGGACTCCTGCCAGGTGAGGCCCCAGGCGGCCCTGGCCACTTCCTCTGTCCCCTTCTAGCCCAGGAGCGTGGGACCTTTGCCACGGGGACATGGGAAGCTCTCGCTGAGGGCATCCTCTCCCCACAGATGGACTCTGGGGGCCCCCTGGTGTGCCGCTGGAATTGCACCTGGATCCAGGTCGGAATCGTGAGCTGGGGCCAGGGGTGTGGTCACCGCGACTTCCCCGGGGTGTATACCCGCGTCATGAGCTACGTGTCCTGGATCTGCCGGCACGTCCCTCTGTTCCTCGGACCCTAGGAGGGACGACGCCCCATCCTCCTTGTCTCAGCACCATGTGCTCCCTGCGGGGGGCAGGGGAGCAGGGGCGAGGCCCCCCGCAGGGAGGACAGGGTGGGGAAAGCCCAGGAATTGTGCTGGGAATTGGATTCTTATTAAACGTGGTGGGAAAACCTCCCAAGGCTGCGCCCATGCTTGACTCTGGTGCGTCTGGGGGTTCAGGGAGTCGGCTGGCAGGGCCTGCCTGTTGGGGTCCCTGGTGCAGCATCTCCAGGCCAGGCAGAGAGGAGAGGGAAGGGCTCCGGGGGCAGGTTTCTGTGCTTCTCTCCCCGAAAGAACGAAAGAAGTCGGCTGGGATAGGTGCTATTCTCAGCCCTAGGTTCCCCTCCCTCCTCTCCTCCCTCCTCCCCATCTCCCTCAGGCCCCACTTAAGTCACAGCTGAGACAAGGCTCTGGATCCAGGGGAGACCCATGGGGCCCTCCCCACTGTGGTGCAGAACCCCCCTCACCCCTGCTCCTGCACAGTGTGGCAGGCCGGTTCCACAGACCATTCCCTCCCTTTCCCCAGCTCCTTTTCCGGACGTTAAAAGTCCCGTCCGACAAGCCAAAATGTTCCTGGTTCATTCCGAAAACGTGTCCTGCAAGCCTTGGCCCCCTAAGGTCCTTCCTGTGAACAAGGACAACTTCACCAGGAAAACAGGGTCCCCTTTGGCACCTCTGCATTTTCTGGCTGTTATGGTGACGTGGCAGCCAGTCCTTCACGCCACACAGCTCTCCATCACAGTCTAGAACGATCAGACCTACCGCACTCAAGTTCCGTATCAGGGCGACCAGGCCACTCCCCACCCTGCTCCTGACCGCTCAGAAACCAGGAATCTCGGCTCGGCCCCTCCCCTCCGACCCCTGCCACCTTCACAAAAACCAGATAAACATTAAACTGAAAGAACGCTACCAGAGCCCACGGCTTTCATGCTCCTGATTCATTTGCAGCCCACAGATCAGGACACGAGAGCCTGGAGACCCCTGTATCGGCAAACAGGCCGGGGTCTCCTGCGTGTCCCTGCACTGGGGACATGGGGGTCTGAAAGCAGGACCATCCAGGTGGGGGCCCTCTCTGCAGGATGTTGGGAAACCCCTTCTTAGGGATCCAGGCGGGTCCAGGGGTCCCATGTCCTCGGTGTGGGCTGGCTGAGCCGCGGCAGGGGCCGGGAGCAGCGTGCTGGGAGCAGGGCTGCTGAGGGCAGACGAGGTGGGGGGGTCGGCTGTGGGGGTCGGTGGGGGTCAGCGGCAGCCATGTGGGTGCCTCAGCGACAGTGTGGTGAGACAGCTCCTGGTGCCCGGGAGCACCCTCCTGCCCTCTCATCCCTCACCTTGCAAGCTTCAGGACGGAGCAGGGACCCACCTGGGGTCCGTGACAACTGGACCCTTCCCCAGACACAGCACCCTCACCTCAAAAACCTCAGCAAACCCAGCACTCAGACTGGAAAGCCTTCTCCCCGTGCTGGCCAAGGGGGTGTCCAGTCCCAGGAGGAGGGAGGGGGACTCCGTGCAGACCATGCTGGGTCCCCACAGAGGTCCCTACACCCTGGCCCTTGCTGGCTCAGGCCAGGTTCCCAGAACTCTTGTGAGGCTGCCTGGGGGAGTTGGTGGTCCCACGGGGGCTGCCCTCCTCCCCAGGTGGGTCCAGAGGAGAGGTGTGGACCCAGGGCCTGGGGCTGGGGAACCCGGCTCAGCTCTTATCCTGAGGTCCGCACTCTGACGAGGCTCCCGGGACAGGCCTTTCCTGACCATGGGCACCTCCTGTCTTCACTGCACTCAGTACCACAGAGATGCATGGTTCACCCCAGGACGGGCACCTGTCCACTGTGTTCCCAGCACCCAACCCTGGGCTAGCCACAACATGTTCTCTGCAAATGCTGATGCACTGACCGCTTGTGCAGGGGAAGCCCTGCCCCAGAGACCCCCAGCTCTCGCCCCACCCACTTCCTGGGCAGGGAGGATAAAGGGGCTCGGAGGCCCCAGGAGCAGAAGGCAGAGGACCTGGAGTGGTAAGGACCCCGCTCAGACTCCTGCCGTCTCCGTTCCCAGACGTCCTGGCCCTGGTGTCCTGACTCCAGCCCTTCCCTCTCCCCACGCACATGCTGTGGCTCTGTTCCTGACCCTCCCTTGCCCGGGGGGCTCAGTGCCCAGGACCCCAGGTGAATTCTAGCCCTGAGTAATGACCTTGCTGTCCTGAAACCCACTGGTGGTCTTGAGCCTGCCCTGACCTGGGGTGGGACAGGGTGGCGACCTCCACATCAGGACGGACCGGGGGAGAGACTAAGTGTGGGAGGCTGTGCTGGGCTCCAGGCAGCGGTATCTGGGTCCCTGAGGGCTCCTCACTGTGCTTCCCCAGATCCTGGCCTGGGGACTGAGCCAGGGGGTCTCGTGGGGGAGCATGACGTCCCTGCCGGGAAGTGGCCATGGCAGGTCAGCCTGAGGGTCTTCCACAAACGGTGTGCCCAGTGGCAGCATGAATGTGGGGGCTCCCTCATTCACCCCCAGTGGATGCTGACCGCTGCCCACTGTGCTGGACCGTGAGTGATTCACGTGGCTGCCCCCTTGGCGGGGCGGGTGGCTGCGGAATAAGCCGGGGGGGCAACGCAATGTGGGGGGACAGTGTCCCGGGCTGGGTGCAGGAGACCCGGGGTTCGTGCAGCTCCGAAGGTGTCAGGGGAGCCTTCAGGCTCCGAGCCCCTAGAGANTGCTGCCGGGGTGGGGGGACCAGGTGCCTGCCCCCTCAGCCTCCTCGAGCAGCACCTGGCCTCTCTCTCCCAGGAACGTGCTAGAGCCGCAGAAATACGGGGTCCAGGTCGGGTAGCGGAGGCTCTACGACCACGACCAGCTGCACAGGGTGGCCGAGATCATCCACCACCCCAAGTTCAATGCGAGCCTGTCGGCCATGGGGGGCGCGGACATCGCCCTGCTCAGACTGGAGGTCCCCGTGACACTCTCCAGGCTCGTGAGCCCTGTCACCCTTGCTCCCGAGTCACTGGTGCTCATCCCCGGAAAGAAGTGCTGGGGGACCGGCTGGGGCACCTTTGAGGTCCACGGTACGATCGGGGGACCCAGAGGGTGTACAAGGAAGAGGACGTGGGTGGAGCGCATGGGGACCACATGGCCGATGGCTTCAGGAGCGGGAGGGTGAGGGGACGTGCCTGGGTCACAGATGCACCACGGGACTACGGGCCACCCGCCCCCAGCCGGGCTCTGCAACGCATCTGAAAACACTCTTTTTTAAACTGGGACAACATCCCAGGAGCAAGCGGTCATTTCTGTTTGCCGCTGGGGAAGACAGTCACCTGGGACTTGGTCTCAGGAGAGCGGCTTTATTCCTGTGTTTTCCCAGCAAAAATTGCTGGGGGAGAACAGATTCCCTTGCTTCCCTGACCTTATTTACCCAGGCTGTGTGCCCACCAGGGGTTAAGGTGGGGAGACTGAGGCCCGGGCTCAGGATCACACGTGGTCCGGGAGAGGCTCCTTCCCCCCCTCGGCTCCCGGCTCCAGAGCTGGTACCGCTGGCTGTGGGGCACCCCCCACCCCAGATCAGAGCCTGCGGGATGCACGGAAGCGTGCGGCTCCTCCTCCCGCGCGGCCCCGCGTGCTGGTTATCAGATGCCAGGGAGCCGCACGCTCCAGACGCCAAAGGTCCCCCGAAGCCAGTCCCAGCTCTTCCAGGGCTCTGGCTTTGAGGGGCCTCTCCTGGCGCGACCCCGCTCTCCTGCCGCTCTGCTTCGTGGCTCTTCTCAAGTAGCAACACCCTCGGAAAACCGACCACACGACGGTCAGCCCGACACGAGAGGCGCTCTGCTGTGGCTGTTTTTTCTACATGGCTTTTCTCCTATTTATTCAAGCCTGGCCTTTACTGTCACGGACTAGCTTTCAGAGACACGACACTGAATGGGCCATGATTCCCTTCCTTTCTCCATCCAAGCTACGGTATGACGTGGGAGTCTGAGAGGTGCCGCCCGGGCTGGCATGACCTGGGGCCGGCTGCAGGGCCACGAGCCCCTGGAGCAGCCCACACTCCCCCTCCCCTCCCGCAGTGCCACCATTGCCGGCCCGCCACCTGCAGGAGGCAGAGGTCCCCATCGTGGGCAACCAGGTCTGCGAGAAGATCTTCCACCACTACCCGCCCCCCTCCGCAGGAGGCAAAGGCAGCATCATCAAGGACGACATGCTGTGTGCAGGGAGGAAGGGGCAGGGCTCCCGCCAGGTGAGAAGCATGCCCCCGCCCTCTGCCTGCGGTTCAGGGCTTACCAGAGTGGCAGTGGGGCCACCACAGCTCCCTGTGGCCAACTGACCCGTGACCGCCCTTTACAGGGTAATGCCGGGGGTCCCCTGGTCTGTTACTGGCTGGACATGTGGGTCCAAGTTGTAGAGCTGAGCTGGGGTGCGGCCTCTGGGCACATCGACTACCCTGGGGTCTACACCTGAGTGACCACCTACGCGTCCTGGATCCACCAGCACGTCCCCTTGGAGCCTTGATGGGCCTGTGTGGGCCAAGGAACAATGCACCCCCACTGCTTCCCCATTCAGCAGCACTGTCTCCTCAGTGCCCTGTCCTTCCCTGACTCTGGGGCCCGGGAGGCAGAGAAGGGGCTCAGAGGCTGGTGACTCCCTGACAGTGGGCGGTTGGCTAAGAAGTGCCAGGGACCTCGCCTCCTACCCGCTCCCCGCCGTCCTATTAAACTGTGTGCAAAGCAGCCTCCAGGATTTCTGCGTGTACTTGACCGTGGGGGGGGGTGCTTCCTGGTGGGGGTTCCAAGGCTCTGAAATCTTCAGGGGCTGCATCTGCTGGCAGGGCCGGCTGGCTGAGCCGGGGAGGCCCTGCTGCGGGTGGGACTGTTTCCAGGAGGCCACATTCTAGGCTCCTCCCATAGCTCAGCCTCCCTCCCCAGCCTTTCCCCCAAACCCCAAGGACGAGACAAATGTCCTCTCCCAGTAGTCCTTCCCCTGATTTGGACAGTGAGCGGCTTCATTACCTCAGGTCCCCTATCTGCACCATCAAACCCAGTTTCCCCTGGGGCCAGACACCAAGGAAAGGTGAAAGGTGGTTCTATGCCCAGCGCCAGGATGTGTCCTTCTCTAGGAAAGTGGCGGTTCACTCCTGCCCCCCCCCCGACATCCTGGACCATTGTCTGCCAACGTGGGGCCCCGGGAGGCACCAGCCGTGTGGGGCAGTGCATACACAACGTAACTAAGAGTGAATGAAGTGAGAACTCCTGTCCTGAGTCTCACAAGCGACATGCACTGGGTAGTAGATACAGAGACACAGTCCATTGTCCTGGAAAGTTCCATTGGGCAGTTCTGTTCACAGTTCAGAAAGTTGACCGTAGCCAATATAATTCAGAGACGGAGGTGGGAGAAGAACCCGCCCAGCTCCCGCGAGCACAGCTCCCTCCCTGCCCCAGTCTCCCTGCTCTCTCCTCCTTCTAACACCCGGCTCTTCCCTGTCCCTCCACCCCACAGGGTCCTCAGTCCATCCACCTGATGGACGCTGCTCCCGCCCCCTTACACTGGGAAGGAGAGAAAGAGAAGCTGCTTTGAAGGAGGGTGTGGTTAGGAATGGAGGGGTCTGGGACCGCATCTCAGTTTTGTTTCATTGAATGGTTAGCAAAGCAAGACAGAAAGTGCCCTGTGGTTTCTTCGGTGTGGGTGTGGCTGAGAGTGGTCCAGTGACCCGGGGCTTCCTGATGGGGGTCCATCTGCTCTGAGAGTTGGGTTGGAGAAATTTTTGCTCCAGGCCAAGCACTGACTAGGGGTGGTGGTGGGGATAGAAGGATGGAAGGGGTGGCAAGAGGTAGGGGGGATATTCTCAGTGACTATTCCACACCTGGGGCCCCTGCTCACAGCCCACCCTGCACTAGGCCAGCCTCATCTCAAGATTGCAACCATCCATCCACACATCCACCCACTGATCCATCCATCCACCGATCCATCCATCCACACGTCCACCAAAACACACGTCCACCCATCCACACGTCCGTCTGTCCGTCAGTCCGTCCATCCGTCCGTCCATCCATCCATCCATCCATCCATCCATCCATCCATCCATCCTGAAATGCTATTTGGCAGACCCCGGGGTGCCTCTGGAAGACACAGATATGAATAAAACATGACCTCTGCCTTCCTCAGTCCTCCAGTCTAGCAGGAGACCACCTGTTCAACAGAGAATGCGTACAGGGCCGGCATAAAAGTGGCAGCCCAGAGGCAGAGTCGGTGGCCATGCTGACGACCTGAGCAAGCCCTCCAGAGCTGTCAGGGGAAATGCTCCAAGGAGGAGATGCCTGACTGGCTCTCAAGGACAGTTAGCGTGTCCTTGATGGACACGATAAGGCGTGATCCCCACGGGCCGATGGAGGGGGGCGTGAGTGGGTACAGACTCCCAGCAGGTGTGCACACAGTGTCAGCTCAAGGCAGGATCTGCGAGGCCCACGGGAGAGGGCACAGCAGGGGCCAAACACGAAATGCCACGAATCTAGATGGAGCCCGTTTGAGGCTGTCCCTCCACCGAACACCACCTGAGTCACTCAAGGGCTTTGTCAGGTACGTATGGCTATGTCTCCTCTGCCCTCCCCCTGACTTGCAAGGAGGCTTCTGGAGTGTGCGGCCTCTCGGACTGCTTGCCAGGGGGCACAAGGCTGTTTGGCACCGCAATGGACGATGGGCACCTGTGCCCAGCCCAGGACTTGGTGCTGGGCTAAGAGGCTGCTGGGGACACGGGGAGCACTGGGCAGCCTCACCTGGAGGCACCAGCATCTCCTTCTGCTTCTTTCTCTTGCAGCCATCACGAGGCGATAGCCGGACAGGAGGCCGAGAAGGTCCCTGAGCGCCCCAGAAGGGCTGGTTTACACTCACTTGCTGGAGAAGGTCAGGTGCGGGGAAGGGCCCTTCTCACTCCCCCCATGAATGAGGCAGGGAGGACCATACTCTTCCCTAGAAAGTCGCTCCCGCCCACCCAGACAGGATCTCTGTGCCGCAGGCAGGGTGAGGGCGGGAGGGGCCGAGATAGGGGTGGAGGCGCAGGGTGAGGGGCGGGGGTTCAGGGGACAGGATCAAACCTGGGGCTGTGCCGAGCTCCGACAAGCGGAAGACTGAGGGCAGGATGCTTGGGCTCGCGGTGCGGGCTGGGCGAACGGCACCTGCCCCTTATCTAACAGACCCCTTTGGCAACGATGTTGTGGGGGGTGGACCCAGGGGGGTGGGGCTGCAGGTGTTGTGGTGACAGCCACGCGTGAGCGTTCTCCAGGGCCCCGTGTGCCCCACGGGGCCTGGGGTCCTGGGTCTGGGTCTGGGGATGTCTTCCTGAGGCCTTCATCTATGTCACTCCTGTCCGCTGGCTGTCTCCTGCTCCACCAAGCCTGGGGACCAATGCGGCCACAGTGACAACGGAACTCCCACCCTGCTCACAGGGACGCAGCCCGCCGACAGGTCCTACCCCAACCCCACCTGCCCGCTGCCCTGCTCTGCATTACCGCACATCCTCTCCTGAGTCCAGCGGCCTTTGGCTGGCTTCCAGGCTGAGCCCGACTCCACGTGATGGCTGAGGGGTGGTGGGGACAGTCACCGCGTTGTCTACTGCTTTCCCAGGAACCCATTTCCACGATGGCTGTCCTCTCACCCAGCCCTCTGCCCTGGACGCTAAGGCGCCAGCTGTGACCCCGGGCCTGTCCTGGCCTCCACTGTGACCTCGCTTCCCGCAGCAGAGCTGCCTTTGGGTCCTCTGATCGCGTCTTCCGCCTGCCTGCTCTGTACGCTGTCCACTGTCCCTACCCCTGGAGACCCAGGCCCCCTGTCCTGGCCACCCTGCCCTGGCCCCCTGTCCTGGCCACCCTGCCTGGCCCCCTGTCCTGTCCATCCTGCCCTGGACCCCTGTCCTGGCCACCCTGCCCTGGCCCCCTGTCCTAACCACCCTGCCCTGGCCCCCTGCTCTGGCCTCCGTCCTGGCCCCCTGTCCTGTCCACCCTGCCCTGGCCCCCTGTCCTGGCCGCCCTGCCCTGGCCCCCTGTCCTGGCCTCCCTGCCCTGGCTGGGCTCTACCGGGTCCGCAGTCTTGACTGCCAAGTGCCTGTGCTCCCCAGCGCTTGCCTGATGGTCATCCTGCCAAACCCGCTGCCCTGTGGGACACCCGCAATGTCTGGTTCTGTTTGTTGGTTTGTTTTCCCCTGAGGTCGTTCAGTTTCCCCAGAAGAAACTTCCGGCTGCTTCCCCTGGCTCCAGGGCAGGCTTGGGGGAGGGAGGCTGGAGGCCCCACCACGTGCTTGCAGATGTCGCCCTGGGCCCTGTTCTAGTCCCAGGCGGGTCTCCCTGCACCGGGAGCCTCCCAGGGCTGCCCTCCCCACGCACCCATCACTGGGCTGTGGGATTGGGAAGGTCCAAACGCCTCCAGCAGAAATGAAATGTCTGGCCACGTGAGAGATCTGCACAAACAGGTCGCAGCTGAACACGTGCGGTGAGGCAACTTCACCAGACTCGTGGCTGTCCGAATTTCCAAGGGAGGGTCCTGGGGTGTCTGATCACCCTCAGTGACTACCCAGCCTGCTTTCTGCTCTCGAGCTCACTTTCAGTTACCTTGTGTTCAAACCAAGACGGGGCTACGTTGTTATTTTAGACCTGCTCGATCTCCTATCAGATTGTGGGCGCAAACTCTCCCGCACGTGCAAACCTAAAGATACACTTCCAAAAATTCTCAGGTCGGGGCGCCCGGGTGGCTCAGTCAGTGAAGCGGCTGCCTTCGGCTCAGGTCATGACCCCAGGGTCCTGGGATCGAGCCCCGAGTCGAGCTCCCTGCCCCACGGGGAGCCTGTTTCTCCCTCTGCCTCTGCCCCTCCCTCAGCTTGTGCTTTCTCTCTCTCTTTCTCTCTCAAATAAATAAATACACAAATAAAATCTTTTTAAAAAGTAAGTAAAAGAAACACATGAAACAGACCATAAAGAAATGACAGGGCTGCAAAGCCACCAGTCGGGTCCTGGACCTGAAGCGGGAGGCAGAGCTGCAGGGCGGTGAATCGGGCAGGAGGCCAACGTCAGGAACAGGACGGGGGTGAACACACACTCGACCGGCTGTGAACCCCGAGTTTGCCGTCAGATGCAATGGGCACCGTGAGGGCAGGCACAGCTCAGCACGACTCGGGAGGACGAGGGACGCCCGGACAGATGTGTGACCACCGAGGAGCCGCGTGTGGGCAGCGGACAATCGCCCCAGACGACGGAGTACAAGTTAACACACCAGTCCCGCGTGGTTTCCCGGAAGAACGACACTCAGCCCTCCAGGGCCAGACCACCCCCACGTCGTGCAAACCCCCTAGGCAATGGAAGGAAGAGGAGGGATCCCCGGCGAGTTCTGTGAGATTCATGTCGCCCCGAGAACAGCACCGTGCACGTGTAATAAGGGACATGTTCAGACCACGTTCAATGATGAACGTCGATTCAAGATCCAAGAGAAAACGTGAACAACCTGACCCAATACCGTCTTTAAAACGTCACAATAAGACGGAAGAGGGTCCAAGCCAGGATGGTCTAACGCCAGAAAAATCTACTGGTACAACCGGCCACCTTCACAGAGCAAGATAAACAACCTGGTAGTAATCTCAACAGATAAGGGAAACCCATTTGATTCTTTTGGCTGATAAATTCAACCACCGCTTGTGATAAAACTCTCAGCAAACTTGGGCCGAGGGGGACTTCATAGATTCGGTAAGGAGGAATCTCGCCAGGGCCTGCAGCAAAGGTCCTGCCAAGTGCAGAGGGACCCGGGAGCCCTCCTCCGCGTGCACACGGGCCCCTCGGGAGCCTCCGGGTGTCATCTGAAACCAGCCGCACACATGGAAGGCCGGCAGAGACTGTAGGCAGAGGCAGGCCACTCCACGGGGGTAGGTGGCAGGGTTCCTAAGCAGTGGAAACTTGTGTCCCTGTACCCGCCCGCCAGGGCCTGAGAGGTGGTGTCGGGAGAGGCCTTCCCTGGGCTCAGTCCCCATGCAGGTGTTCCCAGAACCACATCCCTACCTCAGGGCTGTGTCCTTGGAGCAGCGTCTGGGAGTGAAAAGGCCAGTGGAACCCACATCCCAAGGACAGGGGAGCGGGAGAGGAGCCTCCCGTTGTCCAGATCCAGCTCCCGGGGCAGCGGGCGGTCTCGTCGCTTCCCGTCCGGACAGAAGCCCGTGCGCAGAGCCGGCTCTCCCGTTTCCCCTCCCGGCCCCTGACAACCTCAGATCCACTTTCTACGTCCACGGCTCTGCCTGTCCCGCACATCTCTACACACAGAACAAGACTGGGTGGCCCCTCCGTGCAGCTGAGTCACTGAGCATCAGGCTTGGGACCAACAAATCCCCTTAAAAAGTTACAAAGTTCCTCACGTGCAGGCGCTTGTGTGGTTGAGTCGGTGAAGCGTCTGCCTTCGGCTCAGGTCATCATCCCGAGGTCCTGGGATCGAGTCCCGCATCGGGCTCCCTGCTCAGCAGGGAGTCTGCTTGTCCCTCTCCCCTTCCCCAGCACCAGTGCACCTGGGTCTCTCTCTCTCAAATAAATAAGTTTCCTCACGTAGATGCTGTGTGGGTCACTGGCTCCCGTGGTTCCGAAGGGCCCCTGCCTGCCGGTCCCTCCGCCACCTGCCTCTTCCTACTTGTTTGAACTCTCACTTGCGGCCGCACAGCAGGCGCTCTCGGCCCTTCCGTGCTCTGGTGTTGGGTCCGGGGGGGAAAGGTTCAAGGGGTGGTGGCCAGCCTGTCGTGGGCACCCAGGGGACTGGCACACGAGGAAGACGCACACGCATGGCCGTCCTTTTAGCTCGCAGCCCCTCCCAGCAAGAGACGTGGGGGTGCCTTACCTTGCCCGCTGCTTCCTGCCTCCTGCCAAGTTTCAGGGTCCCTTTCGACCGGAAATTCCATTCCAGCCAGGAGCACACCTGTTTGCAATGAACACTTTATCTGAACCCAACAGTTAGAGCCACGGCTGTCTTTGCTCCTTCTCCACACCTGTGCTAGCTTCCTGGGCTGCAGGTCAGCGTGGGGTCAAACCCCAGACGCCCCTCCACGTCCCGGCAGATCTGGGTGGGGCGGGGTGGCTCCCCCTACAGGCCCTGGGGGCGGCGGGAAGCCCAGGGCATCCGGAGCTCACGGCCGCATGACTCCAGCCTGGTCTCCGAAGCCTGGCCGCCTCCTCTCCGGCGTCTCCTTGTCTCAAACCCCCTCTCCTTTGTCTTCTAAGGATGCGCGTCTCTGGATGTAGGGTCTACCTTAAATCCAAGACGACCTCATCTTAAGATCCTCAACTCACAACCGCGAAGACCCTGTTTCCAAATAAGGTCAGGTTCACAGGTGCCCGGGGTCAGGAAGATGACACTGTTCAGGCCACCACCCTGCTACTTCCTCCAGGGTTCATCGGAGCTTCTCCTTCAGTCGTACACCCTGTGGGACACCGAGCCAGCCAACCTCCCCGGCCTGGTCCTGGCAAAAATGCCCCATTGACCCAGACCTCACACCTGACTCCAGGTAGGCACCCCGTAAAGATAAAAGAATGCAGGCTACTCCCATCCCATAATGACAGGACCGGCTCAGACTCCCAGACCTTGAAGTCACCTGGGCCCAGGGCTCCTCCCGCCTTCGCAGGTGTCGAGGTGCCCAGGACACTACAGGTCCCACATCTGGCCACGGCGGCCCATGGCCACTCCCAAGGGGCGGTGTTCCCGCGTCCTGCTCTCTGCACAGGCCCTTGTCCTAACCTTTCCAGGACACCCTGCGCGTCTGCGCTCCAGGCCAGTGCGGGCGGGAGGTCTGGGGTGGAGGCTCAGGGCACGTTGTGCACCCCGCCCGACACACTGCCCGCGCCGCACCACCTTCTCCCGTGTCTCTGGCCAGAGGGGTCGCCAAGGACTAAGGCTCCCTGTCTGTGTGTGTCTCCCGAGTCTCCTCTCGAGCAGGAAGGGGGCCGGGCTGGCGCTCCGTGGGCATCGGGGCACAGGGGCTCCGGGAGCTGCGGGGCCAGCCTCCCCACCTGCCTCCTCCCTCAGGGGACCCTGTGCCCCCGAGAGGCTCTGTTGGATCCGGAGCCAGGGCTGCGCAGGGAGAGCTGCTCTTTCTGGCACATCCACATGCTCATGCGCAGACTCCCACACTCATGCTTGCACACACGCCCACACACATGCTGTCACACGCTCCCACACTCTGACACAGGCTCCCACACTCATGCTTACACGCACAGGCACACTCACACACACGTTACAAGCCCCACAGAAAGTAAGACTCTTGCTCTAGAGAGGTGTGCTAGCCTCCCTCCCTGGGCCCCTCGGCCCCCAGATGCGATGGGGGCAGGGAGGCAGGCGGCGGCGGTGGGGGGCCTGGCTGTCTTTGGGAGGCAGTTCCCAGCTGTCTGAGATCCCGTGGACAGTGGACTCTCTCCCTGCATGCAGCCAACGTTCGGTACACAGTATAAAAAGGGCATCCCGGCACCCAGGTGGGAACTCTGCTCTGGTGGGTGAACAGCCCCGGGCTCTGGGCTGCTGCGATGGGCTGTGGTTTCTGCACCCGCCAAGGGGAGACGAGTGCCAGGCATCCCCTTGTGGAGAATGGGTTTCTCTAGCTGCCGAGGTCTGCTGCCACCAGAATGGCCGTGCCTGGACTACAGCCATTTCAACCGGGGCACTAGACTTGAGGGCCAGAAGACCTTCTGCTGCGGGCTGCCCTGTGCAATGGAGGGCACTTAGCCGTGTCCCCAGTCTCCATGTTGGAAGGACCCCACAGTCTGGCACCCAAAACTGTCTCCAGACTTACACGATCGCCCCGACTGGGACATGTGGGTCTGGACAGGCCATCCAGCTGGTCCGTTGTGTCTCCCCCGGGAGCTGCTCTGGGCCCAGCGGGGGATGGATGGGGCTAGAGGTGCAGCCGAGCTTGGCACCATGTCCCCAACCCGGGGGGGAGGAAAGTCTGACCAGACCGCACCCACTTCCTTGGAAAGAAAGATAAAAAGACTCCCAGGGAGGGCCAGGGAGGGAGGCTGTGTGTCCATCACAGTGAGGAAGCCGATTGACTGTCAGACCCCTGAGGCTGGCTTCCCAGACCCTGGGATCTTGCCCTGGTCTCCTGACAGCGGCCGTCCCCCTCCTCCCTGCAGATGCTGTGGCTGCTGCTCCAGACCCTCTCCCTCCTGGGGGACTCCGTGCCCGCTGAGATCCCGGGTGAGTCCTAGCCCTGCACAGTGTCCCCCGCCCCGGGACCCCAGACCTGCCCTCAGGCCAGCCAGCCCTCTGACCTAGGTGAGAACGGCCCAGAATCTCTGGCTCTGCGGGACGGCATGGCCAAGTCCCTGTCCCCTGCACATTGTCCCCCCAGCATCCGTCCCTGAGAGGGAGTTGACCGGTATCGTGGGGGGCCACAGTGCCCCCCAGGGGAGGTGGCCGTGGCAGGTCAGGCTGAGAATCTACGATTACTACTGGGCCTCCCGGAAGCACATCTGTGGGGGCTCCCTCATCCCCGCCCAGTGGGTGCTGACCGCCGCCCACTGCCTTTTCCCCTGCTGCCCAGCTCTGGGTGGGACGTGGCGGGGAATCAGGAGGTATAAAATCTGGGCTCATGGGAGGATTCTCTCTGGAATTGCCAAGGCCATCCCCGCGGTGCCCAGAGGACTGCCCTAGGAGGACCCACCGCTGTGGCTTCTTTTTGACCCCAGGAAGGATGCCGACCCCGCAGCCTACCGCATCCATGCGGGGGACGTGTATCTCTCCAGGGGCAGGAGGCTGCTGGACGTGAGCCGTGTTGTCGTCCTCGCCAGCTACATCGACGCCAGTCTGGGCGTGGACATCGCCCTGCTCCGGCTGTCGGACTCTGTGGAGAGCACTGCTGACATCAAGCCGGTCAGGCTCTTGTAGGCCCAGCGTGAGGTCACCCCGGAGCACCAGTGCTGGGTGACTGGCTGGGGCGCCATCAGGATGCACGGTGTGAATGGGGCAGGGGCTGGGCAGGGCCTGTCCCAAGCCTGTCGTCCCCCCGAACTCCTGGTGGGCGGGTGGCTGCAGGTTCCAGAAAGGAAAGAGAAGGGGCTGCTCGCACACTGGTGGCGCCTCCGGCTTCACCTCCCGCCACCCCATGTGCTCCACTCGGGAGGGAGGTCCGGCCCCCGAGGCTGGAGGGTTCTGTGACCGGCTGACAGCTGGACTGGGCTCAGTCCTGGTATGGGGAAATGCAAACGCTTATTTTTTTCCACAGTAAAAGAAGATATTTTGGGGGGAAAACCCAGAAAAACCCGCTGCTGTTTTCTTTCTGGTCCTTCCCTAGGCAGAGTTTTGGGACTTTAGAGGTGGGCAGAGTCTCCTCCGTCCTGGGGCCCCCACAGTGGTCCGCCAGTCCCTGGTCGCCTCTCCCCCCGAGTTGCTGCCTCTGCCTTACCACCCGCAGCAGGTGAGGGCACAGGTGGTGGACGGCGCCCTGTGCGACCAGCTGTACCACCAGCAGGGAAGATCACGAAGATCGTGGGGGACGACAGGCTGTGCGCAGGGACTGAGGGCCTGGACCCCTGCTACATGAGTCCCGCCCTGTCTCCACCCCCTGCCCCGCCCCGGCGGCCACACAGCCCTCCCTCTCCCCCTGCAGGGCGACTCCGGAGGTCCTCTGGTCTGCGAGGTGATGGGCGCTTGGTACTTGGTGGGAGCGGTCAGCTGGGGCTACAGCTGTGCCTGCGTGACCTTCCCAGGGTCCACGCGCACGTCCAGACCTACGTGCCCTGGATCAGGCAGGTCTGGAGGTACCCCTGACCAGCAGGGAGCAGCGGCACCTGCCTCCTCCCAGGGCTGCTGCTCCAGCCTCAGCCCCCTCACGCTGGCCTGGTCTCCACCTTTTCTTCTGGCCATCTCAGTGCCCAGGGGCTTCCCCGACCGCTGGTGACAGAGCAGGGAGATGCTGGGGAGCAGGGTGAGAGGCCCCTGGGGCAGAGGCTGCCTCCCTGTGCTGTCTCTGTCAGATTAAAGAGTTTGAGGAGTGACCAGAGTGTGGCCAGAGTATTTGTGGGATGGGCTGAGCACGGGCAACATGGCTTTCTGTGGGCATGCGTCCCCCCAGGCTTGGAAAGGGCGAGCAAGCATCTCAGTGTTGGCTCCACTCTGGGGTCACAGCCCACAGCTCTGTCCTGCACCGGAGCTCACCATATGGTATTGCGGGTGGTCGTAAAGGGGGCTGATCTGAGTCCCAGGATTAAATCCACCCACTCACCCACCCAACCATCCATCCGTCCGTCCATCCATCCATCTGTCCGTTTGTCCATCCAACTTCTCTTGGAAGGTCTGTTCTCTGAATTAACCAATTGCCATGCCAAATTGACCTGGATATGATGTGGCTATTTCTCCCCGTCCAGGGAGATGTTTGCTTCTCTGGCTATCACTTAGCTGAGACCCTGACCCTCTCAGGGTGCCCTCGCTGGTTGGCTATGAGTTCCAGATGCTGGGCACAGCCAGGGAGAGATGCCCGTCGGCAGCTGGGCGTGGGGCTGGAGGCTGAGAAAGGGATCAGGGAGCTGGCTCAACAGAGCTGATGCTCGGGCCACAGGGAGTGGGGGCCAGAGGAGGCCAAAACGTGGGCGTGCTTTCTTGGGCTGCCCCAGAGCGGGTAGCAGGGCCACGATGGAGGAGCTCCGGGTACTCACCTTGGGAGGGGTGTCGGGAGCCGGCCCTGGGGGGGTCACACCCTCGCGGGCCTTGCCCACCATCCTGAGTAACTAGTGACCTCTGTCCTATGCATCTGTAAAGCTCACGGCTCTAGGCATCTGGCAGAACTAGGAAGATTTTTCACACAGATGGACGAACAAGTCAAGTATGAGTCCGTGCCCAGGAGGAAATGGGAACAGCTGGAGGTCTCCCTCGCTGGGGGAGGGCCGTGCAGATGTGCTCCGGGAACCCCGTGTGAGAGGAGCCCGGGGTCTGGGGTGATGAGAAGAGGCGAGAACCCGTGGCCCCAACAGGGCGACATCGGTCAGCACCTGGCAGCTTCTCCAGGCCAGAAACTCCTGGGCCTGGGTCGTGTGGATCTGCCAGCCGGCCGGGGGAGGTGCGCGGTGTTCATGACAGCCGATTACAGTGCAGAGGCTGGGGCCTTGGCGGGCAGCACGGCTGGTAGGATCTGGGGGGGGGGGGGG
>NW_024424452.1:38040142-38047644 GCF_017311325.1 Ursus maritimus
GGGGGGGGGGGGGTCTTACTTCTTGCCCGTGACCTTCCAAACATCTGCATCTTCTGTTCTGAAACATAACATGTTTGTAACCAGAAAAAACAAAAAGTTATGCTTTTTATCATGACGACAAGAGGGAAATTTTCTGGTTGGGTTTTTAAACCATGTAAGTGCGAGCCTGTGCCACCCCAGTAAAGCGCTCCGTGCAAAGGCCCTGGGGCTGGGGAGGGGGCGGCTGAGCGGGGCTTAGTGGGGCTAACACACCCCGGAGCTCGATGGCAGTGGGGGGGCGGCACTGGGAACGTGTTACGTGGCACCGAGCTGTGCACTTACACTGCTCACAGGGGTGGAATCGATGTTACGTGTACGTGAACATGATCAAACACCCAAAGTCCCCAGCACATGTTCCTGCATTTACGGGAGGCCCAGCGAGGCCCGGGGCCAAGGGCACAGCCTGAGCCGGACGGAGGGCCGCCCCCCAGTACGGGACGCTCTGTGAAGGGACAGACCTCTTGCCCCACGGCTAATCCGCCGGGGCTGGCCCCTTGGCCTCTGCAGGCCCCAACCTTCCACCACCCACCAGCTCCCTGGAAGGATGGAGTTTGCTGGAAGCCCAGAGGCCACGTGGGGCAGGGGCAGGAAGGGGAGTGACTGCCTGAGATAAAACAGCTCCGGTGTCTCCAGCCTCGCCAGAGTCAACAGGGACACGGCTCCCCGGGGCTGGCAGCTCGTGGAACCTCCCGGTCCTTCCTGCTCCATGTTTGTTCTGCACCCGGACCAGACAGATGCTGAAGGTCACTCTGCCCGGGCTTCTCACCTCAGATCCCACCCCACTCCGGGAAGCCTGACCCCGGACCACCGGTGTGGCCTTGCCTTGCTGGCGCGGCCTTGTCCCGGAGCCTGGGGCTGAGCCCGGGAGGGCGAGGAAGGGACCAGACCCTCTTCCCTGCATGCAGGGCAGAAGGGGACAGAGCTAACAGCATGACAGCAGAACCCCCGAGGGGCCCGGCTGGGAGGGGCAGCTATGTGATGGCTGTTGCCCACCAGTGGGTCCCAGCCTGCGGCCACAAAGGGGAGAGGCTCCAGAGAGGATGCCCATGGTGTCAGGGACAGTAACTTACTCTCAGGGGGGTCCTGTGGTCACTTCCTGGCAGAGGTGACAGGGCTCTGGCCTGATGGGTTCTCCAGCCAGAGCAGGAGGAATTTACCCCCAGCTGCTCTGAGCACGGGAGCACAGGAGCACGGGAGCATGGGGAGCACGAGAGCACGGCGAGCACGAGAACATGGCAGGTGGAGCACCCCCCCCCCCCCCCCGCCGGAAGCAGGGCTGGAGGAGGCAGCTCTGTGTCGGGAGCGGATCCCATCCCCGCCTGGGGCCTGGGCCACACAGGGCTCTCAGCTACAGCAGGGCCCACGTGACAGGGGCGGCTGACCTTTCTTATCCGCACCTGGCCAGGCACGGAGGGAGTGAAGAGCTCTCCCAGGCACATCAGGAACCAACCAGTCACCTTCGCTGGCTGCCAGCACCTGGGGAACCCCAGATCCCTGTGCCCCCAATCCCTCTGCCTGACCCCCACCCTGACACCCTGACGTGGCCCCCACACCAGCAGCCAGTAGTTTCCTTCCCTGCCCCTATGCTTCCAGGACTGCCAGGGACAGGGAAGAGGTGGGAGGCCAAGGGGGAGGGGCTGGGTGTAGCTCCAGGCCAGGGTGACATTACGCCAGAGTCAGATGTCACCGAGCCTCACGGAGAACCTGGAGTCCCCGCTGGGCCCTCGGTAGTCTGTCCAGGTAAGGAGGGGGGTCTCCCGAGAGCAAAAGGGGGAGGCTTCACCTCTCCAGCCCCAGCCCCCATCTCTTCCTGTGGTCATTCCTGGGACTGGGGTGGTGTGGACCCCCACAAGGCCAGAGTCACAGGGGCGATGCTGGCATAGGACATGCTAGCGGCCACCTGCTTCGTCCACTCTCTGGAGCCCCTGGTCTTTGCAGTGGGGAGACCTGTGGGGAGGCCGGTCCTGCAGCCCCAGTGCTGGCTGGGGCCCAACACCCTCCATCCTGCCTCTGCTTGCAGATGTGGCTCCTTCCAGTACTCCTCGTGCTCCCCATCCTCGGAGAAAGGGGTGAGTCCCAAGGCCAGAGTGCCCAGCTACCTGCAACCCGGACCTCTGACCCTGGGGACCCAGTCCGTGGCCCCTCCGAGCCCGGGGCCTTCTCCAGCCACACACACCCTCCACGGTCCCTCCTGGGCTCCTTTCTTCCCAGCTCCCCGGGAGACGGCATGGGGTGGGGTACACATTCAACCCAAACTGTCCTTGGGGCTGCAGAGCATGTGCCCAGCTGGTCTGTGTGCGAGAACCCTCATGCATGCGTGCCCTTCCGTAACCTTCAACTCTCAGAGCCCGTTCCCTTGGATCAGCTCCTCTGCAAAGGACTCCAGAGGAAGTTGAGGCACAGAATGGAAAACCGAGGCTTCCTGGTGGCCCTCCCCCGCCCCCGGTGCCAGAACCACAGACAGGGCTTTCCCCGACTTGTGCATTTAAGCTTCACAATCACAGCCGTGCAAATGCTGCCCACAGGCAGGCAGACTGGAGGTCGGCCTCCTTCTCCAGCCCCGGGGCCACCAGCCACCCTGGGGGCTGCTGATGTCTACATTACTTACAATTAAGATGAAAAATTCAGCTCCTCGGTCCCAGGGCACACGTCCTTCCCATGCCCAGGGGACTGGACTGCACTGGACCGCTGTAGAAAGTTCCGCTGGGCAGGGCTGTTTGTGATTCAGAAAGCTGACTGCGGGCTACTGAGTCCAAGCTGGAGGTGGGAGGAGGGCCCAGCTCTCCGGCCCCGACCTGGGCCCTGTTTTCCCAGAGGAGGCCGTGGGTGACCCTGTCTCTCCACCAGGGAGCAGCTTCTCCCCGGAGGCCCGCATCGTTGGGGGCGTGGCAGCGGCGCCCCGGCAGTGGCCCTGGCAGGTCAGCCTCCGAGACCGGGGCCAGCACATCTGCGGAGGGAGTCTCATCAGCCCCTGGTGGGTGCTGACTGCTGCCCACTGCATCTCCAGGTGAGTGCTGCCTCCCCCAGGGCTGCGGCCGGCAGTCACGTGGGGAAGGGCATCTGTGGATCTGGAACAGCAGGCCGGCCCCCAGGGCTCCCGGGCCTTTTCCGCTGCTGGCAGGTGGCTCGGAGCCCTGTGGGCTGGCCTGGCGCCTGCAGCTGGGTCTCCCCTTCAGGTGTGTGCCTCAGACGCTGGCCATTCCCTTCAAACTAGGAAAGAAAACAAATTTTAATTATTTGACAATACTTATAAGTCAGGAGCTTTTTTTCCAGTTTTTGCAACTCTGGTTAAATGCACAAAAAAAATTAATCATTTCAATCCTTTCTTGGTGCACAGTTCACACTGTTGAATGACCACCCCACCGCCCACCCCAGAACTGCTCCGTCTTCCCAAACTGAAGCTCTGTCCCCACTAAGCACTCACGCCCGCCCTCCCCAGCTTGGCGCCGGTCCTCCACTTCCTGTCTCCGTGGTTCTAACGACCGCAGGGACCGCATGGGAGCCGAATACGACAATGTGTATTCTCTGGGGTCAGGCCGGTTGCACCGAGGAGAAGGTCTCGTGGGTCGTCCAACGGCATTACACGTGTCAGAAATTCCCTCCTCTTTATTGCTGGACACTAGCCCACTGTGAGGATGGGCTGTATTTCGTCCATTCAGTGCCCCCCCGCCGTTTCAGCAGTTGTGAACCCCACTGCTCAGCACGGGTGTAGGAGAAAGTAGAGAATGTTTCAAGAGCCAGAAGCCCTTTGACGATACTTGAAAACGAAAAACAAAACCAAACTGTCATAAAGCAATCAGGTACCGAATTCTATATAAAGAGAATTCACAATCAAGGTCGGTCTCTCCCAAAGCCGAGGTATCGTGTCAGCTTAACCTCAGCAGATGTGATAATTAAGATAGAATCGGCTGGTCCAAGTGTCATTTTGGGGTAAATAAGCCTTTTAGGATTCTGTCGGTGCTGGGGCCTTTCCTGGAATGTCCTCGGTAGACGTCAAGTCCTGGAAATACTGACTGAGGTTACTGGGGGCTTCCCGCCCCAGAGCACTGTCCCTGAGCACACGCGTGACAACCACAATTTGCTTAAGATGGTATGATAAGCAAGAGGCCGAAGCGGGGTATGGACCCAGTGAAAAGGGACATTGGGGTCAGGGGCAGTCCTGCTGGGACAACTCAGCCCTCCGGCCGGCACAGGCATCAGGCAGAGAGAGAGCGGCTCCCGGAGGAGCTCAAAACACTTTCATCAACAAGTTCGTGTCTCCTCCATGCTTTCGAATGGGCCCTCCCTGTGGGAGAGCCCCTTCCTGCAGCCCCTTCTAGGTCACTGCCCTCCCGCTGTCCTCAGATGCTGGGGAGGGGGCCTGCTGACGGGCTCCGTCAGTTCCGCAGCCCCCCAAACTCAGCTCCCCCAACTGGCACCCCCGCCCTCTCTATGGGGCCCTCACCCCAGCCCCTGCCGAGAACATTATCTCCCTGCCCACCACTCCAGTGCAGCCCGACCTGCTCCCCCAGGCCCCCTTGGCCATCTTGGCGCTGTGCCCCAGCTGCCCGTCTGGCCCAGGAAGAGCAGGGCTGTGTCCACTCTGTCCCCCCCAGTAGAGGCCCTGCCTCACAGAGGGTTCTCCACAGTCAAAGTCACCTGGAGCTGGAGTTGACATGGGAGTCTCTCCCTGCAGGACAGGGTCTCTCAGGGACAAGAGCCCAGAGGCTGTGCCCTGTGTTCCTCACGCCTGGATCTGACACAGAGGGCCAGGGTAGAGCAGAGCGTCCGTCAGCACCATGCCCTCTCCGCCTCAGAGCTAGCTGGGCGAAGCCAAAGCCACCAGCGCATGTCCTCAGAGCCCACCATGTCCTTTCTGCTCCTTGCCCAGCTTCGCGAACCCGCAGGACCTGAGGATCCAGCTGGGAGAGGCTGTTCTGTACACCAGTCCCCGGGACTCCATCTCCGCGTCTGTCGTCCGCATCATCCAGCACCCCTCCTTCAACGGGGACACCCTCCAGGGTGGCGACGTGGCTCTGCTGAAGCTGGCGCGCCCCGTGCCCTTCTCCAGCGCCATCAGACCCATCCCTCTGGCTCCACCGGGCTCCGACTTCCCCGCAGGCACCCTCTGCTGGGTGTCGGGCTGGGGGGACATCCGGCAGGACGGTGGGTGAGGGGCACAGGGCTGGGGGCTGGGGCCACAGGGAGCCGCCCTGAGATGAAGGCATTGCGAGGGTGCAGTGAGTCACCCCAGTCTTCTCTCTGCCCCTCACCCACCACAGAGGCCAGCCCAGGCCTCATCCTGCGCTGCTCGGCCCTGCTTCGGTCCGGCACCTGCCTCCCCCGCCCACATGATAGGAACGTCAGCCCTGCGGAGAGGACCCGTGGAGACGCTGCTCTTAGCTCTTCCCGGAGAGCAGGCTGGGGGCTCGGTGGCACACCACGCCACGGTCCAAGGGCCCCTAAGCCGCTGTCCCCTGTGTCCTGCAGTGGCCCTGCCTGAGCCCCATAGGCTGCGGGAGGTGGACGTGTGCATCGTTGGCCTGGAGAGCTGCCGCAGGCTCTACCACCCGGAGCCCATCACCAAGGAGATGCTCTGTGCTGGCTCCGTGCAGGGCCGAAAGGGATTCTGTGAGGTCAGTCCCCTCTGGCCCGTGTTCCTGCCCCTGACCCACCGCAGGTCTGGGAGAGTCACTGGACACCTGCAGGCCTCAGTTTCCCCATGCGTGCAGTGGGAGTGAGGGAGTGGAGCCCCCTCTTTCTCAGGGAATCTGTGACGCACCTCCTCCGTGCTTAGCAAAAGGTTCTCCCAGGTCACCTCTCTAATCCTAAGTGACCCCGGAAAGCAGGCTGGGTCCTGGACGTGGGGCAGGGGTGGCATCTTACGATCTAGCTCCACGAAGTTGGGGACTTTGCTCACCCAAGGTGGAACCGCATCTGGCTTGGAGCTGGAACTTGACAAATATTTCTTGTAAGAATGCGTCCGGGGCCATCCTGACAATAAAAAGCAGAAAGTGTGGGATCCAGCTGTCACAGGGCTGTGAGCAGGTGCTGCAGGGGCTAGAGGGAAGGGGTCCAGGCCCAGAGACGCCCTGCGCCTTGTAAGGGACGCAGTGTGCCCTGGAAGAAGCAGGCAGGCTTGGGAATAATAATGATGAAGACTGCATCTCAGCACTGCTCTTACGAGCTGTGCAACCTTCAGCAAGTCGCCTGACCTCCCTGAACCTCAGGGTCCTCAACTGTTAAAAAGGAGGCAGCTAGAGCTGATACGGCAGCTGCCGGGAGGAACAGCTCAAAGATGGAAACTCAGGGTACCGCACCTGCTACCTGGAGCCCCAAGGGGGCTTGCCCTGTGCGTCCTCCCCTTGCCTCGGGCATCCGGCCCCTTCCAACAGGCTCCCTGATGTTAGCCTCAGTCTGGGAGCTCCCATCCCTGCTGCACAGACCTGAGTCCCACTGGACCTGTTTGTTATCCTTGCTTCTTTCAGGGCGACTCCGGGGGCCCCCTGGTCTGTCAGCTCAGGGACAGGCGCTGGGTGCAGGCAGCCGTGGTGAGCTTCAGCCGGGGCTGTGCTGAGCCCGGACTCCCGGGGGTGTACGCCAGGGTCTCTGCCTACCGGGCCTGGATCCAGCGCCACCTGCGCCCGCGGAGGAACTTCCGCAGGGGCTGACCCCGCCCCATCTGTCTGCCGTTCTTACGTCTCTCTCCCACGTTCCTGTGCACACCTTCTCCCTTCTGTCCCTGCCTCTCGCACTCATCCATCCCCCCCACCCCGCTCTGTGCCCCCTGTTCCCACCCACCCCCATGTGGCCAGCTGACCACGGGAGCCCAAGTCCTGGCTCTAGAGGAGAGAACGGGGAAGTGGGGCTGGCAGTTTGCCTTGCACCTGTTTGAAGCAAAGAGCCAGGACCAGGATGGAAGCACAGGTTGGGGGTGGGGGATCCCTGGGGGCTGCTAGCACCCACCTGCAAGGAATAAATGCTTGGTAACCTGCTCTTCTGGCCGGTTCTTCCAAATGTCGCGGAGAGGGGCAAGACCCGCGCTTGTCCCAGGCAGAAGACCACAAGGGAGCCCTGCGTGCTGGTGGTCGTCTGGGGGGCAGGTGTGGGCGGGGCCGGCCCTCAGAGGAGAGGCCTAGGTCTCCCCCTCGGCAGGGGCGGCTACGAATTTGTAAGACCCCTTTTTAAAAGAAAACAACTATTTTCCGTTCTTTCCGAGTCTCTCTTCAAGAGTTTTCGATTTGCTATTTAACGCCTGGCTCCCCGAGACCTGGGGACCCCCGCCAAGTGAATGCAGACCCCAGGAACGCGGTGCGTAACCGGGAGGGCCGCACGCCGCTCTCCGCAGCCCCGCCCCACGGCGCGCCCAGGAACCCCGCCCCCGCGGCGCCCCGCCCCCGACGCGTCCTGTCCCGCCCCCTCCCCGCAGCCCCGCCCCGCTCCCCGCAGCTCCGCCCCCCGCGGCGCCCTCACCGCCCCCCCCC
>NW_024424452.1:38047654-38054730 GCF_017311325.1 Ursus maritimus
GTGCAGGGCCGAAAGGGATTCTGTGAGGTCAGTCCCCTCTGGCCCGTGTTCCTGCCCCTGACCCACCGCAGGTCTGGGAGAGTCACTGGACACCTGCAGGCCTCAGTTTCCCCATGCGTGCAGTGGGAGTGAGGGAGTGGAGCCCCCTCTTTCTCAGGGAATCTGTGACGCACCTCCTCCGTGCTTAGCAAAAGGTTCTCCCAGGTCACCTCTCTAATCCTAAGTGACCCCGGAAAGCAGGCTGGGTCCTGGACGTGGGGCAGGGGTGGCATCTTACGATCTAGCTCCACGAAGTTGGGGACTTTGCTCACCCAAGGTGGAACCGCATCTGGCTTGGAGCTGGAACTTGACAAATATTTCTTGTAAGAATGCGTCCGGGGCCATCCTGACAATAAAAAGCAGAAAGTGTGGGATCCAGCTGTCACAGGGCTGTGAGCAGGTGCTGCAGGGGCTAGAGGGAAGGGGTCCAGGCCCAGAGACGCCCTGCGCCTTGTAAGGGACGCAGTGTGCCCTGGAAGAAGCAGGCAGGCTTGGGAATAATAATGATGAAGACTGCATCTCAGCACTGCTCTTACGAGCTGTGCAACCTTCAGCAAGTCGCCTGACCTCCCTGAACCTCAGGGTCCTCAACTGTTAAAAAGGAGGCAGCTAGAGCTGATACGGCAGCTGCCGGGAGGAACAGCTCAAAGATGGAAACTCAGGGTACCGCACCTGCTACCTGGAGCCCCAAGGGGGCTTGCCCTGTGCGTCCTCCCCTTGCCTCGGGCATCCGGCCCCTTCCAACAGGCTCCCTGATGTTAGCCTCAGTCTGGGAGCTCCCATCCCTGCTGCACAGACCTGAGTCCCACTGGACCTGTTTGTTATCCTTGCTTCTTTCAGGGCGACTCCGGGGGCCCCCTGGTCTGTCAGCTCAGGGACAGGCGCTGGGTGCAGGCAGCCGTGGTGAGCTTCAGCCGGGGCTGTGCTGAGCCCGGACTCCCGGGGGTGTACGCCAGGGTCTCTGCCTACCGGGCCTGGATCCAGCGCCACCTGCGCCCGCGGAGGAACTTCCGCAGGGGCTGACCCCGCCCCATCTGTCTGCCGTTCTTACGTCTCTCTCCCACGTTCCTGTGCACACCTTCTCCCTTCTGTCCCTGCCTCTCGCACTCATCCATCCCCCCCACCCCGCTCTGTGCCCCCTGTTCCCACCCACCCCCATGTGGCCAGCTGACCACGGGAGCCCAAGTCCTGGCTCTAGAGGAGAGAACGGGGAAGTGGGGCTGGCAGTTTGCCTTGCACCTGTTTGAAGCAAAGAGCCAGGACCAGGATGGAAGCACAGGTTGGGGGTGGGGGATCCCTGGGGGCTGCTAGCACCCACCTGCAAGGAATAAATGCTTGGTAACCTGCTCTTCTGGCCGGTTCTTCCAAATGTCGCGGAGAGGGGCAAGACCCGCGCTTGTCCCAGGCAGAAGACCACAAGGGAGCCCTGCGTGCTGGTGGTCGTCTGGGGGGCAGGTGTGGGCGGGGCCGGCCCTCAGAGGAGAGGCCTAGGTCTCCCCCTCGGCAGGGGCGGCTACGAATTTGTAAGACCCCTTTTTAAAAGAAAACAACTATTTTCCGTTCTTTCCGAGTCTCTCTTCAAGAGTTTTCGATTTGCTATTTAACGCCTGGCTCCCCGAGACCTGGGGACCCCCGCCAAGTGAATGCAGACCCCAGGAACGCGGTGCGTAACCGGGAGGGCCGCACGCCGCTCTCCGCAGCCCCGCCCCACGGCGCGCCCAGGAACCCCGCCCCCGCGGCGCCCCGCCCCCGACGCGTCCTGTCCCGCCCCCTCCCCGCAGCCCCGCCCCGCTCCCCGCAGCTCCGCCCCCCGCGGCGCCCTCACCGCCCCCCCCCGCTCCCCCCGCGGGCCCAGGACTCCCCACCCCCCGCGGCGCCCCGCCCCCCACTTCCAGGAAGCCGTCGCCAGAGTCCCTGTCCTCACAGCCATCCCGTGTTCCCGTGGTCTCCACCACAGATCAGATGGGCATGGCGCCCACCTGCCCGGCTCTTCGGTCCTTCCTAACGGTCCTCTGTGTGGCCAGGGCCTCATGACGAAGCCGATTAGGGGCCCTGCGAGGGGCCCGACTTGCCTGCACCCGCCCTGGCTTGAGAAAGAAACTCCAAAGACCATCTGTGTGGCCCCTCCACGTCTCTGATACCGTGCCCTTTCTGTCCCCTTCGACAGGAGGGCAACCTGAGGCCCAGGAAGGGATGTTCTGTCCCGGCATACCTCCCTGCCCTGGCCCCCCAATGCCCTCCTGGCCCCGTGGGGTCTCCTGTAGCCCAGTAAAGGGGGTTCATGGGCGCCTGTGTGGTTATGGTTTTCGGAGGTACAGGGACACCCCAAGTGTAGGCTCACCCGCTGCCCTGCCCCCCTCCCGGGCCCCAGGCCTGCTCCGGTCTGCAGCTCTGGGCTTAGAGGAGCCTAATTCTGTCTTTCCACCCCCACCCTGTCCCCACTGAGCCACTCTTGGTGAAATACCCCTCCCTCCACACTTCATCCAGCCCAAGGCCTATAGAGAGAGGCCTAAGAAAATTCTAGAAGTCATCACCCCAACTATGGACAATGATTACCCCTGGGTGGGATGGGAGAAGGAGGAAGGAAGACGGATTTCTCATTTTCTTGTCTTGGCATGTCTGTATCCATCATGAGTCTGCAGTGGGCGTGTACTACATTTGTAATTAAAAATAACTTCTAAATTACGTGGGAAAAGGAGCAGCCTGTGTGCCTCCCCATAAGAGGTTTCCTGTCAGTGGGCAGTCGAGGGGAGAGTCTGACTGTGCAGAGCCAGGGCCCTGGGTGTCCTGTGCTTTGCGGGGTGGACTCCCGGTGCCGCTCTCTCCCCCTCCCTTGGTGGGCTGCAGGGACAGGAGGCGTTGGGGATAAGGAGAGGCTTGGATGTGCAAAGGTGAAGAGGGCTCCTGTCTCGGCCGTCCTAGAGCCTCCCGTGACATGGAGATCAGTTCTAGAAGGATTAGAGGTAAAGCTTGTGTGTACACGTAAAGGAATAATAATTAAACCATCAGTCTATAAACACAAACACCTCCAACTTCAAAAAGCAGACAAAACAGTGTTCAGCAACTGTGAAAAACAAAGTGTAAATGCATTCATTTAGTTTAAAATCTCCGGATGATGAAAAGAAGCCTAGAGCTCAAATGACAAAGGAGGGGCAGAGCTGCTAGAGGAGGCCAGCCACCGGCGACACAGGGAAGCTTCTAGCTCCCCCAGAAGTGAGGTGAGCACAGCCCTCAAACAGAAACAGCCCAAGGGTGCAACCTGTTACCAAAAACTTCAAAAACGGAGCATCTCGGGGTGCCTGGCTGGTTCAGTGGGTGGAGCGTGTGACTCTTAATCTCAGGGCTGCGAGTTTGAGCCCCAGGCGGGGCGTGGAGCCTACTGAAAATTTTTTTTAAAAATAAAAAATACATTAAAAAATTGAGAATCTGTTGTGCTTTTCTCCCATAATGTAGCGAATAACACCTCTATTGTACTATGTCTTCCCGATCCCATGTATTATGTTACCTGTCGCAGATCCTGGGTTACAGTTGGCTCGAGTCAGAGTTAACGCGGAGAGAGCACACGTTCCTCAGAACCACGGCAGCAAGTGCAGAGCTGGACTCCGTTCTGAGCAAAGCAGAGACAGGTGGGGATTGACAGCCAAGGCACAGGGGCTTCCGAACGGGCACTTACACGAGAAGACATCTGGGGAATTCCGGCTGAACCAGCCTGTGGGGCTCCTGCACGGCCAGCGAGGACCAGGCTGGGGAGGGAAGGACCGTCATAAGATGTGGACGGTGACCAGGTGCCAAAGGCAGGGACTCCTGCTAAACTGGAGTTTGCAAGGAAGTGTGCAGATAGGCCCAGGAGAAGTTTTGACGGAGCAAAGGTTCCTGGTCGTTGGCCATTGATGGAGGGAGCACTGGGGTCAAGGACTTCAGGGAGGAGAAACTGGAGTGGCCTTCCTAGAAATAACGTGGCATAGCCACCAGGGGTTCTCTGGGAATCCGATCCAGGTCACCATCTCAGACCGTCCCTGGGGGCCTCCCTCCTCCTCTGAGGGTGGCCCACGGACATGAACTTCCTTAGGGGAGACAGGGCACACAGTGAGGACGGCACCACCGTCCCTGGGGGCAGCCATACCCGAAGGCCTCCCGAGGGCATCCTTGCTCTACATCTGGGCAGGGGAGATGAGCAGCTGCAAGGAGAGCTGCCTCAGGGCCAGGGACTGGCCTGCCGAGAAAGGGAGGGACCCTCCAACATCCAGGTCCCAGTCCACGCAGGACTGGAGCCCCGATCCACTGAGGGGAGACGGCAGGCCCTGCATGCAGACTGGAGCCTCTCTTGCCCCCACCCCAGCTCGTTTGGGATAGGTCCCTTAGCCATCCAGAGCCTAGGAAGCCATGCCCCCCTCGGGAGGTGACTCGTCCTCTGCTTGGCGGTATGCCCACCCTTGGTGTCTGGATGGTGGGGACACATGCCACATGACGGCCTTTATCATCTGAATCATCCACTTCCTTCACCCTGGACTGGAGGACGCAAGGCCCCTCCTCTGACCACATCCTGGCCAGGAAGGATAAATGGGTCAGGGACAGTGGGCTGGGTTCACAGAAGCAGTGGTCAGCCAAGGTAAGTCCCCCACCCTGAGTCCCTGACATCTGGGTGTTGCTGTGGAACAGAGCGGAGGAGCCCGAGATCCAGAGTATCGAGACCCAGCCGCCCAGGCCTTGACTGATCCAATGATCCCGGGGCGGGGGACGCGTCCTCTGCACACCGTCCCCTGCCGACCCCCAGCCCGGCCCTGCTGCCCTCCCACCTTGCTCCTTTCAGATGCCGAGTCTGCCAGTGCTAGTGCTGCCCCTCCTGGGGAGCCTGGTCCTCGCGTCCCCCGGTGAGTCCTGATGGTGAGCCTGCCCTGTCCCTGCCCCCTCACCCCACATGCCCAGTGACGATTGGGTGGTTGAGTGCAGGGAAGCCCAGGGTTGTGAGGGCACAGGGAACAGCTGAGCCTGGGGCCAGGCTGTGACCTGTGCTGACGGCGCTTCCGACCCCAGTTTCAGAGCAGGCGCTGGAGCGAGCGGGCATCGTGGGGGGGCATGAGGCCCCTGGGAACAGGTGGCCCTGGCAGGTGAGCCTGAGAGCTCACCTCGGGTACTGGCAGCACTTCTGCGGGGGCTCCCTCATCCACCCGCAGTGGGTGCTGACCGCCGCGCACTGCGTGGGACCGTGAGTGGCCGTGGGGCGTGGTGGGGCGGGGGCGGGGCTGGGCTCTACCCGCACCCCCAGGGGTCCAGCAGCCTGCTCAGACCCCCTGAGTGGCTGCCTGCTCTCCCCAGCGGTGTCATGTATCCTGAGGAAATCAGGGTGCAGCTGCGGGAGCAGCACCTCTACTACCAGGACAGGCTGCTGCCTGTCCACCGGGTCATCATGCACCCCGACTACTACATTATCGGGAACGGGGCAGATATCGCCCTGCTGGAGCTCGAGGACCCCGTCAACATGTCCGCCCACGTCCAGCTGGTCACCCTGCCCCCTGCCTCGGAGACCTTCCCCACGGGGACGCCGTGCTGGGTGACAGGCTGGGGTTATGTGAGCGATGGAAGTGAGCATCGGGGACAGTGGGAGGGCTGGGTGAGCAGGGCAGGTCACATCCTTGACCCAGCCTCTGGGACCCCCCGGGGGCGTCAGGGTCCCGAGGGACCGGCTCAGGGCAGGGGTGGCTTTCCCTCCTGACGCCGCGTGCTCGCCTCTGCCCCCAGCGCCCCTCCCGCCGCCATTCCCCCTGAAGCAGGTCAAGGTGCCCATCGTGGAAAACAGCATTTGTAATATGCAGTACCACCTCGGCGTCAACACGGGGGATGGCGTGCAGATCGTCCGTGAGGACATGCTGTGCGCTGGGAACAGCAAGAAGGACTCCTGCCAGGTGGGTCCGCGAGTCCTCCCCCAGCCCCCACCCTCCCTGCCTCGCGAGCCCCACTGACCCGACCCCTCCCCAGGGCGACTCCGGAGGGCCGCTGGTCTGCAAGGTGAGGGGCGCCTGGCTGCAGGCGGGCGTGGTCAGCTGGGGCAAAGGCTGCGCTCACCCCAACAGGCCCGGCATCTATACCCGCGTCACCTACTACCTGGACTGGATCCGCCAGTACGTCCCCGAAGAGCCCTGAGCCCGGCCCCGGAGCTGCCACGCGGATGGGTGGAGAAGCCAGCCCGACACTGCCCCAAGCCACTGCCTAGGCGGCGTCCTTCTGCCCACCTTCCCTGGGCCGTGTCCAGGGAGCCCCGGGGGGTGCGAACGCTCATTAAAGTGCATGATGGTAGACACGCTGTCGCTGCGGCTCTGGGGTGCGGGTCACCGAGGGAGAGGGAAGGACTCCGGCACAGCCAGGGGCAGCTGCTGTCACCATGGGACCTGAGCACGGGCGGCGGGTGCTGTGAGATGCCCCCTGCCCAGCCCCTTGGACGAGGGCCCATTCTCAGCTCACGGCTCGCGCCTCTTGGGGAGTGACAGCATGCGTTTGGGATGGGGAGAGCAACACGGACCACTGAAGAGATGTTTCTAGGGACACCCAGGCACTGCGATGGGGTTGGGGGGGCACCTCCCCGACACGCCCTGTCCCGGCTCTTCCCGCGCCCCGTCATGCCCCTGCCTCTCTCCCCGCGGACACCTTGCATCCGCGTGGAAGGTGGGGCGCTTGGCCTCACGCTCACCTTTGGCTGAGTGTAATCAGCGAGCGTGACGTCCCCGGAGCCTCGCTTTCCCGGCACGCGGTCACGTCTCACGGCCGCGCCACTCCTGCCGTGCCCGGTGTGCGTGCTGCTACGGGCAGTCGGGCTGTCTGCGCTCGGGGTCTCAGGACCAGGTGGCTGTGGCCGGTCCTGTGCGCACCCCCAGTGTCCGCGGCGCATGTGGGGCAGGGGCTGCTGAGGTCTGGCGCCTGCGCGTCCTCCGCGCGCTACACGAGGCCACGGGCTTTCGCACGTGCCCCCACCCCCGCCACACGCAGTCGCCCCACCTGGGGACGATCCAGGAGGACGCTGGCCGTTCCCGGGTTGCTGCTCA
>NW_024424452.1:38054740-38061893 GCF_017311325.1 Ursus maritimus
GGTCATCATGCACCCCGACTACTACATTATCGGGAACGGGGCAGATATCGCCCTGCTGGAGCTCGAGGACCCCGTCAACATGTCCGCCCACGTCCAGCTGGTCACCCTGCCCCCTGCCTCGGAGACCTTCCCCACGGGGACGCCGTGCTGGGTGACAGGCTGGGGTTATGTGAGCGATGGAAGTGAGCATCGGGGACAGTGGGAGGGCTGGGTGAGCAGGGCAGGTCACATCCTTGACCCAGCCTCTGGGACCCCCCGGGGGCGTCAGGGTCCCGAGGGACCGGCTCAGGGCAGGGGTGGCTTTCCCTCCTGACGCCGCGTGCTCGCCTCTGCCCCCAGCGCCCCTCCCGCCGCCATTCCCCCTGAAGCAGGTCAAGGTGCCCATCGTGGAAAACAGCATTTGTAATATGCAGTACCACCTCGGCGTCAACACGGGGGATGGCGTGCAGATCGTCCGTGAGGACATGCTGTGCGCTGGGAACAGCAAGAAGGACTCCTGCCAGGTGGGTCCGCGAGTCCTCCCCCAGCCCCCACCCTCCCTGCCTCGCGAGCCCCACTGACCCGACCCCTCCCCAGGGCGACTCCGGAGGGCCGCTGGTCTGCAAGGTGAGGGGCGCCTGGCTGCAGGCGGGCGTGGTCAGCTGGGGCAAAGGCTGCGCTCACCCCAACAGGCCCGGCATCTATACCCGCGTCACCTACTACCTGGACTGGATCCGCCAGTACGTCCCCGAAGAGCCCTGAGCCCGGCCCCGGAGCTGCCACGCGGATGGGTGGAGAAGCCAGCCCGACACTGCCCCAAGCCACTGCCTAGGCGGCGTCCTTCTGCCCACCTTCCCTGGGCCGTGTCCAGGGAGCCCCGGGGGGTGCGAACGCTCATTAAAGTGCATGATGGTAGACACGCTGTCGCTGCGGCTCTGGGGTGCGGGTCACCGAGGGAGAGGGAAGGACTCCGGCACAGCCAGGGGCAGCTGCTGTCACCATGGGACCTGAGCACGGGCGGCGGGTGCTGTGAGATGCCCCCTGCCCAGCCCCTTGGACGAGGGCCCATTCTCAGCTCACGGCTCGCGCCTCTTGGGGAGTGACAGCATGCGTTTGGGATGGGGAGAGCAACACGGACCACTGAAGAGATGTTTCTAGGGACACCCAGGCACTGCGATGGGGTTGGGGGGGCACCTCCCCGACACGCCCTGTCCCGGCTCTTCCCGCGCCCCGTCATGCCCCTGCCTCTCTCCCCGCGGACACCTTGCATCCGCGTGGAAGGTGGGGCGCTTGGCCTCACGCTCACCTTTGGCTGAGTGTAATCAGCGAGCGTGACGTCCCCGGAGCCTCGCTTTCCCGGCACGCGGTCACGTCTCACGGCCGCGCCACTCCTGCCGTGCCCGGTGTGCGTGCTGCTACGGGCAGTCGGGCTGTCTGCGCTCGGGGTCTCAGGACCAGGTGGCTGTGGCCGGTCCTGTGCGCACCCCCAGTGTCCGCGGCGCATGTGGGGCAGGGGCTGCTGAGGTCTGGCGCCTGCGCGTCCTCCGCGCGCTACACGAGGCCACGGGCTTTCGCACGTGCCCCCACCCCCGCCACACGCAGTCGCCCCACCTGGGGACGATCCAGGAGGACGCTGGCCGTTCCCGGGTTGCTGCTCACGCCCGCGGGTGGGCGTGTGTTCTGTGTGGAGCTGCTGCGCACTTAGGATTGCTCCTTGGCAATTGCTCCCAGGTGGGAGGCACACTGCCCGCCAGGCCCGCTGGGAATTGACAGCCGCTTGTGCAAACCGTTCCTGTTCTCCGCCAATTGGGAAATTCGGAGTTGCAGATTTGTCATTCATTTTTGGGTCCTTCTATAAAGTAGGGTATTCTCCTGGCCTCTGCTTTTCTGTTTAGACACAATCATGCACATAAACGTATGGAGAACTAAATCAACACCATCTTTTTGGGAGTATTCTGGGTTCTTCAGGCCAGAAAGAACTTTCTAGATCCACATTGACCTCTCTCCTCCCAGTGATCAGATGCAAAGGTACCCATTCAATCCTCGGCATCTCTAGATAATCTTTGTCCTTAGTGGGGAGATTCTGAAAGGATCCACCAGTTTCCTCCTCCAGCCCTGACTTCTGCGTCTGCAGCCTGCCCAAAGTGGGGGGCAGAGGGTGCCAGGAGCCATCCCAGGTCACAGGAAGGCAGTAGGGCCTGGTCTGCACGGTCTGAGGCCCATGGAGCCCCCCACTTTGATGTAACAGCCGTGACAGAGAAGGCGGTCAGCCTCTTCTAGCTTCGATTTAAGCACAGCCGTATACACGCCCATCCCAAGACTGTGAAAAAGAACCTGGAAACCTCCCCCTTTCCCGCCCCACCCCCAATCTCACACCCTTGGGGTCACGCTCCCTTGATTGCCAGCCTCATATATGTACACTCAGACTTTTATTTTTTAAAGATTTATTTATTTGAGAGAAAGAGGGAGAGAAAGAGCGGGGGAGGGGCAGAGGGACAGAGAGGCCCTCAAGCGGACTCCCTGCTGAGTGAGGAGCTCAATCTCATGACCCTGAGATCAGGACACTAACTGACACCAAGAGTGGGGGGCTCAACCGACTGTGCCCCCCAGGCAACCCCACAGACTTTCTTAAGAGCAGGTTGTGAGAGGAGAGATCAAGGGGCGAGATCCGGAAGCCCCTAGAATTCCTTGAGATGGGGGTGAGGGCCCCAACCTGGGGCGTGGGGAGGGGGCCTCGGACCCGTGGCTTTCCCTGTCTGGCCCAGGGGGCTGAGGATCGCAGCCCTGCTCGAGCAGGGGCGGTTATCAGGGAAGTCAGGCTCCTCCACAGGGGCAGGCTGAGCCCGAAGGGGCCCCAGGGGGTCTACCCTCCCACGGTGCTGGCGGGGGTCCTTCGGAGGGGCCACCACCTTCACTGGGCGACAGGAGACCCCGCCGTGCTGGGAGGGCATCCCCAAGGCCAGGGGAGGGGGCACCTTGGGACAGGACACCCCTCGAGAGCTGAGTGAGTGGGTACAGGTGTGGAGAGGGGTCCGCACTAGGGAAGGTGCGTTGATTCAGGACAGGTGAGGGCCCTGAAGTCCTGCTTTTAGGGACCCAGGGATGACACTGGGGGTTCAGGAGTTGGGGGCCTGGGCTCCTCCAGACCTGCCTTGTGGCCTGACACTGGGGGACATCGGGCTTCCTGGGCCCAGGAGGGGCGGCCTGGGCCTAACCCTGCTGCCACCCCAACCAGGCTGACAGGGGCAGGTACCCCCTTCCCCGAGGCCCACCCTCCAGGTGTGGGGCTGTCATGGGCTCAGCCCAGGCCCCGCACATGGAGATGACGCCACTGTTGTCCTTCATCATCAGGACAAATGCTCAACTCGCCTTTTGAGCCTCAGCTCTGGGCAGGAGGGGGACAAGTCTGTGCCCCAAGAAGCCACATCCCGGAAGGTCGTCAGGCAACCACCCTGTGCCTCGGTCTCCCACCCGTAAAAGGGGATCACTGACCTAGAGGGTCTCGGAGGGACCCTGCCCACCTGGCCTGTGACCTGGAGCTGGGCAGGGAGCCAGGGCGGGTGCAGGCAAGTCCGGCCCCTCCCAGGGCCCCTAATCCGCTGGGTCATGAGGCCCTGGCCACACAGAGGACCGTTAGGAAGGGCCTGCCCTGAGCCAGGCAGCTGGGAACTGTGCCCATCGATCTGTAGTGGAGACCACGGGAACCCGGGATGGGTGTGGGGACAGGGACTCTGGGGACGGCTTCCCTGCCTGGACAAGGAGAGAACATGGATTTGCCCACAGGGCACCTTGATTCTGACGCCCCACAGCCGGCCACTTACTGCCAGGTGACAGCGTGCATGGGGGGACAAAGGGAGGTGAAGCCCCCGGCTTCAGGGTGCGCTGAAGGAGCAGGTGGGGCCTGCAAGCAGCGTCTGCCCCTCAGCACCCCCCACCCCCGCACAGCAGGCGTATGGCCCTCTCTGCCCCATCCCGGCCGAGCACATGCAGGGCTCAGGGCAGCCCCCCAACCCTGCAGAATGCAGACATCACGGGCCTGGGACACTGGCCACCTACTCAGCGGGCTGAGCCTGGTGGGGACCCAGTGAGTGGCTGGGGAGAGGGCAGGGGGCGTCTGCCAACTCTGTGGGCCTCTGGCTAGTATCACTTTTCCTATCAGTCCCGGAGCTGGGGCTTCTCAGCCAGACACCCTGGCCCCAGGGAAGCTGTGGGCCGAGATTGGGGTGAACCTAGGGGCTGAGACGAGAGAGAGACCCCGTGGGCCTTGGTGTTTGCCGTGCCCACTGGGGTCAGAGCAGAGGAGCTCTGGCCTCAGCCAGGTGGGGCCTCCCACCACCCAGACCACCCCAGAGGCAGCTGTGGTGGGCCACAGTGGGCTCCTGCTTTGCTGTGTGGCTGGAAGGACCTGGACCCCACCCTGGAGCTGGTCTGCACTGGGCTCAGCTGTCAGCCAGCAAGGTCACAGCCGTCGCCGGCGGGACTCTCGAGGGATCCCAAGTCCTACCCTGTCCGGCCCTGTCTGTACTTCTTCTCATGCCTCACAGGAGCCCTGGACCCCGAGAGCCCAGCAGGGCACTGGACGGGTCAGAGGTCAGGGCCAGAGCCTGCAGGGCAGGGAGAGGGCTGAGCGGACAACTTGCACAACCCCAGGCAGAGGGCACCCGCTCTGCCCCCCAGCACCCATTCGCGCCGGGAGCCCTGGCAAAAACTTGCCTTGTGCTTTCCCAGAGTGTGAATGGTGACCTGTGAACTGGGCTCCACCCTCCGCCACCAGAGGGGACAGGCCGAGCCTCTGTGGGAGCTGGAGCCGGCTGCAGGTCCGCAACACTCAGCCCCACTCCCGGCAAGGCAACCGGCTAGCCACACTCCCACGTGGTGGGTACGGATCCTGCCGGTGGTAATCCAATGTGTTTCTTAAATAAGTTAATATTTATTCTGCTTTGCTTTGCCCCCCACCCCCACTTCCCCTTTCCTTAAGAAGCCAAATTTCCTGTATCGGATTATTGCAACATTTAACCTGAATTTATAAAAGAAAGGTCCACGAAACGCAAGGGCATCGGCGGACACCTCTCAACCCGGGGCCCAGGCGGGGCCGCCGGCAGCGGTGGGGGCTTTATTGCACGGACCCCACAGCCCCCGCGACGCGGGTGTGTCTGGAACACCCGAGGGCAGAATGGTGGGGTGTGGGCCCAGGAGGGGAGCTGGGGAGACGGTGACAAGGAGTGGGGACGGACAGGTGAGCACTCAGACTGAGTCAGCGTGGCTGTGGCGGCCTCGGGGACCAAGCTGCCACCCGGGAGGGCACAGGTGGCCCCAAGCACGTGTTCCCTAGAAAAGTGGGCGTGAGAACGGGGCTCTGCTGGGCAGCCTCAGACTGCCTCCTTCTGGTTGTTTCCTGATCTTTGTCACGGGGACACAGCGGCTGTCAGGGGACCCCCGACCGGGCACCGGCAAGGCCTTAGACCACGGTTGTGAAACTCGGAAAAACCCAAACCTGAACCCACGGGATGCAGGCTCGCAGGCGGGGGGCTCCTCCTGATTCTGCTTTGCCCAGACCCAGCGCCTGCTTCCCTCCCCAGGCGGACGGCCTCGTGGGGCCTGCGCTGGGATCTACGCACAGCTCTGCCCGGGGCCACCACCCCGCTGGGGGCAGCCCAACCCCACTGCTAACACCTGTGTGGCGACATGCCCTGAGCTACACAGGCCTGTCTACGCTGTCATCTGGGGTGGGGGTGGCTGGGGGAGACCCCACTTTCTTTGGGGGGGTCTGGAGAACTTTGAGGTGCAGCCCCCGTCCCTTCTCTGGGGGATCATTGGGGGGCACGGGAGGCTCTGTTTTGTGGGGTTCAGGAGGTGCCGCAGCCCCCGAAAAGGAAGCTCTGGGTTCTGGGGCCACACCGTGGCCACCGTCCAAAAACAGGTCTCCACCAGGGCCCCCCGCATCCAGCGGCTCAAAGGCAAAGTTGGGGACGGTCAGGTGTTCTGCACGGCAGAGGGCCTGGGCCCGACGCTCCCCCTTGGCGGCAGGGTCCACCCCTGCCCCCTCCATGGGCTCCAGGGAGTCCCTGTGTGGCGTGGCCTCACAGGACGGGGTTCGCCGCCGCAGAGTGGTGCTGCTGCCCTCGGCCGCCGGGGGCCGGGCCGTGCCCTCGTCCTCCACTGGGGGGTCTACGGAGATGCAGGGCGGGCTCATCTTCTTCTTCCTGCGTGCCCCCAAGGCTGGCTCGGCCTCCGGGGCCCGAGCCTTCACCTCCCTGGCCTCCGGGTGGCCATCCCCGCCCCCCTGCTCCCCGGAGGACCGCCTCTGCTCATCTGTCTGGTTGGGCTGGTCCAGGAAGCCCTGGGAGTCCACGCTGTACAGCCTACGCAGGTCTGGTTCACCGCCTCCCACTCCTCGGGCAGCGGGCGAGGCTGAGGGGCTTCGGGCCGAGCTGGTGATATGGCTGACCTCCTCGTCGGCAGGATCTGGGGTCTCGGCCTCCTCCCCTCCGGGGGCCGGGGGCCTGCTGGAGTCGCAGCGCTGCCCAAAAGTGTGCTTGCGGGTGCGGATGCTGCTGGGCCGCGGGGACCGGGGTGGGGACCGTATGGAGGCCCCCAGGGACACCTGCCTCACGGGGGTCTTTCCGCCAGGCTCCCCCCAGCCTGGGCCACTGTCCCTGGGGCTGTCAACGTGTCCTTCCAGCGAGTCGGTGAGCATGGCTTCCTGCAAGGAAGGGCACGGGAGCCGATGAGGAACGAGGCCACGCATAGCCCTGTCGGCAGGCAGAGATGCAGAAACCGGGCTCCCCAGAGAAGCCCCAGATTGGGCTTATGACCCCCGAGACTAGCGATCAGGGATCAGGCTGAGATGTGGCTGGGGGCCACCCATGCCGAATACACTGCTGGGGACCAGCCGGCATGCGGGTGCTCCCCACCGGCCCCGGTTGTGCTGGTGGGACCGTGAGGACAGGGCTGGGGTCCTGAACTCCTGTGGGCAGAGCCCCACCCTGCCCACCACCACCCCAAGGACAGGGGGTGGGGGGCAGAGGGTCCGAGGCTGTGGGGCTGGAAGGTAGTCTGTGGGTACAGGCGAGGCTTGGGGCGCTGCCTGAGGAGATGTGGTCCCCAGGGCCCTGAACCTTGCCTCAGGCTCCAGGGACGCGCTCACTCTCCCTTCTCCGGGGTCCCTGTCCCT
>NW_024424452.1:38061903-38069575 GCF_017311325.1 Ursus maritimus
TTATTGCAACATTTAACCTGAATTTATAAAAGAAAGGTCCACGAAACGCAAGGGCATCGGCGGACACCTCTCAACCCGGGGCCCAGGCGGGGCCGCCGGCAGCGGTGGGGGCTTTATTGCACGGACCCCACAGCCCCCGCGACGCGGGTGTGTCTGGAACACCCGAGGGCAGAATGGTGGGGTGTGGGCCCAGGAGGGGAGCTGGGGAGACGGTGACAAGGAGTGGGGACGGACAGGTGAGCACTCAGACTGAGTCAGCGTGGCTGTGGCGGCCTCGGGGACCAAGCTGCCACCCGGGAGGGCACAGGTGGCCCCAAGCACGTGTTCCCTAGAAAAGTGGGCGTGAGAACGGGGCTCTGCTGGGCAGCCTCAGACTGCCTCCTTCTGGTTGTTTCCTGATCTTTGTCACGGGGACACAGCGGCTGTCAGGGGACCCCCGACCGGGCACCGGCAAGGCCTTAGACCACGGTTGTGAAACTCGGAAAAACCCAAACCTGAACCCACGGGATGCAGGCTCGCAGGCGGGGGGCTCCTCCTGATTCTGCTTTGCCCAGACCCAGCGCCTGCTTCCCTCCCCAGGCGGACGGCCTCGTGGGGCCTGCGCTGGGATCTACGCACAGCTCTGCCCGGGGCCACCACCCCGCTGGGGGCAGCCCAACCCCACTGCTAACACCTGTGTGGCGACATGCCCTGAGCTACACAGGCCTGTCTACGCTGTCATCTGGGGTGGGGGTGGCTGGGGGAGACCCCACTTTCTTTGGGGGGGTCTGGAGAACTTTGAGGTGCAGCCCCCGTCCCTTCTCTGGGGGATCATTGGGGGGCACGGGAGGCTCTGTTTTGTGGGGTTCAGGAGGTGCCGCAGCCCCCGAAAAGGAAGCTCTGGGTTCTGGGGCCACACCGTGGCCACCGTCCAAAAACAGGTCTCCACCAGGGCCCCCCGCATCCAGCGGCTCAAAGGCAAAGTTGGGGACGGTCAGGTGTTCTGCACGGCAGAGGGCCTGGGCCCGACGCTCCCCCTTGGCGGCAGGGTCCACCCCTGCCCCCTCCATGGGCTCCAGGGAGTCCCTGTGTGGCGTGGCCTCACAGGACGGGGTTCGCCGCCGCAGAGTGGTGCTGCTGCCCTCGGCCGCCGGGGGCCGGGCCGTGCCCTCGTCCTCCACTGGGGGGTCTACGGAGATGCAGGGCGGGCTCATCTTCTTCTTCCTGCGTGCCCCCAAGGCTGGCTCGGCCTCCGGGGCCCGAGCCTTCACCTCCCTGGCCTCCGGGTGGCCATCCCCGCCCCCCTGCTCCCCGGAGGACCGCCTCTGCTCATCTCGTGTCTGGTTGGGCTGGTCCAGGAAGCCCTGGGGTCACGCGCTGTCAGCCTACGAGGTCTGGTTCACCGCCTCCCACTCCTCGGGCAGCGGGCGAGGCTAGGGAGCTTCGGGCCGAGCTGGTGATATGGCTGACCTCCTCGTCTGGCAGGATCTGGTCTCGGCCTCCTCCTCCGGGGCCGGGGGCCTGCTGGAGTCGCAGCTGCCCAAAAGTTTGCTGCGGTGCGGATGCTGCTGGGCGCGGGGACCGGGGTGAAGGACCGTATGGAGGCCCCCAGGGACACCTGCCTCACGGGGGTCTTTCCGCCAGGCTCCCCCCAGCCTGGGCCACTGTCCCTGGGGCTGTCAACGTGTCCTTCCAGCGAGTCGGTGAGCATGGCTTCCTGCAAGGAAGGGCACGGGAGCCGATGAGGAACGAGGCCACGCATAGCCCTGTCGGCAGGCAGAGATGCAGAAACCGGGCTCCCCAGAGAAGCCCCAGATTGGGCTTATGACCCCCGAGACTAGCGATCAGGGATCAGGCTGAGATGTGGCTGGGGGCCACCCATGCCGAATACACTGCTGGGGACCAGCCGGCATGCGGGTGCTCCCCACCGGCCCCGGTTGTGCTGGTGGGACCGTGAGGACAGGGCTGGGGTCCTGAACTCCTGTGGGCAGAGCCCCACCCTGCCCACCACCACCCCAAGGACAGGGGGTGGGGGGCAGAGGGTCCGAGGCTGTGGGGCTGGAAGGTAGTCTGTGGGTACAGGCGAGGCTTGGGGCGCTGCCTGAGGAGATGTGGTCCCCAGGGCCCTGAACCTTGCCTCAGGCTCCAGGGACGCGCTCACTCTCCCTTCTCCGGGGTCCCTGTCCCTCACACTTTGGATGGGAGGGAACCACGGAGGAACCCCCAGGCCTGGGGCAGCTTCTCCTACCTGTCTGCAGAGCAGGCGGCTGAGGCTGGGGGAGCGGGCCGTGCCCCGAGGGGACAGGGCATGGAGTGTGTCGCTGTCCCTGGCCGGGGAGACCGTGGCCGCCGCCGAGACCTGGAGAGAGGTGCAGGGCTCCACAGGTGGGGAGTGCGCCGAGGTCGCTGGGTCTGGGGCAGGAAAGCAAGCGCCTGCAGCCGCCACCACCCTGCCTGAGGCCCTGGCGCCCAGCCTGCCCGCCCGTGTCCCCGGGCCGCCTCGAGGGGCCTTACCGGCAGCGGCCGCGCCGGAGCCCGGCTCCACGTCTGCTTCCCGCAGCGGGTGGGGGTGCGGGGCCGAGGCGGGCGCCACGGGCCGGAACATGTAACTGTCGTTGGGCAGGGACAGCATCCTGGACACGGACACCTTGCGCACGACCAGGAGGCCGGGGGCGTCTGGGCTGCGCGGGGCCGCGGGCCGGGGGCAGGCGGGCGGCCCCCGCGGCACCTCCAGCTCCAGCTCGGCGTCCAGCTCGGCGTCCTCGCGTGCCTCCTTGTTGCTCTCTTCCAGGTGCTTCATGAGCACAGCCACCACCACGTTGACCAGCACGAACTGGGCCACCAGCACGAAGGTGACGAAGTAGATGGGCGAGATGGCCGGCAGATAGCTGAGGCAGTGCTTGTCCTCGCGGGCGCACTCCCGCAGCGTGTCCTGAGGGGCGGGCCGGCGGCTGAGGGGCGGCCCAGCACCCGCCTCCCCGCCCGCAGGGGCGCCCACCGCGCTTGGCTGGTACCTTCATGATCCCGTTCCAGTTGTCCCCCGTGGACACGCGGAACAGCGTGAGAAAGGCCATGCCGAAGTTGCTGAAGGTGGCGTGCCGACTCAGGCCCTCACAGGGGTTGTCCTCACTGCACTCTGCCAGGGAGACCCTAGCCCCGTCAGCTGTGTGTGCGGCAGCGGCGGTGTACGCCCGGGGCCCCAGGGACCACACCGACCCGCTCTGGGCCCTGCCCTCTGTGCAGACCACGTCCTTCCAAGGTGAGGTGGGGTGGGGTGGGGACAGGAGCTGTGGAGGCTGCCTTTGGGCCTGGCCTGGGGCCCTGGCCTCAGACCTGGAGCTTCCCCGCCGGACACCGTCTCCGTGGGTACACAGGCCGAGCCCCCTGCGGTAGCTGGCTCTGGCTCTGGCTCAGGCCCAGCTGATGGCACCCATGCTCCCCAGGACTGTCTGCAGGGTCAGCACGCCCTCGGGCCTCAGCAGCAGGACAGAGATGCCTTGGGGTGGGAGGCACTGTGGATGACGGGCCAGCCCAGAATTCATTGGGTCTGGGGCACCCACCAGCTGCCGAGTCCCAGGACCCCATGCGGGCAGACCTGAGCTGGGACGGCCACGTTGGCCACCTCCTGGCCCGGCCAGGCCCGGGGGCTGTTCAGTTAGACCAGGGGTTCAGGAGATGCCACCGGGACTGGGCTATCACAGGAAGCCCCATGTGCTGCCGGCCCAGAGCCTCAGGCCTGGGGGTGAGGGAAACCCTTCACGACAATTAGGGGAACAGACGGCAGTATCTGTACCCTGGGGAGCACATGACGCTCAGGGAGCCTCGGGCATGTGTTCGTGGGTGCATATGGCGTGCTCACACGTGGCTCTGTGCTCCCGGCTGGGGCGTGAGCCCTCGTATGTGCGTGTGTGTGCACGTGTGCAGACGCTCCTGTGTGCGTCTGCTGTCCGTGCTGGGCGTGGGCAGTGGAGGGCTGACGGGGCTGGGGCCAGGGGAGGATGTGGCAGGAGGCCAGTGGCCCTGAGTCGGCCTGCCCGGCGACCCGAGGGCCTCACGCTTGTGGGCGAAGCTGTGCACACTCACCGAGCCTCCCGAACAGCTCCACCCCCAGGGCAGCATAGATAAAAAACAGGAGCATGAAAAGTAGGCCGAGGTTCCCTACCTACACGAGGAAAGAAGCAGAATGAGGTCAGGGGCCGCCTCAGCCCCCACCCGCTGGGCACTTTGCGCCTGGCGCCCCACCTCGCTGCCCTCACCCACATTCCCGGCCAGGCTCCCAGACATTGCCTCGGAGCCCTGTTCTGGACCCATCCCTCCCGGCGCTGGAGCTCTGTGACCCCCAAGGACTCCTGTTCCGCCTGACACCCAAAGCCCCCCTACCTCTGTCCCCGCTCAGCTGCTCATACCCGCCCTGCACCCTGGGCCACAGACCCCGCTGCCTACAGCTCCTCTGCTCTTCAGAGCCCCAGGGGCCTCCTGTGGGCACCAGCGGACCCTGCACGGGGCCTGTCTCCAGCCTCAGGACCCCACGGGGGACCAGCTGAGCAGACAGACCCCTGGACCCCTGCCTGCTCGTGGCTCTTGCCAGCCCATCCTCTTGCTGCACTCGGCGGGGTGCCCCAGCCTCTCCAGCACCTGTCCCCCTACTCCTCCCTTCCTGTCGCTCCCACAGACATGGGCTGAAGGGGCCACTGAGGGCATGGGTGGGGGCTGGTGAAGGGGGGAAGGTGTTAGGTGCATGGGGGTGAGCGAGTGGCTGGATGGGGGACAGATGACTGGCTAGCAGGGCTGGATGTACAGACAGATGGACACAAAGGTGGGTGGACGGACAGATGGCAGGGCGGGTTGACAGAGGGACTGGGCACGGCATAAACGGGACCGTGAGTCTCTCTCAGCTGAAGAGGCCACAGACAGTCAGGGTCGGGCCGTAAGTGCAGGAAATGAGGCTGTGGGGCCTGAGTCGGCTCCAAAGAGGAGCGGGACCCGCGGCCAACACGGGGTCCCCTGAAGTCCGATAAACCCATCGGGGCCATGTCCTCTGCCCACCGCATCCAGAACCAGACGGGGGGGGCGGGGCACCGGTCTCCAGTCTTCCCCAGAGGAGCGGAGGCCCGGGAAGCGCGCGGCCCTCTGTCTACCCGTGCAGGTGAGTTACTCCCCGCACACGTGGGCTGACTGCCGCGCTCTGTGCAGACCGAGGCGGACGCAAGCCAGCGACTGACCGAGGGAGGCCCTCCCGCGTCCTGTGGTCCTGGGGGCGTCCGTAACGTGCCCTTGGGGCAGTGACGCCAGACGGGGCCGGGGCTGCTGACCTACCTGGGGCAGGGCCTGTACCACCGTGTCCAGCAGAGCCCGCATGCCTGTGGCCATCTTGAGCAGCTTCAGGACTAGAGCCAGGAGCCGAGCATCAGTAGGGCGCGTGGCCCTGGGCCGGACCGACCCTCCCTTGCTGGGGGAAACCCTGGGCCACCCCCAACCCTTACCCCCCCGCCCCCCACACGGTCCCCAGGCGGACGCTGCAGGGTGCACGGAGGCAGGGTACTGGGCCTGGGCCCTGGAGCCCGGCGGCAGCGGGGAAAGACGGGCGGGCGCCTACCGCGGGCGATGCGGAGCACACGCATGATGCGGATGATGGTGGGGTTGATGGGCAAGGCCGCGTTCATCTCGATCTCCTCCAGCGTGATGCCCATGATGGACAGCAGCACGATGGCCAGGTCCAGCTGGTTCCACCTGGGGGTGGCAGGCGGGCTGAGCGCCCCGGGCACGCCCCACGCAGGCCCGCCCCGGGGGAGGAGAGCTGCGGCGCTCACCCACCCCACCCCGAGGGTCCTCCGCGCCCCGCGTCCGCCCCGCGCACCTGTCCCTGAAGAACCTCCGGAACCCAAAAGCCACCAGCTTCAGCGCAGCCTCCCGAGGCCTGGAGAACTCTCACGGGGTGAACCTGACCCTACAGCGGTGGGCGGTGAAAACTGGGGATCTCGTTCGCGTCCTGTGCTGCTTGGGAGGAGACCCCCACCTCCTGCCACGCGGCCCTCCCCTGTCCTGGCCCCTCCTCGGGAGGCCCGGCCCCTGTGCAGGCCGCCTGGGACGGACTGGAGGCAGGGGACTCCACCCCGCCGCACGGAGGTGCTGCCTGGCGCCCACCACCACCGCGGGCGAGGAGACCCGCGCCAGATGCCTCTGGGCTGCCGCCCGGGTCCCACAGGCATGGCTCGCGCAGGTGGAAGGGGCCGCCCGCCACCGCCGCCACCAGGAGCGCCTTACTCCTGCGTTTTCGCTCCAGCCTGCGCTGCCGCTTCTCCTCGCGTCGCCGCGCCTCCTCGGCCTCCTGGTGCTGCCGGCACTTGTGGAAATTCTCCACCACCACGCCCACAAACATGTTGAGCACGAAGAAGCTGACGATGAGCAGGAAGGAGATGAAGTACAGCAGCATCCAGGGGTTGTGGTTGGGCACGGGCTGCGGCACACAAGCGACTCGTGGGTCCCCGCCCGCCTCTTCAAAAACGCTGCGCTCCGGGCTCGGAGCCCGGCTGGAGATTCTGAGGCGCAACAGCCTCTTGGGCAGAGGTCCCTTGAGACGTCCTGCGCGCAGGGCACGGTGGGTCCCCGCGGGGGGCCGGGGCTGCCCCCAACCCCGTACCTGCTGGTCTACACCCACGGCGTCCAGCCCATCGTACATGATGTTCACCCAGCCGTCCTTGGATGACAGCACGAACAGGGACATAGCGCCTGCAGGGTCAGACACGGCCGGTCACCCAGCGCTCCGTCCACCGAGAGGCACCCGGGGCCGCCGACCCCGCTGAGACGGTTCCCGTTTCCCAGAGGAGGCGCCAGCTGGCCCGCCCGCCCCCTCCCCCCCGCCCACCTGGCCCAGGTTGTCGAAGTTGGCCTTGCGCCGCACCCAGCGGTAGTGCGCCGCCCGGCACTCGGCCTTGGTGGAGATGTTCCTGGTGTCGGCGCCTTCGCAGTAATAAAACTTCCCTTTGAAAAGCTGACCAGGGTGCGGAGGTCACCGCGGGCCGAGGCTGTGCCCCGGCCCACCAGACCCGTCCGACCCCTCTCCGGGCTGCCGGACTGCTGCGGACCGCAGACCACCGGGCGGCGGCGGGACACCGCGGGCAAGCGGGCGCGCACCTGCACCCCCAGGATGCCGAAGATGATGAAGAAGGCGCAGCAAATGAGGACGATGTTCCCGATGGGCCTGAGCGACGAGATCAGGGTCTCCACCACCAACTTGAGGCCCGGAGCGCGACCCTGGAGCCGGAGCACAGGCACGTCCCTGATCCCAGCCCGGCCGCCCAGGCCCCACCTCCGCCGCCCGCCCCTGCACGACCCGCCCCGCCCGCCCACCGCAGGGCAGCGTCGCAGCAGCGCGCCGCAGCACAGGATGCCCAGGATCTTGGCGCCCCGGCTGAGCCATGGCAACAGCGATGTCGACCAGGGACACCAGGACCAGCAGCCCGTCCAGCACATTCCAGCTGCTCTGCAGGTAGGCGTGATCGCCAGAGCAGGCCCAGAGCCACCACCTGGGAGCGCAGAGGGGAGGAGCCCAGATGGGTGGGGGTGGGGCAGACACAGGAAGGTAGGGGCTGCCGGGTGGGACGGGGCTGCTCCCGGGCCTGCCGTTACCTTCACCATCATCTCGGCCCACGAGATCGCCGTGAAGATGTAGTTGGACACGCTGAGAAAGGCA
>NW_024424452.1:38069585-38096729 GCF_017311325.1 Ursus maritimus
AGGGTGCACGGAGGCAGGGTACTGGGCCTGGGCCCTGGAGCCCGGCGGCAGCGGGGAAAGACGGGCGGGCGCCTACCGCGGGCGATGCGGAGCACACGCATGATGCGGATGATGGTGGGGTTGATGGGCAAGGCCGCGTTCATCTCGATCTCCTCCAGCGTGATGCCCATGATGGACAGCAGCACGATGGCCAGGTCCAGCTGGTTCCACCTGGGGGTGGCAGGCGGGCTGAGCGCCCCGGGCACGCCCCACGCAGGCCCGCCCCGGGGGAGGAGAGCTGCGGCGCTCACCCACCCCACCCCGAGGGTCCTCCGCGCCCCGCGTCCGCCCCGCGCACCTGTCCCTGAAGAACCTCCGGAACCCAAAAGCCACCAGCTTCAGCGCAGCCTCGAAGACGAAGACGACGGTGAACACGTAGTTACAGTACTTGAGCGCCTCGTCCAGCGACTGCGAGCAGACCGTCAAGCTGCGGGGGCCGCCCGCAGCGCCCGCCCCGCCTCCCTGCTGCACGCGGCGCCGTGCCAGGCCTGCAAGGAGCGGCCTGGGGGTACCTGGTGGTTCTCTGAGCCCTCAGTGGGGGGCACCTGACCCCCACCCACAGCCCGGGGGGGGGGCCACACCAGACCCGGCTGAAACCACTCCCTTCCTCTGCGGGGGGACAAGGGCGTCCCTTCTCCAAAACACGGTGGGTGTGCAGATACAAGGGGAGCAAGATACAACGCGAACCACCTTCCACCTGCCGCCTCCAGCCCAGCTTGCTCCTGGGCAGCTGAACGCAGGATGTTCCCGCCGCCAGGGTTTCCAGACTGAACCACTGTGGGGAGGGTCTCCAGGCCAGGGAGCCCTGGGAGTTCCACCCGTTTTAAAAAAAAAGGTGCTTTGCTCAAACCGCACTCCACGCACCCGTAAACCCCAGTGAAGGCTTGACAGGCCGCAGACCGGGATCCCCAGCTCTGATCCGGGCCACCGCGAGTGCCAGACCCACCTAGGGCCCCCGGAGCTTGTGTCCCCGTAGCCCGTCCTGGGAGGCAGGCTGGGCGGGCATCCTGGGCGCTGAGCCCCACCTTGGGCTGGTTATAGTGCTCCATGGACATGGTGATGACGTTGAGGCCGATGATAAAGGTGATGAAGAGGTCCAGGTAGTGGCTGGTGCACAGTGAGTGGATGGAGCGGCGGGTGGGCGAGTAGTCTGCGTAGTAGGGCCGGCGCTGGGCCTCTGCAGGGAGAGAAGTCCGTGAGCTGGGGCGGGCTGCCTGTGCCCTGGGGGCACTGGGATGTCCCTGACCTCTGCGGGAGAGCTGCAGCATGGGGACTGCTGGGAGGGCCCTGGGCTTGACACGGGGTTCGCCGGAGCCTGGAGGAAGAATTTCTCCCACGAGTGGGGAGGGCACGCCTGAGTCCAGCTCCTACTGCTGGCTGGAACCACAGGCTGGGGGGTGGTCGAGGGGAGCAGATCGCCATCTGATCTCCTGGGGCCCTGACCCCAGGCTGGAGCAGTCAGGCCAGGCAGCTGAGAACCACCTGGGCTCTGCCGGTCCCCATCCTGACCCACCCAAGCTGGCCCTTGTGGTCCACTGTCCCGGAGCTCACGTCAGGGTGCAGACACCTTGATGATGAAGGAGCAGATGGGGGCCTTCCTGGGGGCAGGACCAGTCCTGTCCCTAGCCCCAGCGGAGCAGGCCTGCCATCTCAGTCTGGCACATGAGCTGCCCCGGTCACCAAGCCCACAGTGTCTCCCTCCTTGTCCTCCAAGAGCCAGTGGCCACTGCCCATCGTCGGGGCTCTGCCGGCCTCCATCCAACTGACACTGATGGCCATGACCCAAGAGCTTCTGTGCCCCGCATAGTTCTTTCCTGCACTAAACGTTCTGTCTGCAACCCCTCTAGAGCTTGTGAAAGTCCACTGAGCACTGGGTGAAGGCACAGCTACCACCACTGGAATCAGAAAACGCCTGGGCCACAGAAGCCCACGTAGGCAGTGCCCAGGGTGGCAAGAGCTATGGCTGCCCCGGATGGATGGCCCAGGGCCTGGGAGGGCAGGGGCTGATGGGAACCAACCCCTCCCTGGGACCCTCATGCCCCTGTGCTAGCGTGCAGTCACTAGAGAGCTTGGCTCAGCTCGTAAAGCCAAAGCGGCAGTCAGGCCAGAGCTGAGGACGCAGAGCAGCCACAAACGAGGTGTCCCAGAACGCAGCAGCCATGCACGCAGCCGCCATGCACGCAGCCAGGCAGAGGGACACACCCGAGCTTGGAGGCAGCAGCACTGACACCTGGCAGGGGAGCCAGCAAATCCTCTCCCCTCCCACAGACGCCTGGTGCCCCCCGCCCCCAGCCAACCCGTGCCCACCTGGCAAGGGACCCCAGCAGGCCTGGCACCAGCCTGCAACGTCCACCCCGCCCCACGGCAGCCACAGAGGAACCGAGGCCTGGCCAGCCCACAACCCCATGCGCTGGCTGGCAGAAGCGGGGGGCTAAGACATGCAGGGCGGGGGTGGGGCAGATACCTGGGCTGGGGAAAGTGCCTGGAAAGACAAGGAGATGATCTGAGCTGGCCTCGGTGGGGTGGGGCAAGAACACTCCCACGCGGGGCAGGGTGGGTGGGGACGCTTGGCACGCCCCCTCCTGGAAGGAGCCCTGTCTAACTCTGACGGTTTTGCTTGCTCTTCCCGAGGCCTGAGAACTCTCACGGGGGTGAACCTGACCCTACAGCGGTGGGCGGTGAAAACTGGGGATCTCGTTCGCGTCCTGTGCTGCTTGGGAGGAGACCCCCACCTCCTGCCACGCGGCCCTCCCCTGTCCTGGCCCCTCCTCGGGAGGCCCGGCCCCTGTGCAGGCCGCCTGGGACGGGCTGGAGGCAGGGGACTCCACCCCGCCGCACACGGAGGTGCTGCCTGGACGCCCACCACACCCGCGGGCGAGGGAGACCCGGGCCAGATGCCTCTGGGCTGCCGCCCGGGTCCCACAGGCATGGCTCGCGCAGGTGGAAGGGGCCGCCCGCCACCGCCGCCACCAGGAGCGCCTTACTCCTGCGTTTTCGCTCCAGCCTGCGCTGCCGCTTCTCCTCGCGTCGCCGCGCCTCCTCGGCCTCCTGGTGCTGCCGGCACTTGTGGAAATTCTCCACCACCACGCCCACAAACATGTTGAGCACGAAGAAGCTGACGATGAGCAGGAAGGAGATGAAGTACAGCAGCATCCAGGGGTTGTGGTTGGGCACGGGCTGCGGCACACAAGCGACACGTGGGTCCCCGCCCCGCCTCTTCCAAGAACGCTGCGCTCCGGGCTCGGAGCCCGGCTGGAGATTCTGAGGCCGCAACAGCCTCTTGGGCAGAGGTCCCTTGAGACGTCCTGCGCGCAGGGCACGGTGGGTCCCCGCGGGGGGCCGGGGCTGCCCCCACCCCCGTACCTGCTGGTCTACACCCACGGCGTCCAGCCCATCGTACATGATGTTCACCCAGCCGTCCTTGGATGACAGCACGAACAGGGACATGAGCGCCTGCAGGGTCAGAACACGGCCGGTCACCCAACGGCTCCGTCCACCGAGAGGCACCCGGGGGCCCGCACGACCCCCGCTGAAGACCGGGTTCCCGTTTCCCCAGAGGAGGGGCGCCAGCTGGCCCGCCCGCCCCCTCCCCCGCCACGCCCACCTGGCCCAGGTTGTCGAAGTTGTACTTGCGCCGCACCCAGCGGTAGTGCGCCGCCCGGCACTCGGCCTTGGTGGAGATGTTCCTGGTGTCGGCGCCTTCGCAGTAATAAAACTTCCCTTTGAAAAGCTGACCAGGGTGCGGAGGTCACCCCGCGGGCCCGGGGCTGTGCCCCCGGCCCACCAGACCCGTCCCCGCACGACCCTCTCCGGGCTGCCGGACTGCTGCGGACCGCAGACCACCGGGCGGCGGCCGGGACACCGGCGGGCAAGCGGGGCGCGCACCTGCACCCCCAGGATGCCGAAGATGATGAAGAAGGCGCAGCAAATGAGGACGATGTTCCCGATGGGCCTGAGCGACGAGATCAGGGTCTCCACCACCAACTTGAGGCCCGGAGCGCGGCTGATGACCCTGGACGCGGAGCACAGGCACGTCCCTGATCCCAGCCCGGCCGCCCAGGCCCCACCTCCGCCGCCCCGCCCCTGCACGACCCCGCCCCGCCCCGCCCACCGCAGGGGCCGCAGCGTCCGCAGCAGCCGCAGCACGCGCAGGATGCCCAGGATCTTGGCGCCCCCGGCTGAGGCCATGGCAACGACGATGTCGACCAGGGACACCAGGACCAGCAGCCCGTCCAGCACATTCCAGCTGCTCTGCAGGTAGGCGTGATCGCCAGAGACCAGGCCCAGAGCCACCACCTGGGAGGCGCAGAGGGGAGGAGCCCAGATGGGTGGGGGTGGGGCAGACACAGGAGGTAGGGGCTGCCGGGTGGGACGGGGCTGCTCCCGGGCCTGCCGTTACCTTCACCATCATCTCGACCACGAAGATCGCCGTGAAGATGTAGTTGGACACGCTGAGGAAGACGCGCTCCTGCAAGCACAGGGCGGTGGGAGGGGCCGGCCGCGCCCCTTGACCCGCCCCCACGCCCCGACCCCCGCCCCGGGGCGAAAGGGCGCCTCACGGTGCTGCCCGGGTCGATGTCGGGCCTCTCCAGTGCGATGGTGATACAGTTGAGGAAGATGAAGACCAGGACCACATGATCGAACATCTTGTGAGCAATGACCTTCCGGCAGGAGACCCGGAACCTGGACGGCGGGGTGGGGCGCGGGGACACTGACCACCGGCGCTGAACGCAGGGGCTCGGAGGGCGGAGTCGGCCCCATGCAGGCCCGCTCCCTGCCCGGGTGCCCCTCACCTGTTCTGTGGAGAGAAGAGGTACAGGGCCCAGGGCTCGCGGCTGCGACACCACGCGGGCTTGTAGGGTTCCAGCACCTTGCGCAGCCGCAGACAGCAACTCTGAGGAGGGAGGGTCGGTGCAGGTCCTCAGGGCCCCTCCGGGCCACCCAGCCCTGGGACTCCCAGCCGTCCCAGCCTCAGCCTCCCCACCCTGGCACTGACAAAGACTCATCCTGGGAGTCCATGGGGACACCCCCCCTCCCCAAGCCAACCCCCCTTGTGCAGAGCTGCCCTGTCCTGCTCTCCTCTCCACTGAGGAGCTCCCCCGGCCAGAGGCTGGGTCCACCCTGGGGCTAACTGGCTTCGGCACTCCCCGTGGATGAGCTAGGGCCACGTGGCCTGTGGCTCAGCCTGTCCTGCTGCCCCTGCCCCCGGCAAGGGATGCAGGAGACCCCACACATGACATGGCCCCAGTCCCTGCCTCCAGTTCTGCTATGGGGGCCGAGTCCACGCCAGGAAGGAGGCCCAGGGATGGGCCTGCACTCACATCCTCCATGTCGTCGTCAAACTCGGCCAGGTCCTCCTTGTGGCTGTCGATGCGCAAGAAGAACTCGGGGGGCAGGGCCAGCACCTGCCCGTTGCAGTCATGGAACTTGGCCGGCCGCAGGGGACGCAGGTCCAGGGCGCCACGGTGGTCCAGGGACTCGGCACGCCGCAGTGGGACCGGGCGTGGCCCCGGCGAGGCCCCTGACCCGGGCCTGCCGTCCTCCGCCTCCTCGTCCGTGCTACCCTTGCCCTCCCCGGACAGCAGAGACTCACGCTCCCCGCACTGGCTCCGCCGCTTGAGGCTGGGTGCGCGGCCCAGGCTGTTCCAGCTTGAGCGCCGGCTGCTCCAGGCACTGTTGGGGCCCCAGTGGGCACACGGCGAGCTTCGGAGGCTGGACTGTGTGGGGGGTGAGGAGTGAGCAGAGCCAGCCCCCAAGGGCCCCCAGGTGCCCTTCCTGACCAGTGGCATGGCTGTGGACACCGTGGGCGGCATGTGCATGGGACACCTCCTTCACTGGGCAGACAAGCCTACTAGGGAGCGGCCAGCGACAGGGCACTTCTGCGGCGCGCCTGGGGCACCAAGCCCGTCCCCAGCAAGTTAGAGACGCAGGCAGCGAGTGTCCGAGGGCCGAGCTGGGCTGCGGCCGGTCACCCATGGCCACTGTGGGCTGGAGGGCAGACACGGGTGCTTATCCACAAGCCTGGGGCAGGCTCGGGCCAGGCGTCCTCAGACCCCAGTCTAGCGGCTCAGGTCCTAACTGGCAGCGTCTAGCACTGGCAAAGACAAACCGAGCTGCTGTCTCAGGAGAGCGATTTGTCTCTGTGGCCTCGTTCTCTAGGCTGTCACTCACTCGGCCTTTTGGGGCCAGCATGGCTGGGCTTCCCCCCGCTACACTGCCCGTCCCCCCTCGGTCCCCAGAAGCCGGCCTGGATGCATCTGGTTGCCACACTGCTCGGCCGTGGCTTCTCTGGTACAGACACACGGTGCCCCGCGTCCCTGTCTGCACCCCCCGCCCACCCCAGCTTCCCCTCAGCGGTGAGCTTCTCCCACTCGGCCCACTGTCCCCGCTTTCGGAAGTGGCCGCGGGCCATGCCATGGGGACACCCCCCCTCCCCAAGCCAACCCCCCTTGTGCAGAGCTGCCCTGCCCTGCAAGCAGCATCTCCCGGGTCCGCGCGGAAAGCCCCGTGGCTCCCGCTTTGTGGGACGCCCGCCCGGCTTCTGTCGTGGGTCACCTTTCCGCCGTCCCTTCTGTTTCTCCTTTGATGTACGCTCTGTGCTCTGCCAGCTTTTACCTTTTATTTCCATTTGGAAGACAGACCCCCTGCCTGACGTTCCGCTGGAGAGGCAGGGGCCACGCGCTCCCACGTCTGCTCTACTTAAGCTTCTCCTGCAAGAGCAGCTGCTCCCAACTCCGCTTACGGAAACCCAGAGCGCTGTCTCCTGCACTTGGGGACGGGGATGTGTGTGGTGTGACTGGGGAGCGTGCAGAACCCACACTCGTCCTTGGAGAGGCCACAAGTACCCGGGAAAGTGAGGTGCCCTGAGGCCGGTGCAGGGAAGGATTCTTACCAGCGACTTCTGGTCGCCCAGCTGGGGGTCCACAGAGCTGCTGCTGCCACGCCGTGAGTCCAGGAGGCCCGGGGCCGGGTCCAGGTGTGGGGAGCTCTTGGGGGTGGGCATGGGCGTGGCCGCCGTGCGCATGATGAGGGGAGGGGGCAGGCTGCCTCGGCCCTCCAGGTGCCCGTTGGGCGTCACCGCCAGTGAGTACATCTTCATTTCTGGAGGCAGAAGGGGGAGGCTGCACCTGCATGGCTTCGGGGAAGGGAATCCGCTGGCCCGGAACCTCCCCACGGGAGTCCCAGCTGTCCCAAGGCGGGGCGGTCAGTGCCACCGCCAGCCCCACGGCCTCGCTCACCTGTGGCCCGGAGATCTCGGAACTTGTCAAAATCCTCCTCCAAGCGCGTGGATGCCTTGTCTTCGTCCGTGTCGGATCTGGTGGCATCCCCCTGTGCCCCGCAGGGCAGGAGACACGCTTGAGGCTCCCCCAGGCGGGAGCCATCTGTACCCAGGCCCCCGGCAGCCTCCCCAGGGAGGCTCGGCCTCGAAGTTACCGCCAGGGGCAGGGGCGGTGGCTGCAGGATGGAGGAACCCACCCTCCGTGTGGCAGTCTGGGCGGGACCCCATCTCTCACCTCTGCCTGGAAGCCCTCCACCAGGATGGCCACCAGCAGGTTGAAGAGCACGTAGTTGCCGAAGGTCATCAGCGCCACGAAGTAGAGGGCGGCCCAGGATGAGGTGGAGGCCATGCCGTTGTAGAGCACGACATTCCAGTCCTCCTGGGTGAGAATCTGGGGAGATGGGCCGTGAGGCAGAGTGTGCCCCAGACCGGGGGAGAGGGGGCGCCGGCCAGCCCGGGGCGGGGCAGGGGCTCTGCCTCACGGCCTCTCCACCGCATTGGCCTCAGACAGGCCGAGGCACACACTCTGGGGCTTCTTGGAGCAGGACGGTGGTTCTCCAGGGACCGCCATGCCCATCGGGGGATGCCTGCCAGGCTGTACCTGGAACACGGTGACGATGGCCCACAGCAAGGAGTCAAAATTCTTCCTGTCGGGGACCGTGTCTCCGGTGTCTGTCGTCAGGCTGAACTTGCAGCCAAACAGGTGCATGCCCAGGATGCTGAGGACAGGTCAGGGGTGCGTGAATTCGGGGAGGGGTGCGGGGAAGCGGGCAGCAGGTCACCTCCCACAGACAGCTCTACCATGGCTTCCCCACTGGCCCGGACCGCAGCCTTCCGGTTTACGGGGTCTGGTCCTGCCGCCCACGGCCCAGCTTTCCAAACGGTCGGTGGCAAGACTGAGGCTGGGGTGGGAGGGACCCGGGGTGCCTGTGTCACTCGGCTTCCCTGGGCCGTCCTCTGCCCCAGCCCATCCTTGAGGCTTGACCCCAGGCCAGGCTGGCTACCAGCAGGCACTCGGCACATTCCAGCTGAAGCTGTGGACCCGGGCCTGGCTGCCCCCACCCCTTCTCTGTTCTCCTCGGGGCACCGTCCCTGACCCATCCATCTGGGGGCCCGTCCCATCTCCCCATTCAGCTGTAAGCCTGCAGGGCGGAGACCGGCCTGGAGTCCTGGCACCTGGCCCGGAGTGCGGACGGTGCCAGCCAGTGACGCGAGCACGGGGCCGTCCGAGCTGCAGCCTCTGCAGACGCCTGGGGGCCCACGACCCCAGCCCCGGAGGACGGGGCGGGCAGCGGGAGGGGCCCTCCTCTGCCCGAGGGCAGGCAGCAGCTGCGCCCACCTGAAGATGAAGATGAAGAGCATGAGCAGCATGCAGAAGGTGGCCACGTTGTCCATGGTCTTCATGAGCACCACGAGCTGGCGGCGGAGCGCAGGCATGAAACGCACCAGCTTCAGCACCCGCAGCAGCCGGAAGGTCCGCAGCACCGACAGCCCGCCGTCCGCCTGCCCGATGATCTCCCAGACGCTGCAGGCCGGGCCGGGCGTCAGCAGGGGCTGTCCTCCTCCCAAAGCGGGGGTGCGGCCGGAGCCACCGCGGCCCGCCTCGACCCCGTGGCCATGTCCAGGCACCCAGGGGGCTGAGGACCAAGGCGGTACCGCCAAAGCCTCCCAGTTAACCACTGTCCCCCAGAAGCTGCCGGAATGCGGGCTCTGGCCTTCCCTGTGCCTTTTGGGGATGGCTGTGCCTACCCTCCTCCCTGCCTGGGGGGGTGGGCGGACTCCGAGGGCCCTGCTTCCTCCCCGGGGACAGTGACCCCAGATTCTCCTATTCCTTCCTGTGTTGATTTGGCCACAGCAGACACCCCAGAGGCGAGCTGGCCTTCCTCGCAGGGGCTGAGGCCTAAGCGACCTCCAGCCAGTGACTGGGTGCCTACTCTGTTCCTGCAGGGAACAGCTCCCCTGTGTTCTAGAAACTTCTGAGATGCAGTGGACTGCAAGTAGCTGGGAGAGGGGAGGGACCGGGTCCCAGTGACAGCCTGTCTCTGACTGGGGCTCAGCTCTCTGGGGGGCGTCGGCCTGACCCTGGAGCCCCCCAGGCCCCGCGGGAGACGGTGGACCACCTGATGACCACGATGATGCCGTCGAAGATGTTGTAGGGGTTGCGGATGTAGCCCAGCGGGCCACAGGCCAGCAGCTTCAACAGCATCTCCAGGGCAAACATGCTGGTGAACACGATGTTGCTGATCTCCAGGGCGCTGGTCAGCTCGTCCGGCTGCGGGCGGCGGGGAGGCCGTCAGTGCCCCCTGCGGCTCCACCCCGCCAGGGACGCGGGCTCACTGCCCCGGGGAATCCAAGAGCAGGTAAGGCTACACGGAGGCAGCCATTCAGAAGCGACCTAACCGGCTGCCGTCTGGAGGAGACGGACCACAGCCCGCCCGGCGCTCCCGCCCTGGCTGTCCCCGGCTCCCCGGCCCTGCCAGACTCGCCCAGCAGCACGTCTGAGCACCGCGGCCACTGCAAGCCACGGGAACTGGGCCTGGAGCATTTGCTCCCGGATTCCAGGGTGGGCACGGGGGAGCCCGGGGTGCAGACGGCCCAGGTGCCGCCTCTGATCCCTGCTGGCCTCACCCGCCCCTTCCTGGTGGCAGAGGTTCCAGGGGATTTCTTACTGGGGACATGCTGACTCACCCGTGTGTGTCTGCACGTGTGCACACCCATGCTAGTGTAACATTTCCCCATGCGTGTGCACACCCGAGCGCTTGCCAACATGTGACCTGCTGTGTGCACACATGTGTTCCTGTCCACGCGCACGCATGCCAGCACGTGCGCACCTGCGTTGGCAAGCTTTTCACGTATGCACACGTACGTGACAGTACATGAGAACGTGTGTGCGTGCACACGTGTGTATGTGTGCGGCAGCTCTTCCTCACCAGGGACTCCCCTGAAGCCTCCCCATGTCCCTGCCCGGGCTCCCCCCCGAGAAAAAGACTCCCCACACAGGGTCTGCTGAGGCTACCACTGCTCGGATTTTCCCCCGATTCTTTAAGAATAAAAAAATTGCTTATCGGCCAGAAAAGCACCAAGAGTGGGACACAAAAAACTCCCATTTGGTCACCAAAAGTGAGCTGGCCTGGTCCCTGGAGAGGACCCCTCTCCTTGCCAAATCTGGCTGCTGCCCTCCCTGCTGTGGTCCCAGTCCAGGGCAGGGGCCGGGGAGGCCCCGTGTGCACAGTCGACAGCTTCCACGGCTGCTGGGGGACCGGACACGACACCACTGCCTCCTCCTGGAGGCCACTCCCCACTCCAGCCTTTTGTGGCCACCAAGGAGCATCCAGTGGACACGACCAGTGGTCCTGGCTCTTGTAAAGGAAGCCTCCTCTGTAAGAGTTAAGCCAGGGGCATCCCACCCTCAGAAGCGCCACTGGGAGGCCTGGTGGATGCCCTCGGCCCCTGCTGCCTCTAGATCCCTGCTGGCCGCCTCGGACCCCACATGGGGGAAGAGCCTTCCCACGGGAAGCACGGCGTGTCTCTGTGTTCACTACCTGACAGACACCAGCCCAAGAAGGAGACTCGAGCATCTGCTGAGTGACGTACAAAATCCTCCCGCGGCAGACCGCATGCACTCCGACCCCGCCCCTGGCCCCACCCCCCAGGAGCCCATCAGCGGGGCCCCACGGGAGGGAGGACGGGCTCCCCGAGGGTCGTGCTGGCCCCGCCCCCACCCTCACCTGCTCATGGTACTCGACGCCCATGCTCAGCGTGTTGGTGAGGATGGCCACCATGATGCCGCGGTTGAAGTACTTGCTGTCCACGATCCGGCACAGCTTGCCACTGAAGGTGGCCCAGACGTGGCCGAGCCCACCCTGCTCGCCCGGGGCCGCCCGCCGCTGCGCCCGTGGCCGTGCACCGCCCTGGCCTGCCGTGTCTGCCGCCGGGGGGGACCGCATGGTGTCGCGGCGGTCCCCGTGCCGCACGTCCTGTGTGAACTCATACACCGCGTTGCCTTCCGAGCCTCCGCTCTCGGAGTCGCTGAGCTCGAAGTCGGGGTCGTCCAGGGCGCTGGCGCAATACGGACAGTTCTTCAGCTCGCAGGTCAGCGTGCCCGCCTGGGGGCTGGGAAGGGGGCAGGGCACGCTCAGGCCCGACAGGCGGCTGGGGGCCCGGCCCAGTCCTGCAGGGAGAAGGGCACAGGCGGGGTCAGGCCACAGCCCAGCGGAGGCTCCCGTGGGGTAAACGGTGCTCGCCGCACACGCGGGGCAGACACACGTCATCTGCCAGCAGCTGCGCCATCCCCGGACATGGAACGCGAGCCCCTTTCTCGTACCCACGTTCGACAGGTGGAACTAACTTCGACGTTCTACCTGATCCCATGTGTTTGAACCATCATCGCTCTGACACGAGAGAGACACAAAAATCACCCAGGAACCACCATACACCGTTCTCTCGTGCGCAGTCTCTGGAGCCAGAGGCGTGTCTCACACCAACAGCACGCCGTGGCCTCAGCGCGCCACAGCTCCAGGGCCCTACGGAGCAGGCCGGGCTGGACGTGCACACTCATGGTGTGCCGGCTCACACACACCCCAGACACGCCGTGGCCCGCGCCCCTGCACACAGCAGCTGGGAAGGCCTCACGGTCTGCGTGGGACCCGGCGTCCCTGACTGCCTGTCTGAGGGGGTGCAGCTGAGTCCCAGCTGGGAGGGACCATGAGTACATCGGGGAACACCCTGGCCCTTTCCAGACCCTCAGGGGCTCTGTGACCTCAGTTTTACTCTCCCCACCTCCTGCCCCAGCATCCCCACCTAGAAAGGGGACCAGCCAGTCCACCAAAGTAGCCAGTCACAGACGTGGCCGTGTAGTCTCTCTCAGGGCCAGGTGGGGCAACGGGACACAAGCCTAGAGATCACGGGGCTCGTTGGTCTTGGAATTCTCGTGTCCTAGCTGGCAGAGGCGTGGGTTGCCCTTGCACTGGGGCTGCTTGGGGCTTGCTAGAGGGTGAAAGGAGCCCCAAAGCCCTCTCTCCGGGCTGGCACCGCCAGAGCCCAAGATGCCCGGGCCCCTCCCACTCCCTTCTTATGGGGCTCAAAAGGAGACAGGAAAAAGCTGGGCTCATCAAAGTACCCAGGGCCTCCCTGGGGAACACACAGGCGGCAAAGACATCCCAAGAGTCCTGTTTCTTCATGGCTCACCCAGCCCAGGTCCCACCTCCTCTCCACGGGTGGGGGCAGGGTTCTTACCGTGTTCCCCGACCAAATGCTGGATCTTTTCGTAGGGATCAGCGCCCCTCAGGCTCAGGGGGCTGTGCTCTCCGGCGCCTGGAGGCCCGCTGGCCCGCTTCCCCTTGGGCCCGGGGCTGGTGCCGCCTTTGCTGCCCCCTGCGGACGAGGGCAGGATGGTGGGGTAGTTCATGGCACCCAGCCCCGTGGCCAGTTTGAGGCTGGCGGCAGCCGCGGCCGCGGTGTGTGCCACCCGGGCCCTCTCCTGCGGCCCCTCCACGTGGCAGTCTGCGTGGTACACGCTGTGCACCGACTCGGCATCAGGGGGCTCACGGCCTGGCAAGGGTGGCGAGGGCAAGGTCCCGGCCCGCACCAGCCTGGTGTCCCCAGGCCCGGGCTCGGGGCCGGGCCGGCGCGGGCTGCCATGGCTGAAATGGTAGTGGTGGTGGTGGTGGTGGTGGTGGTGGTAGACCAGGTGGTGGACGGAGGCGGCGTGCCTCCCCGCCCGCCTCGGCCGGCGCCCGGGGCCCTGGCCGTGCAGGGCGCCGCTGGGGTCCACCTTCTTGCGCCAACGGCTCTGCCAGCGCGCGTAGAGGCGCAGGCTCCGCCTCTTGACCTTGCGGCAGATGTGGCCCATGTACTTGAGCAGCTCCTCGTAGCAGCTGCCCGGCTCCGAGAAGCTGGCCAGCGTGCTGTCGTTGGACAGGTAGCGCGCGCGCTGCTCCCGCATGAGCTGGTTCTCGCGCTGCTTGGTCTCCGAGAACTGCGTGGCGATCACCACCAGGCACAGGTTGATCATGAAGAAGGAGCCCACCTGCGGCGGGCGGGCAGCGGTGACCTCCTGCGGCCGGCCGCGACCGGGGAGGCAGGGAAGAGGGGCGCGGGCTGTCAGGGTTGGGTAGGGCAGGCAGCCGGGGCGGGGGGCGGCTTCTACACGTCAGTGACCACCTCCCCGAGGGAGCACTGAGCCCTCCTACGTGCTGCCTGCTCTCGGGGCCACGGACACAGCCAGGAGTGCAGCCGGTGTGGGCACCCCATGACGGTGGGATCCCCGCGACGCCGAGCCCCAGCACCCGCCCCGGGCGGCTCGGAGCAAGTGCTCCCTGTCCATCTGGACGGCCCACGTGGGGACGGGTGGGGTCACGTGGGGCGGGGGTTGCGGGAAGACCCGCCTCCATCATCTGTATGGCTCACCCCCTCCTTGCAGGGCAGACCTTCCCAAACCCCTCAGCTTCATTTCCTCCAAGCGGGGTCACCACACAGCACACTGCTCTGCTCCGTGCTGTGGTCAGAGACGAGGAGGCAGGACGCCCGCCTGTCTCTGTTCACAGCAGGGTCCACGCAGACCCTGCCCGTGACACCCCCGTGTCTGGAGGCCTACGTGCACTGTGGAGGGCTGTGCCTGGTGGGGACACCTACACTAGAGAGAGCCGTGCCTTTGGAGCAACCTGTTCCGAGGACGGCTGTGTCCGCAGGCCCGGGAACACTGGGGGGGGCTGGGCCGTCGGAGGGCCTGGGGTGCTGCCCGAGGCCTCCTGGAGGTGGGCTCCCCCCACCTACCTCCCGCTAGGGGCCTGGCTCCGCCCCCTGCCCCCCACGGGCAGCCCTGGCTCTCTGCTGCTCAGCACTGCAGCTCAGCCAGCAGCGGAGGCTGGGACGATGTGGTGTCGGGGGGGGGGGGGCAGGACGACGCCCACCGACAGGGACTCTCGGGGTCTGTGGCGGGCTGTTGCGCCGTCAGCGCACCTCCACCCACAAGCACTGGTGGCCGTGAACGCCCCACCCAGCCCCCGGGACTGGCCCGGCGCCCACACTCACGATGATGAGCAGGATGAAGTAGATGAAGTTGTAGAAAGAATGGGCATCCATGACGTAGTACATTATATCCACCCAGCCCTCCAGCGTGATCACCTGGGGGGGCAGGCGGCTGCACACACGACGGCCCCGGGAGGGCACAGGGGCCTCCTCGCCCGCGCCCCCCGCTCCCCTGCGCACGCAGTGCCCCGAGCCCTCAGCCGGAGGCCCGGGACCCACCTGGAAAATGGCGATCCAGGCGTAGCCGATGTTGTCGAAGCTGATGGCGCCGTTGTGGGGGTTGGAGCCGCCCGAGCGGCACACATTGTAATACTGGTTCCAGTTGATGCAGGCGTTGCGGGCGGCGCCTACTGCGCCGTCAGCCTGCGGCTGCCCGTAAGCCTCCCAGCCCAGCGTGCACTCCACGCGCAGCTCCCGGCGGCTGGGGATGTGCGAGCACTTCTGCATGCCGTTGTCTCGGCGCGAGGAGCAGATGAAGGGGTTCTCCTCGCCCTCCTCCGTCTGGTAGTACGGCCGCAGGAAGGTGAGGTTGTTATTTCTGTGGGCGGCCGGGCGGCAGACCGGAGAAACAAAGAAAGTGTGAGATACAGGGTTGGGACAGAGGAACACAAGGAGAAAGACGGGTGGACAGAGACAGTGAAGTGGACATTCACAGAAAGAGAGACAAAAGCACACATCAAAACAAAGATGAGAAACGGAACAGACCCAAGACAGATCCCCAGCTAGGAATATTCTAAGACGGGTGTGTCCCCAGAAGTAGGGCGGGAAGAAGAGAAGCCGGCGGGGGTGGGGCCGGAGGAGAGGAGCCTGGTGGGGGCGGAGCATCTGGGGTGGGGGTGCTGGAGGGGAAGAGCCAGCTGGGGGCGGAGCATCTACGGGCTAGGCTAGAGGGGTGGAGCCTGGTGGGGGCGAGGGGAGAAGCCTGGTGGGGGTGGGGCTGGAAGTGAAGAGCGGGCTGGGGACAGAGCATCTGGGGTGGGGGTGCTGGAGGGGAGAAACCAGCTGGGGGCGGAGCATCTAGGGGCTGGGCTGGAGGGGTGGAGCCTGGTGGGGGTGGGGGCGGAGGGGAGGAGCCTCCTGGAGGCAGACCAGCTGGGGGCAGAGCAGCTAGGGGCTGGGTTGGAGGGGAGGAGTCTGATGGGGGCGGAGCACCTAGGGGCGGGGCTGGAGGGGTGGAGCCTGGTGAGGACACGCAGGCCGCAAGACCCCTTAGGTGTCCCCCCCCCGCCCCGCCCCACTCCCCGCACCTGGCAAAGGTGCTGTCCAGGAAGCAGCGGTTACGAAGCAGGCCGGCCCACAGCTGTACGCCCACGATGCCGAAGATGAAGAAGACGAAGAAGCAGAGCAGGAGAACATTCCCCAGCATGGGCAACGTGTCCAGCAGCAACGTGACCAAGATCCGCATGCCTGCAGGGCCGGGGAAGAAGTCAGCGCAGCGGAGCCCTCCCAGGGCCTCCTCTAGCCCCCCACCCCACTGGTGGGCCCTGAGCCCTCCCGTGTTCTGGCTATCAGCAACTCTGGGGGGACCTGCATTGGGTCCCCACACATTCGGCAGGCCCTGAGGGCCAGTGACGCCTGTGGACCAGACCTACATAAAGGAGAGCAAGACTGTGGGCCTAGAAGGTCTCTGGGCTGGTGGAGTCCAACAGCCCCAGCCTCAGGGCCCGCCAGGAGCTCAGGCTTTGGGGTGGGGGTTCAGGGAGCATTTCTCCCCATGCCCTGCATGAATCACACTGGAGAGCCCTGCACTGGAGGGAGGGACCCCCAGGAAGGGGGCGGTTTTCTGAGAAACACTTTTGAAGCCCTGTGCCTGGGGGCTGGATGAACGCAAATTAATGTGGGAGTGGGTCAGCCAAGCCCTATGTGGCCCCCACTGACCTGGGCCTATCCCCTCCCAGACCTCAGCAAGGATGCCTCCTTTCCCCAAACAAGCAAGAGCAGGGCTAAGGCAGCAAACTGCACGCTGGGCCAGGGGGTAGGGGGCAGGTGCCGAGGCCTCTGGGAGCAGTGCCCCGGGCAAATGGCAGAACAGGCCCCTGGGGTCACAGGGGGCGAGCCACAGCCAGGAGCGGCACTGAAGTGTCAGAAATGGCCAAGAGGAAGATTCATGAGGAATGCACGGATCAGGAAACCCTTGCCCGGGACAGATATCGGCTGGCTCAAAGGGTCAGACACGACCCAGGGGTCAGAGTGAGCCCCAGGCATCCAGGGAGATGCGACCCTAAATGTGACCATTTGGGGTTCCTTACAAGGAACATTCAGGCCTGTCCAGGGCAGACTCCCTGTTTGGGATGGCGGGTGTCCCCAGAGGAGGCCAGGCTGCTGGCGGCAATGCGGGCCACTGCAGACATTTAGGCTGAAAAGTGAACATCTATGGAGATGGGCTGCGTTGCCACCACACTGCGCTCACAGGTGGGCCCAGGTGGGCAGGCAGTGTGTGCGGTGGGGACCGGGCACCGCTGGGAGCCGCACACACCACCTCACCTCACGCGGCCTCTCTGAGGTACCACTAATGAGCGGCTGTGACAGGTGGGAAAATGGAGGCTCAGAGAGGCTCGGTAACTTCCCCAGGCTCACACAGCATCTGAGGCCCGTCTGACCCCTGAGCACAGAGCCAGGTGGGCAGATGGAAAAAAGGCCCAGGGGTCCCACAGCACAGCACACCTCCATGACACCCGCCCTCTGGTGGGGCTGACAAGCCCAGGGAAGAAGTACCCGTCCCTAACGGTGTGCAACTTCTTAGGGGGAGCCGTGGGATGAGCGCTGACTGCTCGGGCCTGGTGCTGAGGACACCAGGACTCGGGCCCAGTGGCTGGGGAGGCTGTGCGCACACGTACGTGGTATCGACACGCGGTACATGCAAACCCGTGCACACACGTGGACGCGGCCCTTAGGAGGTACCACGGGCACTGCCCTCCTGCCCAGGAAAACTAACAGCAGTGAATACTCTGACGATGGAAAAATCCTAAACCAACCCCCGTGTGAGGACAGGCCGCTCTCCAAACACGCAGCCACGGGACTTTCCGGAAGCTTCTCTAGGCTTCCCGGAAGCATCAGATCCCTCTGGAAGAGTTAGGGCCTGAGGTTCCCCAGCATCTGTCAGACAATGAAGCCCCGGGGCCCGTGCAGCCCCCCGTGTTCCCCCCAAATGCTGTGTAGATGGGGAGTCTGAGGTTAGCCCAGCGCACGGGGCGGGGGGGAGCCCAGACCCCGCACAGCCTGCCTGTCACACCCCAACGTGGTCTGGCTTTGCTGTGTGCTCTCCGGAAAAGAAGTGGCCAATCTGCAGGGGCCCGTGGTGAGTGGCAGCAGGCCTGCCCCCCTCCCCCAGGGCTGGGGTCTGGGCTGGGGAGTCCGGAGAGCTCTCCGTAGGGCCGGCAGGACACATCCTGGGGCAGAGGTCACTCACTGGGCACACGGTTGATGGCGCGGAGGGGCCGCAGCACACGCACCGTCCGGATGGCCGAGAGGCTCACGCTGTGTCCGTCCAGCGAGTACTCCATCATGCTGGGGGAGGGGCGGAGGCGTGGAGAAGCTCAGGGGCCGGGCACCGGCCTTCTCCAGGGCACTTTGCCAGCCAAGGCCGGGAGGCCAGGTCTGCGGGCCTCCCTGGGGAACCCCTGGGGCCCCTCCCCGCTCACGGGCCATCTGTGTCTGTCCCGCCACCCCCACCACTGCGGGGCGGTGTCCCGTTCCCCCGCAGAGGCGGCACCGGCCCCCCACCCCAGCCGCTTCCCAACGTTGGTTCCAGCGGACCCCTGCCGAGTGCACCCCCGTTCCTCTCCCTGAGGGGGGCAGGGCTCCCGGCCAGGCTTGGTCAGATAGCTGCCACTGCGGGTACGAGGGTCTCCCGGGCCAGCCCCGGCGCTGGGGGCCAGGGGTTCATACCCCGCCATGACGATAAAGAAATCCAGCCTGTTCCACGTGTCACCCAGGTAGCACCTCTGCCCAAAGAGCCCCAGGGCAATCATCTTGACAATCATCTCCACCGCGAAGAAGGCGAAGATGAAGTCGTCGAAGGCCTGGCAGGAGACAGGGCCTGAGAGCCAGTCCTGCCGGCCGGTCCCCCAGGGGCTGGCCACGGCCAGCAGGCCATCCGCTGCCCCGGCCGCGCCCGGGCCCACCTCCAGGATGCTGCAGCGCTCCGACTGACACCCGACGTCCTCGCAGGGCCGGAACATGCCCAGGGTCACACAGTTGAGCATGATGACCAGCATGCTGATGTGCTCGAACCACGTGCGGCGGGCGCCGAGTTAAGGGTCAACACTGGAGGCTGAGACGCGGGTGCGGGGGAGCGGCAGCCCGGGACCCACCCCCAGCACCCGGTCAGCTGGGCCTGAAGAGGCAGAGCTGCGACCCTGGCCGCTGTGTGCAGCGTCCGCGTGCCCCCGCGCGGGCCCCCAGACAGGGGCTGGAGGACAGCCCATGCCCCTCTGCCAGGCTCCCCCCAACACTGGTGCCCCAAGCTGAGGTCGGACACCCAAGGAGCCATCTCACGGGCTCCATCCAGCTGGGCTCCAGCATGTGCCACAGACGCGCACGCAGTGTGAGGGACTGTGAGGATGGCCCCGCGCTAACCCCCACGTGACTCCAGCAGAACGAGGGTGCCCCGACCACAGCTACCGGGATGAGGGACGAGAACTTCCGATCGGCTCAGCAGCTGGGCGTGGGGACCCGCAGCCCTCCTGAGCACCCATACCAGTAGGGACCCAGGAGGACCCATCCTCGCCCCTCCCCAGCCTCCCAGTGCCAGAGCGGAAGCTGTCCATGGTAACGGCCCCGTCCAGGCATCTCCGGCTGGCGAGAGGGTGTCTGGGGGGGTGGGAGCCCCGGGAGCCGGCTCGGCAGGGAGCGCTGCAGTCCCACACACTGTGCCTCAGGGTCCCTGGTATGGGGACCAGAGCCCACCTCGGACCTCCCGGGAGCAGCCACCAGGTGGCGCCGGGGCTCCATGCAGGGTACATGGCGGCCCGGCCCAGGGTGGCGGTCTCTGCAAAGGGGTGCACCTCATGTCCACACCCTGCTTGGTTCACTAGGGACTCGGGGAGCTCTGTGCTGGGCCGGCTGGGTCAGGCATGAAGAAGGGCCAGGCTGCGTGGGGCAGCTGGGGCTCCATGCAGACCCTGTGGATGCCGATAGGTACCCCTCACAGCCTGGAAGGCTTGGGGGCATTCTGTGCACCCCACACGCCATCCCCACGTCAGGATCCCTGGACCCGTGCCCACCTGTGAGGTGGGCTTTCTGTGGGGCTGNCTGGGCTGCAGAACAGGCAGGAGCCCCAGAATCTGGGGCTGTGGTCAGGGTGCGGGTGAGGCCTGGAAGGCGAACAGGCTCAGAGACAAGGGGCAGGAGGAAGGTTGGGCCCTGTCCTTCATCCTTCGTCCTTCGCAGGGGTGGGGGCAGGGCCAGCGGCACACAGTACAGCCCGGTGCCAGGCCGCCACCACCATTACGTTCCCGCCCAGAGAGCCGTAATCATGGTGAATGGGGTTGGCCGTAACAAGTGCCTGTGCCGTGGTCTGGTGGCGGGGAAACAGACACCAGCTTCCAGCTACAGCAGCACCCGGACCCCAGGCCCCACCCGCAGCGGCCTGGCACACGCGCCTGCTCAGGGGCTGGCTGGGACCGGGGCACCCCTGTGGGGTGGGCGGTGGGGGGCCAGAGAGCTGTGGCTGACGGCTGCACCCACTTGTCCTAGCATGGCTCTATCGGGGCATCTTGGGGGACCCTGCACAGACCCGGTCCCAGGCTGTGTCATGGGAAGCCTCCTGACCTGTGTGTCCCTTAAGTCCTGCAGTGATACCTCTAAGGAGAGAGGTCCGTGCGTGTCACCGCGGGTGGGGTGTTCCCAGTTAAACAGAATGGCTCAGCAGACCCCCCTGCAGGAGACGAACCCCCCACATCCCTACGAGGCACAGCAGGGGAGCAGGAAGTTCCAGATGGGTGACAGTCGGAGGGCAGGTGATGGTCAGACAGTATGAGGGGGGGCATCCCACCCCTGACCCAGACGGACGCAGGTGCATGCTCCCCCATGCCCCGCAGGGAGGCAGCGCACACCCGCCTGGGGCCCCCAGTGTGTGCACCCAGCCAGTGGGGGTGTGGGGGCTGTCTGCCCCTCTCTGTCCCAGCACACCGAGGTCTCCCTGGACTCTGAGTGCTCCCCTCTTCCACTCCTGCAGACGTCCTGCCCCTGCAGGAGTTCTCCAGCCCAGTCGAGCCCTGGCCCCCAGCCCCTCCTGTCCACCGGTATCATTCACACCCACCTGGGACTCTTGTCTCTCCAGCCGGCCGCCCGATTTCTCCCCAGCCTGTGCCCATGCTCACTCAGATCGCCCAGACCAGGGAGAGTGGCCTGGAAAGAAGCCCACCAGCTGCCCTTGAGCCCCAACCATCACTGCTACCCCCCCCCCACTACTTCAAGACACTGAGCCACGCCGTGGTGTGGCCCGTTCTGGGCAGAGCTGGGGGGATGAAAGGGGCAGGTACAGGTATCTCCTGGTCTGGGGGATTCTTGCAGGGCACCTGCCCCAGACCTCAGAGCTGGCATCAGACAAAGCTGAGGACCTCCACCCTCAACAGTGCAGCAGACCTGTCTAAGCCCTGGGCTCCCCCAGGCCAGGATCCACGACACTATTCAGGTCAGGGGCTGGCAGGGGACCCTCACTCCCCAGGACAAGCCATAAACCAGGCCCCCAGCAACTGGAAAGACAGCCCTGCTCGGGGTCCCTGAGCTGGGGTCCTATCTCTACATCTTCCCACACTGCTGACAAGCAGCGCCCACCCACCAACCTTGGCTTCCTCCTGACTGTGCTGGTCCTATGGGCCATGGCCTGCCTGCCCCACCCCTGAGACACGCCCGGCAGACTCAGACCCCCCATGGGGCAGAAGCCCAGCCGGGAGGGCATGAACACAGGTTCATCCAAGAAGTGGGGACACTACTGGGGTGGCTGGGATAACCAAGCTGGTCAGCATGACCCCAGCACCTAGGAAGTTCTCCATCCATCCCCAAGAGCCCTCGCCCACTGGAGTTACTATCCTAATGATACAGCCTCTGTCTCTCCCCCCCCCCCACCCCAGACACACACCTGGGAGGAAAAGATCCTGGGGTCCTGCACCCGGGCCCCAAGACCCTGCCTTAGTCTGTGTAAAGGTGCTCACGAGTACGCACGGACACCCCCGGAGCCGCCCCGCACCTCCTGTCCTGGCCAGGAGCTGCGGAACCACGGGGCTCCAGCGGCCCTGCAGATGACCAGGGGGCTCTCCAGAGACAGGGCCGGCCGGCCCGGGGTCACAGGGCTGGAGCAGGCCCCTCCCATCCCACCTTAGCGGGCACCTGAGGACAGGCCGGGCCAACCAGCTCCTCACCCAGAGCTCAGTGACTTCCGGAGACTTAATTACACACATGGATTTTTGGGTTTTAATTAAAAATCCTTTAGGTTTTGAACTGACTTCTACAAATGAGAGTCGATTTCCACGGTGGGTCCAAGGAACCCGAGGTCTCATGCAGCCAGGACGCAGCAGCCATGCTGGCACGGGGAGGAGCCATGGTGCCATGCAGGGCCCGAGTCCAACGCTGAGTGACGTGGCCTCTGCCACAGGACCCCAGAGCCCCGGGAGGCTGTCTGGCCGCGAGCCCCCTGACCCACATCTTTGACTACCCTGACCCCAGATGATCAAGCTCCTGGAACCTCCCGGGGCCATGGGTGGGCCTGCCCCACCACCCAGGCTGGTGGGGGGGGGCCTCATAAATGACAGCCCCACAGAGGCTTGAGGACAGGTCCCAGAGTCTCCCTCAGCACTGGGAGCAAAGGCGTCTGTTGGGGGACCTCTCTGGCGCCATGCCCACCCTGCGAGCCCACCCTTCCAGCATATTCCCCCCAGCCTGGCCCGATGCCAGCCCCTCCCAACGCCCCCCTCCCCTTCAGGTCTTTCCAGGCCTGGTGGGGCTAGCAAGTGCCGAGCCAACGGCGCACCACCTTCCCACTACTGCAGCGACGGCCAGGCCTCCCAGGCCGGGCTGGAGGAGCGGCCCAGTCCTGTCTTGACGCTCTCGGGGCCAGATTCATGGCCTCTCAGACCAGGGCTCCAGTGCACCCCACACAGACACCTCAATGCCAGGCCAGCGGGTGAGGAGGTGGAGTCAGGGGCAGCGCCAGGTGACCGCTGTCCATGGTGCTGAAGACGCCCTGCCCCGGGGCACGCTCAGGGCTGGGAAGGAGGCTCTGGACAGGACACTCGCTGAGCATCCCTGGGGTGCTGGTCACCCTGACCTGGCTTTACTGGAAACCACCCTCTCATTCTCAGACTCCCAGCTGGTTAAGCCAAGCACACTGACGGAGGCTTCGAAGACGATGCTGGCCTGAGAGCGCCATCTCGCGCTGTCCCTGACTCTGGGCACTGGGTGGGGACGGCCTGCAAGTGGGGGTGACCAGGGCAGGCACGGTCATCTCTGCACAAAGACACCATCTGCTGGGAACAACAGAGGCTGCTGGGACTGGGCCTGGAAGCCCAAAGGGGCTCATGGCCACTCAGCCCACATTTCGGGGGCTGTCGGCCCCTCACCGGCAGCTGTGCCAACAGGGGACCCTGACACTCTGTGACCCTGCCTCTCACCAGTGACAGTGGCTTCCAGAGTCCTGGAACGCGGTGGGGGTCCCCACAGTGGTGGGGGTCCTCACAGACTGTGTGACCCGAAGGGTAGTCCTGGACCTCCGAACCAAATCCTCTTTGTTACAGGCAGGTCCCCACGGCCACCCAATCCTGCTGGCTCAGGGCCCCCCAAACCATGGAGTGGGACATTTCTCCCCTTGCCCAGCTCGGAGCCAGAGGACGTGAGCCTGATCCTGGACAACAGCACTATCAACCGCTCACGCTGAGCCTGTTTCCCCAGCCATACAATGGGCGTGATGGCGGTCATCTTTCAGGTGCTGAGAGACGCGCCCAGCAAGCTCTGCGTCCCCTGTCCCCTCCCTCATCCTGACGATGCCACTTCAGCTCCTCTGGCTGGCCGCGGACACGGAGGGAGAGGACACTGTGTTTTTGCTAGGAGGGCACAGACGGGAGAGCCCGACACCCCTTGCTGAGAGATGCAGACTGATGGGGGACATGGAGACTGGAAGGCTGCGGGGAGTGGCCACGATGCAGGCTTCGTGGGGACCAGGCTCTGACCCCCCACGTGGGCTCCCTGAGGGGCTGTAGTGAGATCACGTGGACAGAGCTGCAAAGCTCTGACTCTGGAAGATGCGAAAGCCCGAGCAGGCCAGCCCCGCCTGCCACCCCCCAGAGCAATGTACTCCGCCAGCGAAACTCCATTAGACCAAATCCACAACTGCTTGGCCTGACTGTCCCCGTGCCCGGGAAGGCGGCGGGAAGGAGGCGGCACAGGGTGGGATGGCCCAGAGCCTCCAAACTCTCAGGCTGGCATCTGTCTCCTCTTCCTCACGGCCTTGGTCTGGGTCAGGCCAGCAGCCTCCCGCACCTCTCCGCCGTCCGTCCTATGCCCATGGCAGCCACCATCCCCTGCCCCCCGCCAGGATCTCCTGATTCGGGACATGGACGAGAGGCAGCCCTGGGCCATCCTGATGCACTGCCGATCAGGAATACTGAGCCCAGACCCCCAGTCCAGGCCCTCAGGGACCAGCCTCTGACCTTGGTGGGGCCTACAGTCTTCCTGTGTGCCGACAGGCAGGGGAGGTGTAGGGATGAGCTCAGCTAGTCCAGGGGCTCCACATGCACGCGCCCCTGCCCCCATACACACAGTGGCCGACCGACGCCCAGTACTCTGTGCCAAGTGCCCCCCCCCCCCAGCGGACGCTGGTGGGCAAACCCTTCCTTGCCCTGGGGGAGGCGGGACGAGCCCTTCCCTGCCGCTGTGCACACGGCCTGCTGCGCCCTCCTCGGGCCCCCCAGCCTTAATTCTCTTGAGCATTCAACCTTGCTTCTGCAATTTGTTCAAGGAGAAAAGCCTATGTTTATTCATGGGGGAGAAAGCCCACCCTGCAGGAGAATTCAATCCCGGGCCACTAACGAGAAGACGTCTGCAGTACCCCACACAGCTGAGTGGGCGGCTGGAGACAGAACTGCTCTGGGGCGGGAAGAGATGCCCCACATGGGACCCAGCCAGCCGCAGACCAGATCCCAGGGCCCACTGGGCAGCATGGGAGACCCCCAGACCCAGCCCACCTCTCAGAGCACAGCGCGGCCTTCCCCAGCCCCTCCCTTCCCCAGCCTCTGCACGACCGCTGAGACCAGGGCAGCTCCAGGGAGCCAGGGAGGCCGCCCAGGGGGTGCGTGCGGCCAGGCTGGTGAGCCAGGAAACAGTGCTGGTGACTGCGGAAGACTGAACACCATAACGTCTCTACGGACAGGGTGTGAGGCCGCAGGGAAGGCCCTGAGATTAGCACAGAAACCCATCCTAGGTGGACGGAGCAGAACACAGCAGCAGCGGGAGACCGTTCATGAAGACAGCCACCGTGCAGAGGCCCCCTACCCCAGAACACAGGTGGACGTACGCGCATGAGGAGGCACAAGGAAGTGCTGGGAGAAGCCGTCGTGCGGGGAGCCAAGGCTTGGTGTGGGGAGCGGGCGAGATGGGGCCCGGGCTGTCCCCCGCCTCTGCCCCCCTGGGCCTCCGCAGGGCGCGTGTGACGGCAACAGTGAAGCGTCTGGAAGCCCAGGCCCGTCCGCATGGGCTGTCAGCACAGGGGAGGCCTGGGGAAGGGCCCCTGCCCGCCAGGACAGACACTCAGCCCCTTGCTCACAGTGGCAAGAGTCCACGGGCCTTCTGCTCCGCGCCCAGCTGGCGAGCCCACCTCCCGAGGTTACCAGAGCAACAGACTCGCCACAGCCTCCTTCCCGGCCCGGCATCCAAACAGAAAGCTGCGTGTTTCTATCAGAGACGCACACCATTAATGGCATGGCTTCTCCCAGACCAGCCTCGGCACAGGACCTACTCCTCTGCACCACCGTGGACCCGACCGGGCCTCAGTGAGCACCTCCAGGGGCCCTCAAGGGGGGCATGCAAGATGGACCACGGCTGAGCTGGGCAGTGGGGCCCTCTCTGGACAGCGGGGTCTGCATGCAACTCCGATGGCTCCTGGCAGCTCCCACCCAGGGGCAGGTTCCAGCCCACTCTGCAAACTCCTCCAACTGTCCACCCTGACGTTCGCACACGGCTCGGCAGCGCCGCCCTGAGCACACCCAGAAGTGAAAACGGATCCTCGGACACACACGCACGCATGCACACACGTGTTCCCAGCAGCAGGGCATGAGATAACCAAAAGGTGGAAACCACCCCAATGTCCACTAACGCACAAAAGCACATGGCCCATCTATGCGAGTGATCCCGCCCAGCCCACACCGACACCTGCTACAGCCCGGCTGAACCTTGAAAACGGGACACTCAGTGAGAAGCCCGACGCACGGACAGGGACTGTCGGACTCTGTCGACGACGCACAACAAACGTGGACAGACTGGGGACCGGTGCCTGCCAGGGGCTGGGGAGTGAGAGCTAATGGGGACAGGCTCCCTTTGGGGTGATGGAATGTTCTGGAATAAGGGAGGGCTGGAGCTGGCACCACACTGTGAATGCACTAAACTCCCCAAGACTGCCACACTTCAAGACGGTGAATTTTACGGTACGTGTAACCGTAACAATCTGTGTATTTGGGGTTTTTCTTTTCAACGACCCCATCTTGCTGGAGTCCCAAACCCATCACTGCTGTCACTAACTCACAGGGTGGAAACTCAGACCCAGCACCAGACCTCCTCCCGGCTCCCCTGCCTCGCAGGCCCCCTGCAGGGCACAGCCACCCCCCGACTCGGGGCAGACGTGCTCCCCAGCACTCCTCATCTTCCTGGTGGCCCCCCACCGTAAGTCCAACTGCCCACGGGGAGGGCATCCGAGGACGCCTCCCAGAGCTCCCCAGTGGCCGGGGTGACGGGATCGGGGCGTAAGGGGCGGCTGGGGCCGGGGTGGCAGCAGACACCCACCAGGCAGCCACGGCAGAGCCTTCGAAGGCAGAGCAGCAGCTGCAGGCCGGGTGCTAAGGCACTGCCACTTGCCATCCACCCTGGGCCCAGTAACACCCGTGACCCACAAACCGGGCCTGGCCCCACAGGGCACCCCGGTCCTGGCAGGGTCCAGGGCTCTGGCCCACACAGCAGGGCCTCAGGAGGTCCACACCTGTGCGTTTGCCAATGATGCCCCAAGCCTAAAGGCACCCAGGCCCCGGCTGGAGCCTCAGGCAGGGGTCCGCTCCCCGGGTCGGGGCCCCGGTGGGGACCCCGCTCTCGTGGCAGCCTGGCCTCCTGGCGCTGACTCCATCCCCAGAGCACGGAGGCCCCTTAGGCAGAAGGTGTGGAGCGGAGACCTCTGTGGATCCCGCCCATGACCCGGCCGCCAGCCTCCACCTCGCTGTCCGTGGCTCCCCCGAGGGGGGAAATGTGACACATTTCTGCCCCAGCCTGGGGGTTGGGCACAGCCCCTCAGGACAGATGGACCTTCCCTTGTTACTAGGAACACAACACTCCTGCTTACGTAATGAGTGATACAGCTGACGGATTAAGGCTGTTTCTGTACTGACGTGTTCGCCTACAGACCAGGGGCCTGGGGGAGGTGGGACGGGCGTCTGGCACAGGTGTGTACGCACCTGCTCACACACCTGGTCCCCAGGGAGTAGCTGAACGCTGCTGTGGCCTCCCTGTCACATGGGACCCCAGCCGGCGGGTCTTGGGACCACGGACCGCTGCGGTGAGCGGTGACACCAGCACGGCCGAGGTAGGCGGTGTGGGGGGGG
>NW_024424452.1:38096739-38097856 GCF_017311325.1 Ursus maritimus
GGGGGGGGCGTTCTCACGGCAGCTGCACTGGGTCCACCGGGAGCCCCCAAGCAGGCACAGACGTCTCTGCGGCCACACCCCACAGCGGCAGCATGGTGGGGAGTCCCCTTTCCCTGCCCAGGCCGCCCACAGGGACGTGGGGGTGAAGCCTCTGATGCGGACACTGTGCCAAGTCCCCTGACGTGGGGGATGTGATGCTGGGGCCTGGGGTGAAGCAGGCATCCTCCCCAGAGCTCTGCGCAAAGCCAGCCACCTGGGACCTGCCACTGTGGGAGCAGCAAGCCGCCTCCGACAGCGGTGGGGACAGACGGTGCCCGTGGAGCTGCCGGAACGGGACCTCTGTGCTGCCAACCCTGATGCCAGGCGGCCACTCCACGGCACGATAGAAGGAAGCTCCTCTCCTTCCCGAGGTTGTTGCCTTGATGACCAGCTGCTGGAAGGTGAGGAGGGGACTCTGGGAGGGGGACCCCCAGCTTACGCTGTCCAGCAGCCCCACAGCTCAGCCCAGAAGATCCCATCAGTGTCTGGGAAGAAGGCGAGGACGGCAGCGGGGTCTGGAGGGCCAGGGGTTCCTGCCAGGTGCAGATGCCGTTAGAATGAAAGGCTTTCTCGGCGTCTCCCCACCACACACGCTGGCTCTGCACAGGGAAGGGCCTTGGTCCTCTGCAGCCAGCTCCATCCATCCCCACCTGTGGGGACACAGGAACGCTGCCCCCAGGGGGCTGCCCACCTGTCAAGAACTCCCTGGACATGGCTCCCCGAGCATCGTGGTGACAGGACCTGCCACCGCCCCTGTGGGGTCCAGGGGGACCCCGTCCCCTCCCCACTCTGGCACAGGGGCCAGCGTCTGTGCCCAGTCTATGCCCCACAGCCTCTGCTGAACGATTCCCTTGGCTCCGAGCCCCAGCCTCCCGCCTGCTTCCACTCTGGCCAGACTCCTGAAGCAGGGAGCCCTTCTCCCCGACTGTGTCCCCGTCCCTGTCCCCCACCCACAGCCTAGGCCTGCATGACTCATGCTCGCTCAGCTCGGCCGGGGTGGGGAGTCGGGATTGCTGGCCAAACATGGAGCTGTTTGTTCTCGGCCAGCGGCTCAGGGTCACACGGGGGGGGGGGGGGG
>NW_024424452.1:38097866-38098953 GCF_017311325.1 Ursus maritimus
GGGGGGGGCGTTCTCACGGCAGCTGCACTGGGTCCACCGGGAGCCCCCAAGCAGGCACAGACGTCTCTGCGGCCACACCCCACAGCGGCAGCATGGTGGGGAGTCCCCTTTCCCTGCCCAGGCCGCCCACAGGGACGTGGGGGTGAAGCCTCTGATGCGGACACTGTGCCAAGTCCCCTGACGTGGGGGATGTGATGCTGGGGCCTGGGGTGAAGCAGGCATCCTCCCCAGAGCTCTGCGCAAAGCCAGCCACCTGGGACCTGCCACTGTGGGAGCAGCAAGCCGCCTCCGACAGCGGTGGGGACAGACGGTGCCCGTGGAGCTGCCGGAACGGGACCTCTGTGCTGCCAACCCTGATGCCAGGCGGCCACTCCACGGCACGATAGAAGGAAGCTCCTCTCCTTCCCGAGGTTGTTGCCTTGATGACCAGCTGCTGGAAGGTGAGGAGGGGACTCTGGGAGGGGGACCCCCAGCTTACGCTGTCCAGCAGCCCCACAGCTCAGCCCAGAAGATCCCATCAGTGTCTGGGAAGAAGGCGAGGACGGCAGCGGGGTCTGGAGGGCCAGGGGTTCCTGCCAGGTGCAGATGCCGTTAGAATGAAAGGCTTTCTCGGCGTCTCCCCACCACACACGCTGGCTCTGCACAGGGAAGGGCCTTGGTCCTCTGCAGCCAGCTCCATCCATCCCCACCTGTGGGGACACAGGAACGCTGCCCCCAGGGGGCTGCCCACCTGTCAAGAACTCCCTGGACATGGCTCCCCGAGCATCGTGGTGACAGGACCTGCCACCGCCCCTGTGGGGTCCAGGGGGACCCCGTCCCCTCCCCACTCTGGCACAGGGGCCAGCGTCTGTGCCCAGTCTATGCCCCACAGCCTCTGCTGAACGATTCCCTTGGCTCCGAGCCCCAGCCTCCCGCCTGCTTCCACTCTGGCCAGACTCCTGAAGCAGGGAGCCCTTCTCCCCGACTGTGTCCCCGTCCCTGTCCCCCACCCACAGCCTAGGCCTGCATGACTCATGCTCGCTCAGCTCGGCCGGGGTGGGGAGTCGGGATTGCTGGCCAAACATGGAGCTGTTTGTTCTCGGCCAGC
>NW_024424452.1:38098978-38124454 GCF_017311325.1 Ursus maritimus
ACCTGTTCTGTGGAGAGAGAAGAGGTACAGGGCCCAGAATGAGGCTACGCACCACGCAGGCTTGTAGGGTTCAAGCACCTTGCACACGCCCAGCATGAACCCAGCAACTCTGAGAGGGAGGTCGGTGCAGGTCTCAGGGCCCCTCAGAACCACCCCAGCCCTAGGACTCCCAGCCGTCCCAGCCTCAGCCTCCCACACTGGCAAGCAAAGACTCATCCTGCCAGAGTCCATGGGACACCCCCTCCCAAACCAACCCCCTTGTGCCCAGAGCTTCTCCTGCTCTCCTCTCCACTGAGGAGCTCCCCGGCCAGAGGCTGGGATTCACCTGGGAGCTAACTGGCTTGGCCTCCGTGGATGAGCTAGGGCCCACATAAATGGCCTGTGGCTCAACCTGTCCTGCTGCTTGCCCCGGCAAGGATGCAGGAGACCCCACACATGACATGGCCACAGTCCCTGCCTCCCGGGGTTCTGCTATGAGGGCAGTCCACGCATAGGGAAGGCCCAGGATGAGCCTGCACTCCATCCTCCATGTGGTAGTCAAACTCGGCCCAGGTCCTCCTTACATGGCTGTGATGCAAGAAGAACTCGGGGGCAGGGCCCAGCACCACACCCGTTGCAGTCATGGAACTTGGCCGGCCGCAGGGGCGGCGCCGGGCCGCGAGGACGCAGGTCCGGGGCGCCACAGTGGTCAGGACTCGGCGCGCGAGTGGGACCGAGCGTGGACGGCGAGGCCCTACGGCCGGGCCGCACGTCCTCCGCACTCACCGTCCGTGCTACCGCCGCGCCTCGGACAGCAGAGACTCCGCTCCCGCACTGGCTCCGCTTGAGGCTGGGTGCGGCCCAGGCTGTTCCAGCCGGCGCCCGGCTGCTCCAGGCACTGTTGGGGCCCAGTGATCTCTGGCGACTTCCCGGAGGCTGGACTGTGTGGTGAGAGATGAGCAGAGCCAGCCCCCAGGCCCCCAGGTGCCCTTCCTGACCAGTGGCACGGCTGCTGGACACCCCGTGGGCGACATGTGCATAGGACACCTCTTCACTGGGCAGACAAGCCCCTGCTAGGGAGCTGACCAGCGAGCAGGGCACTGCGGCGCGCCTGGCGCAAGCCCCGTCCCAACCAGAGTTCAAGGGGCATGGCAGCGAGTGTCCGAGGGCCGGGGCTGGGCTAAGGCCTTCCGGTCACCCATGTAGCCACTGTGGGCTGGAGGGCCGGAACACGGGTGCTTATCCACAGAAGCCTGGGGCAGGCTGGGGCCAGAGGCGTCCTCAGACCCCAGTCTAGCGAAACAGGTCCTAACTGGCAGCGTCAGCACTGGCAAGAACAGGCAGAGCTGCTGTCTCAGGAGGCGATTTGTCTCTGTGGCCTGGATTCTCTGGGCTGTCACTCCACTCGGCCTTTTGGGGCCAGCGCCTGGCTGGCTTCCCCATACACTGCCAGAATTCCCCCCTCAGGTCCCCAGGCGGCTGGATCATCTAGTTTGCCACACTCTTTCGGCCGTGGCTTCTCTAGTACAGACACCACGGTGCCCCGCGTCCCCTGTCTGCACCCCCGCCCACCAGCCCTCGGCAGTGAGCTTCTCCGCCTGAAGCCCACTGTCCGCTTTCGGGCGCGCGGAGCCCTGCCATGGGGACACCCCCCTCCCAATAACCCCTTGTGCAGAGCTGCCCTGCCCATAAACATAGCACATCTCCCAGATCGCGGAAAGCCCCGTGGCTCCGCTTTGTGGGACGCCCGCCCGGCTTCTGTCGTGGGTCACCTTTTAAGCGTCCCTTCTGTTTTCTCTTTGTTATGCTCCTGTGCTCTGCCAGCTTTTACCTTTTATTTCCATTTGGAAGACGTTATTTACTGTGATTCGCTGGAGAGGCAGGGCCACTGGCGGCTCCCGTCTGCTCTGCTTGAAGCTTCTCCACTGCAAGAGCAGCTGCTCCCATCCCTTGCTAAGCCCAAGGCGCTGTCTGCACTTGGGGACGGGGATGTGTGTGGTGTGACTGGGAGGCGTGCAGAACCCACACTCGTCGCTTGGAGAGGCCACAAGTACCGGGAAAGTGAGGTGCCCTGAGGCCGGTGCAGGGAAGGATTCTTACCAGCGACTTCTGGTGCCGCCCAGCTGAGGTCCACAGAGCTGCTGCTGCCGCGCCGTGAGTCCAGGAGGCCCGGGGGCCGGGTCCCAGGTGTGGGAGGCTCTTGGGGAGTGGGCATGGGCGTGGCGCGGCGCATGATGAGGGGAGGGAGCCCAGGCTGCCTCGGCCCTCCAGGTGCCGTTGGGGCGTCACCGCCAGTGAGTACATCTTCATTTCTGGAGGCAGAAGGGGAGGCTGCACCTGCATGGCCGGGAAGGGAATCCGCTGGGCCGGAACCTCCCCCGCAGGAGTCCCAGCTGTCCCAAGGCGGGCGGTCAGTGCCACCGCCAGCCCCGGCCTCAGCTCACCTGTGGCCGGGAGATCTCGAACTTGTCAAAATCCTCCTCCAAAGCGCGTAGGATTACCTTGTCTTCGTCCGTGTCGGATCTGGTGGCATCCCCTGGCCCCGCCAGGAATAGGGAGACAGCTTGAGGCTCCCCCAGGCGGGAGCCATCTGTACCCAGGCCCCGGCGGCCTCCCAGGGAGGCTCGGCCTCGAGATTACCGCCAGGGGGTGGGGGCGTGGCTGCAGGATGGAGGAACCCACCCTCCCGTGTGGCAGTCTGGCGGGGACCCCATCTCTCACCTCTGCCTGGAAGCCCTCCACCAGGATGGCCACCAGCAGGGCCCAGAGAGCACGTGGTTGCCGAGAGGTCATCAGCGCCACAGTAGAGGGGCGGCCCAGGATGAGGTGGAGGCCATGCCGTTTGTAGAGCCACGACATTCCAGTCCTCCTGGGTGAGAGATCTGGGGAGATGGGCCGTGAGGCAGAATTGTACTTGCTGAACCGGGGAGGAAGGGAGGCGCCACGGCCAGCCCGGGCGGGGCAGGGGCTCTGCCTCACGGCCTCCGCGTGGCCTCCCAGACAGGCCGAGGCACACACTCTGAGCTTCTTGGAGCAGGACGGTGGTTCTCCAGGGACCGCCATGCCCTTCGAGGATGCCTGCCAGGCTGTACCTGGAACACGGTGACGATGGCCCACAGCAAGGAGTCAAAGTGCTTCCTGTCGGGGACCGTGTCTCCGGTGTCTGTCGTCAGGCTGAACTTGCAGCCAAACAGGTGCATGCCCAGGATGCTGAGGACAGGTCAGGGAGTGGGTGGTCGGGGAGGGGGTGCGGGAGCGGGCAGCAGTCACCTCCCACGGAGCAAGCTCTACCATGGCTTCCCCACTGGCCCCGGACCGCAGCCTTCAGTTTCACGGGGTCTGGTCCTGCGCCTGGCCCGGCACCCAGCGATTCGGGTGGCAAGGCTGAGGCTGGGGTGGGAGGACCCGGGGGGTGCCTGTGTCACTCGGCCTGGGCCGTCCTCTGCTAGCCCATCCTTGAGGCTTGACCCAGGCCAGGCTGGCTACCGGCAGCACTCGGCACATTCCAGCTGAAGCTGTGGACCGGGCCTGGCTGCCCCCACCCTTCTCTGTTCTCCTGGGCACCGTCCTGACCCATCCATCTAGGCCCGTCCATCTCCCCATTCAGCTGTAAGCCTGCAGGAGGCGGAGACCGGCCTGGAGTCCTGGCACCTGGCCCGGAGTGCGGACGGTGCCAGCCAGTGGCAGCGAGCACGGGGCCGTCCGAGCTGCAGCCTCTGCCGACGCCTGGGGCCACGACCGCCGCGGAGGACGGGGCGGGCAGCGGGAGGGGCCTCCTCTGCCCGGGCAGGCAGCAGCTGCGCCCACCTGAAGATGAGGTGAAGAGCATGAGCAGCATGCAGAAGGTGGCCACGTTGTCCATGGTCTTCATGAGCACCACGAGCTGGCGAGGCGGAGGCGCAGGCATCAAGCAGCACCAGCTTCAGCACCCGCAGCAGCGGAAGGTCCGCCGCGCGGCAGCCCACGCCGTCCGCCTGCCCGATGATCTCCCAGACGCTGCAGGCCGGGCCGGGCGTCAGCAGGGGCCTGTCTCTCCAAGCGGGAGTGCGGCCGGAGCCACCGCGGCCCGCCTCGACCCGTGTGTCCAGGCACCCAGGGGCTGAGGACCAAGGCGAGCCGCCAAAGCCTCTGATTAACCACTGTCCCCCAGAAGCTGCCGAATCTACGGGCTCTGGCCTTCCCTGTGCCTTTTTGGGATGGCTGTGCCCTACCCTCACTCCCTGCCTGGGGGTGGGCGGACTCCGGAGCCCTGCTTCCTCCCGGGGACAGTGACCCCAGATTCTCTATTCCTTCCTGTATTGTGAGGATTTGGCCACAGCAGACACCCCAGAGAGGCGGAAAGCTGGCCTTCCTCGCTTGGGGCTGAGGCTCGCGACCTCCAGCCAGTGACTGGGTGCCTACTAATTCCTGCAGGGAACAGCTCCCCTGTGTTCACAAACTTCTGAGATGCAGTGGACTGCAAGTAGCTGGGAGAGGAGGGACCGGGTCCCAGTGACAGCCTGCTCTCTCTGACTGGGGCTCAGCTCTCTGGGCGTCGGGCTGACCCTGGAGCCCCCAGGCCCCTTGAGACGGTGGACCACCTGATGACCACGATGATGCCGTCGAAGATGTTGGCAGGGGTTGCGGTTATGGCCCCAGCGGGCGTACAGGCAGCAGCTTCCAGCAGCATCTCCAGGGGCAAACATGCTGGTAGACACGATGTTGCTGATCTCAGGGCGCTGGTCCCAGCTGCGTCCGGCCTGCGGCGGGCGGCGGGGGAGGCCGTCAGTGCCCCCTGCGGCTCCACGCCAGGGGCGGGCTCACTGCCCGGGGGAATCAAGAGCAGTAAGGCTACGGAGGCAGCCATTCAGGCGACCTAACCGGCTGCCGTCTGGAGAGACGGACCACAGCCCGCCCGGCGCTCCCGCCCTGGCTGTCCCGGCTCCCGGCCCTGCCAGACTACTCGCCCAGCAGCACGTCTGAGCACCGCGGCCACTGCAAGCCATGGGAACTGGGCCTGGAGCATTTGCTCCCGGATTCAGGGTGGGCGCGGGAGCCGGAGTGCAGGCGACCCAGGTGCCGCCTCTGATCCTGCTGGCTCACCCGCCCCTTCCTGGTGGCAGAGGTTCCAGGATTTCTTACTGGGGACATGCTGACTCACCCGTGTGTGTCTGCACGTGTGCACACCCATGCTAGTGTAACATTTCCCCATCGTGGCACACCGAGCGCTTGCCAACATGTGACCTGCTGTGCACACATGTGTTCCTGTCCGCAGCGCCGCGCATGCCAGCTGCGTGCGCACCTGCGTTGGCAAAGCTTTTCCACGTATGCACACGTACGGCTGAGCAGTACATGAGAGCGTGTGTGCGTGCACACGTGTGTATGTCATGCTGACAGCTCTTCCTCACCAGGGACTCCCCTGAAACTCCCCACATGTCCTGCCGGGCTCCCCGAAAAGACTCCCCACACAGGGTCTGCTGAGGCTACACTCGGTTTTCCCCGATTCTTTAAGAATAAAAAATTGCTTATCGGCCAGAAAAGCACCAAGAGTGGGACACAAAAAACTCCCATTTGGTCACAAGAGTAAGGCTGGCCTGGTCCCTGGAAGGACCCCTCTCCTTGCCCAAATCTGGCTGCTGCCCTCCCTGCTGTGGTCCCAGTCCCAGGGCAGGGGCAGAGGCCCGTGTGCACAGTCGTGGCTTCCACGGCTGCTGGGGGACCGGACACGACACCTGCCTCCTCTGGAGGAGGCCCTCCCTCCAGCTGGCGGCCACCAAGGAAGCATCCAGTGGACCGCGACCAGTGGTCCCTGGCTCTTGTAAAGGAAGCCTCCTCTGTAAGAGTTAAGCCAGGGGCATCCCCACCCTCAGAAGCGCCACTGGGAGGCCTGGTGGATGCCCTCGGCCCCTGCTGCCTCTAGATCCCCTGCTACAGCGCCTCGGACCCATGGGGAAGAGCCACTTCCTGAGGAAGCTGCAGCGATGTCTCTGTGTTCACTGCCTGACAGACACCACAGCCCAAGAAGGAGACTTCGAGCATCTGCTGAGTAGCGTACAAAATCCTCCAGCGGCAGACCGCTGCACTCCGACCCCGCCCCTGGCCCCACCCCCAGGGGAGCCATCAGCGGGGCCCCACCGAAGGAGGGAGGACAGGCTCCCCGAGGGTCGTGCTGGCCCCGCCCCACCCTCACCTGCTCATGGTACTCGGCGCCATGCTCAGCGTGTTGGTGAGGATAGCCACCATGATGCCGCGGTTGAAGTACTTGCTGTCCACGATCCGGCTGGCTTGCCACTGAAGGTGGCCCAGACGTGGCGAGCCCACCCTGTCGCCCGGGGCCGCCGCCGCTGCGCCCGTGGCCGTGCACCGCCTGGCCTGCCGTGTCTGCCGCGGGGACCGCAGCGAGTGTCGCGGCGGTCCCGTGCCGCACGTCCTATGTGAACTCATACACCGCGTTGCCTTCCGAGCCTCCGCTCTCGGAGTCGCTAATTTCGAAGTCGGGAGGTCGTCCAGGGCGCTGGCGCAATCTGTGGACAGTTCTTCAGCTCGCAGGTCAGCGTGCCCGCCGCAGGGGCTGGGAAGGGCAGGGCACGCTCAGGCCCGACAGGCGGCTGAGGCCCGGCCCAGTCCTGCAGGAGAAGGAGCTGAGCCGAGATCGAGCCACAGCCCAGCGGAGGCTCCCGTGGGAGGTAAACGGTGCTCGCGCACACGCGGGGAGCAGACCGTCATCTGCCAGCAACTCGCCATCCCGGACATGGAGCGAGCCCCTTTCGTACCCGCGTTCACCGACAGAGTGGAACTAACTTGACGTTCTACCTGATCCCATGTGTTTGAACCATCATCGCTCTGACACGAGAGAGACAAAAATCACCGGGAACCACCATGCGTTCTCTCGTGCGCAGTCTGCAGGAGCCAGGCGTGTCTCACCAACAGCCGCCAGCCCAGCCTCCAGCATGGCGCCACAGCTCCAGGGGCCCTACGAGGCAGGCCGGGCTGGGGCGTGCACACTCATGGTGTGCGTCACACACACCCAGACTGCGCCGTGGCCGCGCACCACGCGGCTGGAAGGCCTCACGGTCTGCGTGGGACCCGAGGCGTCCCTGACTGCCTGTCTGAGGGGGTGCAGCTGAGTCGGAGGGACCATGAGTACATCGGGGAACACCCTGGCCCTTTCCAGACCCTCAGGGGCTCTGTGACCTCAGTTTTACTCTACACCTCATGCCCCAGCATCCCACCTAGAAAGGGGACCAGCCCAGTCCGCAGTAGCCAGTGGGCATTGGCCGCGTGGCAAGTGGTCTCTCTCAGGGGCCAGGTGGAGACGAGGACCACGGCCTAGAGATCACGGAAACCGTTGAATCTTGGAATTCGTGTCTAGCTGGCGGCGTGGGTTGCCCTTTGCACTGGGGCTGCTTGGGGCTTGCTAGAGGTGAAAGGAGCCCCAAAGCCCTCTCTCCGGGCTGGCACCGCCCAGAGCCCAAGATGCCCGGGCCCCTCCCACTCCCTTCTTATGGGGCTCAAGGGAGACAGGAAAAAGCTGGGCTCATCAAAGTACCCAGGGCCTCCCTGGGAACACACAGCTGACAAAGACATCCCAGGTCCTGTTTCTTCATGGCTCACCCGGCCCAGGTCCCACCTCACTCTCACGGGTGAGGGCAGGGTTCTTACCGTGTTCCCGACCAAATGCTGGATCTTTTAGGCGGATCAGCGCCCCTCCCAGGCTCAGGGGGGCTGTGCTCTCCGAAGGCCTGGAGGCCCGCTGGCCAGCACATGAGCCCGGGGCTGGTGCCGCCTTTGCCCCTGCGGACGAGGCGGGATGAGGTGGGGAGTGATTCATGGCACCCAGCCCCGTGGCCAGTTTGAGGCTGGCGGCAGCGCGGCCTTGGTGTGTGCCACCGGGCCCTCTCCTGCGGCCCCTCCACGTGGCAGTCTGCGTGGTACACGCTGTGCACGGCACAAAACATCAGGGGCTCACGGCCTGGCAAGGGTGGCGAGGGCAAGGTCGGCCCGCACAAGCGCCTGGTGTCCCCAGGCCCAGCCGGGCTCGGGCCGGGCAGCCTTAGAAGACTGCCATGGCTGAAATATTGGCTTGGTGGTGGTGGTGGTAGATGGTGGTGAACTGGTGGTGAGACGGAGCGCGTGCCTCCGCCCGCCTCGGCGGCGCCGGGGCCTGGCCGTGCAGGCGCGCTAGAGGTCCCACCTTCTTTAGCGCCAACGGCTCTGCCAGCGCGTATTAGAAAGCGCCAGAGCTCCGCCTCTTGACCTTCTGCGGCAGATGTGGCCCATGTGCCCGAGCAGCTCCTGTAGCAGCTGCCGGCTCGGCTGGCCAGCGTGCAGCATGTCGTTGGACAGTGTAGCAGCTGCCCGCGCCAAGCTGGTTACTGCGCTGCTTGGTCTCCGAGAACTGTGGCGATCACCACCAGGCACAGGTTGATCATGAAGAAGGAGCCCACCTGCGGCGGCGGGCGGTGACCTCCTGCGGCCGGCTGACCGGAGGCAGGGAAGAGGGCGCGGGCTGTCAGGGTTGGAGTAGGGCAGACAGCCGGGGCGAGGCGGCTTCCTGCGCGTCGTGACACCTCCACGAGGGAGCACTGGGCCCTCCTCGTGCTGCCTGCTCTCGGGGCCACGGACACAGCCAGGAGTGCAGCGGTGTGGGCACCCCATGGCCGGTGGGATCCCGCGACGCTTGAGCCACAGCACCCGCCCGGGCGGCTCGAGACAAGTGCTCCTGTCCATCTGGACGGCCCACGTGGGGGCCCGGGTGGGGTCACGTGGGGCGGGGGTTGGGAAGACTTCGCCTCCCATCATCCTGTGGCTCACCCCTCCTTGCAGGAGCAGGCCTTCCCCCAAACCCCTCAGCTTCATTTCCTCCAGCGGGGTCACCACACAGCACACTGCTCTGCTCCGTGCTGTGGTCAGGGGAGACGAGGAGCCCAGGACGCTCCCGCCTGTCTCTGTTCACAGGGGGTCCACGCCAGACCCTGCGTGACACCCCGTGTCTGGAGACTCGTGCACTGTGGAGGGCTGTGTGCCTGGTGGGGACACCTACACTAGAGAGCCGTGCCTTTGGAGCAACCTGTTCCGAGGACGGCTGTGTCACCAGGCCGGGAACACTGGGGGAGGCTGGGCGTCGGAGGGCCTGGGGTGCTGCCCGAGGCCTCTGGAGAGTGGGCTCCCCACCTGCCCCTCCCGCTAGGGCCTGGCTCCGCCCCTGCCCCCGCGGGCAGCCCTGGCTCTCTGCTGCTCCAGCACTGCAGCTCAGCCAGCAGCGGAGGCTGGGACGATGTGTGGTGTCGGGGGGGGCTGGAGGCGACGCCCACCCGACAGGGACTCTACCGAGAGGTCTGTGGCCCAGGGCTGTTGCGCCGTCAGCGCACCTCCACCCACAAGCACTGGTGGCCGTGACGCCCCACCGGCCCCGGGACTGGCCCCGGCGCGCCCCACCTCACGATGATGAGCAGGATGAAGTAGATGAAGTTGTAGAAAGAATTAGGCATCCATGACGTAGTACATTATATCCACCCAGCCCTCCAGCGTGATCACCTGGGGGGCAGGCGGCTCTGCACCAGCCCCGGCCCGGGAGGCAGGGGCCTCCTACGCCCGCGCCCCCCGGCTCCCCTGCGCACGCAGTGCCCGAGCCCCTCAGCCGGAGGCCGGGACCCACCTGGAAAATGATCCAGGCGTAGCCGATGTTATCGAAAGCTGATGGCGCGCCGTTGGCCAGAATTTGGAGCCGCCCGGGCGGCACACATTGTAATACTGGTTCCAGTTGATGCAGGCGTTGCGGCGGCGCCTGCCCTAGTCAGCCTGCGGCTGCCCGTAAGCCTCCCAGCCCAGCGTGCACTCCGCAGCGCAGCTCCCGACGGCTGGGGATGTGCGAGCACTTCTGCATACGTTGTCTCGGCGCGGAGCAGATGAAGGGGTTCTCCTCGCCCTCCTCCGTCTGGTAGTGCGACGCAGGAAGGTGGAGGTGTTATTTCTGTGGGCGCGGGCGGCAGACCGGAGAAACAAAAGTGTGAGATACAGAGGTTGGGACAGAGGAACACAAGGAGAAAGACAGGTGGACAGAGACAGTGAAGTGGACATTCACAGAAGAGACAAAAGCATCAAAACAAAGATGAGAAAGCGGAACAGACCCAAGACAGATCCCCAGCTAGGAATATTCTAAGACAGGTGTGTCCCCACCAAGTAGGCGGGAAGAGAAGCCGGCGGGGGTGGGGCGGAGGAGAGGAGGCAGGCCTGGTGGGGGCGGAGCATCTGGGGTGGGGGTGCTGGAGGGAGAAGAAGAAGAGCCAGCTGGGGGGCGGAGCATCTACGGGCTAGGCTAGAGGGGTGGAGCCTGGTGGGGGCGAGGGGAGAAGCCTGGTGGGGGTGGGGCTGGAAGTGAAGAGACGGGCTGGGGATGAGCATCTGGGGTGGGGGTGCTGGAGGGGAGAAACCAGCTGGGGGCGGGCATCTAGGGGCTGGGCTGGAGGGGTGGAGCCTGGTGGGGGTGGGGCGGAGGGAGGAGCCTCCTGGAGGCAGACCAGCTGGGGGCAGAGCAGCTAGGGGCTGGAGTTGGAGGAGAGTCTGATGGGGGCGGAGCACCTGGGGGCAGGGCTGGAGGGTGGAGCCTGGTGAGGGACACGCAGGCCGCAAGACCCCTTAGGTGTCCCCCCGCCCCGCCCACTCCCGCACCTGGCAAGGTGCTGTATCCAGAAACAGCTGATTCTGAAGCAGGCCGGCCCACAGCTGTGCCCACGATGCCGAAGATGAAGAAAGGCGAAGAAGCAGAGCAGGAGAACATTCCCAGCATGGGCAAGCGTGTCCAGCAGCAAGCGTGATGGCCAAGATCCGCATGCCTGCAGGGCCGGGGAAGAAGTCCCAGGCGCGGAGCCCTCCCAGGGCCTCCTCAGCCCCCACCCCACTGGTGGGCCCTGAGCCCTCCCGTGTTCTGGCTATCAGCAACTCTGGGGGGACCTGCATTGGGTCCCCACACATTCGGCAGGCCTGAGGGGCCAGTGACGCCTGTGGACCAGACCTACATAAAGGAGAGCAAGACTGTGGGCTAGAAGGTCTCTGGGCTGGTGGAGTCCAACAGCCCCAGCCTCAGAGACCCGCCAGGAGCTCAGGCTTTGGGGTGGGGGGTTCAGGGGCATTTCTCCCCATGCCTGCATGAATCACACTGGAGAGCCCTGCACTGGAGGGAGGGACCCCCAGGAAGGCGGTTTTCTGGCTACTTTTTGAAGCCCTGTGCCTGGGGGCTGGATGAGCGCAAATTAATGTGGGAGTGGGTCAGCCAAGCCCTATGTGGCCCCACTGACCTGGGCCTATCCTCCCAGACCTCAGCAAGGATGCCTCCTTTCCCAAACAAGCAAGAGCAGGGCTAAGGCAGCAAACTGCACGCTGGGCCAGGGGAGTAGAGGGGGCAGGTGCAGAGGCCTCTGGGAGCAGTGCCCGGGCAAATGGCAGAACAGGCCTAGGTCACAGGGAAGGCGAGCCACATCCAGGAGCGACACTGAAGTGTCAGAAATGGCCCAAGGAAGATTCATGAGGAATGCACGGATCAGGAACCCTTCGGGACAGATGTTCGGCTGGCTCAAAGGGTCAGACCACGACCCAGGGTCAGAGGTGAGCCCCAGGCATCCAGGGAGATGCGACCTAAATGTGACCATTTGGGGTTCCTTACAAGAACATTTCAGGCCTGTCCAGGGCAGACTCCCTGTTTGGGATGGCGGGTGTCCCCAGAGGGAGGCCAGGCTGCTGGCGGCAATGTCCGGGCCACTGCAAGATCTTTAGGCTGAAAAAGTGAACATCTATGGAGATGGGCTGGTTGCCACCACACACTGCCTCACAGGTGGGCCCGGAGTGGGCAGGCAGTGTTGTGCGGTGGGGACCGGGCACCGCTGGGAGCCGCACACACCACCTCACCTCCAGCGGCCTCTCACTGAGGTACCACTATGCGAGGGCTGTGACAGGTGGGAAAATGGAGGCTCAGAGAGGCTCGGTAACTCCCAGGCTCACACAGCATCTGAGGCCCGTCTGACCCCTGAGCACAGAGCCAGGTGGGCAGATGAAAAAGACCCCGGTCCTGCAGCACAGCACACCTCCATGACACACCGCCCTCTGGTGGGGCTGACAAGCGCGAGAAGATACCGTCCTAACGTTGATGTGCAACTTCTTAGGAGGACCGTGGGATGGCGTGACTGCTTCGGGCCTGGTGCTGAGGACACCCAGGACTCGGGCCAGTGGCTGGGAGGCTGTGCGCACGCGTCAGCGTGGTATCGACACGCGGTACATGCAAACCCGTGCACACACAGTGGGACGCGGCCCCAATAGGAGTACCACTGGGCACTGCCCTCCTGCCCAGGAAAACTAACAGCAGTGAATACTCTGACGATGGAAAAATCCTAAACCAACCCCGTGTGAGGACAGGCCACTCTCTCCAAACACGCCAGCCACGAGACTTTCCGGAGCTTCTCTGGAACTTCCCTGGAGATCAGATCCCTCTGGAAAGTTAGGGCCTGAGGGTTCCCAGCATCGTCCAGACAATGAAGCCCGGGGCCCGATGCAGCCCCCGTATTCCCCAAATGCTGTGTAGATGGGGAGTCTGAGTTGCCCAGCGCACGGGCGGGGAGCCAGCCCCGCACAGCCTGCCTGTCACCCCAACGTGAGGTCTGGCTTTGCTGTGTGCTCTCCGGAAAAAGTGGCCAATCTGCAGGGGGCCGTGGGAGTGGCAGCAGGCCTGCCCCTCCCCAGGGCTGGGGTCTGGGCTGGGGGAGTCCCGGAGGAGCTCTCCGTGGGGCCGGCAGGACACATCCTGGGGCAGAGGTCACTCACTGGGCACGGTTGATGCGCGGAGGGCCAGCGCACGCACCGTCCGGATGGCCGAGGGCTCACGCTGTGTCCGTCCAGCGAGTACTCCATCATGCTGGGGGAGGGCGGGCGTGGAGAAGCTCAGGGGCCGGGCACCGGCCTTCTCAGGAGCATTGCTTGCCAGCCAAGGCCGGAGGCCTGGTCTGCGGGCCTCCTGGGGAACCCCTGGGGCCCCTCCCGCTCACAGCATCTGTTCTGTCCACGCCACCCCCACCACTGCGGGGCGGTGTCCGTTCCCACTTCGCGGGGCGGCCCGGCCCCACACCAGCCGCTTCCCAACGTTGGTTCCAGTGGACCCCTGCCGAGTCACCCCCGTTCCTGCTCCCTAGGAGACATCCGGCCAGGCGTTGGCAGATAGCCCTCTCAGAGTGCAGGGGTCTCCGGGCCAGCCCGGCGCTGGGGGCCAGGGTTCACTACCCCGCCATGGCCTTGATAAAGAAATCCAGCCCATTCCACGTGTTCACCCAGGTCAGCACCTCTGCCCAAAAAGAGCCCCAGGGCAATCATCTTCGACAATCATCTCCACGGAGAAGAGCTGAGAGATGAGTGTCGAAGGCCTGGCAGGGAGACAGGGCCTGAGCCAGTCCTGCCGGCCGGTCCCCAGGGGGCTGGCCACGGCCAGCAGGCCATCCGCTGCCCGGCCGCCGAGGCCCTCCAGGATGCTGCAGGCGCTCCGGCCCTGACACCCGCGTCCTCGCAGGGCCGGAACATGCCCAGGGTCACACAGTTGAGCATGATGACCAGCATGCTGATGTGCTTTCCGAACCACGTTGGCCGCGGGCGCCCGAGTTAGGTCAACACTGGAGGCTGAGGCAGGTGCGGGGAGACGGCAGCCCGGGACCACCCCAGCACCAGATCGCTGGGCCTGAAGAGCAAGGCAGCTGCGACCCTGAGCCGCTGGCCTGCAGGCGTCCGCGTGCCCCCAGGGGGGGCCCCAGACAGGGGCTGGAGGACAGCCCATGCCCCTCTGCCAGGCTCCCCCAGCACACTGGTGCCCCAGCTGAGGTCGGACACCCAAGGAGCCATCTCACGGGGCTCCTCAGCTGAGCTCCAGCATGTGCCACAGACGCGCCCGCAGTGTGAGGGACTGTGAGGATGGCCTTACCGCGCAGTGACTCCCAGCAGAGCGAGGTGCCCGACTACAGCTACCGGGATGGACGGGGCAGCTTCCGATACGGCTCAGCAGCTGGGCGTCGGGGACCCGCAGCCCTCCTGAGCACCCATACCAGTAGGGACCCAGGAGGACCCATCCTCTCGCCCCTCCCAGCCTCCCAGTGCCAGAGCGGTAAGCTGTCCATGGTAACGCCCCGTCCGAAATCTCATCTCCGGCTCCGGCGGAGGGTGTCTATTAAGTGGACCCAGAGAGACCGGCTCGGCTGGGGAGCGCTGCAGTCCACACACTGTGCCTCAGGGTCCCTGGTTGGGGACCAGAGCCCACCTCAGCCTCGGGAGCCCGAGCCACCAGGTGGCGACCGGGGCTCCATGCGATACATCGTGCCCAGCCCAGGGTAACTGGTCTCTGCAAAGGAGCATTTCCTCCATGTCCACACCCGCTTTTCACTAAGGGCTCGCGGGGAGCTCTGTGGGCCGGCTGGGTCAGGCATGAAGAAAGGAGGGCCAGGCTGCGTGGGGCAGCTGGGGCCCATGCAGACCCTGTGGATGCCGATGAGGTACCCCTCACAGCCTGGAAGGCTTGGGGGGCCTTCTGAATGCACCCACCACGCCATCCCCACGTCAGGATCCCTGGACCCAGTGCCACCTGGCAGGGTGGGCTTTCTGTGAGGCTGCACGGGCTGAGAACCCAGGCAGGAGCCCCGAATCTGGGGCTGTGGTCAGGGTGCAGGTGAGGCCTGGAGAAGCGGAGCAGGCTCAAGAGACAAGGGCAGGAGAAGGTTGGGCCCTGTCGCTTCATCATCGTCCTTCGAGGGGGTGGGGGCAGGGCCAGCGGCACCACAGTACAGCCCGGTGCCAGAGCCGCCACCACCTATTACGTTCCCTTGGAGAGCCGTAATCATTGGTAGATAGGGTTGCCGTAACAAGTGCCTGTGCGTGGTCTGGGTGGCGGAAAGCAGACACCAGCTTCCTGCTAAGCACCCGGACCCCAGGCCCCACCGCAGGCCGGCCTGGCACCGCGCTACCAAAGGGGCTGGCTGGGACAGGGGCACCTGTGGGTGGGCGGTCGGGGGCCAGGGCCTGTGGCTGAGGCTGCACCCCTTGTCCTAGCATGGCTCTACCGGGCATCTTGGGGGACCCCTGCACAGACCCGGTCCCAGGCTGTGTCATGGGAAGCCTCCTGACCTGTGTGTCCCTTAAGTCCTGCAGTGATAACCTCTAAGGAGAGGGTCCGTGCGTGTCACCTGCGGGTGAATTCCCCAGTAAAACAGAATGGCTCAACCCAGACCCCCTGCAGGAGACGACCCCACACATCCCTACGAGGCACAGCAGGGGAGCAGGAAGTTCCAGATGGGTGACAGTCGGAGGGCAGGTGATGGTCAGACAGTATGAGGGGCATCACCGGCCCAGCGGACTGACGGCTGCTCCTCCCATAGCGGAAGCGAGCAGCGCACACCCGCCTGGGGCCAGTGTGTGCACAGCCCAGTGGGGGGTGTGGGGGCTGTCTGCCTCCTCTGTCCCAGCACACCGAGGAAGTCTCCCTGGACTCCTGAGTGCTCCCTCTTCCACTCCTGCAGACGTCCTGCCCCTGCAGAAGTTCTCCAGCCATCGGAGCCCTGGCCCCCAGCCTCCTGTCCACGGTATCATTCACACCCACCTGGGACTCTTGTCTCTCAGCCGGCCGCCGATTTCTCCCCAGCCTGTGCCCATGTGCTCACTCAGATCGCCCAGACCAGGAGGTGGCTGGAAAGAAGCCCACCAGCTGCCCTTGAGCCCCAACCATCACTGCTACCCCCCCTACATCACTGGGTGCGTGAGCGGTGGTGGCCCGTTCTGGGCAGAGCTGGGGGGGGATGAAAAGGCAAGGTACAGGTATCTCTCGGTCTGGGGATTCTTGCAGGGCACCTGCCCCCCGGACCTAGACTGGCATCGAAAACGGGACCATCCACCCTCAACAGTGCAGCGACCTGTCTGGCCCTGACTCACCGCCGGCCAGGATCAGGCACTATTGGAGGTCAGGGGGCTGGCAGGGGACCCTCCTCCAGGACAAGCCGCATAACCGGGCCCAGCAACTGGGAAAGACAGCCCTGCTCGGGGTCCCTGAGCTGGGGTCCATCCACATCTTCCCACACTGCTGACAAGCAGGCGCCCACCCACACCTGTTTGGCTTCCTCCTGACTGTGCTGGTCCTATGGGCCATGGCCTGCCATCCCCACCCCTGAGACCACGCCAGCGGCGACTCAGAGACCCCCATGGGGCAGAAGCCCAGCCGGGCATGGCTTGTATGTTAGAGAAGTTCATCAGAAGTGGGGACACTCACTGGGGTGGCTGGGACAACCAAGCTGGTCAGCATGACCCCAGCACCTAGGAAGTTCTCCATCCATCCCCAGAGCCCTCGCCCACTGGAGTTACTATCCTAATGATACAGCCTCTGTCTCTCCCCCACCAGACACACACTGGGAGGAGAAAAGTCCTGGGTCCTGCACCGGGCCCCAAGACCCCTGCAACTTGATCCTGTGTAAAGGTGCAACTGAGTGCGCACGGACACCCCGAGCGCGCCCTTGCACCTCCTGTCCTGGCCAGGAGCTGGGCTACGAGGCTCCAGCGGCCCTGCAGATGACGGGGCTCTCAGAGAACAGGGCCGGCCAGGCCGAGGTCACAGGGCTGGAGCAGGCCCCTCCCATCCCACCTTAGCGGGCACCTGAGGACAGGCCGGAGCCACACCAGCTCCCTGCCCCAGAGGCTCCAGTGACTTTCGGAGACTTAATTACACATGGATTTTGGGTTTAATTAAGAATATTTGGATTTTGACACTGACTTCTACAAATGAGAGTCGATTTCACAGGTGGGTCCAAGGAACCCGAGGTCTCATGCAGCCAGGGCCAGCAGCAGCCATGCTGGCACGGGGAGGAGCCATGGTGCCATGCAGGGCCCGGAGTCAACGCCTGATGACGTGGCCTCTGCCACCAGGACCCGCAGAGCCCAGCTGGAGGCTGTCTGGCCATGAGCCTGACCCACATCTTTGACTACCCTGACCCCAGATGATCAAGCTCCTGGAACCTCCCGGGGCTGGCATGGGTGAGCCTGCCCACCACCCAGGCTGGTGGGGGGCCTCATAATAACCAGCCCCACAGAGGCTTGAGGACAGAGTACCCAGAGTCTCCCTCAGCTGACTGGGGAGCAAGCGTCTGTTAGAGGGGGACCTCTCTGGCGCCATGCCCACCCTGCGAGACCCACTCCCTTCCAGCATATTCCCCCAGCCTGTGCGATGCCAGCCCTCCCAACGCCCCCTCCCCTTCAGGTCTTTCCAGGCCTGGTGGGGCTAGCACAGAATGCCGACCGCGGCGCACCACCTTCCACTCTGCAGCTGCGCCAGGCCTCCCGGCGGGAAGGCTGGGAGAGGGCGATTGATCCTGTCTTGGCGCTCTGGGGCCAGATTCAGGCCTCTAGACCCAGGGCTCATGTGCACCCACACAGACACCTCAATGCCAGGCCAGGTGGCAGGAGTGGAGTCGAGAGCAGCTCCGGGTGACCGCTGTCCCTGGTGCTGAAAGGCGCGCCCTGCCGGGGCACGCTCAGGGGCTGGGAAGGAGGCTCTGACGGTTACCGCTTGAGCATCCTACTTGGGGTGCTGAGTCACCCTGACCTACGAGCTTTACTGGGAAACCACCCTCCTCTTCCTCAGACTCCCAGCTGGTTAAGAAGCCACAGCACACTTGACGGAGGCTTCGAGAGAGCGATGCTGGCCTGAGAGGCGCCATCTCGCGCTGTCCTACTGGCCTGGGCACTGGGTGGGCCATTCGGCCTGCAAGTGGGGGTGACCAGGCGAGGCACGGTCATCTCGCACGAAAACACCATCTGCTGGGACAACAGAGGCTGCTGGGACTGGGCCTGGAAGCCCAAAGGGCTCATGGCCACTCAGCCCACATTTCGGGGGCTGTCGGCCCCTCACCGGCAGCTGTGCAACAGGGGACCCTGACACTCTGTGACCCTGCCTCTCACCAGTGACATGGCTGGTCCGAGTCCTGGGCGCGGTGGGGGGTCCCCACAGTGGTGGGGGTCCTCACAGACTGGGCCCAGAAGGGTAGTCCTGAACCTCGAACCAAATCCTCTTTGTTACAGGCAGGTCCCCCGGCACCCACTCCTGCTGGCTCAGGCCCCCAAACCATGGAGTGGGACATTTCTCCACCTGCCCAGCTCGGGAGCCAGGGACGTGGAGCCTGATCCTGGATTTCAACAGCACTATCAACCGCTCACGCTGAGCCTGTTTTTTCCCCAGCCATACAATGAGCGTGGGCGGGCGGTCATCTTTCAGGTGCTGAGGCGCGCCCAGCAGCTCTGACGTCCACTGTCCCTCCTCATCCTGACGATGCCACTTCAGCTCCTCTGGCTGGCCGCGGACACGGAGGAGGACACTGTGTTTTTGCTAGGAGGGCACAGGCGGAGAGAGCCCGACACCCCTTGCTGAGAGATGCAGACTGATGGGGACTGGAGACTGGAAGGCTGGGGGTGGCTGCAGTCCACCGGCTTCGTGGGGACCAGGCTCTCGACCCCCAGTGAGGCTCCTGAGGGCTGAGTGAGATCCACGTGGACAGAGCTGCAAGCTCTGACTCTGAAATAGCGGCCGAAGCAGCCAGCCCCGCCTGCCACCCCCAGAGCAATGTACTCCGCCAGCGAAACTCCCATTAAGACCAATCCACCTGCTTTGCCACGGCCTGACTGTCCCCGTGCCCGGGAGAAGGCGGCGGGAGGAGAGGAGGCAGCACAGGGTGCAGGATGGCCCAGAGCCTCCAAACTCTCCAGGCTGGCATCTGTCTCCTCTTCCACTCACGGCCTGGTCGGGTCAGGCCCAGCAACCTCCGCACCTCTCCGCCGTCCGTCCTATGCCCCATGCCAGCCACCATCCCCTGCCCCCGCCAAGGACATCTCCTGATTAGGGACATGGACGGAGGCAGCTGGGCCATCCTGGATGCACTCTTCCGATCAGAATACTGAGCCCAGCCCCAGTCCAGGCCCTCAGGGACCAGCCTCTGACCTTGAGTGGGGCCTAGCAGTCTTCCTGTGCAGACAGGCAGGAGGTGTAGGGGATGAGACTCAGCTAGTCCAGGGGGCTCCACAGCGCCCTAGCCCGCCTTCTTATACACACAGTGGCCGACCCGGCTGGCCCATACTGTGCCAAGTAGCCCCGCGGGCTGGTAGGCAAACCATACTGCCCTGGGGAGGCGGGGCCAGAGCTCCTTCCCTGCCGCTGTGCACACGGCCTGCTGCGCCTCCTCCGGAGCCCCCAGCCTTAATTACTTGAGCATTCAACCTTGCTATCAATTTGTTCAGGAGAAAGCCTATGTTTATTCACTGGGGAAGCCCACCCTGCAGGAGAATTCAATCCGGGCCACTAACGAGAACGTCTGCAGTACCCCACACAGCTGGAGTGGGCGGCTGGGACAGATTGCTGCTGGGGCGGGAAGAGATCCCCACATGGAGACCCAGCCGCGCGGAGCCAGGTCCCAGGGCCCACTGGGCAGCATGGGAGACCCACGGACCCAGCCCACCTCTCAGAGCCACAGCGCGGCCTTCCCCAGCCCCTCCTGCCCCCACCTCTGCCGACCGCTGAGACCAGGGCAGCTCCAGGGGGAGCCCAGGGAGGCCGCCCAGAAGTGCGTGCTGCAGCCAGGACTGGTGAGCCAGGAAGAGCAGTGCTGGTGACTGCGGAAGACTGAACACCAAGTCTCAGGCACCAGCGGTCGTCCGAGGCTCCCTGCCTTTGAGGCCCCTGCAGATTAGCACAGACCCATCTAGCGCGCACACAGCACAGCGGGAGACGTCTCTAACACCACGTGCAGCCCTCCCAGACATCCGTTGGCACGTAAGCACTGCCAGGGAGGGCACCGAGGAGAGCTGCTGAGAGCCGTCCCGTGCGGACAAAGGCTGGTGGATCAGGGCGGTAGATGGGGCCCGAGCTGTCCCGCCTGCCCCTGGGCTGCATTCTGCGACTACCGCACACAGGCTGAGCCCACCGTCCGCATGGGCCTTCGCACAGGGAGGCCTGGGAGGCCCCCCAGGACAGACATCAGCCCTTGCTACAGGGCAGGTCCAAGGCCTGCACTTGCCATCCGCGTACGCTGGCGGCCCAACACCCGTGTTACCAACCGGGCTGCCCCACGGCACACAGGCCGGCTGTACAGCTCCTTCGGCCCACATGCAAGCAGAGCCTCGTGTTTCTTAGAGCCACACCTTGCTCAATGGATGGCTTCTCCACAAGGCACCAGGCCTCGGCAGGACCTACCTTGCACCGTGGCCGAGGGCCGAGTGAGTCCAGCTCCTCAGGGAATGGAGGACCACACGGCTGGCGGGAAGGCCCCTCTCTCGTGGACAGCCTGGCTCTGGCATGCATGATCTCCATCCCCAGGCCGGAGGCCCTTAAGGGTTGCAGCGGAGACCACTCTGGAGTCCTCCAGCTGTCCACCCTGGCACGCGCGCTCCGCACCTGCTGTACACCAGTAAGGCTCCGCCCGGACACACCCTGAGATGCACCACTGTTACAGCAGGCTTCTAATAACCCCCAATGTCCAACGCAGCCATGGATCTCGCGGTCCCGCACCCCCATGCAGCCGCTGACTAAAGCGCACTCGTGACCCGGCCTAGACGGATGTGACCTGTCGACGCCACAACCGTGGACAGATGGGCGTGCTAGGCTGGAGTGAGACTAATGGACAGGCTCCTTGGGAAGTCGGAAAGGGCTGCGCCTACGACCTAATCCAACGCACTTCAACGTGAATTTGGTCGTGAACCATCGCTGTTTGGGTTTCTTCCAGCGACCTTGCTGAGTCCCTCCTGTGTATACTACAGGGTGAACTGACAGACAGACCTCCTCGGCTCTGCTGCAGCCCTGAGGGCAAGACCGTGGGGGCGGTTCGCCTCCTATCTCCGCCACGACCACGGCGGGGAGCATCGGGGGGCCTCGAGTCCGGGCGGGGACGGATGAGCGTAGGGCGGCGCCGTGGCGACCACGACGCGAGCTTGAGGCAGCAGGTGGCGTGTAGCACTGCACTCCATCCCCTGGCGTACACTGACCACGACGCCTGGCTTCGGGCACCGGAGGGAGGGCTCGGCAGCGTTAGAGACCTGGCGTTGCCAATGATGCCCAGCCTAAAGCACCAGGGGTGGAGTCAGCATGTCCGGGTCGCGAGCGGCGCGCAGCTCGTGCGCGGCCTCTGCTGCCCCAGGCAACCCCTTGAAAGGGAGCGGAGACCTTGGCCGCCCACCTCGCTGCCGTGGCTCCCGAGTGATGCACATTCTCAGCCGGAGCACGCCCCGGACGACTCCTGTATAGGAAAACACTCCTGCTAGTATGAGTGACGTGACGGATAAGGCTGTTCTGTGGCGTGTAGCTCAGCCAGGCCTAGGTACGGTCGCACGTAGTACGCCTGCTCCACCGGAGTCAGGACTACCCCGGCCTTAACGGACCCAGCCGGCGGCGTGGACCAGGACCGTGCGTGCTGACACAGTAACGACCCAAGCTGCTACCAGCGCCTGACACGGAGCCCCAGAGGCAGCTTCTGCACCCCGAGCATGGTGGGGAGTCCCTTTCCCTGCCCAGGCCGCCCCACAGGACGTGGGGGCTGAAGCCTCTGATATGCGGACACTGTGCCAAGTCCCCTGACGTGGGGATGTGATGCTGGGGCCTGGGGTGAAGCAAGCATCCTCCCGGAGGCTCTGCGCAAACCAGCCACCTAGGACCTGCCACTGTGGGAGCAGCAAGCCGCCTCCGACAGCGGTGGGGACAGAGCCCGGTGCCCGTGGAGCTGCCGGAGCAGGACCTCTGTGCTGCCAACCCTGATGCCAGGCGGCCACTCCCGGCGCACGATAGAGAAGCTCCTCTCCTTCCCGAGGTTGTTGCCTTGATGACCAGCTGCTGGAAGGTGAGGGAGGGACTCTGGGAGGGGACCCCAGCTTACGCTGTCCAGCAGCCACAGCTCAGCCCAGAAGATCCCATCAGTGTGCTGGGAAGCAAGGCGAGACGGCAGCGGGGTCTGGAGGGCCAGGGTTCCTGCAGGTGCAGATGCCGTTAGAATGAAAGGCTTTCTCGTCTCCCACCACACACGCTGGCTCTGCACAGGGAAGGGCCTTGGTCCTCTCACAGCTCCATCCATCCCCACCTGTGGGGACACAGGAGCAGCTGCCCCCAGGGGGTCTGCCCACCTGTCAAGAACTCCTGGACATGGCTCCCGAGCATCGTGGTGACAGGACCTGCCACCGCCCCTGTGGGGTCCAGGGGGACCCGTCCCCTCCCACTCTGGCACAGGGGCCAGCGTCTGTGCCCAGTCTATGCCCACAGCCTCTGCTGAGACGATTCCCTTGGCTCCGAGCCCCAGCCTCCCGCCTGCTTCCACTCTGGCCAGACTCCTGAAGCAGGAGCCTTCTCCCGACTGTGTCCCGTCCCCTGTCCCCCACCCACAGCCTAGGCCTGCATGACTCATGCTCGCTCAGCTCGGCCGGGGTGGGAGTCGAGATTGCTGGCCAAACATGGAGCTGTTTGTTCTCTGACGGCTCAGAGTCACAGGGAGGAGTTCAGGGGGACTGGGCTGTTCCTGGGAGAGCACCTCCCCTGGGAAGCTGAGAGGCTACAAGCCCACTCCCCACTGGAGCTGGCCTCCCCACATGCGGCTTCCAGAGCTGTGCCCAGGGGCTCCCTAGGCAGCCAGCTCTGACCCACTTCCAGAGCTGTGCCCAGGGGCTCCCTAGGCAGCCAGCTCTGACCCCGACGTGCAAGGAACCCGCTCCCCAGACCCCTGGGCACCCCTGCGTCCCACCCAGCAGAGCTCAGCGCCTGGATATGTTGTTCTCAGCGGCTTGTGCCACAGAGGCCCCTCCTGGCCTGCGTCATTTCCGAGCTAACCCGGGCACGGCATTGTCCCGGCCCTAGTGGCACCCATGCCCCTCTGCCACAGGAGGGAGGGGGCACGGAGGGTGGGCAGCCCCCTTGACCCCAGCCAGGCAGGGCCTTGGCCACCCAGACCCCAGCACCAGCGTGAGCCTGGGGCATGTCCAGGCGCGTGCGTGCCCACTTGCGTGCATACTCCTTTGTCCCTGTGTGCCGTGCACGCCCCGTACACACGGGTCTGAGGAGGACTGCGTGTGCACACGTGCTCTCACGGTCACACACACGCACTCAACGCTCACAGCTTCAAGGTGCTCGCCTTGAGAGGAGAGGGGCCCGTGTCTGGCTTTTCTCCGGAAGGAAGAGCCCCCCCCAGACAAAATGAAACACTCAGACACCATGGAGCCCGAGCACATGCCCCCAGTTCCCTCTAATTGCACACCATCTTGAATACCACGCTAATTAGAAAGAGCGCTAACGTCTCTGCTTAGCTCTTAATAAAGAGCCTGACTTGGGATTTTTTTTTTTTTTTTAAATAATTGAGTGGAAAAGCACCTCATCTCCACCTCCAATCACTGTACCTGCAGGGGGCCTGCCTGTGCTGGCCACGGACCCTCATGGAGACCCTGCCAGGACTTGGTGGTGGCATACAAAAGGGCCTTGGGGGCCCCCGACACCCCCCTGGGGATTTTCCTGTCTGAAAATGGAGCTAGCCCTCTGCCCGGTTTCTTTCCCACAGCTCAGGCTCTCCTGACGGGTCCCCAGGTCATGGCCCTGGCCTGGCTCCTGCCAGAGCAGCTGAGGGCTTACAGTGCTCCTAGGACCTGGCCGCCCCCTCGGGCTTTGTCCTGGATGCAGGAGGGACCAGCCTTGCCAGGAGAAGCCTCCTCCCCAGCGACAGTCCTCAGCTCCCACTGGCCCCCTGTCAGGGGTCTCTGCAGAGCCCCCAGACCCTGGAAGGGAAAGGCGTGGGCAGGGGGCACAGAGCCAGGAGGGCCCCTGGGGAAGATGACAGACCGCCCATGGGGACAGGCCTTCGGGGCCTGCTCTGGGCAGGAATTCTCCAGGCCAGAAATAGCTGTCTCAGCGCCACCGCACAGCTGCCCAAGGCCCGAATTAGCGACCCCGGGGGACTGGACGCTCCCTGCATGGGAACTCGGCCTGGAGGACGCCGTCTGCTCCAACCCCCCCCCCCCCAAAACAGGCTGCCCGACACCATGGCCCAGGGTCCACAGGAAGCTGAAGGAGGTTCCCTCCGGCGAGAGAACCAGCCCAGAACATCTGGCCACAGCCCCCAGCAGCGTCTGACCCCGTGGCTGGGAGCCTGTGGCTGGGGCCCCCCGCAGTGCCAGACCCACAGTCTCTCACACACCAGGACACGCGGTGACCACGGCAGGAACACGTACCACGGGCAGACACACCGCTCTGCATGTGCGTGAGCCTGACTCACCCCACGTGTAGGCAAAGGGGCCCCGCAGTGGGGCTGTCCCCACACCCTCCGCCCACACCGGCCGGACCCTCCCTGGAAATCCCAGCCTCCCCACAAGCGTCGCCTGGCAACTGGGTATTAAAGGAGGACGGGTCTTGGGGCCGCACCTGCCCACCTGCTCTCGCATGGCCCAGGGGGCACCCCAGCCCCAGGGCTGCACCAACCAGGGCCTCCCACTCCCAAACCTCTTAGCTGAGGTCAGGGACCCAGGAGTCCAAGCCCCACCCACACAGATGACAGACACCCACGGGGAACCTTCCCAAACTTGCTGGTGGTCAAGAATCCCCAGGATGGGGGCGCCTGGGTGGCACAGCGGTTAAGCGTCTGCCTTCGGCTCAGGGCGTGATCCCGGCGTTGTGGGATCGAGCCCCACGTCAGGCTCCTCCACTATGAGCCTGCTTCTTCCTCTCCCACTCCCCCTGCTTATGTTCCCTCTCTCGCTGGCTGTCTCTATCCTGTCAAATAAATAAATAAAATCTTAAAAAAAAAAAAAAAAAGAATCCCCAGGGTGTTGGGTAAAAACGCAGCCCCCCCTCCCCGCACAGGACAGCCGGCTGGGGGCCTACAGGGCAGGGTGCTCTGACCACCCGGCAGGTGTGGGAAGTAGCCTGCCAGCAGGGGGCCCCGTGCCCTCCACAGCCTGCTGCCCGCTAACTCTTCCACTGCCACCATGGGGCACTGCTGTCCCGCCAGGACCCTGATGCAGCGGCTGTCCTGTCGGATGGGGCCTGCCCTCCTGCAGGCCGCGAGCTGCTCGTCAGGGGCCCCGGGGCTGCCCCAAAGAGGACACTTGAGCAGAGTGCAAGGCTGGGTGGGTGTAGGCCCGGCCACTGGGGGCAGCACCTAGAACCTTCCAGAGGAGCCCAGAGCACTGGGGGCCCCCAGAGCAGCTCCAGCCCCTGCTGGCCCCAGACGGATGAACACCCAACAGATGCTAGTCACGGGGGCTGCGGTCCTGGGGGCCCCTGCCAGCACGATGTCTCCCGCAGTGATACCCCCTGCTGTGGGAATCCTCCCCGAGCAGGGCAGAGGTTCGGGCTGACCAGGAACTCCGCGGGGTGCCCACCTACCAGAGACGCAGGCGGGGCCGCCTTCTGCTCTGAGAAGCAACAGCCGGGGACACTCTGGGGGGTCTTGTGGTAGAAGGGAACACAGGGCTTTCGGCGGTCTGCGCTGGGGCTGGGGGAGG
>NW_024424452.1:38124464-38125960 GCF_017311325.1 Ursus maritimus
CCCCCCCCCCCCCCCAAAACAGGCTGCCCGACACCATGGCCCAGGGTCCACAGGAAGCTGAAGGAGGTTCCCTCCGGCGAGAGAACCAGCCCAGAACATCTGGCCACAGCCCCCAGCAGCGTCTGACCCCGTGGCTGGGAGCCTGTGGCTGGGGCCCCCCGCAGTGCCAGACCCACAGTCTCTCACACACCAGGACACGCGGTGACCACGGCAGGAACACGTACCACGGGCAGACACACCGCTCTGCATGTGCGTGAGCCTGACTCACCCCACGTGTAGGCAAAGGGGCCCCGCAGTGGGGCTGTCCCCACACCCTCCGCCCACACCGGCCGGACCCTCCCTGGAAATCCCAGCCTCCCCACAAGCGTCGCCTGGCAACTGGGTATTAAAGGAGGACGGGTCTTGGGGCCGCACCTGCCCACCTGCTCTCGCATGGCCCAGGGGGCACCCCAGCCCCAGGGCTGCACCAACCAGGGCCTCCCACTCCCAAACCTCTTAGCTGAGGTCAGGGACCCAGGAGTCCAAGCCCCACCCACACAGATGACAGACACCCACGGGGAACCTTCCCAAACTTGCTGGTGGTCAAGAATCCCCAGGATGGGGGCGCCTGGGTGGCACAGCGGTTAAGCGTCTGCCTTCGGCTCAGGGCGTGATCCCGGCGTTGTGGGATCGAGCCCCACGTCAGGCTCCTCCACTATGAGCCTGCTTCTTCCTCTCCCACTCCCCCTGCTTATGTTCCCTCTCTCGCTGGCTGTCTCTATCCTGTCAAATAAATAAATAAAATCTTAAAAAAAAAAAAAAAAAGAATCCCCAGGGTGTTGGGTAAAAACGCAGCCCCCCCTCCCCGCACAGGACAGCCGGCTGGGGGCCTACAGGGCAGGGTGCTCTGACCACCCGGCAGGTGTGGGAAGTAGCCTGCCAGCAGGGGGCCCCGTGCCCTCCACAGCCTGCTGCCCGCTAACTCTTCCACTGCCACCATGGGGCACTGCTGTCCCGCCAGGACCCTGATGCAGCGGCTGTCCTGTCGGATGGGGCCTGCCCTCCTGCAGGCCGCGAGCTGCTCGTCAGGGGCCCCGGGGCTGCCCCAAAGAGGACACTTGAGCAGAGTGCAAGGCTGGGTGGGTGTAGGCCCGGCCACTGGGGGCAGCACCTAGAACCTTCCAGAGGAGCCCAGAGCACTGGGGGCCCCCAGAGCAGCTCCAGCCCCTGCTGGCCCCAGACGGATGAACACCCAACAGATGCTAGTCACGGGGGCTGCGGTCCTGGGGGCCCCTGCCAGCACGATGTCTCCCGCAGTGATACCCCCTGCTGTGGGAATCCTCCCCGAGCAGGGCAGAGGTTCGGGCTGACCAGGAACTCCGCGGGGTGCCCACCTACCAGAGACGCAGGCGGGGCCGCCTTCTGCTCTGAGAAGCAACAGCCGGGGACACTCTGGGGGGTCTTGTGGTAGAAGGGAACACAGGGCTTTCGGCGGTCTGCGCTGGGGCTGGGGGAGG
>NW_024424452.1:38125970-38134240 GCF_017311325.1 Ursus maritimus
CTGGCAACTGGGTATTAAAGGAGGACGGGTCTTGGGGCCGCACCTGCCCACCTGCTCTCGCATGGCCCAGGGGGCACCCCAGCCCCAGGGCTGCACCAACCAGGGCCTCCCACTCCCAAACCTCTTAGCTGAGGTCAGGGACCCAGGAGTCCAAGCCCCACCCACACAGATGACAGACACCCACGGGGAACCTTCCCAAACTTGCTGGTGGTCAAGAATCCCCAGGATGGGGGCGCCTGGGTGGCACAGCGGTTAAGCGTCTGCCTTCGGCTCAGGGCGTGATCCCGGCGTTGTGGGATCGAGCCCCACGTCAGGCTCCTCCACTATGAGCCTGCTTCTTCCTCTCCCACTCCCCCTGCTTATGTTCCCTCTCTCGCTGGCTGTCTCTATCCTGTCAAATAAATAAATAAAATCTTAAAAAAAAAAAAAAAAAGAATCCCCAGGGTGTTGGGTAAAAACGCAGCCCCCCCTCCCCGCACAGGACAGCCGGCTGGGGGCCTACAGGGCAGGGTGCTCTGACCACCCGGCAGGTGTGGGAAGTAGCCTGCCAGCAGGGGGCCCCGTGCCCTCCACAGCCTGCTGCCCGCTAACTCTTCCACTGCCACCATGGGGCACTGCTGTCCCGCCAGGACCCTGATGCAGCGGCTGTCCTGTCGGATGGGGCCTGCCCTCCTGCAGGCCGCGAGCTGCTCGTCAGGGGCCCCGGGGCTGCCCCAAAGAGGACACTTGAGCAGAGTGCAAGGCTGGGTGGGTGTAGGCCCGGCCACTGGGGGCAGCACCTAGAACCTTCCAGAGGAGCCCAGAGCACTGGGGGCCCCCAGAGCAGCTCCAGCCCCTGCTGGCCCCAGACGGATGAACACCCAACAGATGCTAGTCACGGGGGCTGCGGTCCTGGGGGCCCCTGCCAGCACGATGTCTCCCGCAGTGATACCCCCTGCTGTGGGAATCCTCCCCGAGCAGGGCAGAGGTTCGGGCTGACCAGGAACTCCGCGGGGTGCCCACCTACCAGAGACGCAGGCGGGGCCGCCTTCTGCTCTGAGAAGCAACAGCCGGGGACACTCTGGGGGGTCTTGTGGTAGAAGGGAACACAGGGCTTTCGGCGGTCTGCGCTGGGGCTGGGGGAGGTGGCAGCAGAGGCGAGGAGCACGTGCCCCCCCCCGACCTTCCCCTGCAGGCTGGCAGGTGCCCCACACAGGCCCCTCGAAGCCCCAGCGGCCCCATCTCCGGGTTCGGATTCTGCCTCAGCTTTGTCCTTCCTCCCCGCAAGGACGCCGGCTGGCCGGACCAGCGGGCAGTCCAGACCCGCCCGTAAGGCAGCCAGAGGAGGCCCTGGAAAGGCTCCGGAACCCACGGAGGCCGACGTCCCCCGTGTTACAGACAGGACACCGGAAGCCCCGGGAGAAGCAAGCTCCCACTCGGGCACTAAGCTCAAGGCCCACTGGACACCTCTTTCAGCCCTTGGAGAGCCCCCCGCACCCGAACAGACCCCGACCTGTGCCACCGAGCCCAGCCCCTTGGGAAGGCCTGGGCAGCCCTCCTCACGCCTCACAGGGAGCTGCCTCTCCCAGCCCCCCGGCCTGCTCGGGACCCCAGAGGCCCTCTGGCCCCACCCCCAGGTTATTAATAGTGGTGACATTTGAAAAGGATGGCCCAGAACCTCAGATCACAGCTTTCAACCTAAAACCACAGAACTGAGCTCGGCACCCTGGTGCTGCTGTCCACAGTGCCTCCAGGGCACCCGGGACCCCAGCCGAGCCCAGCCCAACACCTGGCCCTGACATTTACACACAGCCGCCACCACCAGCGTCCTCGGAACGCCCGCCCAAAGCTCAGGGCCAACGTTCCTCTGAGTGCAGCGGACAGAACACAGCACAGCTCCGACCATGGCTCTGGGTCACCCACATTCATCTCCAGTACGCGTCATGTTCCGGCCCGGGCTGAGGCGGGGACAGGTCACGCTCATTTGAGGAATCCCGGGGTCCAGGTGCAGAGTCCCCAGTGCCAGACCCGAGGGGATTTTAGCCCCAGCACCCTGCGCCCAGGCCACAGCACCTTCCCTCCCAGCCCTGTTCCCCAGCCCTCCCTGCCACGGGCTGAACTGTGTCCCCTCCAAATTCCCATATAGGAGCCCTAATGCCCAGGACCTCAGAACGTGAGTGCATTTGCAAATGGGTCTTTAAGGAGGCAATTTAGGTAAACTGAGGTCAGTAGGGTGGGTCCCAATCCCATCTGACTAGTGTCCTTACAAGGAGAAGAACGCAGGACAGACACACACGGGGACGACCACGTGAGAAGGCGGCTGTCTGCATGCCTCAGAGGAGCCAGCCCTGGCCACGCCTGGGCTTCGGCCTTGCGGCCTCCAGCCCTACGAGGAACCCTTGTGCTCGGGGGTTTCTGTTACAGAAGCCGTGCGTGGACACATACAGCCCCTCAGGTGCCATCACAGCCCTGGGGCAGCTGTGGCCCTGACACCCCATCCCCACTGAGCTCTAGAAATCGGAGCAAAGAGACACTGGGGGTGACGGCGGGGGTCCTGCTGCCCAGACAGATGGACGGTCGGGACAACTCAGTCTGACTTGCTGCAAATGCTTCCCAGACACACAGGCTTGGCCCTGTCTGTCCCGAGGTGGGGCCGCCCCAGCAGCAGCCTGCTTCTACCGGTCGGGCGTGGTCTGAACAGCCCCCCCACCTGCCACTGGGGGCCACGGACCCAGCGGCTTGAGTTGTGCCCACAAGGGGAAGACTCCCTGTGCTGCGTGACAGCAGGGGTAGCTGGCCGCCAACTCTGTGGGGACAGGCCCCCAGCCCCAGCCAGGAGGGCTGCACGCACGGCCGGGCCCTCAGAGCTTCCGTAAGACTCACCAGTGTAGGAGGCCGGGACAGGAACCACTTCTTCCCATGGACCAGGCCGAGGAGGTTCTCAAACGCCAGCAGCCGTACTTGGCCCCCAGCAAGGGACGGCCACGTTCCCACGGGGGACAGCAGCTCCAGCCAGGCACTAACCAGAGTTCTGGGCACCGGCCCGCACAACACCCCCATTTCACACGACACGGTGGCCATCCCAGGCTGAAATTCTCTACGCTGAGAACCCAGCTGAGCCATGAAACCAGTCAATTTGCAGAGAAGTTGAGAGCACCACACGCAGAGCCCGGGGCAGCCCCTGTGGCTGGAGAGGGGGGCCCAGCCACAGGGGCACCACCCCCCAGATGGCCACCAGGATGTCCCCAAAGCGTGGTGGCCCCAGGCCACGTGCAGAGGATGCGGAGGCAGCGCCCAGGCTGTCAGGGGTGGTGAGGGTGGGAGGACCTGGCAGGACACGGGGGCCCAGCGGCTGCTGACACAGGCGTGGGGCAATGGAGCATGCCTGCCTGATGAGGCCGCCTGGGTCTAGTCCTGACGGGCCAGCCGTCTACACTGCACCATCTACCTTCTGCCTGCGAAGGCTTCTAGTCATGTCTCAAAACCCACACTCAGGGCTCCTCCTTCAGGAAGCCTCCTGACCTGGCCCGGGGCTCCTCGACCGCACTCGTTTGCTGAGCACCTACTGTGTGCTGGGACTGTTCCAGGGCCCTGGACGAAAGGGAGCAGTCCAGGGCCAGCCTTTGTGGAGCCAGCCTGAGGTGGGTAAGGAACAGGTGACGTGTCCAGTAAGGACGTCAGTGCGGTGAGGACTGCTCCAGGCCTATACGAGGGGAAAGGCTGAGCCTCCAGCCTGTGCCCTGGCCCAGCAGTGCGAGCCGGGGGGTGACGGCAGAGCAGCAGGGACAGGACGACCTGTGGGTGGGCAGAGCCGGGGCCAGCGACACGGCAGTGTCCTGAGTTCATCAGCCCCCACTCCTCACCCCTGCACGGCACTGGACAGTGAGGACAAGGTCCTGTGGGACCCCCTGCCCCACACTGGGGGCCTCCTGAGAGCACACCCTGCTCGACCCTCACGGAAGAACAGAGCCTCAGGAAGACCCTGCACACAGCAGACTTTGCTTAGTAAGTACGCTGGTGCACACACAGTAGGCTCTCAAATTAGAGTGGGGCTTGGGCCTGTGCACACGGCGGGACCTCACTCAGTGGATCACACACACAGTAGAGCGTCACCCCGGCTGGGGCCGTGGACACAGTCTTCTGTACACAGTAGGGCCTCACCTTCCAGGAGTCACACCCCCAGTAAAGCCTCCTGGGAAGGACGCACCTGTGTCCCTGGTGCCCTGTGACCCAGCCTCCTCCCACACAGCCGACGGCCGGCCCCGCTGCCCAGCAGCCCCAACCGCAGGCCGGCCCTGGGGAGTCTCGCAGCCATGCGGCGTGCTGTCCGGCCGAGCCTGGCTCTCCTCCAGCCACCCGAGTCCGAGCTGATCCCCTAATAACTCGATCCATTATGACAGAGTGGAGTTCCTGGAAACCGGCAGGAAAGGGAAGGCTTCTGTGAATCATCTGAGCCATTTTTTTTTAACCCAACAACGGGGTGCCTCTCCCCTCCCCAGGGCAAGGGCTGGAGGCACTGGGCACCCCGAGGGGTGGGGGCCACAAGCACCGCCGGACCCTCGCGGCCTGGGCAGAGCAGTGTCTTCCCTCCCAGCGCTCAGGGCCTCGTCCCTCCCTCCTCCGGCTTGGCCAACGCACGGCTTCCCCCTGCCCCGAGGTCAGCCTGGCTGGGGCTCAAGCTGCCCCCCAGTGGAGGGATCTGCGTGCCAGCAGCCCCCCCACCCAAGGAGGCACACAGTGGTGTTTGACACGGAGCAAAATTCACATCCAGCTGCCCACGAGTGCTACTCCCGCGTCCTGTGGTCCAGTCCCCCCCGAGGGCATGCCCCAGGAAGGAACGGGGCCCAAAGCAGGGCCGGGCGGTGGCTGCGCAGCCGAGTGACCCCCTCCAGACCCACAAGCATGACCGCCCACTGACAGGATGAACACAGGGCGTTCAGTGCCCAGTCTGGGGCAGGCGGGCAGGCCCCGCGAACTCCGTGCTCGTGTTCTCAAGGACGCGGACGCCCTTCCTCTGGACGATGGGGACCCACCCATCGCGGCCGCCCCAGGAGGCGTGGTCCGGGAAGGTGAGCACCGCTGTTCCAGGCAGACGGGGTCCTCCTCACGTCCGTCCCGCCCCAGGGGGCCTCCCCCGGCTTCCTGACCTGACCCCACAGCGGCAGGAAGGGTCCGACTCCTCCGTGGAAGCGGGCAGTGGAGACTCACAAAACCTCGAAACGCTTCTGTCTCCCTCGGCCTCTGTGTTCCCACAGGAGAAGCGCCCCGTGAACGCGTAAGGGGCTCGTCACTGTTCTGAACGGATTACCACCCGACGACATCCTGCTCTGCCGTTTCCAACTGTAACAGGATAAACGGCAAGACGAGCTCCTGGGGCCCAGTCCGTCTGCAGACCCCGCCGCTTGGGGACTCCCGTCTCCAGGGTGCCAGACACGGCGGCTTGAGGGTCGCCAGCAAACACGCACCAGCATCTGGGCGCAAGTCACTGCGAGCCGGGGGCTCCCGTGTGCCGAAGGACGTCCCCCGTTGCCCAGGGATGCCCCCCGATGGCACACAGCCCCCACACGGCCCACCCCGAGTGCTGACTGGCTTCCAGAACCACCGGGCTGTGATATGCCTCCAACACGCCCAGGGACACAAGCGTTTCTGGGCCCTTCCGGCCACACGGATGAGTGCTCCCACACACGAAGGGGTCTCCATGCCCCCTCCACGGGCAGGAACCCTGCAGCCCACCCCCGTCCCTGCCTCAAGGGCTGGCTGCCGGCAGAGGGCCGCAGTGTGTCTCCGTGGCTGTTGGAAGCCGGCACGGAGGAAGCTGGCGCTTTCATAATAAATCCCGTAATTAGGGAATCCCCGAGCTCTGAGGAGCGCGGGCATGTGGTCGCGTGCTGTGCCCACGTCTCGGGGTTCCCTCCGCCTGTCGCGGGGCCTGCTTCCCCGGGGGGATGTGGGCCAGGACATGTTAGTGGGAGAGGGGCTTGGAGGGCGGGAAGCAGGCAGAACCTGGGGCCGCCGAGCTCTGTAGGAAACCCAAGGACTGTTCACCCTCGGACACGGAATGCACGTTTTGAAGGAACCTGACACTCCCCCGCCACCCCTGCACATTTCTGGAAGCTCCCATGAGGCTGAGGCTCAGGAGTGTGAGGGTCTGCAACATGGCTGCTGGCTCCATGTGGGGCGGAGGCCCCAGGGAGGCTGGGCCTCGGGACGGCAGCCAGCAGGTGGGCTGAGGCAAGGGGGCCGCCATGGGGTCTGGAAAGCTTCAGGCAGGCCTGGCCGGCCCACACAGCCTGGCCGGCTTTTGTAGGGACAGTGTCACCACCCCCTATCTTGGTTTTGGCCTGGCCTTCGTACCTCCCTGGGAGGCCCCCCACGGCTGCAGGTCTCCGGACCTCCAGGGGCTCCAGCCCCAATGAGTGGGGCTGCCCAGGAGGCATCCGTGAGGAAGGGGCCGCAGGGGAACATGGGGACCCCCACCCCGAGTGCACTGTGTGAGAATGGGGGGGGCGTGAACCAGTGTGGGTGGGAGGCTCAGAGTGACACAGGCCTGGGCTGGGAGCACGACAGCTGGGTCGGGGTGATGGGGTGAGGAGGGCCGGGGCAGGGGGTGGGGGGCAGAGCTGGACTTGGGGACCTGGGCAGCACAGCCTGCTGGCCCCTGGGCTTGGGCCAGTCTCCCTAACCCCAAAATGCAGCTTCCCAGCCGAGAACGACGGCACGCGGTGTTGTCACAGTGCTGTGAGGGACCCCTCAGCCCCACGCCCTCGGGCTGTGAGTTACGACAGGGACACCCCACAGGCAAGGAGCCGAGGGGCAGGCCCACACAGGAAACAGGAGAGCGAGGTGTCTGCCTCAGCCCCGCCCGCCTAGCACTCCTGCAGAACAGGTGCCAGGAGGGGGCACCGGGAGGGGTGCAAGCCCGGTTGGCATGGCAACCAGGAAGCCAGCCGGGGCCTCAAGAAACGCATCTTTCCTAATTAAAGTTGAAGAGCGACATTGATCCTAGGGCAGCCGTGGGTGGGTGACGTGGGGGAGCTCTGCTCAGGGGAGCGGTTTAGATGCTTTTAATGACCTGGTCCCCACCCCCGCCCTCCCTGTCTCTCTTACGGTAAAACTCCCAACCTCACCACAGGCCACAGCAGAGCAGCCTGGCTGCCAGATTCCTCAGAACTCCCAGGTCCCACGAGCCCGCACCCCCCCAGCCCTGCTCCTGGACTGCGGGCCATGGGCCCTGAAAAGGCCGGAGAGTGTGGGGAGGGGTCTCCCCTCTTAGGGGGCAGGTGGCACCGGGCTGACCACACAGAGACACACGGGGGGCGGGGGGCTGGCTGGGGGGCTGGATCTCGAGGCAAGGCCCCCCTCCCGGTGCCCACCAGGCAGCTGGAGTGAGCGGGAGGCGGGAGGCGCCCTCGGAGGGGGGGGCACCGTCTCTTCCCGCCTGGCCTCCAGAGCTCTGCAGATAAACAGTCTAAATTAGGAATTAAAACATCCCTTGTTCCCACCAGCCGGCAGGCCGTATTTCAAACGTGCAGGAAACACGCCTGCTGCTGCCACGAGCCCCGAACTTCCCAACGTGATTCCGCAGGATCTCCCAAGCACAGGGGAAGGGGCCTGGACGGGGTCCCGCACCCCCACTCACACGGTGGGCGAGCCACCCTGCCTAGACCTGTGGTCAGCCCCCAAGAAGACAGGAGGGAGTACAGAGCCCCACAGCGGGGCTCCTCCAGCTGCCCCCCGCCGCGAGGTCCTGGGGGCCACACAGCAGGCGTGGGGAGCCCCAAAGCCATCTATGGAGGGTAGAGCCCTGGGAACGCACACCCTCCCGACTGCCCCCACTCCCTGCCCAGAGGAGGCCCGGGTGGACATGGGGCAAAGACTCCCACCCTCGGGCACTGCCTGGGACGGGTTGCGGGGAGCCCCTTCCTCCCTGAGCTCCAGTCCAGGGCTCCCCCCCGCCGAGGCTTCCTGCCCACCCTGCTCCCCGTGGGACCTGCAGGGGTCCTGCCTGGAACAGGGTGCAGCTCTGGGACAGAGGGAGCTCTGTGGCGGAATTCCAGGCATCAGTCAGCAGAACGGAGGGGCTCATCCAGAATTCCAGACGCCTGGTCCAGGGCTGGGGGCTGTCTGCTCTGCCAGGGATCAGTGGCTGGGCCTCGGCACAGGGGAGGGTCACTGGAGCTAGTCCAGGGGATGCCACCTTCACAGGGGTGGACCTGGGCAAAGACTTGGGGCCAAGGCAGAAGCGGGAGAAGGTGGCATGTCAGGAACAGGGAGGACAGTCGGGGGGGGGG
>NW_024424452.1:38134250-38192756 GCF_017311325.1 Ursus maritimus
GGGGGGGGGGCGGTGAAGCTACACCAGAGGACGGGTCCCTCTCAGAGCCCCCTGCGCAACACAGCCACTGCCTGAGTCTCCCCAGGACCGGGAGAAGAAGCTGCTCTCTGGTGTCTGCTCCAATCTCTTCCCAGCACCCCATGCAGGGGACCAGCCAGACATGCAGCCCTGGGGCCCCATCCCTCTCGGGCTGTCCCCCACCCCCCACACGAGTCAATCCCAGCCATGATGAGCACGACGACTGTGAGAGGGACGCGGTCTGACCCACAGAACCCCGAAGATCGGAGTGGACACCAGGGCTCTGGCTCCAAACACCACCCAGCTGCCTCAGGCTGGGAGGGTCTTAGAGCCCCAGAAGACACCCCGTTCACAGGGCCTCTCACCAACTGTCCACTTAGACACCCAGCCACAGAGGAGTCACGGCTGACCAGCCTCTTCCGCGTGTGATCAACGTCTCCGTGAGCAAGCTGAGGCTGACGTTCCTTCAGGAAGGAAACCAGTTGTGCTTCGAGAAGCCGGGCTGGAACCACAGCGGCAGCTAATGGGCCGGGCAGACATCAGGCTGGGCAACGGCAGAGAGGGGGGGCAGCAGTGCGTGACCAGGAGGGACCCCTGGGTGACAATGGCAGGGTGGCCATGGGCCCCCTGGGGGGCACCCTCTGATGCGACGGCTGCCCTCAGCCCGTGGTGTCAATCCAGGGAGGGGCCGCCCGAAGGCCGAGTTGTGCTGCAGGCCCGGCAGGGTCCGCAAGGCTTCCAGGCCTCCACGCCCCACCAGCACCTGTCCCTCTGCCCACTGGCCGCTCAGCCGAGAAAGCAGAGCCATTCCTGGACCCCACTCCTCCAGCCGGGGCTCTGCAGACCATTACTGCCCTTGGGACAAGACCCCAGCCTCCTCTCTTCTCAGAGCAGACGTCCCGTGACTCCTGGCCGGCCCAGCCTGAGAAAGGTTCCAGCCAGGCCTGGCGGGACCTGGAGACCCAGACGTAACCACGGGCTGAGGAGCTCTGTGGAGAGCGGAGACTTCGACCCAGGATCACCACCCAGCAGCCCACCTCCCTCCCTTCTCTGGCCCCCACCCCCTGGCAAAACCCAAGGACTGCGGCCCCCTGACGTCTCTGCCATCTAGAATTACCTAGAACCTTCTACACATCCTCCTTGCTGCCTGGAGCACCCCTGAGCCATCGGCCTCGGGCCCTGGGCAGAACCATCCCCAGAGGCAGGGCCTCTCCAGGACCTGAGATCCCAGCCTGGGCTCACCTCCACATGCTGCCTGGTGGGCGGGGGCACCACGGGCCACAGGGCCACTCCCCCTCTCCCCCAAGGTCAGCAGGACCCTGCAAGGGCACTGTCGTTGGAAGGAAGCCCCGGGCAAGGCCACACAGAGGCTGTGTCTACTGCCAGGGGCTGTGAGAACAAGGGCGGCCCCAGTGAGCCCGTCAGGCCCGCTGCTTAGACGGTCACTGGTCAGGGGTGTTCCTGGGGGGGCCACAGGGTGGGTAGCAAAAGCTGGACTGAGGGAGTGTGGCTGGAGGAGCCCACGTGGGCTGGGAACCCTGCTCGGTGCTCCAGAGGGCTCGGGAGGCCAGAGAGCCCCAGAGCTGACGGCAGGACCCCGCCAGGACCACGCAGGCACCAGGGAGCAGCCTTCCCCAGGACCCCCGACGCTGAAACCCTCAGGATGGGACTCTGCTTGAAGACAAGTGTTTCAACAGGACGTTTAGATAAAATGAGGCCCAATCCAGGATCCCTGAGACACAGACTGGCACAGAGGAACGACCACATGAGGACACAGGGAGGAGCCAGCCCCGTCCACACCTGGGTCTCAGACACCGACGTTCACCACTGGGAGACCATAAACGTTCGTGCTGAAAGCGTGTGGGCCGGGGTCCTCTGTCGCAGCAGCCCAAGCCCACAAACACAGAGACCAGGCAGCCCCACACCAAGGGAGTCAGGAGAGGGGTCCCCAGCTGCTCCCTGAGCTGCACTTAGAGTGCATCTGCAGTAGGGGAGGGGGCTTACAAGGGAATCAGGGCCCACAAAACACACTGGGCACGGCCCTCCTGGAGACCCCTGTTCCTACCAGAGCTGCGTGGAGACCGCCTCCTCCAGGAAGCCCTCCCTGCACCACCACGGCTCCTACAGGGGACAACTGCGCAGAGCCGCCTGCCTCCCCACCGAGCACCCACTCAGGCAGAGTGACCGCTGAAAGCGCCCAAATACCCAAGTCAGTAGCCTCCCTGCCCAGCTGGCCCTGTCCTAGAGCTGGGCCCGGGGCAGACGGCCAGATTACCGACAGCAGCGCCGTTTGCTCCAGATGCCTAAGCTAGGGCACGAACACGCGAGGGCAGGAAGCAAGGAGGGGCTCAAGGACACGCACACCGTTGCCCAGCGCATGGAGCCCCTGGCGTCAGGCTGACGTCACAGCAGGCCGTGCCGGGTGGGCTCGCGCCGACATCGTGGATGGTCACCATGGGCATTCCACACGTGCTCTCTGCCTGTCGGGGTGGCTGGGGGCTGCCGGATGCACCCTGGCCCCACACAAGTCTCATCCACCTTTCAGGGTACAGGTGTCCACACTCCTTCTAGAACGTTCTCCCCCTGCCAGGCCTAGGCCAGACGGAGGCCTGGGTGCTGGCCCTGAGTGGCACACTGCTCCCCGCCCCCACTCAGCATTTACGGAGTGCCCACCACGGGCCAGCCCGCCACGTGCAGCACGTGTGCTGAGCCCAGCAAAGACCCTCCACAGCTCCTCTTTCCAGCAAACAGCACGGGCTCCAGGTGCCTCTGTTTCCTGTGGCTGCGGGACCACGCGTGTGGCCCGTGGAGGAGGGGGGCATGGCAGGCTGCTCGTGGAAATGGGTGTCTGGGGAGGCTGGGGGCCGAGGGGTCTCCACTCCGGGAGCAGCCTCACGCTCGCTAAATTGCTTTATGTAAGTCGGGCCAGGCCAGGAAACCAGGAGCCCGACTGGGGATTAGTGACAGGCGTTGCCACGGCAACCTGATTAGTGGGAAACATGTCGCCTTTGGGAGTGCAGCGCTGCTCCGCAAAGGTAAAAGGAACCCCAGAGATTCATTAGCAACAGGTTCCCATAGCAACCGCTCCAAGCTCATTAATAATTTTCTTCTTATTCCAAGTGTGGGTGTTGAAATTCTCCAGAGAGCTGATGAAGGAATGGATGCCGGATGGACACGCACACGCACACACACGCCAGTTACACCCACCTGCCGCCCGGCATCACCCCGCCCGGAGATCCACGCCAGCACGCGCCTCACCCCACCCGTGCCCATCTGGAGTCAGGACACGACACCTGGCAGGCCGCGGGGTTCCGATGGCCCCGGCCCGCCTGCACGCTCCCTCACAGCGAGATCCAGATCAGAAGGGCCGCTCTAACCTGGGGGGGGGGGCTGCCAAGACCACCTCCCGGGGGACACCCTAAAGTGTCCGCAGGAAGAGAGGCAGAGGGTGTCCTGCTCACACAGTGTCAGGCTGGGCGTTGTGCCTGACGCTCGCCAGCGGCCTCCTCTGTGGCGACTGCCGACGGTACGACAGAGCTGCTCAGAGACCCCAAGTTTGGCGGGGCTGGAGGTTAACAAGCAGACGCCGCCTTAGAGAACACGTTGGCAGGTCCTCGCACGATTCCACACAGCAATTCCGCTCTCGGGTACGTACCCAGGAGCACCGAGCACGGGTCCAAACAAAGCTTACATACGACTGCACGGCTGGGCTGCTCACGGCACCCCAAAGGTGGAAAGAGCCCAAGAGCCCACCAATGCTTTCACAGACACACCGTGGTCCGTCCACACAATGGGACCGGGGGGTCAGCCACCAAGGGGAACGAAGCCGGGACACGCGCTACAACGTGGACCCAGCTGGTGGACGTGACACTGACATGGAACCACGTGGTGAGGGAGTCCACCTCTATGCAACGCCCAGAAGAGGCAAATCCAGGAACTCAGTGCAGATGGGGGGGCCGGGGGAGGGGCCGGGGTCTCTCGGGGGGATGAGAAAGTTCCAAAATTGATGTTGAAGGCTGCACAGCTCCGTGGGGACATTAAGACCAGTGAATTGTGTGCCTCCTGCGTGTGAGTCGTGCGAGGACACATCTGTGGCAGAACCCACAAGCGTCAGTGCTCAGAACTCCAGAGGCCACGCAGGGACCTGCCCTGAGATGCACTTTCCCAGCGGGACATGGAACTCAGGTGCTGAGTGCCCCCAGGGCTGACACCAAGGCAGGGGCTCCCCGTGGTGAATGGGCGACTCCTCACCTCTGTTCCTCAGCCCCACAGTCAGAGGAAACGCATCTAACCCGCAGGGCGCGCCCGCCTGCCACGGGCAGGAACGTGACCCAGAGCCCAGCCACGGCCTCCCTGAACGGCAGGGACCCCCAGCTCCCTCGTGGCCACGCGGGGCGGTCTGCCCTTTGCCTGGTCCTGGCGCCCCCCAAGAAAACGGGAGAATACAGGAAATCCCTGCTGGTGCGTGGTGGTTGCCGGGTCTGAGCTGGCAGACAGGACGCTTCTCCGGTGCTGCCCATCTGGGAGTCGGCTCCGGAGTGGAGAACGTAGAGACTCACCATCCGTGGGCAGCGGGCCCGTCACACTCTGCCCACGTACTGCCATTCATGCCCCGGGACAGCTCATGACCCAATTCGGAGCTGCAAACCGGGGGCTGCTCAGTCACACTGAGCAGGTGGGCGACGGGTCCAGCCCCAGAGGGAGAGAAAGGAACGTCGCGGGGCAGGAGGCCGGCAGATCGCTGGACTCTGCACGCCAGGACAGGGTGTGTGCAGGGATGGAGGCCCCCCGGGTGTGCTCAAGGGTCAGCCTGGGCCCTCCAAACCCCCAAAGCCTAGACACCCCTCCTCTATGCCCCCGTGCCCCCTCCCCCGGGCCCACCCTGCCTCTTCCCCAAGCTCCCATGGTCCGCATCCCCCTCCTTAACCAAGCGAACCCCATTTCGTGGTAGATTAAAAAAAATAAAAAGCAAGCTCTCGAACCTTAAGTGTCAGGAATGCCCCGTCCTAAAACGTTAACACTGTGGTCTGTGGCTTTGGGTCTGTGAGCTCTGTGCCCCAAGCCTGCCCGGTGGCCTTGTCCCCAGTGCTGATTCTGACTTCTACAGCGGTCCTGGGGACCGTGGCATGGGCCCCCAGCCCCCAAGCAATCATGGGTAAGGGGGGCCAGGCAGAGAGTTCCCAGGGGGCGGCCCCATCCTGAGCCCATCCCCCCACACTCGGCCAGTGTCCGCCCCACCCTGACTCTCCCCCATATTCCGTCTGGCAGCACCTTCCCCTGTGCCCCCCGCCCAGCAGCCCCCTCTTGCCTCCTGACGGCTGGGCTGTGCGCCCCGTGTGAGGTGTCCTTCAGGTACCGAATGCCCCCAAACCAGATCTCCGCAACAGGCACCTGCAGGGAACTCCCGCTAGTTCAGAACTTCAAGGGCTGGGCCTGCCACACCCAACGGCACATCACATGCGTGCCAGACACGGCGGGCCATCCCGTGGCCAGAGCTGCACGGCTGCCCTGCCAGCAGCCCAGGCCGCGTCCTCGTCCGCATCCACGAGGCGCTAATGCAGGCTGACTCATCAGACTGCGGCCGGCTGGCGGCCGATGCAAAGACAAAGGGACACAGCGGGCGGACGGTGCCGCGTCGCCCCCACCTGGCCCAGGGGACGCCCTCTGTGCCTTTAGGCACAGGCTCCGTCTCTGCGGGGGGCTGGGCCTGCAGACAGCACAGGACACTCCCAGGCCACACAGACGCCAGGGGCCCCCTTCCAGCCCCACCACCCGATGCCCTCCATGCCAGGTCGCTGTGCCCACCACCCTTCCCACGGCAACCCGGGGCCCACCCCCACCTGCCCACCCCTATGCCCACAGTCACCCCCACAGCCTGGGAGCAACCATCCCGGGCCTTCATGCCCTGGCCCCAGCAGGGCCTGGGTCTCATCTACCCCCCCCGCCCCCACCACACAGCCAAGCCCTGCCGCGGCACCCCGAACAAGGCCCCCGGAAGCTGGGGGTCACCGGGAAGGCAGCACACCCTCCTCACCCAAGGATGAAGGGCTAGGCTCTGGGGTCAGAGGAGGGCCCTCAGGGACCCCATCTCAGACTGGAGATAACCTCTTCTCCGGCCACCCCTGCTTCTCCGTGGCTTCTCAGAGGAGAACAGGGCCGGCCCCCAGAGTCTCTGCTGCCATGAGGGGGGGGTCCCCAGCTGGGAATCCAGCCCCATCAGATGTCCTCCCTGCCCCTGCAGAAAGCCAGCCAGGCCGGGCTTGACCCGGGGCTCCGTCTGCGGCCCTGACACCCTACCTGTACCCCCCTGGGGCTGTAGGGAAGCATGGGGGGTGGGGAACACCGGCAGAGCAAGGGCCTCAGACTCCCAGAGGGGTCTCGGTGGGCCCTGTCCTGGGGGGATAGGCCAGTCCAACTGAACGACACCTGCAGAGCTGACATCCCTGCGGAACCCCCCCAAGCCAACAGCCCCCCAGGAAGCCCAGGGGACGCAGGCACAGAGACAGGAGCGGTCCCTGCCCCTCCTCACAGCGGAGCCCATCCTCTGACACCCTGACAGGGTCTCGAGCAGGAGGGGCACCCCAGGCTCAGAGCCCACCCCTGCCTCGCCGCCTGGGACTTGAGGGGCACACACTCGGTCCACCCCAAACTGCTCAGAATGACTGATTTCACGGTCGGTTTTCCCTCTCCCCGGGAGGCTCCCTGTCGGAGAGCCTGACACGGCACAGCTGAGAGTGATTCATCCTAAAAAAGGGCTCCCTCCCGTTCGGACATCCCACACCTCCTCCGTCTCCCTCGGGAGGACAGCGGAGGGCGCGCCCGGGGTGTGCGAGCTGGGGCAGGGGGACGTCAGCCTGGAGGTATCAGCACGCTGGCTCCTTCTGGGCCCCCCAAGTTCTGGTGGCTGCAGGAAAGCCCGGGCATCCGCGGACCCATCACCCCAACAAGCGCCTCCATCTTCCCATGACACTCCGCGTGGTCTGAACCTGTCTCTCCTCTTCTCCCGAGCACACGGGCACTGTGCCAACACCCCCAGGTGACCCCGTCTCACCTGGGCTATATCCACAAAGATACGGCTCCCACAGAAATCACGTTCTGGGGTTCCTGGTAGACGTAAACTTGGGGGATACCATTCACACCAATACGTCGGCTCACACGTGCCAACTGGTGTGGACGATGTGCACACCCCCAGAGCCACCCCCAGGCATGGCGACCCGTCAGTACTGACCCGGTCCACCCCAAAATGCCCTGGCATAGAGCAGGGCACCGCCTCTGCCAGGTCCCCAACGTCGCCACCTTCACGCTTCTGCTTCTCTTCGCCCCCTCCATCGGCTCCCTGGGGACAGGAAGGACCCCTGTCCCAGGCCAGCGCGAGGCCAGAGCCCAGACGATGCCCCATAACCAAACCCACGAAGGTCACCCAAAAGCCACGCAGCTGGGGGCAGCTAGCTCCAGACCCTCTGGGCCGCCCGGGGGGCTGGAGGGGTTCACAGGTCGCCCCTGGGGTGCTAAGGGGGCAGTGTGGGGCGTGGCCTCAGGCCTGGTGCCAGGAACACCCACCTGAGAACCCGGGGGACTTGCTCCCACGGGCACCACCCTAAGGCCATCAGGGAAGGCCCTAACCCTAACCACCCCCGGCAAGCCTGGGCCCTCCAGCCCAGCTCCGCGGGCATCCTCCCAGGGAATACGCGGCACTCTGTCCACGGTCCAGCTGGTGGTCCCCAGCTCCCCAGCCTCCCCCGTGGCCGAGACCCCCATGCCACTGCTCCAGTGGGTGGGGGTCGAGTGGAAATGGGGGCCTGCTGGAACCCAGCGGCCCACAGACAGATAGGACAGATCGGGAAACACAACCCTAGGACATGTCCTTGTCCACCACGGCCCAGCTTCAGGGTGGGGACCTAAGTGGCCCCAGCCTCTGACCCAGGGACGGGCTCCCCCCGCTGGAAGCTCAGAAACCATCCCTGCCTCGCCGCCTGGGACTTCAGGGACACACCTCCAGTCCAGCCCGACAACTCTGCTCTCCTCCTAAAACACAGCCCCCTCAGCCTCTCCCCCTCTCCGTCATGTGTCCAAGACTGCACACCTCACATGCAGGCCAGGGCTGGGGACCAAGGGGAGGCCTGCGTGCTCTCAAGAGCTGGGGACGGGATGGAGGACAAGCGCAGGGGTCTTTGGAACCCTCTCCCCGGCCAACCACGCACTGGACTGGGCCCTTCACCCGCTGATCAAGGCCCCCAGTGAACCCCATGCTATCAGTGACCAGAAGGACAATCGGGACCACACGAGGGAAAATCGAAGCAGGTGCGGGGCCACCACTGGGCTGCAGAAAGGGGTGCCAGGAACAACCAAAGAATCCTGGAAGGCTCTGGGGCCCTCCTGGGGTGAGGGGGCACTGACGTCGGGCCACACCCCCTGCAGAAACATTGTCGTTCTCCAGCCTTTCCACCCCACGGCCCTCAGGCCAGCAAGGAGCTGAGACACTGGGTCCCACTGGAGGCCACTGAGGGCCCTCCACACCGATGTCCCCACTGTCCAGTGCTCTGACCTCCCCTAAACTGGTGGGGGGGCACCGGCAGAGCCCAGAACAGAGGACAGAGGGACCAAGCAGGCTGGCCACCACTGGCCAAGCACATCTCTGCACCCATGCCACAGTCTGGCTTCACACAGCTCCAGCAAAACGGGGGACGGCGCCCACTCAGGAGGACCCACTTGTCCCGGGCTCTGAGCAGCCCAGAGAGCTACTGGTCCCTGAGCATCCCCGAGCATGACCGCCCGGCCCACCCACACCTGCCCCTCGCGGGCCAAGTGCTCTTAGCAATGTCAGCTCCTTCTTCTGCATAAGCAGTATGGACAGCCAACGTGGGGGCTTGGCTGGGGCCACCCAATGTGAGCGAGACAGCAGGCAGGACTGGACACACCTGTCCTAGTCTGGACCTGGGGGCAGCAGGGGGCCACCAGGCTCACCCTGGGCAGTACCCAGACTTCAGGAGCCTGGGAAGGGGGATTCTGAGGTCCTCTTTCTGCCCTCGATTTCAGCTGAGAAACACCATGGTTGAGACTGAAGAAGGGGGGTGGGGGGCTGCAATGGGACACCTGGGACACGGACTTGCATCACACCAAAGAACACGGGGTGCTCCCAGAGCCTCTGAAATCCTCCCACAGCCAGGAGCTGCTCCGGGACAGAGACGCAGACAGCTCACATCACAAGGCTCCCAGCTGCTGGTGAGCACAGAGGTGGCAGCATCCCCGCCCCACCCTGCCATGCTCTGATGTCGCGCACTCATCACTGGTCCCACTAATCACAACTCCAGGCCCTGACCGCTCCGCCCTGCAGCAGAGGGCCTGGGGAGCACATCCTTGCCTCCCCTGCACGCGTGCGTCTGTTCCGGGGGGCCCCGTGCGCAGAACGAGAAGCTGCTACTCACTCGGCGGAGACAGCGCAGCAGAGGGGCCCCATCTGTCGTCCGCGGCAGGCACGGTGCTCTGGGGACGGTGCCCGGACCGGCTGCCAACCCTCAAGGGCTGGGCCGTTTGCCTCTGCACCCCATCCTGTCTGGGAATCCAGACCAGGGAATCCAGGCCCTAAATCACGATGCGCGGCTGTCGTCTGACTCCACTCCCTACCTCTACTTGCTGGAAATTCAACCTGGGCCCACGTGACTCAGGGCTGTTCCCGGTCGTATCAAAACCCACCACTGACGAAAGAGAGTAAGTGGGTCCTCCGCGACCCTCGCTGAAACACCCACTTGGCAGGACAAAGAGAAAAGCACGTTCCTGACCAGGCCTCCGGGTGGACGGGGGCGGGATGCGAGGACGCTGCAAGCACACAGATGACATTTCCTGCCTGACCTTGACGGCCTGGGGCCGAGGTCGGGCCTCGGAGAGTCTGGCAAGCAGGGCGAGCAGGGGCGCGTGGGGGCGAGCACGGCAGCCTTGTGTTCCTCTCTGGGATGTCTGATGGGCCGGCCCATCCCCCGCATTCCTCCACATCCTGACCCCGGACCAGGAGTCCTGCCAGGCGCTCTGGGAGGCGGCTGTCTGGCCCGCTGCAGCGCAGGGAGCTCCCTGGACCCCTCTGAGGCTCCGCCAAGCCAGGGAGGATGGGACACCCACAGGGTCTGAGAGCTTCCTCCGAAGGGCTGGCACCAGGCTCACCCTGGGCATCGCGGGCATGGCAGGACAGCGCCAGCACCTTCCCGTTGCCCAGCCTCTGCCCCTGCGGCACCCTCCACCTGCTCTTCTCTCCCTACCTCCCCTCGATTTTTCCCTGAGCCTGATGCCCACACCGCCCCTCCCTCAAGGAGTGAGCCCAACCCCTGCTGGGGGCAGAGCTATTCGCTGAGACCCAAGCTAGCCCCTCTCCAGCCCACCACGCTCACAGCCTTTCCTGGCCTCCCTGCCTTTACCTCACAGCAAACCCCAAACAGCTCCAGGCTCACGGATATGTTCCACCTGCCTCAGAACCTTTGCTTGTGCCAATCCCCTACGGAAGACACTTGTGCCCCATACCCTCCCCCCACCGGTCTGTGTCCACTCAGCCACTGGAACCTCCCTGGCCCCCAGCACCCAACAGCCTCCATCCCAGCGCCACCACTGGGATCAGGCCAGCGAGCTCTGCGGCAGAAGGGCCGACGGCTGGACACGCCGAGCGTGCGGCGGGAGCTCCCTGAGTCCTGCTGGAGAACCCCAGCGGGCCCGACGCAAGGACCAGCACACAGCTCAGCCCAGAAAAGGTTTGTTGAGTGAAGACGCCTTGCAGTGAGTGTTCACAGGAGCCCCCGCCTGGCTCTGCACCGCTCCTCCCAACCCCCCACACCCCCAGGCCCTCCCGAGGGTCCAGCTGGGCTGCAGACGTGGGGGCGGCGGCCACACTTGGCCTCCCCGTGGCACACGTACAGAGCACTTAATCAGTGCTTCCCGGCCTCTGCCAACTAGTGAGGCTGCCAGTAAGCTCAAGCACACCAACTGTGTGCCCAGCTCAGGGACCCACAGGTGCCTGGGTGGGGGCACAGGGCAAGCCCGGAAGTCTAGGCCACTGCAGACAGAACAAGGACTTGGCCACGACCCCTCCTGGGGAGTCCCAAGGAAGCAACAGAGACCCAGGTCGCAGGAAGCAAGGTCCCTCCCTCCGCAGACAAACCTCCATGCAGCTAATTCCCCTTCCACAGACATTGCCACAGATCTGGACCCTTCCTCAGACTAGGATCCCCGACGATCAAACCTTTCTGCCTCCTTGTGGGAAGCGGAAACCCATAAAACTCCCTAAAAACCTCCCTATTCCTTTTCTACTACCCACTCCTACCCATCCACACAGCCCAGTCCAACCTCACTTCCTCCACGAAGCCCTCCTTAGCAGCCCAAAAACCCCAGGAGAGGACACCCTGCAGCCCAGCTGTCACTCAGGGGCCAATGGGAGGTCATGCCCACGTCCAGGCGCCCCTCCCCAAGCCCTCCCGAGGGAGCCACACTAAGAACAGGGTTCCCCCAACCCTGCCTCTGACAGGTACTCTGAGACCCGCCCCACCCCGCTGCCCTCCCCAACTCTCGGGGGCAAAAGCCCATCCCTGTGAAGCCCCCACGCCACACCCCGGCTCTGCTCACGCCAGCCCCAGGCAGCAGGAACAGGCCCATCCCAGCCAGGCACACAGTCGGGGCTCAACATGAACGTGAGGGAACCGCGGTGGAGTCCAGACACACAGACCGCTCGCGGTCCCTCCTTCCTCCTTCTACCAGAGAAAGTCGGGGAGCCGCTGGGAGCGCTGGCCTGCAAGGTTGGGAGCCCAGGGCCCGCGCAAGCTCACCATGCCCAGGTCAGCACACAGAGGTGAGGCCCCCCGCTCTGGGCATGCCATTTCTGCCTCCACGTCCCTGAGTTCTACCAGGGACAGGACGGCCTTCCCATCAGCCCACCCCAGGCCCAGGCCTGTCCAGTGCCTGCCTGAGAACCCCTCAAGAACTCCCCCCGAGGGGCCGGCCTGGGGATTCCAAGTCCACGCAAACAGACATGTGGGTGCCAAGAGGACAGGGGCGCGGGTCCAGGAACAAGGTGCTGGGATGAAGAGGGGCGTGGAAGGGAAGCACCCCCAGGCCTGTGTCCCCAGAGCCCGCGAAGGAAGCCCTGTGCGTGAGGCAAAATACACAGGGGATCACGGCCACAAGGTCAGGAAGGTGAGGACAGCTCGTAACTGTCCTGTTCCAATCCGGTCTGCAGGGGCAGAGTGGGCTGCAGGGTGGCCAGAGGGGCCGGCTCTGTTCTAAGTCAATGCCCCCAGTGTCCTCCCCAGGACACCCACAGCCTCTGCGAGCCGCGCATGCTGGTGGCAGCTGGACGGCCTGAAACAGCTTTCCTGAGACGCCTTTCAAAGCTTGGCCGTGTCCAGCCTTGCGCCCCTGCCCAACGCAGGGGCCTCCGAGTCAGACTGGGCTCATCCAGCTCTGCCCTCCAGCAGCCGCGTGACCTTGCTGTGTCCTTTGGCTTCTCCGAGCCCCACGCTGAGGCGCACCCGGTACCGGCCCCTGGGAGGCAGCTCAAGGCGCATGCCACCCCCGAGCCCCCAAGTGCCTCCTCGGCCACCTCCTGGTCCCGTAACACCCTTGCTGCCCCCCTTCCCAAGCAGTGAGCGTCCCTGGAGGCCCCGCCCGGCCTGGGTGCTAGGACGCGCGGCAGCTGCGTGGCAGGCGGGCGGGGAGTCAGGAACCCTGGGGGAGCCCGGGCAGAACATAACCCAGCCACGCAGGCTACAACACACAGATCCCACCCACCTTCCTCTATAAATAATCCTGTGTAGGAGAAACAGCGCTTGCCCCAAAAGTTCCAGCACGGTTGTATTTCCAAAAAGCAAAGTCAATCAATAAGGACGCAAGGCTGCCCTTGTAGGCTCCTCTGCTGAGCGTCGGAGTCCCCCTTAAAGCCTACGCAGACCAGGTGGGATGGTCCGTACTGGGGTCATCCACTGGGGGCTCCCAAGAGACCGGGGGCTTAGGGAAGGCCCCTTCCCGCATTCCAGTCTCTGACCGAATCCCGGCGGGGGCTGGGTCCGGGACATCAGCTGGGATTCTGCCAGCCTGTGGGGAGCGAGGGTTCCACTCCGCTCTCTGACTCCATCCTCTGCAGCAGGAGAGACTCCAAGCAAGGACAGGGCGGACAGGGAGCCGGGGCACCCTCTGTGCGCCCGAGGCCAGCCTGCTGACCCCCAGGAACCTAGAGTGCTCTGGAGAGCTGTGCTGAGGCCCCACAGGCTCTGCGGGGGGAACCAGTACCCACCTGTCCAGGCACTCCAGCTTATTTTAGGTTCGCCCCAGAGCCGACACACACCCCCCAGCCCCAGCCTGGCGTCTGCCGGAGGTCAGCAGCCGTCCCCACAAGGCCGAAGGCCGTGACGTGCTCACCCTGCGTGACAGATGCAGAATGTCCACAGAACAAGAGTCAACTGATCCAGGGACCCGAGCCCCTCCACCACCCTGCCAGTGCCCTCGGCCTCCAGCGCGGTGGCCCTCCAGGTCTCAGAGCCACAGGGTGTCCTCCTCTTTGAGTCACGAGGACACCAGCACAGGGTCCTGCAGGCCCCATCCCCCAAGTCCCTCTGGGCTTCACCCTACCTGCGTGAGGCACCCCTGCCCCCAGTCCCCTACACACCCACACGCACGCGCGCCTGTTGGGCATTCTTAGGGACACAGCCCGCCCAAAGTGCCCGAAGTACCCAGCACCCCTGGGTCAGGCTGCAAGACTCTCTCAGCCTCCAGGGGACGGAGCAGCCAGACACGGGGGCTGTCACAAGAGACAAAGTGCAGGCCCCATTTGACTCTTTCCCTATCTGGTCTCTGCACACGCTTGGAAACGCCGAACACGCAGACAAAGCTGGCCGCCAGCCCCATCCCAGCCCAGGGCCCTCAGACAGGCACAGCCCTGTCACCCGCCACGCCACCCAACCACACCACCTTCCTGCCAACACGAGGTGGCCAGGCCACCTCCAGGCCAGAGTTCCAGAGAGGGGACAAACCTACAGGCGCCCTGTAGGCCAAGCCCCGACACCTAGGGTTGCTCCCCCACCCCGGGCTGCCGGGGGGTGCAGGACGGAGGCAGCCACTGCCAGGCCTGGAACTGGCCCTTGGGCTGCAACCGTGACCCCCTTCTTCACAACCAAGAGGGGAACCGGACTCAGCCGATGTTTGGATTTGGAAACAAAAAGCAGCATGGGTTTTATTACTTTTCCTGGTACAGATCCCCTTTTTACATTTAATATTTATACAGTTAAACACACAAGGTAGGAAAAATATACACACACATTGCTGGTTTAGCCTCTGTCCCCATTCTGACAAATAAAGTTTACTTGCAGGTCCCCACCCCGGTCAACCCCCTCCACACAGCCACACCCCCCACCCCACTGCCCCCATCTGTCGAGGATGTCCAATCCCTCCACAGCAAGGAGCTGGAAGGCAGGGCACCCACAGGCCCTCCGCCAGAAAAACAGTTCCCCCCCTCCAGCGAAAAGAACCATCAAGGCAGGACTCAAGGCAGGACTCAGGACAGGACGCAGGGCCAAGTAGGGCCCACGGGGACAGCCCCCAAACACCATCTGCTAGGGGACCAAGAAACCTGCCGTCTGCTTCCCAGAAGTGCCCCCCCGGGCCGACCCAACACCACTCTGGCCAAAAGGAGAGAGGGGGCCCCATCCTCCAAGGCGAGGAAAAGCCCTCGGGGAAGGGACTCGAGAGCACAGAGCCAGCTGCGTCCCTGCCCCCCACCCCCAGCTGCGCATGACTTAAATCAGCCCCAGCACCGAGTTCAGCCTGGAGAGCCGAGTTCACAACCAACGTCACGGCATGTCTCCGTGGAGAAGGACCGGCAAACTCGCACCGCCTCCCGGCCCCACGGGTCTCCCGCGACGCTCCGAGGCGCACAGCACAGGCTGAAAACTTTGCTCCCCTTACACTACTTCCTTCCGGCCTCCCCCTCCCCAGCGAGGGTCCCGCCTCTGGCTGGCATTCTATTAACCCAGGGGGGCAGCACTCCCGTCCTGACCGCCACCCAAGGGAGTACAGGGAGTCCGACTTCCCGTCCTGCCGACCCCTCTTCCCCTCCAAGCTCGTGGTGGCCTCGCCGCTTCTCTCCCACCCTCTCCCATCCCGAGCTAGCTCGGGACCCGGGACGCTCCGTCTGCGTACGGAGCGAAACCCCCGCTGCCGTCACTCCCCTGCCCTACACTCCCCGCGCGCCCAGCCCGCTCCGGGTCCAACGAGTCCCGTCTCGCGGGGGCCACGCGGAGGAGGTCCCGCGCGCTGGACCCCCACGTCCCGCGTCGCCGCAGCCCGGCGGCCCTAGAAGGATATGGGTTACACACCAGCCGGAGACACCAGCTGCGCGGCCGCGTGGTCTGCCCGAGGCAGAAGAAGACCGTGGCCGCCAGCGCCGGGTACGGGACGGGCTGCTCCTCGTCGGCGCCCAGCTCCGCGCCGCGCTCGGCTGCCGGGCTCTCGGGGGGCGACGCGCCGGGCCCGGACCCCGGCTCCCCCTCCCGCCCCGGCACCCCGGGGCTCGCCGGGGCCGCCCCTGCCGCCGCCGCCGGGCCCGGGGCCGGAGCGCCCAGGGGCACTCGGACCTCGTCGGCCGCCTGCGTGCCCTCGGTCATGGTGGCAGCGGGCAGCACCTGCGGGGTGACAGACGGTGACCGGGACACGGGAACGACACCCTTCGCCCGCCTCGGGCACAGCGGAGCTGCGGGAACAGCCGCGGTCGCCGGGATGTCTTTGTCTTCCCTCATTAGAGACAAATGCGCCCCCCGCCCCCGCCCGCCCCCTCCCTCCGGCGAGGGCTGGGCCGCCCCTCCCCCACCTCCTGGGCGGGGGCCCCAGGAGCCCCCCTCGCCGACTCCGCTAAGTTGAAGAGGGTCCCGCCGCGCAGTGGGGCGCGCGTCCCCGCCGTGTCTCACCTCGCTCCGGCTTCCGGCGGCGTCCCCGCGGGCATCGCCCGGGCGGCGCGGTCACCGTGGATCCAGCAAGGCGCTCGGCCCCGGCTGGAGCGCGCCGCCCCCGGCCCCGAGCCCCCAGCCCCGGCCCGCCGGCTTCGGCTCCCGCTCCGGCTGGCCCGGCGGCGACGGTGGCGGCCCCGGCGCGGAGAGGGACCGCTGGGCGGACAAGCCGGGAGCGCGGGGCGCGGGGCCGGGGGGCGCGGGGCGGGGGCGCGGGCGCGGGGCGGCGAGCAAGCCCGGAGCGTGTCCGCGCCCGGCGCAGGAAACTTCGGAGTGAGCCGCGGAGGGCGGGGGCGGGGCCGGCGCGGGGGCGGGGCCGCAGGGGCGCCGAGAGGGAGGGGCCGCCCCCGCCCCAAGGCACGCGCGCGGGCGACCCTCCCCCATCGCGGGGGGCGCCCTCCGGTTCCCAGGGTCGGGCGGTGGAGGGCCAGAGCTGGACCCACCGCGCCCCCAACCCCCTCTCCGGGAGCGCTGGGCGCCAGGGGGCGCGCACGGAGAGGCTCGGCGGGGGGGTGGGGGGCGGGGAGCGGCGCCAACGTGCTCCCCGCCCCCAGCTGCGGGGGCGGCCCGAGCGGCGGAGGCGGGCTCTCCCCTCCCCCTCCCCGCCGCCGCCGCCGCCGCCGCGCGCCGCTCCTACACCCCGGGCGATGCGGGCCGGGGTCGCCGAGGGGGCGGGGCTGGGCGGGCGTGGGCGGTCGCGGCCGTGACTGCGAGGCTGCGTGCCCCTCCCCCTCCGCGTGTGTGTTTTGGGTGTGACCGTGCCCGTGTGATGTGCTGCTGTGTCCGTGGGTGGGATTCTGGGTGCGCCTGCATCCGCATCTCCCCCAGCACAAGCGCGCGCGCACACACATACGTACATGAGGCAGTTTCTGCGAACTTGTCCCGTGGCCACCCCTCCCGGGTGGAGACCTGTGAGGGCCTGGGGAACGGGCCGGGCCCTGAGGCAAGCCCCCTCTCCCCTCACACTGGGCACGTGCAGAACAGGTCACTGGAGCTCCTGTGTTCAGGGGTCCCTCAGTAGAGGAGTCCTCGTGGGGCCCCACTCCGCCCACAGGGCCGTCGGTATCACAGAGCCTGGACCAGAGCACGCCGCCCCCACCAGGCTCACAGAGGGACCTGCCCTCCAGGTGTCAGCAGGAGGGGGGCCGGCTCCTGACTCCTCCCCACCCCAGTGCCCTGCCTTGGCCCCTGTGGAGCCTCCTTGTTTCCCCAGGACTTGCTCTGGGGGCACCTTCCCCACACCCCAGGCAGCCCCGGAGGGGCGGCTTCCTCCCTCCTGCCAAGCCCACCCTGGGGGGGGGAGAGCCAGGTCCTCTGGACAAAGAGCAGGCAGCTGGTGCTCACAGGCAGGTCCAGGAGCCTTGGCTGGGGCTCACAGCTGCTGGGGTGGGCATGGAGTGAGGGCCCACCCGGCAAGGCTCCCGTTAGGTCCCCGCCAGCCTGAGCTTCCCCACCTGCCGGGTGGTACAGGGTAGCCACGATGGGGAGGGTGCTGCGCGGGGAGAAGGGGAGGCCCCAAGAGGCAGCTATGCCCTGGGAGGGGGTGGAGGAAGGGACGGGAAGGCGTGACCACAGCAGCCCCGGGCAGGTCTCAGGCGGTGCCCTGCAGAGGCTGCTCACCGCTCAGCAGCACCCTTCTTGTATACGCGAACTTTTCAAGAAAAGGAAAACATTTACTCTATTTTAATGCTGCTACTTAGCATTGGAGGGCCACAGCCAGTAATTAAGGTCCTCCAACAGCAATTAGGGCCCTAGCTACGGAGGGGAAGGCTGTGGGAGAGCCCAGGGCCTAGAACTCAGCCCTGCAGGGAAGCTGCAAGGAGGGGACAGACACTGAAGCAGACGCAGGTCCCTGATCTGCACACTCATTACATTTAGGGAGAAGCTCAAGATTGGTTTTAGCTGAAGGGATTTGCTGGACAAAAATTAGTGGGAGTGCCAGGTTTTGGGTGGAACTGGGGATGCAGCGACAGGGACTAGTACAGGCCCTGCCCTTGTTCCCTGGAGCTTCCTTCCAGGAAGAAGGCAGCCAGTAACGCATCCTTGGATGCAGGATGAAAACATTTACAAACTGTGTTAAGCGCCATGGAGAGCCGAGAAAGACACAGAGCAGCAGACATATTGAGAACAAGAAAACAGCCAAAAGAGGAGCAGAGGGTTATTCCCAACAGTGAAAGCAGCCTGTGCAAAGGCCCTGAGGCACACAGAGGAGAGCTGAGGAGTGGAAGACCCAGAGAGAGCCTGGGGTGCCTGTGTCATGGGCCAGCCATGAGGTGTGGTGCCAGGGGACGGGAGGGCAGGACAGGGCTTCCACAAGATCCATGGCACAGGGAGGAAGCTGCACGTCATTCTAAATGAGATAGACTGTCACCCTCTTCTGTCACGCTCCGTCCTCCAGATGTCTGCAGAAGGGATAGGACCATGGATTTTTAAAATAGACATTATTTTTTAAAGACAATGTCTATAACCTGACAAAGCCTATAGCCTTCAGAAATCCCATGGCCCATTTATAACCGGTGGGGCTGGGCAGACACCTGGAGGGGCATTTTCCATTTCCGACTATCTTCCTGTCTATCTGACCCAGCTGAAGACCTGCCGGAATTGTCTCCCACGCGCCCACCACCTGGGCTGGCGCTCACTGACTCTGTGTCCACGGCATCCAGGGGGGCTGACCCGACCAGCCATGGGCTTGCACTGGGCCCCCATTGGGCTCCCAGTAACGCAGCGGCGCCCACGTTCCCTTAGCTGGGGGGGGGTCTGCTCCATGTAGGGACAGCCTCACCCCAGACGGAAAATGAAAAGCAGATCATATGTTGATGGGAGAAAATGACATTAAAAACAATGAAACAGTGATACATTCACATTGCTAGAAAGGAATGTTCAAGCGAGATGAAGCATAGGACAATTTGGAAATTGGCATTAAAATTGTTTAATTAAACTGTACAGAGTGTTCAGATGTATTGTCTTTTAAATCCTCCAGGCCTCTGGAAAATTTGGTTCTGCTTTTTGCTATTTACTCTTTTTTTTTTTTTTAAGGGTAAAGCTTTTCCTTGACAAAGATCTGGTGTGTGCGTGGGGGGGTGGGGGGCAAGTGGCGCACTCATTCAGGCAGCAGAAAGTAGAGACAAGACCCCGCCCCCAGGAAAAGGACTCAGACCCTGGAGGTGTGCGGCTGTGAAACGTGCCGGCTGCCTTGGGGGCCCTTCCGCCTTGGTAGGCCACTCTGTCAGGACCTGGGGGCCCCCTCCTCAGCTCAGGGGCTTGGAGGGCACCTCCATCACCCTTCCCCACCCAGCCACAGTGCTGTCTGGCTAGAACCCCCAAGGCCGCTCTCCCCGCGTCCATCCCTTCCGCTGCCCTCTCCAATCATACCCTTCCGTCTACATGCCCTCTTCCCTCCTGAAACCCCCACTGCTCCTGGTATCTGGATTAAGCCTCCTCAAGCCAGTAGGCCCTACTTCTGGGCGCTGTCCCTGTGAAGAGACCGCAGACCCACCTGCCTTGACCCTGCAGCACCCGTCCCTGGGACGCCCCTGACCTGTGTCTAGCTGTCTGTCTCATGCCAGCCAGGCCCCTCTCGGGCTCTCAGAAGGCAGCCCTGCAGCCCTCACCTCGCTGTGTGCTGGTCCCTATCTGCTTTCTAGCCAGACTGTGGCTTCCCATGATGCTTGGCACGTGCCTGCCCCAGGTGGGTGGACAGGGAAGGCCCAGCCCACATGAGATTGTTAAGAGCAGTGACCTGTGCCAAGGGTGGGACAGGTGAGAGCGGGGTCACCCAGCAGGTGAGGGTGCCCGGCTGTGGTCCTCACAGCGCAATTGGCGGCAGTGGAGACTGAGTCCCGCTGAGCCCTCTGCGGTGCTGGGGAGAGCTCAGGCCTCCAAGCTGGGGCCCCGCCGGCTGCTGGTCAGCCCATCGTGGCTTGCCCCAGCCTTTCAAGCCCACCTCACCTACTGAGCAGGCCACTGCCACCAAGAAGCGGGGCCCAGCCCCATGCTGCCTTGAAGCCAGGCCCAGAAGGGCGCCCCTCGGTGTGTGTGGGGGGCTGGGCCAGGCTCCACAAAGACCCGAACCCCTGGCCAGTTGCCTTCCAGTCCCACACCTGCCTGGTGTCAGCCCACCTCAGGGGCCACCAAGATTTCCATGTGCCCAGCGCTGGACTGCAGTGCTGGACACGGATGCCCCTCCTGTCCTGTCCCCGGTCCCCAGGACAATGCAGCAGCTAAGGGAGGGGCTGCTCTAAATTCATACTCTACACTGGCCGCACCCATCAGGAGGGGTGTCGGTGCCCAGCGGCTCCCTCAGCATGTCCCTGTCCCCGTCATCTTCCGTGCTGGCCCCACCCTCTCGCAGAGAGCAGCTCTGTGTCAGCTGCCCTCACCCAGCTTGGTCCCGACTCCTCTGCCCGCGGGGTCCCCACAGGGCAAGATTGGGTCAGGGACAAGCAGGGGACGTGCCTGGGCCTCCGGCCCCCCCTCCAGTCCCCCGGCTACAGAATGCACCATCCACTCTGTCACAGAAGCCTCGGGGTGGGGCCATCAGATGTGGCAGCTACATATGCAGGTTGCCCAGTTGACTCTTGTTTTGTTTTGAGAGAGGGTGGGGGAGGGGCAGCGGGAGGGAGAGAGAGAGAATCCTAAGTAGGCTCTATGCCCCGCCTGGAGCCTGACACGGGGTTCCATCCCAAGACCCTGAGATCCTGACCTGACCCAGAAACCAGAGTCGGATGCTTCACGGACTGAGCCAACCAGGCGCCCTCCCAGTTAACTTTGAATTGCAGACAAACGATCATTAATTTTCAGTACAAATATATCCCATGTAATGTTGGGAGCTACTTATAATAAAAAAATGTGTTTATATCCGAAATTCTGATTTAACTGGGTGTTGTATACTTTATCCGGTGACCTTCCTCCCTGCAGGAGGCCAGGCGTGGCAGGGCTGGGAGGGGCGGGGAAGGGGGAGGCGGCCAGGTCGCACCTGAGCCTGGCGCCCTCTGCAGGGCTCTGGGGTGCCCAGGCCGGAGTCAGAACCATCTGAAATAGCAGGCACCCAGGGAAGGGGGAGGAGAGGCACCCTCAGCGCGTGTCCTGAGTGGCCAGCTGGCCCTGCCCATCTGCTCACCCGTGCAGGCTCAGACGGCTCCGTCCCAGCTCCAGGCCTGCCAGCTCAGGTCACCTCGGGTCACGGTGCGGGGACGGTGCAGGCCGTGGGCTGTGGCTTTGGCAGTGCCCCTTCGAGCCCCCAGACTCCAAACACAGGTCACTCTGAAGGCTGGCAGCGTCTAGATCCTCATTTTGCAGCCGCACAGCGCCGTGGGGCCGTAGACGCTGGGGCAGGGTGTGGAAGCAGGTGGGGCTCCGTTGCTAGGCGCCGGGCTGGGCAGGGGCTGAGCAATGCATGCTGCCCCTGTGGCCGAAGGGGCCGCGTGCCCTGCGCTGGGAGGGGGTCCTGCCCCCCTGGCTGACTGCCGGGTCCCCGTGCCCTCCACTCGCAGAGGGGCTCAGGGGTTCTCAGCGTTTCCGATGTGGTCTAGAGCCTTCCCTCTGCCGCAGTGATCTGGTCAAGTTTTGACATTAGATGAGCCAATCGGTACCAGTGCAGAGTGCAGAACCACCCTGTTTGATTACCGCTGGGCTGGAACTAGCGTTTTCTGGTGGCGCCTAGACCTCCCGCTATCACTGCCATGGGCTTGTCCTGTCCCGTCCTCCTCCTGGTCGCCGCCGTCATTGGAACAGACGGAGCTTGGGGAAGGTGGAGAGAAGGTGGGTGTGGCCCTCGCCTGCAGGAGCCCTTCGCTGCCCAGAACATGCTGTGGAAGGGGACACAGGCCCACCGAGGGGTTTGGAACGTTCCGGAGCCCTGACCATGTCCCCGGGGCTGCCTGTGTGGGGGATGGGTAGGGAGGCGGGGGCCAGGCAGGCTCAGGCCTCGCGCTGCCCGGGAAATCACGTGGGGGGAGAACGGCTGCTGGGAGGAGGACCCTGTCTCCAAGCTGGAAACGACCCAATGGAGAGACAGAATGTAGGCCGTCCACACAACGGAGCACTGCTCAGCCGTGAGCAGGAGCGGGCGGGACGGCACCCAAGGGCACGACGCGCAGGGAGAGAAGCAGACAGACACGGAGAGCGGACAGATCGCCACGGGCTGGAGGGAGGGCGGTAGAGGTGACGGTCCCTTCAGGGTGGCAGAATGTTCTGAAAACAGGCTGAGGTGATGGTCACACGTCCCTGAGAAAGAGACTGAGAACCACTTGCACGCTCTAAATTCTGACTGCTGCCGTGTGTGGTGCGTGAATCACAGGTCCATGGAGCCATGAAAGGGGCCACGAAGGAGAAGGCTGTGCCGCCATGGGGCTGCCACACGGAGCGAGGGCTCCTGACCACTGCAGGGCCGGAGCCAGCGGTGGCGGGGGTGGCCTGGTGGGGGCTGCGCAGGCCTCAAAGGGGCTGCGTCTGGGCGGGGTGGGCCCGAGGCCTCCCGGCGCTTGCCTGTCCCTTGGGATCCGCAGGGGTGCTCGGCCCCAGGGCAGCTGACTTGTGGCAACATCTGGCCTGGGGTGAGACAGGGCGGGAGGTGGTCTTGTGGGAGGTCAGCCATCAGTCCTGAATGAGTGAGGGGAGCCTCCTGGGTGGTTTGGGTAGGACCTCCAATGGGGGGTGGTCAGCCTGCAATCCAGGAGTGCACCCCTCAGTGTGCAGTGGGGCTGGGGGGAATGCCCCCCGACAGGATCACACCCGAGGGGGAAGGGCGAGGGCTGGCCTGGGGTGAGGAAGTGGGGGGGTGAGCCCTGGCTAGGGTGCTTCCAGAAGGACTTTGATGGGGCCGTGGGAAAGCAGGAGGCCGGAGGCAGATGTCAGGCTTCCCTCCCCTGACCTGTTTCCTCCATGGCTCCCCAGCCCCACCAGTCCCTCTGCCTGCAGGAAGGCCTGGGCCTGGCAGACTCGCTCACAGTGCCCCCTCCAAAATTCAGGCATTGCAGAGGGGCCCTCAAAGGTGAGCACTGCCAGCCCCGCGGGCCCCAGTTCCTCAGCCTGGCAGGGGTCTGACGCTTCCCAAGAACCCAGGAGGGGCAACTCACACCCACTGGGGATTGTGAGCCCCAAAATGCAGTCTGCATGCTGGCCTCTTCCCCAAATTCTTCGTGCCTCTCACCCCCATGGGCCAAGGGCTGGAGCTTGCAGCCCAGGCAGGAGGAGACCCTCAGACCGACCTGCTACCTGGTGACTTCTGAAGGGACGAGCCAGCCAGCCCCAGGCAGGCTGGTGATGCACTGGGTGGCCCCCACCAGACACCTGTTCTCTGTAGCCCAGGTGGGCCATTGGGCTGCAGGGACTGTGGGGCCCCTCCTGGGTGGCCAGGCTGCCTCTGATCCCTGTCTCCTCTTACGCATTCGCCCCAGGGCGTGTGTTTTATCTTTACCGTTAAATGGGGATTTGGACAGCCCCTCCAGACAGATGCCCTGCTCCAGCCGTGGGGCTGTGGGGAGCCTCCCCTCGCTGCACGGTCAGGCGCCTGTGCCAGCAGTTGCGGAGCCCAAACGCCCCAGCCGCCACACCGTGGGGCCTGGCAGAGGCCGGGGCTCTGAAGGCATTTCCATAATTCACTGTAAAACGGTCCTGCTTTGTTTCCACTTAATACTGGCTTCCCCACCGCCCGCCTGCTCGCCGGACGCAGCGGGGCGCTGAAACACTCAGCCCACCAGCCCGCCCAGCTCTGGGGATGCCTGCCTCTCCTGGAAAGACTTTCAGATTGCCAGGAAAGAGACTGCCAGGGACTCTGCCTCGCCGTGCTGGGGTGCTACCTTGGACGAGTGGCAGTCTGGCCCCGGGGTCCTTGAAGGAGAGGGTGCAGGGCATGGCCAACCTGTTCCTGAAGAAAACTGGGTCCTTGCAGCCAAAGCCAGTCTCCAGCCTAAAGTGGCGGCTTCCAGACCCCTCCTGCTTCCTCACTGGGCGAGCACCAACTACGGGCTAAGTCCCAGATCGTGTCTAGGGGCTCTGCTCCTTGCCACGCACCTGGGGACACCCCTCGAGATCGAGCCGAGGCGGATGGTGTGGAGACCGCAGGTGGAGATGGAGACCAGCCAGGGGAGGCCTCACAGCAGGTGCAGCGGGAGCAGGGGTGTATGGGACTGGCTCCCTGGTGTTCCTGGTTCCTGGACAGACCTGCGTTCTCTGAGGCACCTGCCCGGCCCCCGCCAGGGCCTCAAAAGCTGTGATGTCATCACCACGCGGTATGAGGGGCAGCCCTGCTTCATAAGGCTCAGCATGTGCCAGGGGGTACCAGCCTTCCACGGGAGTCCCGGGGGGCAGAGGTAGTGTTGCCGCCCACGGGAGCCACAGCAAATCCCAGACGTAGGACATAGACATTGTCTTGAAAGTGCAGGTGGCCCAGAGACAAGGGCCCAGAAAGTGACCACCATCCAGCACCCTCCTGGGCCCCTGCTTCTCAGCCCATCGGGAAGACTGGTGCCCAGGGAGGAGGGGCCTGTCCACAGAGCATAGCCTGGGCACACGGCGGTGGGGGGGGGGCTCCCTCCTGCCAGTCGGAGGCTCTGAGCTGGCCCCATGGGTCACCGCTGTAACTCCCCCTCTCACTCACTCCAGGCTGTACAGGGCAAGGCAACAACAGAGGCCTTTTAAATCCCCATCTTTTATTAGTAAATCACGTTCTCACTGTGGTCAGAGAAGGTGCTCCCGGCAGCGGCCCGGTGGGGCTCCTGGGTCGGCCAGCCCTTGGCGGCCAAGTTGGTTACGGGGCACATGGGACAGTCTCTGACCACAACAAAGCTGCCAGCCTGCAGGCCCTGGGAGAATGATGGGTATCTTGTCCTCCCATGGAGGGTAGGGCTCACGGTGTGTGCGGAGCACTGGGTGGCCTGGCCTCCCCGAGGAGCCTTCCCTCCAAGGTCCCACCACTAGCCGGGGGTCTTGGATTAAGTCCTGCCCTCCTTGAACTCTCCTTCTGGGAGGGGCTGTGTACCCCATCATAGCAACCACGGACATTTTAGTATGAATTAATTTCTCAAGTCCTTTCTGCATTGCTAATATGGACGGCAGAACGTTTAGGTGGCGATGGTGGGAGAGGCTTCCAGGTGCCCCAGGGCGAGCAGGGGCAGGGGCAGTGACCGGGTCTGAGCTGCCCCAGCCCCAGGGAAGACCTGGCTTAGCTCAGAGGCAGAGCCCGCTGCAGAGGCGCAGACCCAGAACCAGGCTGCATCAGGCATCCCAGACACCCTTCCGGGGAACGAGGACAGCAAGGATGGGCCAGGCCACAGGCAGCATCCAGCTAGAGTCACGAACATCCTGGGAGACCTCACGAAGTAAAGCAGGGGTTCCCTGGCACTGAGAGCCGTCCGTGGCCGGGTCTCGGGAGGGAGAGACACCTGCACCTGGACTTGCAGCAGGGGGCTCAATCCAGGCTGCGTTTGGGGCTGGGGCCAGGAGCTCAGCCCCTCAGAGTCCCTCTTTGGTCCTAAGTCGTCCTCTGTACAAGCTAGACCCTCAGGGAGCAGGCAGTGCCCTAGGGACAGGGCCCCTGGACACAGGGGGACCCCAGGACAGTCCTGTGTGGGGGCCGGGGGGCACGTCCTCCTCAGGAGCCTCGTCCAGCTCCTGCCCCCTCCCCTGGCCGGAAAGCGGCTGCAGGACACACGGATTTCTGTTCAGCGGATGGCGATGCTTTAATTTTCCTGGATTTATAGCCTCTCCTGTGGTCTCATTACTGAGATAAGGATGGAGCCCATCACTGTCAGGCTCCGCCAGCCCTCCAGATAAACACTGATACGGTTTATTCCCGATTAACACCGACACAGCAAGGCCTCTGGCCAGCGGGGCCAGGGCAGGCAGCCTCCCCTCCGGGGCCAGACGTCCCACCGCACCCAGAACAGCAGGGATCAGGGCGTCTAGGAAAACCCCGCAGCGAGCGGCCCACTCGACGGTGAGAGACTGAAGCTTCTGCCCTAAGATCAGGAACAAGACAAGGACGCCTGCCCTGGCCACACCCGCTCCACATCGTCCAGCTGGAACAAGACAGAGGTTCCCCAGGGCTCGGGACCACGCACGACAGTATATACCAATAGCAAGCAATTGCAAAACAAAATTGGGAAAACTTCCATTTAAAATGTCTTCAAAAAAATAACATACTTGGGGCGCCTGGGGGGGCCTCAGTCGTTGGGCGTCGAACTCTCAGTTGCGGCTCAGGTCATGATTTCAGGGCCGTGGGGTGGAGCCCTGTGTCGGGCTCCGTGGGCGTCTGCTGGAGATTCTCTCTCTCCCTCTGCTCCCCCAATCGTGCTGTCTCTCTCTCAAATAAATAAATACAGTCTGAAAATAAAATACATAAAAATCAATTTAACAAAAGATGTGCCAGACCTCGGTAACAAACCAAATAGCCAAAGTTCCTGAGGGAAATCGGACCTCCAGAAGCGAAGACGGAGACATGGGCTGTGTGTGCGGGCCGGCACTCAGGGCTGTGGGAGTTGGGGAAATCCCAAGCAAAGCCCCAAAAGGCTACATGTGGAAAGTAACCGGCTGACCATTGAGAGTCACCGCTGGCGTCCAGCCCCCGCTGCCCACACACCTGTGGACACCCGGCCCCCTCCGCAGAGCCGGTCTGCAGCCTGGGGAAGGGCCGGCTGCCTCGGGCGCCCCCGGGGAGCACCTCCCGCCAACACTGATGGGCAGATCTTCACTACAACTTCCTCGCAGCTCTATCCAGCGGCCGCCTGGCCCGGGACCTCCTCGCGTTGCCAGGATTGGGGCCTTCTGTCTCTTACTTTGGAACCTAGACGGTTTATGTTTAACGTCCCCGTTGGGTGGGAAAAAACGTGCTCTGAGTCCCCGGAGTCCCGGTCTCTGGGGGTGTCTAGATGCAGCCCAGGGCCCCAGACCAGGGCTGTGGGGTCACTCGGGGAGCACACGGGATGTCCCAGGGCAGCAGCACCTGAAAATCCCAGCCAGTGATGCCTGGAAATGCTGCCGGAGGGAGTAAGGGAAGGAAAGGGAGAGAGGTCTCATTGGTGCACAGCTGTGCCCCGTGCGTGGGGCAGGCTGCTTTCTGGCTGCAACAAGAGGCGAGGACGTGGCCCCCAAGCCGAGAATATTTCTGATCCCTGGTCCCCAAGGAGCTCCAGAAGGAGGAGGTGGCATGGCTGGAAACGGAAGGACCGGTGGCAGCTGAAGAGTTGGTGAAGAGTGTGGACCCTGGATTTGGAACACACATTGACTCAAATGCGGCCACGGGGACAGGTAGAGAGAGTCTGCCGGTTTTGAGGGATGGCAGGTGACAGATCGCAGACTCCTCACCAGCTGGGAGAGGCCGGAGACGAGGGTAGTGTCCCGGGCGGGCGCCGGGCAGACAGGAAGCCGCTCAGACAAGCCTGGGCCGGGAGGGGGACGTGCGAGACGGAACAGGAGAATAAAAACGTTATTCAGGACACAAAAGAAGATCTAAGTACGCGGAGAACTCTGATCCTCGCACCGGGGAAGACGCGATGCAGCAGCGAGGGAAACTGCCACATTAACTCTATAAATTCAACGCCATTTCCATCAGCCCGACAGACGTCCCGGCAGCCTGGACGAGTGGACCCTACTACGGCGTGTCTGGTTGGATGAGGCCAGGGCTGGCCAAGCTGATTTCCAGAAAGGACCATAGGGAGGACTCCTCACCCCGACGTCAGGGCTTCACCCGCGCCCCACTCGTTAGAATACCTGGATAGGTGAGCCGGAGAGGAAGGCTGGGCGGACGGTGAGCTGGGGGGTCCCCACACGGTGGCCCTGCGTGGGGAGGCACTGGGGTCAGCAGGTGTCTGGCTGGAGCCGCCACAGGTGGACCAGGGTGACAGGTCCCAGAATTTGGTGAGCTGGTTGTCAAAGCCGGCCGCTCCAGCGAGTGGACGCTCAAGGGCAGGCAGCTGCAGGTCAACGAGCATCGTTCATGTGACAGCGGGAAACGAGGGCCACGTGCCAGACGGAATGACAACACAGCTGGGGGTGGTTTGGGGGTCCGGCTCTGCGACCTCAGGTCGGCTCTGGGTGCAGGAGCAGGGTAAGCCTGCACAGGTGCTCCCGGGAACCGCCGGCCACGTGGGGCCTACGACGAAGAGGGCCCCATATTTTATTACTATTTGCGAACCGTGCACTACACACTGTTTGTCTTTGTAACGTCCGTGGTCAGCGGCTGCAGCTTCATAAACGCAGACAGTTGTGAGTTGCCCGGTGACCTCGCTCGGAGAGTGAGACAGCAACTTGCGGAGGACCCGCGAAGTAGGCCACCATCTGCGTGTGTGGACGGACTCTGCGAGGCGCCCGGCGCCCGCGTGTGTTTCATCCCCAAGAAGGGTCCGGGGCATCCACAGCTATTCCCTGTGCTTCTCAGCGTCCTTGAAATGTCACGTCACTTCAAACTGGCTTCAAACAGAGGTGCCCCCTCCCGATGGGACGCCCCCACCCCCCCACCCGGCAGGAATGCTTCCACCCGCTTCTGGCTGTGGCCAGGAACGCCGGAAGGCCGTGAGGGCTCGGGCGATCCCACGCGCCCAAGGGAGGGCAGAGGCTCGCTTCGCGCGTAAGGAAGTGTTCTCCGTGTCCCTGGCCGTCAGGCTCCCGGGGCTCAGGCCAAGCCTCCAATGGGGGCTCTGAGCACAGGGGGGTCGGGCCGGGGCCTCGGGGGTGAGGGCAGCCCCCGCCTCCAGGGCTGCTCCGACCTCAAAGAGGCAGAATGCCCGCTGCGTGGCTCAGCCACAGCCCGGAATCGATCGGATTGTAATTGGGACTTGGAAGAGGTTTACTATTTAACTGGATTAAATATTTAAACAGGATGAGATGACAGGGCGCACGGCAGCCCTGGGAGACGGCAGCAGACAGGTTCTGCAGGGGGTGGGGGGCAGGCTCCACCCCCACCCACCCCGGGGACGAGGAGCCTCAGACACCCAGGCCCGCCTCTCAGATACCAGGGCTGATGGGGGGGTTCCTGCTTTCTGCTGGCCGGGCGCACCGAGGACTCTGCAGCCCCTCCAGTGGGTCCTGCTTATTGAGTGCCAACCGTATGCGGAGCAGGACAGAGGGATACAACTGCCTTGCAAGGGCCCCTGGGCGGCTGAGTGGCTGCCCCCTTCGGGAAGCCTGCCTGAACTGGCAGGCTCCCCATGACACACCCTGTTGCCCTCCTGCATGTCCCCCTGCACTCTTGTCATTTGTAAGGGTGTCCATTCGGCTGAGCTTGGCCCCAGAGGACAGAATGCTGTAGGGACAGCTGCTTGGCTGTATTTACGGAGCCAGCACCCTGCACGCAGTCAGGGCTCGATGCTTGTCCTTGACCTTGAGGCTCCAAACCTCAGCGGGGGCTCCCAGCAGACAGCACAGGCGGCCTGGCTCGGGGGTGTGAGGCCCGGCCCCCGAGCACCTCCCTGCCCCCAGGCTGCGTGGAAGACACAGTGGGGCCAGACTTAGCTCTGTCCATGTGGTCCCAGCTGGGGAGGCTGCCTGGGGGTGGGTGCTCGAGGGACAGCCACAGGGCATGGAGTGAGGACGTGGGTGTGGGTTTCCAGGGCGGCCAGGTCACCCTCGAGGTCTGGAGGCGCATATCCCAGGGCTATGCTCCCTCCGGAGGCCCCAGGGAAGGATTCCTCCTGCCTTGTCAGCATCTGGTGTGGTCATTCCTGGCCTTGTGGCCTCATCACCACCCTCTACCTCCACGGTCACGTGGCTGCCTCCCGGTGGGTATGTGTCCAAATCCCCTCTTCTTATAAGGATGCCGGCCCTTGGGTTAGAGCCCACCCCAATGACCTCATCTTAACTCGATTGTCTGCAAAGACCCTACTTTCAAATAGGGTCCCATTCGCAGGCACTGGGGGTTAGATGTGGACTTACCTGTTGGGGAGACACAATTCACCCCATTTGCAGTTGACCTCCACAAGGGCAGGGGGCTCGGAGATGTGGGCAGCAGGCCATCCCAGCTGTCCCGCGGCGGCCCTCCATGCAGCCGGGCAGGCCGGGCTGAGCCCTTGGTCACTGGCCCTTGACTCCGATGACAGGGAGGCAGGGGACTAGGCAGGACATGGGCACTGTGCTGGGGAGCAGAGACTTCCTCCGGTGGTCAGAGAGGTTGGCCTGTGGCTCCCACCTGTCCCTAGAAGATGAGAGCTGCAGCCCTCCTTGCTGACCCTCATTGTTCTTCCTTCCAAACTTTGGAACATTTGGTCCTCCCCTCCCCCGCCCCCCGAAAGCACTGGGGGGGGGGCGGCTGTTCCAGAACACTCAGGTGGTGGCAGCATCCCTGCCTCCTGCTCCCCTGTGAGGGTGTCCTGAGCTGAGCTTTGGGAGGGACAGAACAGTCAGGCAGGTGGGGGCGCAGCCCCCTGGTCCCCCCGGCCAGCAGGTAATTGTCCATTTCCAGGGTCTACGGCCCCTCAGGGCTCTTGGCAAAGCCTCTCAACCCACTGGGCCTCCATCAACTCCAAGTGGGTCAGCAAGGCCCCGTAGCCGAGGGCCCTGGGGTCTCAGGCCCTCTTCTGTGGCTGGACTGCACTGGGCAGCTGGGCGACCACCCCATGCCAGGCAGGGCACGAGGAGGCAGGAGCACCTGGCGTCCCACGTCCCTGTCCCCCAGCTGCCCAGCGGCAGGGCCTCTGGGACCAGCTGACAGTTTCCCACACACGGCACCCCACGTGGCCGGGTGGAGCTGGGTCTGTGGATTGTCAGCTCCGTGCAGGAGGAAGTGAGCAGGGCGGCCGGCCCTTGTGATGTCTTGCAGACCCCAGGAACCCAGAGAGACAGAGCCCACACCCCAGCCCAGGATGACGGCGGTGTTCCAGGTAGACCCAGGGCTTCCTGAGTCCATCCAGGTCTGGGGCTGGACCGGAGGGCATGGCCGGGGCTGAAGGACAAAACAGAGCAGGCAGGGAGAGGCGGAGACGGAGCCTGGACCCTCATGGGGGGTGCTCTAGGGCCGGCACACTTTACCCACCCGAGCCTCAGTTTCCTGGACTGCAACACCAGCCTGACGTTGACCTTGCTGTGGGGGTGGTCATGGGCCTAAGTACACGAGCCCAGGTGCGAAGGCCAGTGCTCTGACCATCGTCTTTGGGCTTCCTGCACAGACAGAGGGGGCAGGAGGAGGGAGGTCTGCCGGGGGTCTGCTGCAGCACCCACCCCTGCCCTGGATGCCAGGGAGGCTGCCCAGCCTGAGAAAGCCATGACCCAGATTCCTTGATGCTGCTGGGCTCAGAGTGGGAGACCGTTTGCTCACATGCCCGCTGCCCTGGATCCTCTGCCCCCTGGGGTCCAGGCCTCTCATGGAGTCTCTGTCCGCTTTCTGGGCTCCCACCCGCTCTGCAGGCCCCCAGCCCCAGGATCCTGCCCGGGGCTCCTTGGAGGCTGCAGGGAGGGGAGGCAGACGGGAGGCTGGAGTTGGATGGGCCCAGGCTGGGTATGCAGGAGGAAGGCGGCCAGGACAAGGCTGCCCCGGGGGTGGCCTGGTGGGCTGGGCCCCCTCTGCCGCTGAGTCCTCCCCACCCTGTCCTGGAGTGAGTGGGGTGGGCCAAGATCTGTCTCAGCAGGACCCCACCCAGACAGTGACCGAGAAGGGGCAAGGCCAAGGCAGCCTTGGGGTTCCACAGGCAGCCAGGTGACCTGCTGAGGGAAACTGAGGCACGGCCCCTTAGAGCCAACACGGTGGGCAGGGCAAGCAGGATTGTGGCTCAAATGGCAAGCAGGTGTTCATGGGGCTGAACCACGACCCCCCCCCCGAGGAAATGGCCTGGCTATTTGCTCCGTCTGGTCCACTGGGCATGTGGGGGCTGCCCAGCCAGTACTGGGTGGATGGGTGGTTGGATGGACAGACGGATGGACAGACGGATGGACAGATGGATGAATGGATGGGTGGGTTGATGGATGTTGGTTCACCTGGGAAACCCTAGCGGTAGTGTGTCTAGGTAAGGTCCAGGGAGACCATCTGGTTGGGTTAAAACCCAAAACCAAGGGCTCCCCCTGGAGACCCTCGTGTGTCTAGTGTCCCCCCAGTGGGGCAGCTGCCTCTAGGGCTGGGGGATCAGATGGGGAGGCACGGGGGGGCTCAGGGTCTGGGTGTGGTTGTATGGGGGGCCCTCTGCTCTCGAGGGTGGGGCTGGCCTCCATGGTTCTACCTGGCGGACAGACACAGGTCTGAGGGCTGAGGACACCAAGACTGCTTCCGGAGTGTGCTGTTGGGGCATTCTTGCTTTCTGTCAGGGTCTCCTCTTCTCGGGGGCGAAAGCACCAGCTTGGAGTCCCTGACCATCCAGCCCTGGACCGGCTCCTCCCCTGTGACCCCAGGTCTGATTGGCCAGTGGCATGGCAACATCCTGCTCTGAGCCATCAGCCCTCAGGGCATTGGGGTGGGGTCCCTATGGGTCCTCGCCCTGGGGAGAGGGGCTCCGTCTGGAAGGGCCAGCACGGGGCTTCTAGAGCACAGGGCATGGGACGGGCCCCTCCTGCCCCGGCTCAGGGCTCAGGCAGGGGCTGCAGGGCCATCAGAGCAAAGCTCCTGTTTGGATCGATGATAACTGTGGCTCTGGCCCCAGTCCAGGGACTTGGCCCAGGATCCAAGGAGGTGCCTGGATCGATGCTGAGGTCCCCAGAGCCGGGGGGGGGGGGGGGGGAGTGTTTCCAGGTGTGGCAGAGGGAGGCCGTAGGGGTGGGGCCGGCTGGCCGGCAGCCCCTCCCCTCACCACTACCCCCTCCCGCCCGGGGGACGTTTCAGCTGCTGACCTGGCGGGGACAGAGGTGCTGGGGACGCAGGGCCCTTCCTGGGAGGAATTGATCCCCGTGCCCTCCTCAACTCCAGGCCTGTCCCGAGTCCCCTCTGTCCCCCAACCCCCACTGCCCGTCCTCCCCGAGGTCCTGCCCTGTACTGGGTTGGAGCCACAGGCTAACGGGGACTGGTGGCCAGCCCTGTGGGTGCCTAGGACGTGATAGGGGTATTGGCGGGGCCTCGATCCCTGTGGTCCCTGTGGTGAGAGGGGGAAGTCTCTTGGGGCAGCGGGCAAGTTGGGGGTCAAAGGTCATTGGGAGTGACCTGGTAAAGGAGCCACCCCCCAACACAGACCTCAAGGGGAGAGGGCGGGGGCACCGGGGCTGTTGGGGAGCCCGAGAAGGAGCCCCAGCCAGGAACCCTTCCTGCTCACACAGCCACACCCTCCCCTGTGCCCACCCCCCCACCCCCGCCCAAAAGACCTCAGGTCACCTGCCTGCCCCCTGCTGTCTGGGTCTGTCCCCTGCCCCCCTCGCCCCAGTACCCTGGTGCTGGGTGCCGATTCCCTTCTGCAACCCCCAGGACAGCCTCAGCCCTGCACGGCACGGTCTCCGGGACCCCGGCCTGTCCCCCTGCTCACACTGCAGGGAGTCCCAGATCCCGGCAGAGCCACAGGCCGGGGCATGACAGGGAATGTGCCAGAGGTGCTGACCGGTTGCTGCGCTCACCTTGCTCATGAGCTTGCCAGCTCCAGAAATGCAGATGGCCCAGGGCTGGCCCTGGCACGAGGGGGCCTGTGGGGACAGCAGGCCCAGACACGGTCCCCCTGCGGTCCTTGCTGAGCGGGAAGGAGGAAGGGGACACCATCCCTGCTCACAGGGTTTACTCCCAATTTCCCAGATGCGGCCTCTCTGTGGACAGGTTGGGGGACCCCTAGGCCAGTGGCTGTGGCTAGTGAAACTCTGTTCCTCTGCCCACCACTTGTGGGCCAGCGCCGCTCCTGGGGCTCCTGCGGCTTCCGTAACAACTTACGTGCTGGGGCTCCGAGCAAGCGAAATTCACTCTCTCACAGGTCTGGAGCCAGAAGTCAGAGATCCAGGTAGGGCACAGCCACATCCCTCCAGAGGCTCCAGGGAGGGTCCTTCCTGCCTCTTCCGGCTGCTGGGGGATCCAGGCGAACGTGGGCGTGGAGCCAGGTCCCTCCAATCCCCTCATCATCACAGGCTCCTGTCTGCCTTCTCCCTTCTTCTAAGGACACCTGTTGTGGATTTAGACCGAACTCTCGTCCAGGATGATCTCATTTTAAGATTCTTTATTCAATGCCATCTGCAAAGACCCTTCAAACAAGATCCCCCTTGTAGCTCCTGAGATAAGGATGTGGACGTGCCTTCTTGGGGCCACCACTGGACCCACCACAGTGCTGTCCATCAGCCGGCTCAGAAATAAACTGCAGGACTTGGGATCAGGAGCAGGAGCAAGAAAGGGCCCCAGCCCAACCCCTCTTTGGCCAGCCTGCTGCTTCTGGTCAGCGTCCCACCAGGCCACTTGGGGGGTCTGTCCCCAGAATGGCCAGGGATGTAGGCATGGACACAGCGAGGCCTAGAGGGGTGGGGGCCAGAGCCGGCACGAGGCAGAGCTCAAGACTCGGCCCAGTACCCCAGGAGCAGTCAGCCAGCAGGAAAGCAGGACCCCTCCCAGCTCCCTTTCAGGAGGACCCCAGGGCAATGCCAGGAACCGCCCCCCTGCAGCTATCTCTCTTAGGTGGGCGACCCAGGGATTCCCCATTCTGGGGACCCACACGGCCCACACCAACCCACTCAGTTTCAACCCCTCGAGGCACAGGGTGCTTCTGCCTTGGTATTTTCCCCAAGCACAGGCTAGACCCTGGGGAGGAGCAGAGGGGGTACCTGAGGCACGGGGAGGCTGAGGCTGGTGTCAGCCTGGTTTTCCAGAAGCAGACTCTGATGGTGAAGTCTTCCCAGGAAAATCAGTGGGGGCTGGGGGTGGGGGTGGGGGATTGGTGAAGACAGGAGGTGAAGCAGGCAGGACAGGTGCAAAGGCCACGGAAGGGACCCAGGAGTACTACTGTGGCCCGGTCAGGGGACAAGCCTCCAGGTGCTGGTCAAGGCAACCCCCCTCCGTGTATAGGCAGCCCCCCTCAATGTTCAGAGGGCAGCCATGAGAGTCAGGGTGGGCGCACAAAGGCAGCAAGGACCCTCTGGCTCAGGCCTCCCTTACCTCCTCCCCCAAATGGGTTCTGGGCTTCTGCTTGTCATGGCACACATGGCCTGATCCCAAAATAAGATATTTGGTTTCCAGGGCTGATGGCCTTGAAATGCAAATATTGCTTTTCTGTTTCCAACAAACAGTCACATTTGGGCCTCCTGGAGCCCTGTGCCGGCTCCCGGCCGAGACGCCCAGTGTCCCCTGCCCCTGACGGGAGCCAGGCGGGGACGGCTTTTTCTGCCCCTGTGTCAATCCAGGAAGTGGGTATGGGACCCCCAGCTGTTTTACTGGTTAGGAAAAGGAGGCTGGTTCTGGGTGGCCCCCTGAAGTCCATCTCAGGACTGCTAGGCTCTCAGGAGCACCCCCCCCAGCCTGGCCCACAGGACATACTGGCCCATCTCTGCAAGACTGTTGGCCAGATGGTCCCACCCCCAGAGGCCCCTCCCCACCTCTGCACTGGGGTGTTGGATAGAGTGCCTGTTCACACGTGGGCAGGCTGTAGGGACCTCAGGCCACAGGGACGGAGAGGCTGCTGGGGTGGGGGTGCTGTGACACCACGTGACTGGGCAGGTAGCAGCCCGGAGTGAGCCCCCACCCCGGCCCCCTCCTCCAGGGACCCAGAGGCCGGCCTGTTGCCCAAACCTAGCCAGAAGCCCTTGGAGGGCAGAGGTTGGCCTAGGGCAGCCAGGTGGGGAGGGGACTTGGGGGACCCGGAGGGGCACACGGGCCCTCTGGAGCCTGCCAAGTGGCCTCCGGGTCCCCCGCATTGTCACATGGCCCATTCTCTGAAGTCCATGCTGTGGCGGTGTGAGCTCCGTTGTCTGCCCCCACCCTGGAAGTAGAGGGAGGGCAGGCGTGTGGGCTCTGTCGGTGAGGACTGAAGCATGACAACACAGGGCCCCACAGCCCCCGCCAGAGCTGAGGTGCGGCCTGGACGCCCCTTGACCACTGTGTGCCGGGCACGGGCACCAGGAACCATCAGCCTCCTGCCCCGAGGCCTGAGGACATGGGGGCACATGCTCCCGACACCGTGGGGTCAGGGGGGTCTCGGGGCAGAGGAGCAGCCAGCCCCCCGCCCCAGTCCTACAGAACAGCCTGTGTGGTCCCTGGAGGAGAGGGCGGCTGGGTCCCTCTTTGCTCAGGGGAGCAATGCAGGGCGGCACTCTGGGCCAGGATGCTGGGGAAGCCCCTCCGTCCACTTGGGACACCGACAGGAAAGCTGACCCCTGTGGCCAGCCTGCTTCCAGACAGGACCTCAGTAAATAGCCCCAGCCCCAGTCAGAAGCCGGGGCTGCAGGGAGGGAGGGCCCAGGCCCCGGGCCAGAGGGGGCCGGAGGGGGCTAGGTGCCCCGGGCTGGAGGGTGAGTGCAGAGGTGAAACGGGGCAAGGGTAGCCCCAGGGCCGGGGTGGGGAGGGGCTTCTCTGTCTCGGGGCCCAGTGCCGGCTGGGGCGTGGGGTCACCTCTGGGTTTGATGGTGGAGGGGGCCTGGCCCCCGGCTCTGACGAGATCTCTAACTGGGAGCATCACACTGGAGCATGTGAGCCTCAGATCACACTTCCCGCAAGGGGGGGGGCACACCACCGTGGGCCTAGAATCAGGTTTCCACCTCTCAGAAGAGCTGTTGCGCCTCTGCTTGGGTCAGGCCGCTTGTGACCTTGACGCAGCTGGCCGTTCCCGCCGCGGTTTCCTGGTCTGAGGACGGCCAGAGGCCTGAGCACCAGGAATCACTCCAGGCTCAGCTGGGCTGGGGTGCCCGTGGTGGGTGGGCCCCAGTGTCCTCTTCCTCTCTCTAGGGTCAGGCATCGGGGGTTGAAGGTGCGGGTCGATGAGCTTAGGCCCCCCAGGGGCCCAGGCGCCCTTTCCACCCGCAGCCCGGCCCAGGGGTGCTCGGGGGCACGGCTGCGACGCTGGGGTGCCTCCACCATCAGCACGGCTGAGCGGGAGGTCGCATGGAGCGACCTGCCGGTGTGGGGGCTCGGCACGGCCCCGGCCGGGTTGCCAGGCAACCGCCGGTGCCTCCGCTCCGAGTCTGGGCTCCTGGGGCGGGAGCTCTGGGTTCCCACACTCACACTTTGCTTGCGAAGGCGCTGTCAGCGGATGGAGCGGGGCCAGTGTCCTTCGGGGCTTCGGGGCAGAGTGGGGGGGAGAGTGCGCGTCCCGGGCCCCCAGCTGTGCTCTCTCTGGGGTGACAAAGAGCCAGGCGCGGACCCTCCCCAGCACCTGGCCAGGTGAACCAGACGGCCCAGCCCCGCTCACTCGGGACCCTGAGGGGCAGCCGGGCCCTCTGTCCTCCCCAACCCGGCCTCCCACCAATCCGGGGTTCCCTGCTGACCTGCCCGGGAGTGAGGGGGCTGGGAGGAGGGTGAAGCCTGCTCACGCGGGAGGGGGCTGACCGGTTGTGACCTTATCCTTCCATGGACCACTGAGAGGGACCACCCCATGACTGCCTCGGTCTCCCCACCCGTCATGTAGGCCCAGCCCCTCCAAGCAAGTTGGCCGTGCCTGATCTGTCCCCACTGGGAATTTCCCCCAGGCCCTGGGCTAGCTGTGCCTGGCACCCACCAGGACCCCTCCTTCCCCTCCACTTGCACATCCTCGAGTAGACCAGGGTGTCTGTGGTCTGAGGGGGCCCCTCAGGCAGGGGCTGGGCACCCAGGCACCCCCACTGAGCAGCAAGGCCAGCAGAGTGGATGGGGTCCAGCTGCACAGACCTCGGTCCCCACCCGTCCTGAGGGCTTCGAGGAGATGTCTCCCTGGGGAAGGAGCTAGCCTCAGTGGGGCAGCGGCATGAGTCTTCTAGGTCAGGGCCCTGGGGGTGGTGGATCTCCACGGCCCCCATGCCAGGCCTGGTCTGCAGGTGGGTTCTCCGCATTTGGGACCCTCGGGTCCTGGCGCTGCGGGGTGCCCCCCAGGAGGGCTCGGGGCCTCAGCTCCTCCAGGGGCCCTGGAAGCACAGCCCCTCCCCCCACTCGCTTAGGGCGGCTGGGAATTGGGGCACACAGACATCCAGGCCTTGGTCCCCCCGGAGGCTGGCAGGCTCAGCTGAGGCCCCCTGTCGAGCCTGGGAGTTCCCAGCACCCCCCACCTGTGACGTCACAGCCCCACACGGGCAGACCCACCGGGCACTCAGCGGCAGTGGGAGGGGGAGCCTCGGAGCTGCACACGTGAGTCAGATAGATTAGGGATTTTCCCTTTATTGAGCATGAAACGCTTGCGTAAGATATCAAATAGGACACGCTCGCTGTCTGGTCCCAGGTGCCGGCGGCTGACAATACCCTTCAGAACTGGGGGTGTCCGTGCAGAGGAGACCCCCCGCCAGCCCCTGCCCCACCCAGGGTCGGGAGGCCCTGCACGCCTGGCCCGCTGCTGCTGCTGGCCTCCCCAGCCCCTGCTGGCTTGTGTCTAGGCTGGGGGCCGGCTCTGCTGGCCACATGCTGATGGGGAGCCCTCCCCCCGGCCTCTGACTGAGGGGCTCGCAGCCCCCGCACCAGCCTTCTGTGTAAACCTCGGGGTCTCTGCTTTTATTCCCTCAGGACATTTAGCGAGCACGTCCCCGAACTTTCTACTGCCCCAGGGTGCAGTCTAGGCACCAGAGATGGGGCCCTGGCCTTGTCAGGGCCCAGAAAGTGCTGGTCAGGGGGCTGGTCAGGGGGCCCAGGAGCTGAGACCCAGGGAGCCCAGGCTCCTTGATCCTCAGCCCCCTTGGCCAGCAGCAGCCTGGTCTGGCTCTCAAGGGTGAGCACGGGACTCTGCAAACCCCTTCCCCTGGCCCTGGGGCCTCTGCTTGCACAGGCCTCTCTGCGAAGCCCCCCAGAGAAGCCCCTGCAGAACCTCATACGTGCCCCTCCGGCTACAGGTCGCGGCGGGAACGTGGCCTTTGCTGCCTAGGGCAGAGGATTTAGGACTTGCCCTTCAGGCTGACGGCTGGCCCTACTTACCCTGGAAACTGTGGGCAAGCGCTGCTCTGGGGACAACCCTGTGCTTCTAGAACTGAATGGAGAAACAGAGGAAGGTCTCACTTGGCAGTCCCAATGTCGACACCCCCCCTCACCCCACTGCTGGCCCAGCAGGAGCTGCCCCGAGGAAGCCCCGGGCATGAAAGATGCTTCACTTGATTGGTCGCTGCCCACCATGCCACCACCCTCTGTGGCTGTCATGGTTGACCCAGCGGTGAGGAAGCCCCACCCCCTCCTCTCCTCGGCTCCCACGGCTCCCATGCAGACCCCGGGCTCCCCGCTTGCCACAGGCACCTCGTGGGGGCCCAGAGGTCTTAGATGCCGCCAGGAGACTCGGAGTGGGTGCGCAGACCGCCGGGTGGGGGCTGCAGGCCCACGGTATCTAGCTCCCCAGTCCTCGTGGGGGCCCTGACGTGCAGCCAAGCTCCCCCTCCTCCTGACCCCAGCTCTGTCCTTCCAGAGATGATTTCCCGGGGCACTGAGTCTCCAGAACCTTCCAGAGTTTGGGGCTGAGCTGGGGCGGGGGGGCACAGATGGCAGGGACCGAGGTGGCGGCTGGCCTGGCGGCGGCCCTGCTAAACCCTGCCTCTCCCTATTGATCTGGGGACAATTACCCGATGGCAAACCCCATTAGGTTCCTCGCGCACCATTAAAGAGTTTAAAAATAACGATTTATCATGGACGTCACTGGCAGGCCGAAGTTCAGGGCAGGATGCTGTGAGCCTGCTTGTATAAAGGTTTCTGCCACCTTTGATGTGGGGCAGGGATGTTGTAAATCGGGTCCCCCCCGAGTGGGGGTACTTTGTCTCTCTAGGCAGCTTGGCCCATCCTCACCCCACTTCATGGGTGTCCAGCTTGCCCAGAAAGCGGGGTTTGCCCAGGGCTAAGCCCCTGCCTCTTGCGTGGAGACGAGGGCTCCTGCTTGGCCTCCACCCCCTCACCCCCAGTCCCCAGGCCCTGTGAGCAATTCTCCACCACGATCTGATCGGGAGACCCGTCGCCATAGAAACAAACCGCATTCCCAGAGTAAACCAGGGCCATCTGTGTCCCTCTCTGGCCAGGGCTGGGAGGGGGTAGGGACAGGCGGCCTCCCCCCGCCCCGATCTGTTAACAGGACAAATAGGGTCAGGTTCCTGCTTGCACCCCCACCTGTGCTGGCTTCCCAACAAGCAGGAATCAAATCCCACGGGCCCCCTGCTCCATCCGGCCCCCGTAACGCACCGCGTGGGCCCCAGGCTGGCGGGCAGACACGCCGGGCCGGAGCCCAGCCCAGCTTCAGGACCAGTATTAGCCACAAGCCGAAGGCCACCGGGAGCCCCCAGACCCTGGCTGAGGCAGGAAGGACCCTTGCTGGGAGCCTCCAGGCACCGTGGCCCTGTGACACCCTGATTTAGAACTTGCAGCCTCCAGACTGGAAAAAAATAAATCTCTGTGTTAAGCCATCCCGTCTCTGCTCCTTCGTTATGACAGCCCTTGCACGCTAACGTGTCTCCTTAAATAACGGTTATCGGGGTAATCTTGAACACGGACAGCTAATACTTCATGTAGAATGTGAATAAATGCGTCTTTAAGTCTTTCGCTGCTTTTATTAATTTGTAATATACAAAGGAAGCTCTGTGTACTCACGACGGCTCCACCCTCCCTCTGCACTTTCTCCAGCCAGACAGGCCCTCCTAGCTGTCCCCCAGGCCCCTCCCCAGACCTGGCCGGGGTCTCACTCTGTGACCGTGAGCTGGCCGTTCAGCCCCGACGTACCACACACCCGCGAGCCTCGCCTGGCCGCTCTCAGTCAGCTAGCGGTGGCCCCTCCGGGGCTCTGGCAACGGTCACAGTGTGGAGGAGGGACACTGGCTCAACGCAGCAGACACCGTAGTCCCTGGCCCCATGAGTCTCATAGGTCTCTCTGCCTGTGAGGCCCTTGTGCTCATGGGGCCACTTGCTGTGGGAGACAGAGGTGAGGGTGGCCCTGAGGCCCAGCTAGAGGGCACAGGAGGATCTGAGGACAGCCCAGAGAGCTTCCTGGAGGAGGAGACCCCAGGGCCAAGTCCTGAGGATGGAGAGGTGGGAGGAAGAGGACGGTCTGGGAGGGAGAGCATCCTGGACGGAGGGGGCTGGAGGCAGTGACTTGGGCCCTCCGGCCCCATGAGGCCAGCCTGACTGGAGGAGGAGGCCAGGGAGCTGTGGCACGGGGAAGCGGGGAGGGGGGGAGCTCACCAGGAAGGAGCTTCCAGTCAATAAGGAGCCAATGATGTCTGTGAGGACGAGGTGCCTTCTCCCTTACAGACGCAGGGTCCCCAGAGGGCCTCTCTTGCCTCCAGGAAAGCAGGATGGCAATAATGAGAAGTGCATTAGCTTGTCCGGAGGGCTAGCCCCCTCCCCGCCCCACCCCGGGCTGGCCAGCCCTGACCAGCTTCGTGCAGGCAGCATGGCGGCCGAGAGATGGCTCACTGTCGGCTGTTTAGAGCTGCCCAGGGGCAGTGAGGGAGGGGTGTCCCTCATGGGAGGCCGGGAGGGGTGAAGCTGCTCCCCCCACGTGCCCCCCGCCACGAGGCCCTGTCTTCCTCCTGGCGAGGCCACTTCCACAATTACGAAGACCCCAATCCTTAGGAACCGGCCAGCCCCTCAGGGGTCCCAGAGGGTGCATGTTAGCTGGGTCCTGGTCAAACCAAGGGGCACCAGTGGGCAGAGAGCAGGTCAGCGGGGCAGGCCCAGCTGTGCAGGAAGGCCTGGGCTGGGGTGAAGAGGCAGGCCTGGCTGGCGGAGGGCCCACAGCGGCCCACTCGCAGTGACCCTGCCCTGTCCTCCTAGCACTTGGCCGGAAGCTGCTTCTCCTGGTGGAGACACTGTGACTCCGGGCGGCCTGGGTTCCACCTGCTGAGTGGCTCCGTGCCGCGTGCACCACTCCCACGAGGACTGTCTGGGCTCGGTGCCCCTGTCCAGCCGACATGCTCTGGATCTATTTCCAGGGCCTCTTCGGGCTAAGTGCTGGGCGGAGCCCAGCCCTCCTGCCATGGTCCCGAGAGGGGCTGGAGCTCGGGGCTGTGTGCATCCACTCTGGGGCCATGGGCACGTGGCCTGGGCTCCTGGTGCCGCCACAGGCCTGCCGGCCCCTCAGAAGCCCTTGGGATGCCCTTGGGCTGGCAGCTCTAGGGAACACTGTTTCCTCTTTCCTGCTGGTCAAGCGTTATCTTAGAGAGAAGGTCTGTGAACAGAACACCTCTGTGTCAGGAGCTCCATCAGGAAAGAACAGATGCGCCCCTCCTGGGGCAGGCTCGGCCCACCTCAGCCCTGCTAGCACTGGCTGGACGATGCCTCCTCGTGGGGCCGTCCCGGGCCCTGGAGACGGCTGGGCAGCAACCCGCACGTCTAACCCCCCAGATGCCAGAGCTCCCCTGCCCCCACCGCTGGCACAACCAAAATGCTCCCAGATGTGGCTAAACATCCCCTGGGGGCAAAATCGCCTCCCCCCCCCGCAGAGCCCTGATGCAGAAGGTCAGGCTCCCAACCCCACCCCTGCCAGGAGGAGGGCCCCGCTGCGGGGGTCCCCACAGCCTCTGGCCCTCGCAGGCTGTGGGAGGGCCATGGGACTTCTCCATCGAGCTCCCTAAAGGGCCACTGGAACCTGGAACTGAGAGGTCAGTGGTGGGGGGACAGGAACCAGCCAGGCTTCCCAGAGCCCTGCAGCCCGGCAGGCCGAGGGCCTGGCCCCCCGTCGTGGACACCCCATCTGGGGAAAGGCACCATGGCTCCTGGTTTGCAGACAAGGCACAGAGAGGGTAGGGGTTTGCCAGAAGTCACACAGCTCATAGGCAGGATGCGGGGCCCACGGGGCGGCCTGACTTCAGGGCAGATCCATGCCCTTGACCAGCCAGCTCTGCAGGGACAAGCTGAGAGGGAAGGGCGGCCGGAGCAGGGAGCGGGTGGTGGTGGGGGGAAGAACACATTCTCCGCCGTCCTCTGTGTCTGCCCTCCAAGTGACCCGCCCGGCTCTTATCTGGTGCCCACACACCCCTAATCGGCTCGATTACCCACAAAAGCATTTGCAGATGATGTTTCTGGAGCCTCTTAGCATCAGAAGCGGCTCAGAGCAGGGCTGCTTCTTCCTGACACCCCCACGGGGTGGCCCAAGGTTACCTGGGGCTGCTGGAGAGCTGGGGGTGGGGTGCAGAGCTCTCCTGTCGGCCCCCCACACGGACATCTGAGGGCACGCGGTCAGGGTCAACCAGGGAAGATCCCAAAGCCCAGGGGCCCAGGGTGCGCCTGGGGACACTGTGAGTTTTGCCTTCTTGGCGGCCCTCTCCTGTCCCTTGGGCTGGGTCCCTGGGGTCAGGGTGCATTCAGGCCACCCCCCAGCCCCCATTGCCTGCCTGGGGTCTGAGGGCCGGGAGACGCCCTGACCTGGCCAGGCTTCGGGTCCCTCTGCTGGGAACTGGCTGGCTGCTTGGGAGCTACGTGAAATCCTCGTGTGCCCGTGACAGGGTCGTGTGTGCACAGGGCACAGGGACCCAAGTCACGCGTATGGCGTAGGGGACGAGGGGAACTCGGGCGCGGGGTCCAGCCCACCCATCATCCTTGCTCAGGCCGCTGGAGACGGGCAGCAGGGCCAGGTGGGGGGCTGGGCACCCCCTCCCCTGCCCACCCACAGCCCCGGCCCGGCGGCCTCACCACGTCAGCCTGTTCCTGGCCCTGCTTGGGCAGACGCAAAATCTCTCCTAAATCCTGCATTTAATTTTGTTCTCTGGGAAATTGTAGGAGGTTTTGGAGATAAAGCTGAGCTGATAAATCAGGGATTTGGCTGTTCTTGCAGAAACTCTTGGATGAGGGGCAGGCGGTGGGCCCGGGGTGCCCAGGTCAGCTGGGTCCCTCGTAGGTGCTCCCGTGGGGCATCACGGGAGGCCCCCACGAGCATGCTAGGTCAGCACGCTCCCTGGGTGCACAGGTGTGAAGGACACCAGGGTGACGATGGCACACACGGGGGCCAGACACAGGGACAGCCCCTGGTGCTGTTAGAAGGTGTGTCCAAGCATTGCCAGAGGTTGGGGGCTGAACCCCACGGTGGAGTTGGCTGATGCTCTCAGCGGCCCCTGAGCCCTCCTCTCAAGGTCGTGCCTCTGTAGATCCTTCCCCGAAAGTGTGGTGTCAGCCCCTGCCCTTGCTGAGGGCTCTGCCTCGGGCAGGCCCCACTCAGCCAACACCCACCCTCTGGAACATTCTCCTTCAGTCTCCCAAGCATGTTCCAGCCAGGGAGGAGTGGAGCAGGGTATCACCTTCCTCATCTGGGACACTATACCTCTTCTAATGTGACTCAGAGGGCCTTTGGTTTGTTAGCCTTGAAATCCATTGGCTGACGTCCGCCAGGGGGTCTCAAAACCGCCCAGGTATGGGAAGTTTTCATCCGGCTTCCTCATTCCTGTTGGGTTTGCCCTCAACTTCGCTTTCGTCTCCTTAGCTGGTCTGAGGTCCTTGTATTCACAGCAAATGCTTGTAAATGCCAGGATGCGCCTGTGTGGTCTGGACCACAGAAGGCAGACAGAGGAGGAGGAGCTATGATGGTATGAGAGGCAATCAGGGCAGACTTCCCGGAGAAGGGGTCCACTTGCAGGAAGTGGAGCCGAGGGCATTCCAGGATGGGGCAAGGAGGGCATGACTGTAGGGAGGGTGGGTGTGAGAAGCCGGGATGACCTGGATCCTGCCTGGGCCCGAGTCAGTTGGGACGGGCCAGGTTTCCTTGTGGTAACAGAGGTCCGGTCACCTCGATGGCTTCCCACAGCAAAGATTTATTTCTTGTCTTGCCCCAGGTCCCCCGTGGACTGTCCTGGCCCCCACAACATCCTCATTCAGGGAGGCAGGCCTGTGGTTTCAATGTCCTGGGCTTGGGGAGTCTCCGAGCGGTGCCTGGGTGATGGAAATACTAATGTACCCAAAGAATTGAAAATGATTGTTCAAACAAAAATGTGTGCGCCTAAGGTCACAAGAGCTCTATCTGGGACCGCCAAACAGTTGTCCTTGGAGGCCGCGCAGATAAGCTGACCGCAGTGCACTGGCGCAGGGAAATACACTACACGCCAGGAGAAGGAGCGCAGCCCGACACCCGCTGCGCCGTGGACGCGTCGGAAGATGGCAGGCTCGGCGGCAGGGGCCAGACCTCGTGGGGTCGCATCTCTAAGACCTGGGCAGAACAGTCCTATCCAGAGAGGGGTGGGGTGTGACTCATGATAGGGACCGTTTCCATTTGGGGGGCTGAGAAAGTTCTGGAACCAGAGAGAGCTGGAACGGTCTCTGTGCCGCTGTGTCCGCATGCACTGTCCTGCCACCAGCACCCGGGGCCTCTCCCCGGCTGTCTGTGCCGCGCGGTCATCTGCCACCACAGCTGCGGTCCCCACCCCACAGCTTCCCCGCGTCTTCTAAAAACCCCTTTACGTGGACGTATCCGGTTCTGCAGGATGAAGGGCCTCAAGGGGTGGCGAAGGGCAAGAGGGCACGGTGTCCGGCTCCCAGCGCCCCGCAGTCCCTCTCTGGGTGGGAGCCCAACACAGACCACAGACTGTGCCCGGGAAGGACCTCTTGGAAACTGAGGCCGACCGAGAGCCTTCCAGCAGGAACGAGGTCAGGGGTCAGCCCACACCGGGTGCGGCACACACGCCTGTCACTCCATCCTCAAACACCCACAAGGGAGGGACCGCCCTTACCCCAGCTCACAGATGGGGAAACTGAGGCACGGGCCGTGCAGCCTCCGGTGCTGCAGTCTAGGTCTGCCTCTCCCACCACAGACCGCCACAGCCTCCTCGCACGGCAGAGCCAGGCCACGGTGCTGGGGACATCCTGGGTGATGGGGCCATGGTGTCTCAAGGCTGCCAGGGGCTGGGCCGAGCCCTGAGGGGGGACACAGCTGCCCAGAGCGCAAGCCACACACAGTGCCAGCTTCAGGCTGGGAACCGGGTCCGTGAGTGCTGTCCTTTGGGCACAGGGTGGACAGGGAAGCATCCATGGTCCTGAGTCCCCACCTTCTGCCTGGGGCTGAACTAGGGTGAGCCCCCAGCCTCTGTCGGCCTCCCTCCTGCCAAGTGTAGGGACACGGCGCGGAGCCTGGACTGCAGCCGCGTTCCCCTCCGGCATGTCTGCCCCCGCCCACGCCTCCTTGTCCCCTCCTCTGTCACCAACAGCCTGACACCTCCCGGGCAAGGGGACCTCCACAGCTGCCCAGGGCATCCCCCTCTGAGCCTCCCTTCCCAGAGCCCACGTCTCAGGCCCCGTCCACACTTCGTGCTGCTGGACCAGGAGGAGGGAGTGTGCTCTTCCTCCCTCTCCCCGGGGGTCAGGCCTCCCTCTTCCCCGGTGGCCTCTGCTGGGACTGGGCTGGCCAGACTCAGGGCTGAGACGCTTCAGCTCCTGTGGGGATTAAAATGATCGGAGGGCCCCGGGGAGACAGGCGGGGAAGCGTGAGGAGGCTGAGGCCTCAGTCAGGCCGGCTGCCAGTGTTGGGGTTCGAAGCAGTGGCTGAGTGATATGCAGGCTTATTGGGTTTGTCTCCAAATTGCATTTGGAGTGAGAAAATTGAGTCTCACGACACACCGAGGTACTCGCCTGCTGCCCTCTCCCCTGCTATGTTCAGACAGTGGCTTGGGACCTGCCATGGTGTCAGGGAGGCCCTGAGGCCCCCAACAGTCCCTGCAGACTCTGTTTGCACGCCCCTGGAGGCAGGGAGCTCCCTTCCTCCCAGGACCGCTCTGGAGGACACCTCCTCACGTGTCCCTGCCTCCGGGCGTGCCCCATGCCTGTCATGAGTCCTTACCAGGCCTGTGACTGGCCTGGCCTGGGCCCGTAGCCCAGGCCCTGTTCCCTTCAGTCAGCTGACTGAGGCTGCTGGGGCCCATTGGGACGGAGCAGAGGCCGGAGTGGAGGGGCAGGAGCAGGGGGATGGGTTGGGGGTGTGCATGTCCTGCAGGTGGACTGTTGGGGGGCTCCCATGGGGCTAGTGGGGGTTGGGGGGTAAGGCCATCCACGCGGGGAGGGGGGGGCAGTCCGCCCAGGGAGGAGAGACCCCTGCCCAACCGCGGCCACTGTCCCGCCCCCTCCCTGCAACATTTTGCGGCCAATGGTGCCCTCTGCTGGTCATGTTGGACATTGCCCCGGTGCTTGGCTGGCTGACCAGGACGGGGCCGGATGAGCTGTGCCCGGGGACCAGCCGTACCTCCTGCTCCTGCCGCCTCGGCCGTGAGCCTGGCCCTGCGTGGCCTTGGAGACACTGTCGGGATCTGCTTCTATCTGTGTGGGGAAGGCCTGAGTGCCTGACTCCAAGCTATCCCCTGGAGGCTGAATTCAACTCCCCATCGGACAAGTCCACCCCCCTGTGTGTCCGGGAGACCTTCCTACTGGGACAAGTAAATCGAGTTGGGACAATGGGACCTGGCTTCAGGCCGCAGTCCCGGGGCAATTCTAGGCAGATGCCACACGTGGGCCAGGACAGGTGGTGGCACTGGGGCCGCCTGGCCCTTTAAGAGAGCCACTTAGGGAGGGCACCTGTTGCCCAGCAACAGGAGGGCTTGTGTGTACCTGTCGCTGGGAGACCAGAAGTGCCCTGCTGGGCACAGAGTGGCCTGGAGCTGCCCTGCTGACTGTCCCTCCCTCGAAGGGGAGCGGGCGTGGCTGGCACCATGGCACAGACAGACGTGCTCCTGACCAAGCAGCCTGCCCCACAGACGGTGCCGGCCTGCGAGATGCCCCGGAAGGTGTATGATGTGGCCCGGAACACGGGCGCCTACACGTCCTCGGGCCTGGCCACCGCAGGCTTCCACTCGGCCAAGTACCTGGTGGACGAGTGGTTCCAAAACTGCTATGCCCGCTACCACCGAGCCTTTGCCGACCGCGACCAGTCGGAGCGGCAGCGCCACGAGAGCCAGCAGCTGGCGGCCGAGACGGAGGCGCTGGCATGGCGCACGCAGGAGGACTCCACCAGGAAGGTGGGTGCGCGGCTGCAGGACATGCACGGCTGGAAGTCGGAGCTGCAGCACGAGGTGAGTGAGCTGGACGCTGAGACCGACCTGCTGCTGGCCCAGAAGCAGCGGCTGGAGCGTGCCCTGGACGCCACCGCCGTGCCCTTCTCCATCGCCACCGACAACCTGCAGTGCCGCGAGCGCCGCCAGCACCCCGACCTCGTCCGCGACCACGTGGAGATGGAGCTGCTGAAGGTGTGCTGCCCCTTCCGCTCCCAGAGAACTGCGGGCCCGGCTGCCCTCACCCTTCTCCAGGGAGCGTGGCCTGCACAGGGCCGAGGGTGGCGGGTTCGCACGTGGGTCCCCACGACATGGGCAGATGCTGGGTGGGCGCATGCGGGCTCAGGAAGCCCGTGCCCCTCTGTACACACAGGAAAACGCAGAGCATGTAACCCTTCACACATGCAGACATGTGTGGAGCACACGCCTAGGTCCACACCCAAGCACAGAGATGCTGGCTCTGTATGTAGGTTGGGGACTAACAAGGTGCTGGGCGGTGGGGTCAGGGCTCAGGCCATCCAGGATGGAGGTGCCATCCCTGACCCCAGAAGGGTGCCTAGTCTGACCTTCCCAGAGCCTGGTCCTCATAGTGGACACTGCGTGAGGCCCAGCTCCTTGTGAGGTGGGCCCCAGCTTGGACCTGCTGAGGTAGGGGCAACATGGTCTGGGGGCAGGTCCCGGTGTACGGGTTTGAACAGGTATGGGGGCTGGAGCTGGACCTCACATCAGCTCACCCTAATCCCATGTCTAGGGTGCCCCCCTCCCCCATTATGGCTCATCCTGGGGTGAGGGTGACAGAATTCACACCTGGACATGTGTTGGGGACATCTGCCTGAGGATGGGACACTCAGAGGCCACTGAGGCAGGGAGGGGTCTGGCCAGGTCCATCCACAAGCCCTGATGCCCATCCACACATACCCCAAGGATGGGGAGGGGCCTGAGCTGAGCCCTGTGAGAGGCTTCTTGAGGTCTGGGATGCAGGCAGGGCCGGGGTCCTGGGTCCCTTGGGTCCTGGCACCTGCTGGGCAGCCCTTCAGGTCACCCTAGGTCATGCAAATTAAGCCTGACCCTGAGTTCTTGAAGGCCTAGCACACCATAACTCCCCTCCCTGATGCCTGTGCTGGAAATCCAGGCCCAGCCCAGCATTCAGGTGTGGAGGGGGCGGTGGATGGAGGCCACCTTCAAAGCACAAGGAGCCTTCCCCTCAGTGGGACCTGTCCTTGGAGCAGCCCCACAAGGATCAGGGAGTTGCACAGGCCCGTCCTCTGCTCCAGGCAGCTCTCAGAGCCTGAGGGCTTCACCTGTGAACTGCAGGCTGTGGGCATTCCTGGGAGANNNNGGGCCCTGCACGCTCCAAGCTCAGTCCAGAACTTTGAGCCCCTCCCCTCTCCCAGCCCCAACCCCCTCCTTGGTCCCCTACCACCTCACCCCACACTCAGCTGTTCGACAACCTCCCAGGTCTCTGGCTGCAACCCCCCTGCCCTGAGCCAAGAAACTCCGCCCCCCCCCAATGTGAAAACACCAACAATGGTCCAGGGACAGGGAGACAGACCCATGGGACAGACCCTGACATACGTGGGTTTAGAGCCAGACGGAGGTGAAAATCCAAATGGGAGCAGGAGGGCTGTTTGTGCACAGAAAACAGAGGCATGGTAGTCGCAGAAAGACACACAGGGTCCCCCTTGAAAGCTCAGTGGAGGAGAGAGGGCCTCCCTGAGCCCAAGGCCCTAAGGAGCAGGCTGGGAGGGCACCTGGTTCCCAGGGGTCAGGGGCCCAGGAGGTTGTTGGCCACCAGTGCCCAGGGCAGGCTGCAGGGATGGCCCCTAGAGCCCAGGGGCTGCCCAGTGGGTGCCAGACGAGTGGGGGCTGCCTCTGATGACGGTCCCAGCAGCCGGTAGAAACCCCCAGGAAGAAAACCCGCACTCCGCTACACCAAACAGAATGTTCAAAAGCCCAGAACAAACCCAATGAGAAAGAGCTGGGCTCATCCCTTGTTTTCCAGGGAAGAGACTGGGGGTCAACAAGCTGGCTGTCTGGCCCGCGATTACCCAGCCAGGGGTCAGGTGTTGGCCTGAGCATTTAAGGGGCTGACCATGGGCCCACAGCAGCCTGGCCATCCTCAGATCCTCACCAGGGAGTGGGGTCTTCTCCCCCAGGAGACCGAGCTTATCCGGAACATTCAGGAGCTCCTAAAAAGGACCATAATGCAGGCCGTGAACCAGATCCGGTGGGTCTCTGTGGTCCCACGCCCTCCCCTGTCTCCTCACCCCTTGGGCTGGCTCTGGGCAGGAAGTTGGGGTGAGCAGGCCCGGAGTCTCAGAGAGGTGGGGGCTTATCCCAGGTCTCAGGCAGGAGTACAGGGCAAGTAGGGGCAACTGCCGGGGGTGGCAGACCCCTGCATGGCCTGGGTGCCTGGATGTCCAGAACCCAGGCCAGCTTTCCAGGGCAGGGAGCAGCGGCTCCTGGACACTGTTGGCCAGGCAGAGCCTGGGTGGCCCGAGGACCCCCATACTGGGCAGAAGAGGTGGCCTGGTTCTCAGTGAAGAATGGGGGGTGTGCTTGCTCCTGGGGGTGGCACCCAGTGCCTCCCCCACCCCACAAACGCAGACCCTGCCCACCCTAGGCTGAACCGTGAGCACAAGGAAACGTGTGAGATGGACTGGTCTGACAAGGTGGAGGCCTACAACATCGACCAGACCTGCGCCCACTACCACAACCAGAGCACCGAGGTGCAGTTCTACCCGCACTCGGCCAAGTTGGAGGAGAGGTGGGCCACCTCAGCCCCAGCCCCTCCCAGGGACCCTCCTCCAAACACCTGTCTCCAGCACCTGCACCTGTGCTCCTGCGCCCTCTGCTGGGGACCCTCCCCCAGACCCCCCAGACCCCTAGGCTGGGCCTGCAGCGAGCAGGACCCCTGCGCAAGTACTCAGCGCCACACGGTTCCCCAGGGGCTTGGGGCCTGCGGAGGGAGGCAGGACCTGGGGGCTTCCCTGCAGCTCCTCGGGCGGCTGGCAGGGGGCGCGCAGCCACCACACAACGCAGCGCAGCCTGGGGGGCGCACGGGGCGCTGGGGGCGCAAGGGGGCAAAGGGACGCCGGGTCCAGCGTGTGCGGAGGCCGCGCGGCCGCGCTGGGGGTGGTGATTTGTGCTGGGGCGCGGGGAGCGCGGGAGCGCCTGTGGGCCGGAGCCGTTGGCAAGTGCCCCCACCGACGGCGGCGCCAACCCGTCCCCGCCCGCAGCGCCTCCACGCCGGAGACGTGGGCCCGGTTCACGCAGGAAAACCTGTACCGCGCGGAGCGCGAGCGCCTGGCCTCGGTCAACCTGCGGGTGCTCATCGACTGCATCCTGCGGGACACCGCCGAGGACCTGCGGCTGCAGTGCGACGCTGTGAACCTGGCCTTCGGGCGCCGCTGTGAGGAGCTGGAGGACGCGTGCCAGAAGCTGGAGAACCACCTGCACAAGGTGACGCCTCACCCCGCGCCCAGGCCACGCCCACCTGCGCTGGCCACGCCCCACCCACACCGAGCCCGGACACCGCCCCCGCCTCACTGAAACCCCGCCCGCGCCCGCGCCCAGGCATCGCCCCACCAGGTCCCTCCCCCAAACTAGGCCCCGCCCCCTGGCTCCGCCCAGCCCCGGCCCCGCCCAGGCCAGCACCGGAGCTGACCACCTGTAACTACAGAGCCACCAAGCTCCTTGTGGGCAGCCCCGCCTCTGGCTTGGTCACAACGTGGCCTCATCCCAACCCCTCCTCTGTCCCGTCCATCCTGAGGGACCCCAGGCTCAAGGCACCCACTCCTCCGCGGGCCCTCACTAAACCAATAAAAAACCAGGTGACCCTGGGGTGGCTGTCAGGCATGAGTAAGGGGGAAGGTGGCAGGAGATGGCCGGGCCTGGCAGGGCTCTGACCCGGGCTCTCAAGGTGCCCTTTGCTGCTGCCATGTCTCTGGTTCTTCACCAGGGTCGGGGGCCTGGGTGACCTGTGGGACCCGGGGGGTGGGTCGCTCAGGCCAGAGATGCAGGACAGCAGGCTTTGCTGTCCCACCCCCGCCCTCTGGGTGCCCTTGGCAGGGCCGAGGTGGCTGCACACATCTTCCTGCCTCCATACGTCCCGGAGAGTCCGTGGACAGTCCTGGGGAGGAGGAGGGTGGGGTGGGACCACGCGGGCACCCCAGGGACTGTCCTGTGTGCAGACGCTGCGGGAGATCACAGACCAGGAGCACAACGTTGCGGCCCTGAAGGAGGCCATTAAGGACAAGGAGGCGCCCCTGAAGGTGGCTCAGACCCGTCTGTACAACCGCTCACACAGGCCCAATGTGGAGCTGTGCCGGGACGCCGCCCAGTTCAGGTGCCCACCGTGGCTGTGACCCGGGGCAGGCCTGAGCGGGACAGCGCACCACCCACCCTCTGTGCCTGTCCCCTGCCCCAGCCGGGCCTCCCTTGGCCTCTGGGCCCCAGGAACACCGCTGCCTGCAGGCCTGTCTCGGAGACGCACAGGCTCACACACGCAGGTGTCCCCACACCCCACCCCCACCCAGCACGACTAGACACGGATGTGCCTTTCGCAGCGCTGAGTGTCAGGGACAGCGTAGCACTTCCTGCTTCATCCCCTGCTGCACAATCTTCCCGGCAAGGAATCTCGGGGTCTGAGAGGTTGAGCCCCGAGGCCCCCGAGGCCCCCGGCCACCCTGCCCACGCCGCACCGTCTAGACCCCTGATGGCACGAGTGGCCCCTGGCCCTGGCTCAAAGCCTAGGCGGGATCGTGTCTTTAGTGTTTCTGACTCATCGAGTACCAGCTTCCCTTGTCAATGGAATACCCCTGCCTGGCATTCCTCCTTCCCTGCCCGCAACACAGCTGGGGACTGGGGCCTTGTGCGGGGCCAGGGGTCCAGGCCCCAGGAATAGAGGGAACCGGGACCTCAGCGCAGTGCTGGCATTGCGTGTAACTGCTGCACAGTGTCACTGAGCACGGCCCTACAGAGCCCTGCCCACGCAGGCTTTCCCTTCTGGCCGGGGGCAGGGCCGGGGCAGCCAGGAGAAGTCCCAGCTCGGGCCCAGTGCAGTGGCCCTGCAGAGCTGCGGTCTGAGGGCATGCCCTCCCACAGGCTGTAGGGAGCATCCTGGCCCAGCCCACTCCACGTGGTGGCCAGGTTTCCCTTTGGGACTTTTGGGTCTTCTTATGGCCCAGCAGCTTGGCCTGGACCCCTCACCAGGGCTCCCGGGCCTTGCCCATCCCAGCCTGGAGCCCCAGCTCACACCTGCCTCCCCCTGCCCCACAGGCTGGTGAGCGAGGTGGAGGAGCTCAACATGTCCCTTGCAGCACTGAAGGAGAAGCTTCTAGAAGCAGAGCAGTCGCTGCGCAACCTGGAGGACACGCGCATGGACCTGGAGAAGGACCTGGCCGTCAAGACCAACAGCCTCTTCATCGACCGCCAGAAGTGCATGACCCACCGTGCCCGCTACCCCACCATCCTCCAGCTGGCCGGCTACCAGTGACGGGGGCTGGCACCACGGCAGGTGCCTCTGTGGCCTGGCTGGACATGGGGCAGGCCCTGTCCCCCCATCCCTCAAATAAAGAGCATGTTAGCTTTCTACTTGTTGACGTGGTTCTGGGGGGAGTCCAGACACTGCAGCCCAGGCAGGTGGGCTTTACCTACGGAGCCCCTGTCCAGGCCGATAGGAGGCGGGGGCTCAGAGCCTTTGCCCGGGCAGTTCCTGCTGCCTGGGGCAGCCCCGGTTACCACCTGGAGGGTATGTAGAGGCCCCCGCATGGCTGACCGTGGACCAGTGGCCTGCCCCCCCCCCAGGCAGCTCTGAGTCTGCAGAGATGGGCAGAGATGGCAGAGGGCCCACCTGAGCTGCCTGCAGGACCATGCAGAGGAAGCGTCCTCTCCTGCCATCACAGAAGCCACAGCACTCATCGCCCCAGCAATGACCAAAGCCCCAGCCTTTTCCTCCCTGTGCCCTGGACACTGTCCCCGTGCAGCTGGCCGGCTCTGCCCCGAGGGACTGGGCCTGGGATTGGGAGCATCCACACAGTGCCCCAAAGCTCCTGCAGGGCGCCAGGCAGGGCCTGGGACAGTGACCATGCAGAAGATGCACGGGGCCTCTCCCTGCCACCTCCACCTGGCACTGGGTGGGCACCCAGGGTGACAGATGCCTGGGGACCCTGAGCCCGGGGGGGGCCTCCACTCCCAGCCACCTTGGTCAGCTTGGGTAGCCAGTGTCCTGTCCAGCCTCTCCTTGACCAGTGGGTGAGTCAGGCTGGGGTATGGTGGGTAGAGGGCTCCCAGCGGCCATCTGGCCACGCACCATCCCTCGCCCTGTGTCCAAGTCTCCGTGTCAGGGCTCCGTGCAAGGAGGCCCCTGCCACTGTGCCCAGCCCACCTTGGACAGACAGCTCCCGTCGCTGTCTGCCCGCCCAGGGCGGCTCATCAACAGAACTCAGGGGAGTGTCCTTCCAGCTGCTGGGAGCTGGTAACTCCCTCTGTGTGCACACGGGCCACTCAGCTCCATCATCGCCAGCACCAGAGGGAGCGTCCCCCTGCGCTGAGGGCCTTCTCGTCTAGCCCCCTGCCCCCTGTGGCAGCTGCTGGGCACCAAGGGGGCAAGGTGGGGGCTGAGCACAGCTCATTATCTCTCAGATGGGCTGGTGGCCCCGGGCTGGGGGGCACGGCACAGGCCCCGGGGCTGCCGGCTGGGCGCTTATTGTCTGTGGCTGTCCCACGGCTGCTGGTGAGCTAGAAAGTTTGTCCCTTGTAGAGACAAACCACCAGCCCGTGGAGCCTGGCCAGGCTCATGGGGAAGGTGAGGCCATGACGCAGGCACGGGCGTCTCCAGCAGCCCTGAGACCTTGACCCTGCTGGGCTCCACGGTGGCACAGCTGTGCGCCCGGGGCCCTGAGGCCACCGGGGTCCTGGGGAGAGGGAGCAGGGTCGCTTCAGGCCACCAGAGCAGTAGGCAGGGTGCCGTCCACCCTGGGCCCACACTACAGTCTCCGTCTGGGGAGGGGATCCCAGGGAGCTGAGGCAGCTCTTGGCCTGAGGGGTGGGCTGGGGTGGGGCGAGTGTGGTGGGGTGGGGGGAGGAGAATGTTCCAGGGGCTGCAGTGTCGCCCCACCCTGCTCCCCCTGCAAGCCCCCTGATGCCCAGAGCTGCCCCACACATCTGGGTTGCCCTTGGCTTCCTAGGGTTTCCCTGTCTGTGGAACAGTCACCCTCGCAGTGAGTGAGTGACCCCCCCCACAGGATGCCCAGCTCCAGAGTCCGCGTCCATCCCTCCCAGGACCCCCTGCGCAGCCCCCTTTAGTGAAGTCTGTGGTAACAGGCACTTGGCCTACTCCCCGACCCCCATGCTAGGGCTGCTGCTGCCTTGGGGGGCGTGGGGGCATCTGGTCCCCTGGTCCAGGGTCAAGTCACAGGTCAGTGTGGCCTTCCTGGGCCGAGCGGGCTGGAGGCAGCGAGGGAGCCCAGGCCTCCTGTGGGCGACGCAGTGGCCCTCTGTGGGCCGCTGACCCGTGGGGCCGTGACGCTCAGCCACGCTCCCGTCGTCACGGAGATGTCAGGCGGTGTGTCTAAGGAAGGCTATTTCTGTCCAGGTCCTCCCGCCACCTGCTGAGTCACCCTCGGCCCTTGCTGACCACCTGCACCCAAGGGAACACACTGCACCGGGGCCCAGCCAGACCCCAGGGAGCCTAGGGTGCCTTCCAGGCCCTTCAGCCCACACCTGCCCCCCTCGAGGGGGCGCCCCCACGTACAGGGCCAATTACCTCGCTGTCCCCTCCCCCAGGGGAAGTACAGTGACCACACATCCTGGGGGGCAGCTCTGCTTGCGGGTGTCAGGGGAGGCGCAGGAGGAGGGATGCGGGGGCCCAGCAGCGTGGCCAGAGCCTGCCAAGACCCCCAGCGGTTGAGCTCTTCCTGCTTCCCTCCACCACAGGGCATGCCCCCGGCCACTCTGAGCCCATCAATGTCCACTTTACAGCTGGGGAAACTGAGGCTCGGACGTTAGGAGCAGCAGAGCTTGGGCCTCTGCTCCTCTCTTCATGCCCTGGAGGCCAGAGTCGTGCTGCCAGGGAGGACCCCCCGACCTGCCCTGGGCCCACCGGCTCCCACAGGGACGCGGTGCTGGGAAGCAGAAGCCACTGCACGCGCTGCCCGGAGCAGCTCCCGCGAAGCTGCCTGGTCTCAGAGCCAAGCCCATGCCCAGCACACGCTGACGAGGTGTGGGGACCCGCCGGGCCTGTGAGTCAGGGCATAGGGCCTCGGGCTTCACCCCTGCTCCACCTGCAGACGGGGGTGAAGACAGCTGCCCCCAAGGGGGCCTCCAGGCCCTGCTGCAGTGTGAGCTGTCAGCTCCAGGACCTGGCTCCAGCTACCGCAGCCCCCGCCCACGGCTCTCACCCCTCCTGCCCCTCAGCCTGGCCAGGGAAGCCCCCACAGGCAAGACTGCTCCTGCCTCCCGGCCCCTCCGTCCTTGACCCTCCCTGCTCATCCATCCTCCCCCACAGGCTGCTGGCTTGGGTGGGGGGATGCTTACCAGGGTATCACCTGTCCCCACATCCAGAGGCCAAAGTGCTGGGCCTGTCCCTGGGCCCAGCGTCCAGCTGTCCAGACCCAGAGCGGAGACGAGGCCAGGCCCTGGTGTGGGCTGGGCTTCCAGCTCTCAGCAGGCTCAGTCCCTTCCTGCACTGCCAGGGGCGGCGGGGGTGGGGTGGGTGCAGGCGGCGGCTCACAGGGTCCACCCTGTATCTTCCAAAAGGCGGGGCTAAGGCCAAGGATCCCTCACCGGGGGTCACAGCACATCTGCTCTGCCGGACATGGAACCCTGGGATAGCACAGCGGGGATGGGGCAGACACTGCTCTGCCCAGCCAGAGACGGGAGGGTGTCCCTGTCACCGAGTTGGCCTGCCACAGGCATGGTGGCCCCGGTCTGTGCCCCCCCATGTTGGCCTCCGGCCCCCCACCAGACTGCGCCCAGTCTCAGCTCTGGCCTGACTCTCTGCCAAGTGTCTGCACCCCAGACGGAAAATGATGGCCAGCCCACAGAGCTTCCCCAGCTCACCCGCCCCAGACAGGGTCCCAGACAGGCCCCAGACCATGCCATGGCACAGGCGCTGGCCGGAGGACCTGGGGCCCCCGTGGCAGGGCCACGCAGCCCCTGCGGCACTTGGCGGGCGGAGGGCAGGCTGGGTGGCGGACAGCAAGGCCCTGTGCGCTGCCGGCCCAGGAGTTCTGAAGCTGGCCCGAGGCTTGTTGGTCTTGGATGGTCCGGGGGAAGGCGCGGGCGCCTGGGGTGAGCATGAAAGGGCTCTTTCACGGGCCTTCAGGGCAGTGACACCGGACACAGCCAGGCAGGCAGGCAGCGGCACCCGACTGCGCAATGGTAATGGGGGGCGTGGGGGTGGGTAGGGGGTCCTCACAGGCACCCCGGGCAGGCTGGGTTTAGAGGGGGTCGTCTGTACTCCTCTCCAGACCTCAGAAGGAGGGAGACTCCAGCCCAGACCGTCTGCTGGGCAGGCCTGGGGGGCCATGATGCCGGAGACCCCAGGCATAGGCCTGCCTGTGGAGTGGGATCCCCTGGAGGGTCCTGCCAGGTCCCCCCACAGGAAGAATCCAGGAGGGGCTTGCAGCGTCCAGCACAGCCAGGAGGGCGGGTCAGGGTCTGCTGGACTCTGGGGGTAAGGTGGTAAACAGAAGGGGTCCCCCCTCCAGGAAAGCTCAGCCTGAGAGTGGGTCGCACTCCCGCCGTGCAAGAGGAAGAAACTCATCCTGGGCTGCAGTCCCTGAGGGCTTCCTGGAGGAAGGTCCTGTGTCTTTCTCAGCAGGGTTGCACGCCAGGGAAGAGTGAGGACCCCAGCCTCACACGCCTGCCCTTACAGGAGATCTGTCCTGGCTGAGCCTCCCGGAGGTGGCCAGGGAAAGCATGGACGGGCCAGGTGTCAGACAGGGTCTCCTGGGAGAGGGGAGGCAGAGGCAAGAGGCCCAGGCCTGGTGGGGATTAAAGACCATATTTTCCACCCTGGGGAGCCTCCACAAGTTGCTTTCCCTCCCCTAGCAGCTCAGGATGTGGGTACCACCCTCTGCCCAGCCAGGCAGCCCAGGAGAAGCTGCCCGGTGAAGGGCGCCACCCAACCTGGGCCCAGAGCCCAGCCTCCCGGCGCTGGGGCACTGCCCTTCCCTGAGGCAGCCCGGCTGCCCCTCCCCAAGGGCTCCACCGGCCACTGGTGGGTGGGGACCTTAGGGAACGGAATCAGAGCCCATCGCCCCATGACAGTGCCCCGTGGACTGCCAGGTGCGGGGTCCCCAGCTGTGGGGGCTGCAGGCTGTTAGGGTACTGGCTACAGCCCAGAGCCGTGGCCCTAGGGAGGGGTGGGGAGGCCACACAGAGCAGCCCCTGGGAGCGAGCCTGGAAACACCAGCTGGGACAGCGTGCGGCTGCCCGGGTCACCTCTGCTGGGGCTCCAGAGGGGCAGGCGTGAGCTGTCCCCCGTGCAGGCCCCTGTAGTGCTGCGTTGAGGAGGCCATGTCCAGGTCCAGGCGAAAGTGTGCAGGGATCTGTTAGTGATGTCTGTCGGGGCTGGGGCTGAGGATCCAGGAGGGGCCCACAGAGGCCC
>NW_024424452.1:38192995-38193995 GCF_017311325.1 Ursus maritimus
CAGGGACACCCTGCACTGAGGGGGCAGGGAAGGGGGCCGGAGAGCCCTGACCTGGGCACCTGGGCCCCCGTGGGTGGCACACTGGTCACCTGCCTCTGGTGGCCTGGGCAGGGGGCTGGGGCAGAAGGCGGCCCGAGGCCCCACCCACCCCGCAGCAGCTCCCCAGGCCTAGTCTTCAGGGGAGGCTGGAGGGAGGCCCGGGGTCCCCGTGGATGAAAGTGAGCTCCAGGAGCCCTCGCCTGGGGGGGCTGGTTGGTAGCTGCACTCGACTGGGCTTGCCAACTTCCCAGCCTCTCGTCCTGCACAGCCCAGGGCAGACCCATCCTCTGCAGCTCTCCACCGTCCCCACACCGCAAGCCGCTCAGGCCCCAGAACAGACAAGGCCTTGGGGCGTGGCTTCTGCTGGCCCCATGTGACTGGACCCCACGCCCTGACCCGTGGCTCCCACTTGCCCCCCTGCAGGTGAGAAGGGTGAACCGGGCCTCAGAGGTCTCTCTGGCAGGAACGGGAAGGAGGGCCCACTGGGCGCCCGTGGCCTCTGGGGCCACAAGGGTCAGAAGGGGCAGGCGGGGCCGCCGGGCCCCCTGTGTCAGCGTGCCTATGCGGCCTTCTCGGTGGGCCGGCGGGAGGGCCTGCACAGTGCCGATGGCTTCCAGGCTGTGCCCTTCGACACGGAGCTGGTGAACCCGGATGGGGCCTTCCACCTGGCGTCCGGCCGCTTCCTGTGCGCCGTGCCTGGCATCTACTTCCTGAACCTCAACGTGCACACCTGGAACTACAAGGAGACCTACCTGCACATCATGTGGAACGGGCGGGCCACGGCCGTGCTGTACGCGCAGCCCGGTGAGCGCAGCATCATGCAGACCCAGAGCCTGCTGCTGCCCCTGGCCACTGGCGACACCGTCTGGGTGCGCATGTTCCAGCGGGACCGCGACAATGCCATCTACGGCGAGCATGGCGACCTCTCCATCACCTTCAATGGCCACCTGGTCAAGCCGGC
>NW_024424452.1:38194005-38199182 GCF_017311325.1 Ursus maritimus
GGCCCCTGTAGTGCTGCGTTGAGGAGGCCATGTCCAGGTCCAGGCGAAAGTGTGCAGGGATCTGTTAGTGATGTCTGTCGGGGCTGGGGCTGAGGATCCAGGAGGGGCCCACAGAGGCCCCACCCCCAGACAGGTCCCTGGCCTTGTGTGCCAACTCCCCCAGACAAGGGGGCACAGCCCAGACAGCTGCGGGGCTTGGGGCTCAGCGGGGCCTCTCCTTCTCAGACGCCGCCCCCCTCTGGTCCCCCACCAGGCTCTGGCGAGGATGGCAGCCTCCGGCCTCCTGCTCCTTCTGGGGCTGCCTGTGGGGGCCTGGCCCGGCCTGGGGCTGCCCCGACGGCCCTGCGTGCAGTGCTGCCACGCCGCCTGGCCCCCCGCCGCCCCTGGCCCCTATGCCCCCTGGAGCGCTGGGGAGCCAGGGGTGCCGCTGCCCCACGTGCGGCCCACCATCGACATGTCCATCCTCAAAGGTGAGTGTCTGTGGAGAGGCAGCCCCACCCCACCCGTTCCCACAGGGACACCCTGCACTGAGGGGGCAGGGAAGGGGGCCGGAGAGCCCTGACCTGGGCACCTGGGCCCCCGTGGGTGGCACACTGGTCACCTGCCTCTGGTGGCCTGGGCAGGGGGCTGGGGCAGAAGGCGGCCCGAGGCCCCACCCACCCCGCAGCAGCTCCCCAGGCCTAGTCTTCAGGGGAGGCTGGAGGGAGGCCCGGGGTCCCCGTGGATGAAAGTGAGCTCCAGGAGCCCTCGCCTGGGGGGGCTGGTTGGTAGCTGCACTCGACTGGGCTTGCCAACTTCCCAGCCTCTCGTCCTGCACAGCCCAGGGCAGACCCATCCTCTGCAGCTCTCCACCGTCCCCACACCGCAAGCCGCTCAGGCCCCAGAACAGACAAGGCCTTGGGGCGTGGCTTCTGCTGGCCCCATGTGACTGGACCCCACGCCCTGACCCGTGGCTCCCACTTGCCCCCCTGCAGGTGAGAAGGGTGAACCGGGCCTCAGAGGTCTCTCTGGCAGGAACGGGAAGGAGGGCCCACTGGGCGCCCGTGGCCTCTGGGGCCACAAGGGTCAGAAGGGGCAGGCGGGGCCGCCGGGCCCCCTGTGTCAGCGTGCCTATGCGGCCTTCTCGGTGGGCCGGCGGGAGGGCCTGCACAGTGCCGATGGCTTCCAGGCTGTGCCCTTCGACACGGAGCTGGTGAACCCGGATGGGGCCTTCCACCTGGCGTCCGGCCGCTTCCTGTGCGCCGTGCCTGGCATCTACTTCCTGAACCTCAACGTGCACACCTGGAACTACAAGGAGACCTACCTGCACATCATGTGGAACGGGCGGGCCACGGCCGTGCTGTACGCGCAGCCCGGTGAGCGCAGCATCATGCAGACCCAGAGCCTGCTGCTGCCCCTGGCCACTGGCGACACCGTCTGGGTGCGCATGTTCCAGCGGGACCGCGACAATGCCATCTACGGCGAGCATGGCGACCTCTCCATCACCTTCAATGGCCACCTGGTCAAGCCGGCTGCAGAGCTCTAGCCCCCACAAAGCCCAGCCCTCACGGCGCGCCTTCCCCAGACACCGCCCAGTGCGACCTCACCCTGGAAGCTGAGGGGCCGTGCCAGCTCAGCCGGCAGTGTTTGAGCACCAACTGTGTGCAGTGACGGAGCGCCAGCTGCATGCAGGCACTGAGCAGAACGCCAGGGACACGGCCAGAGCAAGAGGACTTGGGGCCATCCCGGTGGGGGTGGACACAGACAGGGCGTTCACACCGAGACATCCGGGACGGAGACCTGTGGTGACGGGCACGCAGTGGGCCAGGTGGGCTGCGGCGGGGCGGGCGGGCAGCTCCACGGCCACGGGGTTCGCCCTCGCAGTAGAGCCATCCACTCTGCTTATAAATATCTGATCCAGGCAGCAGGGCGGTGGAGACATTTGCGGAGCTCCTGCTGGCTGGACACCGGGGAGGTGGGCAGGGGCCGTCCTGTAGACACTGCCTGCACAGAGCCGATTCGAGCAAGAAACATGCAGAACCCCAGGGGTGTACGAGGGCGGCCAAAGCCCCGAGACAGGACAGTGTCAGGTGGAGTGGGGGGGAGAGTCTCGTCCTTGGGGTGAACACAGGCCCTCACTCTGTGGGCCAGTTCTTGCAGACTCCCAGCATCCCCTCCTCTGTCTGGATGGCGGAGCAAGATTGCACCTCGATGTGCGCCCAGAGCCCGGGGGAGGCCCAGACACCCCAGTGTCACCACATACTCTGATGTGGCTGAAGTTGGGGCCTGGCGGAAACGGAGCATCGTGCAGGCTGCTTGCCTCCCCCCTGCAGGCAGGGCTGTAGCTGGGGGGTGGCTTGTTCACTCCATAGCAGGGCTCCATCTACCCGCCCCCCCGTTGGAACCATGGGGCTGCCCCCCCCCAGGCCACAGGGAGTCTGTTCCTTTCCTGGCTTGTGCCCCCGGCCTGGGCCTTCTGCCCAGCCCCTCCTGTGGCCCCGTCACTGGTGCCTCCTCCCTGGGCCTCCCCTGCATCTCCTCCTGCAGCTGCTCCCTCCTGAGCGAGGGTCCTGGGCAATGAGGCCACGGAGGCCGTGGCAAGAGCAGTGTCTGGCAGCAGCGGAACCCCACAAGCTGGATGAAATCCCAGGCTGTGGCGAGGAGGCTGGAGTGGCAGGCGGGCTGCACTGGGCAGGAAACGTCGGAGCCTTCCAGAGGGAAAGTCCAGAGGCCGACGGCCAGGGCACGGAGGAGGTAGAGGTGGCCTCTGGAAGCCCCAGAGCCCTCTCCCCTGTGGACGCACCAGAAGCAACCTCCTACAGGCCTGGCCTGGGGCCTCATGGGTGCTGCCAGATGTGGGGTTCCCTCGTCCTCATTCACCCCGGGACCCCCAAAGAGCACGCACCTGGTCCTGGCAGACCCCCGGGAAGGTGGTGCTGAGCTTGGGGAAAGGGGTGGTCAACAGAGACCATTCCCAGATACACAGACAGGGGCTCCTCCTGTCCCTGGACAGAGGGCCGTGCCTTTGACAGGTGGAGAAACTGAGGCCCAGCAGGAGTGTATAGAACCCCCAAGTGTGTATGGTGCAGGGAGCTGGCCCTCTTTGGGCTGGGCTGTCCCCCACTATGGCCTCAGACAGAGGAAGAGGGTCTCACTGGGGAGGGGCTGCTGGGACCCCCTTTATCGTCCACACGGGGCCTGTCTGCAGGGGGAGGGCTCCCTGCCAGCAGCCCACCCCGTGGCCAGGTCCTGAAGCCCCTTGTGCAGCGGGCACGCCCCACGGGCACACCATGGGTCCTGCCCCGCGTGTGTCCTGGGGCCCCAGGTATGAGACGCTCACACGTGCAGGTCCTACAGCCCATCCTGGCCCGTGGGGTATCCCATAAGGAAGCTGAGACCCGTGGGCGTGGGTTCCTGTCACTCCGAAGTGCCAGCCCCGGTCCCCGCACTGGGTCCGTGTTCACCCCAAACAGGGCCCTGACCTGGGGAAGTCATTGACTAGGAGGTCAGCACGGGCAGGGCTCTGTACCCCGGGATGCCGAGCATCGGGGGGGCTCAGAAATGACCCCGTCCCCTGGAACACGCCCGCCCAAGCAGGCCCTGCTGGTGTACACGGCAGCCACAGCCCAGGACGTGGGGCGGGGGGCCAGGACGGGGTCACAGGCTGGGGAAGCTGTGGTCCCACTAGATGTAGGAGGGGGCAGGGAGAACTATGGGAAGCAGAGGCCCTGGGCCCCCTGACCCGCGATGCCAAGCTGGGTGGACCCTCAGACTGCATTTTGGCTTTTGGCCTGTGCCCTTTTACGGGTGCGGTAGCAGGTCACAGCCAGGGCGGCAGTAACGGGCAGGGACCTCAGGAGCAGCCCCAGAGCACCGGGGGTGCGGTGGCAGAGAGGGCTCGGCGGTAGGGACCAAGCTGCCCCAATAGGAAAGGGCCCCTGTGAGAGGACTGCCAGGACCCGGCCTCCCCCCACCCTCCTCCCAGAGGCGGGACCCCTAGGCCCCAGCGTGCAGCAGGCCAGGCGGGCCAGAGGGAAGCCTCTGTCTTCCCAGCTTGCTGTGTGGCCTCAGCTCCCACAATCAGCGGCAGGTGGGTGATGAGGGCCTTGGTCAGGCTCCCAGAACAGCCATGGACGAAAGGGGCCCGGGTCCAGGGTGGTCTGCTGACCTGGCGGCCACTCCTAACCTCACGGCGTGAATCCAGCTGTTGACGGAGCCTGGAGAGCAAGGCGCTGGGACAGGGTGTCAGAGCCTCTGGGGATGAGCCCTGCGGCCAGCTGCCGACCCAGGAGGCCAGGGCCGCTCAGGCCATGAAGGCTGGCTGATAGCCCCCAGATGCCGAGGCCACCACGCGCTCTGAGAACCACAGGAGGGGGCATGCTTCAGGGCCCTAGGGGTGGGGGAGGACAGCCAGCCGACACTGCCGGGGGTCTGGGACAAAATGCCAGCATCCCCCCCCCACACACACCCTCCAAGTTCATTTATTTAAAAAAAAAGGAACGACTGAGACCCAAGCTACAGTCACTACCTGCAATGTGACCAGGCCGAGAGGAGCAGCTGAGTGACCGGGTAGGAGGCCGGGGCTGCCCCGAGCACCTGGGAAGCCAGAGAGGAAACGAGCCGGACTGGAACAGTCAGCGTGAGGCAGCGGCCGTGTGCACGCGGCGTAACCAGGACTGTGCGCGCCATGAGGGGGACGCTGCAGACAGCACGGCCCTGCCACGTGTCCCCGAGGGGGGACTCCAGTCGGGAGCCAGGTACCCTTAGAAGTCTGTCAGTTTAGTGGATTCCAATAAAACAGCCCTTAAAAAAATCTAGTGAAATTCATATAACATAAAATTGACCATTTTAAAGTGAACAATTCAGTGGGATTTAGCACATTCAGAGCAACCAATCTCTCCATCTAGTTCTAGAACTTTCTCGTCCCCCCAGAGAGACCCTGGCCCCCCCCGCCTCCCCCCATCGCGTTGTATCTCTGGATCTGCCTCTTCTGTGTGTTTCATAGAGATGGAATCCCATGCCGCGTGGCTCTTGCACGTGGCTTCCATCTCTGAGCGTCATCCCCCAGCTGGGTCCACGCTGTAGCACATGTCGGGGTTTCATTCCTCTTGGTGGCTGACCCCCGCCCCGTCCCGTTGTATGGATGGACCACGGTGTGTCCGTGGGAGCGTTGGTGGGCTCTCACGGGCAGCGCTATC
>NW_024424452.1:38199192-38209288 GCF_017311325.1 Ursus maritimus
GGAAAGGGGTGGTCAACAGAGACCATTCCCAGATACACAGACAGGGGCTCCTCCTGTCCCTGGACAGAGGGCCGTGCCTTTGACAGGTGGAGAAACTGAGGCCCAGCAGGAGTGTATAGAACCCCCAAGTGTGTATGGTGCAGGGAGCTGGCCCTCTTTGGGCTGGGCTGTCCCCCACTATGGCCTCAGACAGAGGAAGAGGGTCTCACTGGGGAGGGGCTGCTGGGACCCCCTTTATCGTCCACACGGGGCCTGTCTGCAGGGGGAGGGCTCCCTGCCAGCAGCCCACCCCGTGGCCAGGTCCTGAAGCCCCTTGTGCAGCGGGCACGCCCCACGGGCACACCATGGGTCCTGCCCCGCGTGTGTCCTGGGGCCCCAGGTATGAGACGCTCACACGTGCAGGTCCTACAGCCCATCCTGGCCCGTGGGGTATCCCATAAGGAAGCTGAGACCCGTGGGCGTGGGTTCCTGTCACTCCGAAGTGCCAGCCCCGGTCCCCGCACTGGGTCCGTGTTCACCCCAAACAGGGCCCTGACCTGGGGAAGTCATTGACTAGGAGGTCAGCACGGGCAGGGCTCTGTACCCCGGGATGCCGAGCATCGGGGGGGCTCAGAAATGACCCCGTCCCCTGGAACACGCCCGCCCAAGCAGGCCCTGCTGGTGTACACGGCAGCCACAGCCCAGGACGTGGGGCGGGGGGCCAGGACGGGGTCACAGGCTGGGGAAGCTGTGGTCCCACTAGATGTAGGAGGGGGCAGGGAGAACTATGGGAAGCAGAGGCCCTGGGCCCCCTGACCCGCGATGCCAAGCTGGGTGGACCCTCAGACTGCATTTTGGCTTTTGGCCTGTGCCCTTTTACGGGTGCGGTAGCAGGTCACAGCCAGGGCGGCAGTAACGGGCAGGGACCTCAGGAGCAGCCCCAGAGCACCGGGGGTGCGGTGGCAGAGAGGGCTCGGCGGTAGGGACCAAGCTGCCCCAATAGGAAAGGGCCCCTGTGAGAGGACTGCCAGGACCCGGCCTCCCCCCACCCTCCTCCCAGAGGCGGGACCCCTAGGCCCCAGCGTGCAGCAGGCCAGGCGGGCCAGAGGGAAGCCTCTGTCTTCCCAGCTTGCTGTGTGGCCTCAGCTCCCACAATCAGCGGCAGGTGGGTGATGAGGGCCTTGGTCAGGCTCCCAGAACAGCCATGGACGAAAGGGGCCCGGGTCCAGGGTGGTCTGCTGACCTGGCGGCCACTCCTAACCTCACGGCGTGAATCCAGCTGTTGACGGAGCCTGGAGAGCAAGGCGCTGGGACAGGGTGTCAGAGCCTCTGGGGATGAGCCCTGCGGCCAGCTGCCGACCCAGGAGGCCAGGGCCGCTCAGGCCATGAAGGCTGGCTGATAGCCCCCAGATGCCGAGGCCACCACGCGCTCTGAGAACCACAGGAGGGGGCATGCTTCAGGGCCCTAGGGGTGGGGGAGGACAGCCAGCCGACACTGCCGGGGGTCTGGGACAAAATGCCAGCATCCCCCCCCCACACACACCCTCCAAGTTCATTTATTTAAAAAAAAAGGAACGACTGAGACCCAAGCTACAGTCACTACCTGCAATGTGACCAGGCCGAGAGGAGCAGCTGAGTGACCGGGTAGGAGGCCGGGGCTGCCCCGAGCACCTGGGAAGCCAGAGAGGAAACGAGCCGGACTGGAACAGTCAGCGTGAGGCAGCGGCCGTGTGCACGCGGCGTAACCAGGACTGTGCGCGCCATGAGGGGGACGCTGCAGACAGCACGGCCCTGCCACGTGTCCCCGAGGGGGGACTCCAGTCGGGAGCCAGGTACCCTTAGAAGTCTGTCAGTTTAGTGGATTCCAATAAAACAGCCCTTAAAAAAATCTAGTGAAATTCATATAACATAAAATTGACCATTTTAAAGTGAACAATTCAGTGGGATTTAGCACATTCAGAGCAACCAATCTCTCCATCTAGTTCTAGAACTTTCTCGTCCCCCCAGAGAGACCCTGGCCCCCCCCGCCTCCCCCCATCGCGTTGTATCTCTGGATCTGCCTCTTCTGTGTGTTTCATAGAGATGGAATCCCATGCCGCGTGGCTCTTGCACGTGGCTTCCATCTCTGAGCGTCATCCCCCAGCTGGGTCCACGCTGTAGCACATGTCGGGGTTTCATTCCTCTTGGTGGCTGACCCCCGCCCCGTCCCGTTGTATGGATGGACCACGGTGTGTCCGTGGGAGCGTTGGTGGGCTCTCACGGGCAGCGCTATCATGAACGTTTGTCTACAAAACCCCCTTTTTCAGTTTTGTACAATAATGCTGGACACGACCAGCATTAGAATAGACAGGATTCTAGAGCATTCTGACCCAGCCTGGGAGACACTGAAGCCAAACCTGAAGATGGGGTAGCGAACGCTGTGGCAAGACCGAGGGCACCCCGAGGACGAGGGTGGCCGGCGCTCCAGCAAGGCAGGAGGCCGTGACGCCCCCACATCACGGGCATCCTATGGGCTAATGCACATTCCAGTGGAGGAAAAGGGTCGCCAGCAAAAACGTGGGGTGCACCCTGCCACAGTGGCATCACCCACAACAGCTAAAACGGGGGAGCCACGCAGGTTATCCGTCGATGATGAACAGAGAAAACGTGGCCCATCCACACAATGGAATGTTACTCAAGACACGCCAGCACGTGCCGCGCCAGGGGTGGGCCTTGAGGACACGGCGCTCAGGCAGAGAAGCCTGTCGCAGGAAGACAAACACGGCAGGATTCTACTTCTCGAGGCCCCTCGCGCAGTCGGATCCCTGGAGACAGCAGGGAGATGGAGGTCACGGGGGCCGGGGGCGGGCGGGGAGTCAGCATTTCACAGGGACGGAGCTTCAGTTTGGGAAGATGGACTGCGGTCGTGGTCCCACAACAGCGCGAATGTGCTGAAGGCCCCTGAGCTGTGCACCGGACAGTGGTGACGGGGGCAGACTTTCTATTATGTGTGTTTTACCACAATTAAAAACATGTGAAAATATTTCGCGGGTCTGTGGATGGGGAAAGACTTCTCAACGTAAAGACCAAAGTGGGAGCATTTCCCAAGTAGCCGAGAGACAGGCTAACCCTGTAAAATTAGCAAACATCAAGCCTGAAACCCCAATGCAGGGCACACGGACGTGTGAGACCGGAGAAGGGGGACGATTCCTCAGAGTGGGAAGGAGTGAGACCCATCCTGGCCCCGGGCAGGCTGCGTCCACACACGCTCCTTCACAAGCTGCCTAGTCACGTCACCCGTGCCCCTCAGGGGACCCAGGCGGACGCTGCAGCGTGGCCGGCCCCGGCAGGGTGGGCCCAGAGGACACGTGGACAGATCCTCCGTGCACAGGGCCGGTGAGGCCACAGCCAGGCCTCAGACGCAGGAGGCCCCAGGCAACGGCAGCCTCTCTCCTGTGACCCCTGTCCCCTACCCCACTGTGCCACCAGCCACGGGGTGGACCCCTGCCTGGCTCCAGGGACCCCTCGGTATGACCGCTGGGCACTGAGCTAGGAGGGAGGGAGAAGACCCCACAGCACAGGCTGGGTACCATGTGGGTGGGCATGGGGTAAGGTCCCCAACCTAGCCAGAGCCCCCTTCATTCAATGTCCTCCTAGGCATTCAACACACACCCTTCAGGAGCCCAGATGGCACTGGCCAGCCCGGACAGGACAGTGTGCTTGGCTGCAGGGAGGGGGGGTGGAAGTGTCCAGGTTGGGGACCCCCCCTCCGGCCAGGGTGAGAGAGAGGGTCCCAGGCCCAGCTATCTTTCCAGGTCCCATGCCCTTGACATCTGAGGTACGCAGATGCCCTGAGAAGGGACCACTGGAGACCCAAATCTCAACACCCATCGCCCTGACACCCCCAAAGCCCATCGCAGCTCTCTGGGCCCCCCAGGTTCCTGTGGGAAGTCCTTCTTGGTGTCTAGCCATGGTCTGCCCATCCTCCTGCCTCAGGACACCTGGAGGGGTGGGGCCCTTTCTGACCCCACCCAGGGCACCCCAACGTCGATCTTGCTGCTAGGGACTGGCTTGTGAGGAGCTGCTGCCAGCCGGGCCGTGGTGGCCAGCCTCAGTTTCCCTCACTGTGGGGATACCTCTCCCACCCCTGGCCCCACCCTGCCAGGCAAACAGACCCCTCCCGCCTCTGCCCTCCCATCCCGGAGGCAGCCTCACCCTGCCCCTGCAGGCCGGATTTCCTGGGCAAGGTCACTCTGGGAGCCACTGGAGCCCGGCGGCCAATAAAATGCATCGATGCGGAGAGAGAGTCCATAAAGCAGGTCAACCCCCCCCCCAGCATGTTTGCTCTGGGCCGCCCCACCCCCATGCAGGGCCTGGGGACACGGGGCTTCCGTGGCCCCCGCAGCCGTCCCCAGCCTGTGCCGGGTGTGGGAAGGCTGTGTCCCCAGGCCTCCTGAGCCCACCCCAGCTCCCACCCCCCCACAGGCTTTCAGGGGTGCCTGGGTCCTCTTGCTTCCTGCTCACGGCCCCACCCCCACCCAGCGTCAGGGACTGTCCACACCAGCCAAGCCTAGTTCCCAGCAACCACCCAGAGCCAGGGTCCCAGGGCTGCCTGGGATCTCCAGGGACGTCCCATGCACGCACGCTCATACAGACACATGCCCCCACGCACATACACACGCACGCTCACACCCTGCACGGCAGGATCTGGCAAGGGCACTGCTGGCGTCTGCAGCACGAGCACGGGTGCACACACACGAGCACAGGCGCTCTGGGCTGCCGTGGCCCCGGGGAGGCAGCTCACGATGTCAAATCAATTGGGAGAAATTGATTTGGGCAGAGATTTCCGAGCCATCTGCTTGCTCCCCAAAGTCAGTCTGAGTGGCTGCACTTTGCATCCAAATCCCAGGGGAGGTCTACCTAAGCAGCAGGCCGAACGAGCCTCAGTTTCTCCCGGAGCGCCCTCTCTCCCTGGGTGCTGGCCCCTGGGTGGGGGGAGGGCGTGGGTCGGGTCGCCAGCCAGGCTTTGTGGGCCCCACCTACAGGGAGCCGCCCCAGCCCCCAGGAATGGAGCGTGGGAACAGTGGAGACAGTCAGCCCCCGTGCGCCCAGGACAGGGGTCCCCAAGGAGCCTCCCGCTGCCCATGCCCACGGGCCCTGGAAGGACCAGACGCCCCCTGCATCCTCTGAGACAGCATCCTGATGCCACCTCCCAGACAGCCCACCTGGCTGCCCCAGGCCGGCCCCCAGGGAAACACCTGGCTCTTCTTTAGACCCCGCTTATTTGCACCGTCCCTGTTATCACCGGAGTGCCCCGGCTCCCACGTCCAGCGGGCGCTTGCCCACCCCCATTCCAGCCTCCTCTGACCCACGAGCTCTGATCTGCACCAGCTTCGATCGGCTCCAGGGACAATATTTGCTTTGGGAAAGAGTCAAACATTTATTCTCTAATTTATTCAGGAGATCGGGTTGTCAAACACAAGCGTCCTCGTTACACGATCGTGTTTCCAGGCCTTGGCCCCTGTCCAGGGTTGGTGCAAGCCCAGGCCGCGCTGGCCAGGCCTTTCCCCTGCCCGGCATGCACCTGCTCCCTGTCCCCTCCTGCAGGTCGGAGGTCCTGCTCCAGGCAGACCCAGGAGCATGAGCCAGGGTGTCATCAGGCATGGCTGTCTAGATGGGGGGGCCGAGTGAGCCCCCACATTCTCGTCCTTCTTCCAGCCTTGGGCAGAGGCTCAAGGCACATGGGACCCCAGCGAATCTCGGGCTGACATCTTCTCTAGGACCCCACTACAGGCCAGGGGCGGTGGGAGGGGGTGGCGCTCCCGGGGGTGGATGAGACGGTTCTAGTCTGGGGACCGCAGAATCCCTCAGGGGCCTGGCATTTCCTGGCATTTGCACACACCCACACGGTGCTCCTTCCAAGTGGCTGCTGTTTGCGTTAGGAGCTGCTCCCCCCACGGCAATCTCGGTAGTTCTCGTCTGCTCTTGTCCCCCGCCCTCCCCAAGCCAGAGCCCCCGACAAAGCAGAAGAGATAGTTGTGGGTGCCTGCCCCCTCCCCAGGACGGCCTCTCCGATGCCTTGGGGACCCAGAAGGCTGGGGGGCCGACTCTCTACCCCCAATTCAGCCACACTTTGCTAGCCGCTCTCCCAACCGCCTCCCACCATGGAACCAACCATGACTGTGGCCAGCCAGTGGCAGGGGGGTGGGCAGCGGGGGGATCCCCAAGGCAACAACAGAGCTCTGCAGTCCCAGACGTCCCCTCTGGGGTCCCAGCCTGCCCCAGCTGGCCGTGCACCACTTCCCCCCTTTATCTGCCACCCCCAGAGTCAACAGTTTCAGGTCCAGGGAGCCCAGCACATCCATCTGTCTTTAATTTCGCAGACTCACACTCGACTGGGCCAGGTGACACAGGACTGATGTGAGAAGGCACGGGGGACCAGACAGCAGAGGCAAGCGTTCCCCAGCTGACACTGGTGGTCACTCCCCAGCCTGGTAGGCTGGCACAGGCCAGGGGCAGGATAAGAAGGTCGAGATGCCCCGAGCACTGCCCGGGACACCTGGCCTCTCCCACCCTCTCCCTTGCGTCCTCCACGGCGAGAGCAGCTCATCACTGCAGGACCAGACACGGCTTCGCCCCAGACCGCCGGTCCTCACACCATGCGGAGAATCCAGGCCATTGCAGGGCTCACCTCAGCAGGCCTCTGAATGGTGGCGGAAGGCTCTGCCCGGCAGGGAATCCAGACGCCACCGGGAGCCACCCGCCCGAGGCCCTCACACCCGGCTGGTCTGCATGACCCCGTTGGCCTCGGAGCCACGCACGGGCAGCGTGGCCTCCTGCAGCCGGCCGCTCTTGTCGGGCTGTGGTTCCGTGGCATCTGCGTCCTCAGCACCATAGCCCTTGCGGAGGCACAGAACCTTCCGGAAGCTCTGGCGGAAGTTGTCGGAGAGGAAGCCGTAGAGCACAGGGTTGGCGCAGCTGTTGGCGTAGGACAGGATGACCACGAAGAAGTAGGCGCCAGCGGAGGCGGGCTCCTCGGGCAGGACGAAGGCCAGGTTGACGATGTTGACGATGAAGAAGGGCAGCCAGCAGCCCACGAACACCACCACCACCACCACCACCATGCGGGTCACCTTGCGCTCCGAGCGCCGCCGCGAGGCGCCCACGCGCACGCCCGACGCCTTCACCTTGACCACGATGAGCAGGTAGCAGAGGCAGATGACCAGCAGCGGCCCGAAGAAGCCCAGCACAGACGTGTAGATGATGAACACGGCGCCCCACAGGCCCACGGGCTCCGGCCAGCTGAGGTTGCAGGTGTTCCAGCCCTCCTGGATGTCCGCAAAGACCACCAGCGGCAGGGACATGAGCAGCGAGAAGGCCCAGACCGCGGCGCTGGCCAGCTTGGCCACCCTGGGGCGGCGCCAGCGCGTGGAGCGGATGGGGTGCACGACGGCCAGGTAGCGGTCCACACTCATGACGGTCAGGCAGAAGATGCTGGTGAACTGGTTGACGCCGTCCAGCGTCATGACCAGGCGGCACAGGACGGGGCCGAAGGGCCAGTAGGAGACGGCGTTCTGCGTGGCCAGGAAGGGCAGCCCCAGCATGAGCAGCACGTCAGCCACGGCCAGGTTGAGGATGTAGATGTTGGTCACGGTCTTCATCTTGGCGTGGCGCAGCACCACGTAGATGACCAGGGCGTTGCCGCCCAGCCCCGCCGCGCACACCAGCAGGTACAGCACAGGCACCACCACTGCGCGGGCCCCCGGCGAGGGCGCCGGCCCCGCCAGCGTCCCGTTCTCACCGCCCGCGCTGGTGGCCGCTGAGGAGGTGTTCCAGCCGGCCGGCGTGGGGGCCGGGAACAGAGGCTCCATCGCGGCCGCTGCGGGCCAGGCAGGGCGCGCGTGAGCAGGGCGCGTCCTCTCTGCAGAGAAAAGGGAGGGCGGCAGAGCGATTAACGGGCCAGGGTGCTTCCTCCCCGGGGCCCCGCCTGCCCGGGAGGCACGGGATCACCCCATGGCGGGTAAACATTATTACTCATGTCCAACTCGGCCGGGAGTCACATTAAGCAAATTGTTTGGAAAACCAGCCCAGAGAGGAAGGAGCTGAGGGACAGCACCGTATCATCTGTTGATACCCCGACAGCTTCCAGAGACCTGACTGTCCCTACAGCCCCGTCTGCCCCAGGACAGCCTGCCGCGTGGCCGACACCTTGCTGGTCTGCTCGGGCCTCAGGGGGCCTGGGGGTGGCCTCACCGCCCCTATGTCTCCCGCAAGGACAGAGGATGGCACAGGAGAAGTGGAGAGGGACGGGCGCGGTGATAGGAAGACCGGGACAGCAGCCGGGCGCGCCGCACTCCTCACACCCACCCACCCAATGCCGGCTGGAAGTGCAGTTACACCCGCCGAGCCCCACTCTCCTGGGCAACCCCTAAAGCCATCGGGAGGGTGCCAGGCCTTCGCATGGCCGAGGAGCCAGACCTCAGGCCACAGACGCTCTGCCAGCGTCCACCAGGCTCCCAGGAACACCGTCCCCTCGGGGGCCCCCGCAGAGCCCACAGACTGGCCAGAGGAGTCGGGTGTCCCCACCGGCCCACAGCAGAGCAGGGCACGCCCCCACACTCGAGACAAGCAGGGAGCATAGTGACCATGTCAGAAAGGAGCCCTCAGCTCCCGCGGGGCAGACACGTTCGAACCTCCAAGTTCACTGGGCTAACCGCCGCTAGGAAGGGGGCCCTAGAAAATCAGCAGTGGGGAGATGGGTCGGGGGATTCATTTCCGACGGAATAAAAGTAATAGGAGGCTACAAGTATATTTAAGATCTATTTAAATAAATACGTGTAGGATTCTCAATAAGGCATGGATAAAAATATTATGATACAAATTTGGCTCCTGTCTAAGAAGTAAAATGAACAAGTGTGTATTTTTGAAAGTTACAACTCTTGGGTGTGAAAAATCATTTGGACTTGAAAAAAAAAATCCACAAAAGTCAGAACTCGCTCAGGTCTGGATATAGCTGAAGAGAGAATCGGGGAACGGGAGCGGGGCTGAGGGACCCCCTGGGAGTGCGGCAGGCTGATGAGGGGGTACGGGCTGCGGCGGGCGCCAGGTGGGGCTCGNACAGACGCGGGTACTGCCAGAGAGCTCAAAGCTGCCCCAGGGACGAGCACAGATCAAACAGCGTCAGGGTCCACCCACAGAATATCACGGGTGCAGAGAAAGTCCTACAGAATGGCAGCCAGGAGACAAGACAGAAACCCGGGGGAGAACTTGGATCAGGACAACAGGAGCTGGTGGTGTCTGGATGCCAAGCACCACGGAGAAACGCCATCATGCTGGGGTCCCCACCGGGAGGGGGTCGCCAGGAGGGGGACAGTGACGCTGCCCCGTGTCGGGCTGGATTTGCTGCTCTTGGTGCTAAGTGCCCCCGTGTGACGTGGTGACCAGAGTCGGGGGAGGGACAGTAACTCAAACAGGGCAAGGTGTGATCTCTGGGGACAACTGCCTTTCCAGACAAAGCCAGGGGTCCCTCGGTTGGAAGGGGCGTTCCTGGGTTTGGAGGGCCCACCTTTCCCCGGGTGTCCAGCTGGGGGAAGGGTCTTCTGGGGACGTTTAGGCAAGGGCCGGCTCAGGCTCGCCCCCACAGGTAGATCAGCCTGCTTGTCTCTGTGCCCCAGGCCCCTGCTCACATTTTGGAAAACAACACTCAAGAAGGGGCTTCCAGCTCACTCTGCGTGGGATCCCAGGGTGCTGGGTGGGGAAGAGCCCCCCGAAGGTGTTCAGTTCACCCGTGGGGGGAGCAGCGACTGTCAGCTCAGACCTCCCTGGCACAGGGCCTGGGTCCCCGGCCTGTGGCAGGTGAACGTGAGCTTGACCCTAAAAAGGCTGCTCAGGGCTCCCCTGAGACCCGCTCCCAGGTGCTCTGCCAACCCCCAAACACCCCAATTCCTCACACTGCACAGCAGTAAAGAACAAAATTAGCCCGCTGTGGTCGCGCCCGCCTCTGGGAACATAATTCTACAGGAGCCATTATTCAGAAGCGGCAATCTTCTTAGTCACAGAAATTACACTCGTGGAAAATTGTCCCTGGGGCCCTTTCTCCCGCGGCGGGGGATTTAGTGGAGGGGAGAGATGTGGAATA
>NW_024424452.1:38209294-38214004 GCF_017311325.1 Ursus maritimus
GCAGCCGCGGGCCAGCACCAGGGGTCTCCGACCCAGGGGTCCCCACTGACGCAGCACAAGGAGCGGACCCCTGGCTCACTTCTCAGAGCCCTGGCGCATGCAAAGTCGCAGATCACCTCAAAAAGCCCAGGTGTGCAAGCTGCCGCGTGCTGTGCCTGCCACACAGTGGGCACCAAATAATGGCTCCCACCCGCCTGCCACAAACAGCCCAGCCTCTTCTCCCTAGTGTCAGGAAAGGGGTCTGCCCTGGGCTCCAAGGAGAAGGGGGCCAGAGGCTTCCCAGAGGCTCAGTGCCCCGTGCTGCACAGCCTCTTCCAGACTGGCCCCACAAGAGGCTGGCAGGAGAGGGCCTGCCTCCTCCACCCACGGGCAGCAGCAGCCGGGAGTGGCTCAGTGCCCCTGGGGCAGCGCCTCACCTGGGAGTTCCCCCTACCTGTGCGGGGCAGGGGCAAACACTGGGCATGGTCCAACACCCCCGCGTCCAGGCTTGCCTCCCCCATGGGAGGCCCCGTCTTGGGCCTGCAGCCAAAGGCAACTCCCTACCGCTCCCCCAAACATGCCTTAAAGGAGTGGTGTCTCTTCCCCAGGAGGGGAGACTAAGGTGGGTGAGGGCTGGCTCGGTGCAGCAAACAGGAGGCTGGCCAGCGGAGCCCCCTCCTCAGTCCCAGCAGGGATTCCGGGACCCACAAGATGTTTCCAAGGCCGTGTTCTGCCTCCAGCACACTTTCTGGGAAATCTGGGTCATTCTACTAGGAACCCGTGGAGGGTCATTGTCGTTGATGCTATCAACCACGGCCCACTTGAGGCTCCCTGGTCCTCCCCCCGCAGGAAACTGCTCTCTGCAGAGCGGCCTCACTCTCGGGCCTGCTGGGGCTCCTGGCCCTAGCCCTTCCTCAGGGCTCCAGGTCAGCTTCCAGGCCTGGGACAGTGGGCCGGGCAGCTGGGCAGGCGAGGCCCCGGATGGACCCTGGGTGAGGAGACAGCACATAGGCGAACTTCCAGGGCGTGCGCTCCCTTCTGGGGAAGGACGGGGAGGGCTCCAGGGCACCGCTGCCAAGCCCTGGAGATGCGGGGCTCCGTTCCCAGGACCCCTAGAAGTTGGGCCGGCCCTTCCCGCCGCCGACCCGCATCTCGCCGCCCACCTCCCTGGGGGCGCCATGGCGGACCCCACCTCAGGGGGCCCGCGCCCCGGCCCCCGCGCGCACGCGCCCTCGGACTTGCTTCCTCTCACGCCCAGCGCCTCCCGCTCGCTACGCGTCTGCTGCCCACACCCACCCCCCAAGCCACGGTCTCGGCACGGAGGAACCCACCCCAGGCGCGCCGCCCACCTTCCGCCAGCCTCGGGGCGAGCCCGGCGGCGGCGCCCACTGCGAGGAGCATGGGCCTGCAGAGGCGCGGCGGGCACAGTGGCGGTCCGAGTCTCCCTGCTGCTTCGGCCCCGACCCCGGCACACCGGGTCCAGCAAGGGTGAGGGAAGCCAGGGAACGGGAGGGGATGGAACGCCCGAGGCTGGGGAGCGGACGCAAGGGCAGGGGAGGCACCCGGGGCGGCGGCAGGTAAACCCCGGGGGGAGCGCAGGGAAAGCACGGGGGACAGGGGGTGCCTCAGGCAGGGGACGCGCGGCAGGACCAGGGACCAGGCCTGCGCGGGGCCTCGCGCAGGGTAGTGAGACACCCCCCCCCCCAGAGGATAATTGGGATCTGCGCGGGGGCCCTAGCGAGAGCGGAGGGCAGGGGCGCGCGGCACTCACCCGGCAGCGGCGGGAGCCCAGTGCCCGCGCTGCGCTCGCTCCGGGCTCCGCTCTCGGGGCTCGGGGCGCCGGCTGGGAGGCGGGGCGAGCGGGGGGAGGGCGGGGCGGGGCAGACACTAGGCTCCCAGAGCCCTGCGCCCCCGCGCCCCTCCGGTCTCTTCCTGGTCCTTCCCCAAGCCGGCGCACGTTTGTCCCGCAGCCCTTGCCCCATCCACTCCAAGAAGAGGGGCGCCCCCAACTCATCCTCTGTCTGTCCTGGCTACAAACCTGAGCTTGGAGGGTCCTGCCCCGTAGCTCCCTCCTGAAAGTCTAAGGATGGGGAGGTGGTCCTCCCTCGGGAGAAGCGCTGGAGGTCTATGTCTGACGGATGGAATGCCAGAGATGGGGGTCAGGACCATGCCCCAGCTGGCTGAATGGTTTGGGGATTCCCAGGATGTTGTTTTCACTCTGTAGGGTCTCCCCTTTGCAGGAATCACAGTCACCTGATCAAAACACAGATGCAGGGTCTCACGCCTAGTTGGACTTGGTGGGGCAGCAGGTCTGAGAATCTGCATTTCGGACAAGTTTCCAGGTGCTGCAGATGCTGCTGCTGGTCGGGGCGGCCTCACTTTGAGCTCCTGAGTTTAGCCAGTAGGCAGGAGAGCTGGGTGGGTGTCTGCACATGCCCCACACCAGGAAGCGGCTCTCCGCGCCCTGATCCAGACTGCATCTCGGAGAGCCTGGCCACGGGCTGAAAGAAGTGAGGTGCCCCTAGAGGGTGGAAACCCCAAGACACCAGAGCCCTTGCCCAGGCTCATACCGTGTGTTGGGCAGGGGGATGGCAGCGGTTGACCCTGTATTTAGAGGTACTTTTCTTCTTTATGCTTTTCTGAGACGTTGCACCTTGTGCAAGAAGGATGGCTTATGTGTTCAATCGAGGAAAGCACTTACAGAACCAGAGACCAGCCTGGAGGCAAGCACCTGTTTTCAAGCAGGCTCCACCTGGGGAGGCTGGGCTGCTCCCTGGAGCACATGGTACCCCCTCCCCAGCCAGACGTAGACCCCATGCTCAGCGGGTCTCCCACCCCAGGCCATCTCCCGTGTCCTTCAGCTCCCCTCCCCAAGGGGATCACACAGACCTCACTCCTGTGGATACAAAGCCAAACACCCAAGGAAACACGGAGCCCGAGAGAGGGACCTGTTCCCGCGGCCTGTCTGCCCACTGAGGATCCCTGCTGGCCTTCCGATGGCAGCTGCCACCCTGGCCTGCCGATGGAGACGCAGCTGCCCACACAGAGGCTGCTGTCCTTCCTGATGTCCTGCGGGGAACCGTGGCCGCAGAAGGTCATGTGGTCCTGGCGACTCAGGACCTGCCCAATGTCTGCCCGGAAGCTGAGGTCCAAATGTCCCCCTGGGCCTGTGCGGGGGGTGCCGTTGGTGGAACGGGTTGGCAAGCTAGGGCTGGGCGTCACGTCCTGTGGGGTTTGCCAGCTGAGAAGGGGACCACATGAGCACACATGTGTGGCCTGTTGCAAACTCAGCAGCCTCGTACAAACCCTCTGGAATTGTTTCGGTCCTGGCGTTCCCGGGTGCCCAGCCTGCCCTGGGTGATGCAGAGGTCACTGTGGACAAAACAGACAAGGCCTATCCCACGAGCTCCGAGAGTGGCAAAGAGAGGTATTTAATGGGGGTGCTTTTAAATCATCATAAATACCGTGTGGAAAGAAGCAGGGTGCGGAGGAAGAGACAGTGTGGGGACAGGAAGGCTAGGGACAGCCTCTGTAAGGAGGGGCCTGACTCTAGTGAAGTTAGGAACAGATTCAGACAGAGGGAACATCAGATGCAAAGGTCCTGTGGCAGAAGTGAACTTGGCGTGTTCATGTGGCTGGATAGGTGAGCAATGGGGTCAGTGTGGGAAAGGGGCCAAAATGTTAGGTCCAGGCCCCAGCAAGGGGTGTGATCTGATGCTGAGAATGACTGAAGGAAGGGCCTTGGGGGGGGGGGTCTGAGCGTGGTGGAGACCACTGGGTTTGTGCCTGGAGATCATACTCAGGGGCCACTCCAGCCTGAATGGTCAGCTCTGTCCTCCATGTGCACGGAGCTCAGGGTGTCTCTGGGTCACAGCCCACGGAGGATGGTGGCAGTGCCCTGGGGTAAGGTTGTGGTCCCCCTGTGGTCACTATGAGCCATGTCCTGTGAACTCTGGCTCCTAGAGCTCAAGCCATCTTGCCCCATGCGGAGTCTACTCCCTGCACATTCCCCGCCTGGGGCCAGGCGCTGGGTGGGTACAGGAGTTGGAGGCCGGGTCTCAGGGCCCCTCCCCTGAATCTGCCCCATATAAGCCCTTTGCCTTTCCAGCTTCTCTGGGGATACCTGGGCTCCCTTTGCCCAGCCTGCAGCAGTGTCTTCTCCAGGCAGATCCCCCGAGAACCATCCTGAGGCCCCCCAGTACCCTCCCCCACCCCAGTCTGCCTGGCCCCTCCCTTCAGCCTCTTCCCTGAAGAGGAAGGGCTGCATCCAGCTCCTGCCAGCCAGACCCCAAGTTCAAGAGGCCCCCAAAAGTCCTGGGGTTCCCCAAGCAGCTTCCTCGCTCTCACCGCCCTGGGGGTGCAGGCTCCTGTGGGGGAGTCAGTGGCTGATGTGCAAGAGGGACACAGCCTTGTGGGTGGGTGGGTGCTTGGCGTCAGGCCGGGACGCCGTGGACAGCCCGCCACCTGGGCGGTCAGCTGCGTGCTGCTGCGGGCTGCAACAGGAAAGGAAAGAAGGTGCTGAGAGAGGTGGCCTGTCCTGTTCCCCTGCTGCCCCATGCTCCTGGTGTGAGTCCCTAGGCTGCTGGAGCAAGTGAGGGGACATCTGGGTACACTGTGCAGAGGTCAGGCCAGCACTGGCGAGAAGGCTGAGGATTAGTGGCAGCTAGGAGCCATGGCAACAGGATAATGGCCTGATGGTCTCCCCAGGGACAGCCACAGCCCCCCCCCCCC
>NW_024424452.1:38214014-38233721 GCF_017311325.1 Ursus maritimus
CCCCCCCCCCCCGGGTAGGGACCCCCCGTCCTGGCTGTGAGCTCCGCCATGGCTCTGTGATCCCCCCCACACCCGTGCAGGGGCTGAGGTTGTAGCTGTGGGACGCGGAGTCCAACCCCCCTCCCCTCGCAGCCACGCTGGCCCCCGCCTGTGCCACTGGCGCTGAGGCTCCCTGTGATTATTCACCAGCCATGGAGGCTGACTCCAGTTCACCTGGAGACACCCCGGAGGCCCCTGTGTGTGTGTCCCCAGGAAAGTCCCCGGGCTGGGGCGGGCCCTGGGGAGGCAGGTGTGAGGCATTGTCTGTCCTCTGACTGGGCAGGCCTTTCTCCACTCCTTGGAGACCATGCTGCCTCCACCACCGAATCTTTGTCCTAGCTGTGTCCCTGCTCAGCACACCCCAGTTAATTAACCTGTCTACTCAAATGCCCCTTCCTCCAGGAAGCCCCCCTGGCCTGTTCACCCTGGTTCTTTGTTCACTCTGCCACCCGCTGCTCCCAGACCACGTCCCCTTGGTGATGTCCGTCCTGGTTGTAGAACTTGTGAGTGTTCGCTAGTGAGTGTCTGCCCCCCACTGCCCTGCAGGCTCACGGGAGGCACTGAGGTTGGCTGCCCTTCCTGGCCATGGTCTCGGGCTTCAGTGGGCACTGGGTGACAAGGCACTTTGAATGCAGCGTCCCAGACCACCCCAGCCTCACCCTGTGGCCACTTATTGAGTATCACGTTGTGCCTGGCACCATCCAGACGTGGGTATGGAGTGGGGTGCAGAGCCCCAGCCCCTGGTAAAGGGGCCGCAGCCTGGCTCAGCTCAGGGGAAGAGGAGGATGAGGTGTTTGGGTGGAATGCCCCCCAGGAGACTTGGCATCTGGCACTGGTGAGAACCCCTGCACCTCCCAGGACATTTCCGGGTCCTCACCTGGCCCCACCCCCGCCAAGACAGCTCTTGCCTCCCAGGGGCTGCACTGCCCAGGTGAGGCCTCAGGCTGGGGCCTCAGCTGGGGCCCCACCCTCTGGTGGTCAGGACCAGGCAGGGTTTGCTCTGCCATAGCCCCCCCCGGACACTGTAGAGGGTCATGGTGGAGCCCTGTGGCCAGACCCCCCGATGGAGGGCATGTACCAGGGCCTGTGAGAGAAGGGGGCCAGACACCAGGTGGGCCCCGCTGCCCAGCACACATGGAACCCTCCCCATCCTGTGGCCTGGAAGCAGGACACAGAGCTCTGCAATTCCTCCTTCAAAAATGGGGAATCTGAGGGCAAGGGGCTTGGCTGGGCACCGAGCAAAGGTGGGCTTGGGTCCAAGTCTCTGGACACAGTCTGGGGCCTGCTCGGGCCAGCCTGCTGTCCCTCGTGTGGAGGGCCTCTGCAGGGGGGAGGAGGGGACAGACTTAGTTTGTCCCGCCCTGCGTGCAGCTGCCGTAGCCCCCTCCCCCCAGTAGGACCCTCCTTGTCCAAGAGGCTGAGTCCCTAAGAGGCCAGGCCTGGCCTCCACTCAGGCAGGGCCTGGATCATCCCAGGGGAAGCATCTCAGGGTGACTCAGCAGCCCCACTCTTGCCAGAGACTCACCATACGGCGGGACTGACTTCCCCCACCTCCCCACCGGCTGTGCTGGGTGGCCTTCGGGCCGCTGCATCCCTGGGACGTGGGCTCAGGCTGGGCAGGGTGGGGAAAGCAGCTAAGGCCTGCCCACGGGTGATGCGGCCATTACCATGGCCGACGTTATGCCTGGGTGCCGGGCGCCGGATCCTGGGGCAAGGCCAAGCCTGGCACCGGCTATGGCTGTCAGCTCTGACTCAGTGGTGGGTGTGAAGGCAGGCCACGGGAAGGCAGGCCACGGGAGGGAGGAGGGAGGCGGGGAGCTTCCACAGTTAGCCGCCGCATGAAGTGGGGAGTATCACTCCCCCGCTTCCCGAGGGTGCCATGGACCCTGCAGAGACTAGCCACGCACCCGGCCTGAGCCCAGAGCGGCTGCAGGGGCTGGGGCTTCAGGAACAAACAGGCCAACACTGACCTCCCTGGCACACGGACCGTGAGCACAGACATCGTCCCCCTCCCTGACAGTGCAGGAGAACGCGGCAGAGCCAGCATCCCGCCCTGCCCCACACAAACACCGGAGCCTTCCTTGCTGACGTACCAAGGGGGGTGACAAGGAGAGGGACAGACAACGCACCCCAACTGGGAGAGAGGCCAAGAGGCAGCACGGCTCCAGCAGATTCCACGTGGCCGGCAGTACATGGCTGCCCCCCCCACATGGGGCAGCCTGCTCTGGACTCGGGGTGGATCCACCGCCACCACTCTGACCTCCTGGGACTCAGGGACAGGAAACACCCGAAGGAGATGGGCACAGGGCAAGCTCCAGGCCCTGGGAGCAGCTGGCCGGCAGGGCCCCTCTTCCGGGGGTCCGGGGCTGGCCCGCCGGGGATGCGAGACGGAACACAAGATGGCCGGCCGGCCACATGTGATAGGAGAGCTCTGGCCCACACGCGCGCACGCCCAGACCACAGCCTCCGCACAGAATGGTGCCGTCAGTCACCTCAGCGACCCTACGCTGTCCCTACTCTGCCCACCCCGTGTGTCCCCAAACCCATCACGCGGGAGGCCTACCTCCGCTCAGCCACCCCCGCCTTCCTGAGAACGCACGTGCGGCGGCCCACTCTCCCACCATGATGCTCCCCGCTCCCCAGCGCACCTTGGATTCTCTGCCGCTTGGACATGGACCGGTGACGGTGGCTGGCTCCTCGTTGGGGCCGGCTCTCTGTTCCCGCGTGGGTCCAGAGCCGGTCGGGCAGAAGCCTGGACCGGCATCTCCGAGGGGGGGCGCCCTCCTGGCCCTGAGCCCACAGGAGCCATGTGATCCGCGGCTGTGTGACATCAGAGCTGAGCCGGCGCCTGGGAATGGCTGCGTGCGCGTGGGTCCGGGTCAGAGGCCATGTGCTGGGGGTATTGGGAGGAGAGACAGGTGGCTGGCCCTGTCGTCTCCCAGGACCCCACGCCACGTGAATCTTGATCTGCTTCCTAATTTGATCTTTGAACCAGTGTTTTCTAAGTGAGGTCTGATAGCACAGCGGTGCTGGGGGGCTGACCTGGCTTGTTCCCCTCGCCCTGCGTGCGTGTGGCTCCCGTGATGGCCCCTGAGCGCACAGGTGGACCCACGGCTGCCGGCGCAAAGGGCCACAGAGCGGGGCTTAGCACGAGCGGAGATGTGCGCTCTTGCTGTCCGGAGGTCAGACGTCTAAAATCAGCAGTCAGCAGGGCCGTGCTCCCTCCAAGGCTCTTGGGCGTCTGCCCGGACATTGCCTCTCCCCGCATCTGGTGTTGGGGCGATCCTTGGCGTCAGCCCCTGCCGATGACCGCCCGCGGCCTCCCTGTGTCCGTGTCTCTCTGTACCCCTGCTCTTTGGAAGCCGCCAGTCATTGGATGCAGGTCCTGCTAAACCTGGGAGGATTTCACCTGAAGGCCCTTGATTACATCTGCACAGGTGCTGTTTCCAAACAAGGTTCCAGGTGGACATAAATTTGGGGGGATACTTTCCCCCACCACACACGGAGAGCGTGGGATGTGTACGACGGGTCAAGGTGGCGGGCAGCGAGCCGGCAGCCCGCCCCGCTGTCTGTTGGCATCAGAACGTGCGTGGGATGCGGGAAGCAGGTGGTGGTGCTCTGAGACACGTGTGGCTGGGGACCCCGTGGCCTCTCTTCCTTCGCAGGTGAGTTCGTGTGAGCCAGCCTCAGTGACATGGTGACACAGAGGAGAGAGAGACGCAGCACCCATAGCCTCCCCACCACGGGGTGCCTCCCCTCCCCAGCAGGCTGGAGCGGGCGCGTGGAGCCACGTGCTCACCCCAGAGCGCAGGTGCGCGCGGGGCCGTGGAGTGAGCGCGGGGAGAGCCAGGCGATGTCACTGACCAAGGGAGGGCTCTTGCCGCTGCGTTTACTGGGAGAGCGATGAATGGCAGAATTCAGGCTAATAATTTAAATCTTTAATTTGTCCTTACTTACAGCAATGTTAAGTAACCCCATGAAAACCCCGGGCAGGACAGCAGCGTGGCTGGAACCGGCGAGACGTGGGCTCTGCGTCGGCGACGGCCGGGGTGATCTGGCCAGCGTCTGGAGCGGGGATGACCTGCCCCTGCTCTGCAAGGGACTTGGGCTGGCGTTCGTCTCTGTCCCCACCAGGAGCCCCCTACAGCGGCCTCGGTCAGCCAGGACGGAGCCCTGGGGGTGGGGCGCCCACAGACACCGGCCTGGCCAGCCTGCCGCCGAAAGCCGGAACTAGACCTTGTTTGTTTTTGATGAGCGTATATCCATATGTACTTTACATTTTAGGGCAGTGTTAGGGTTACAGAAGACGGGGCCGGCTGCACCGTGTGTCCACATGCCTCTCTCGCACACACGCATCATCTCTCCCAGAGCGACACCTTGCAATTCTGTGATACGCTGTCACTGAGTTACGGTGACTGGTAATACGGACACACGATTCTTAACCGAGAGCCGCAGTTCCCGTCGGGGTTGGTGCCTGGCGCTGGGCGCTCTGGGGTGCGAACGTACGGTGACGTGGAGCCCCCTCATGGTGTCGTACAGAGTAGCGTCACCGTCCGGAAAATTCCCTGCCTGTTCATCCCGTCCTCTCCCCTAACCCCAGACACGGCTCTTTCTCCCCCCACAGAGCTTTTGCCTTTTCCAAAACGTCACGTAGTTGGAATCATCCGGCGTGCGCCTTTTCTCGTTGGCCTCTTTCACTCGGTGATATAAGGTTCCTCCACGTCTTCCCACGGCTCGTAGCTCCCTTCTTTTGCCCCGAATGATAGTCGGTTGTGTGCATGGACGACAGTCAGTCTGTGCAGCTGCCTGCTGAGGGACGGCTCCGTTGCTCCCGGACACCTGTCTCTCTAAGGAGGGCAGTACTCACGCGGCACCTCCCCGCTGCCCCCAGGGCCTGGCCCACCGGGCACAGGCCACCTAGGGTCCATTCTCAGAACAAGAATGTCTCCCCCTGGCCCAGGCCGGGCACGGGGCAGGCATACTCCAAGGTCTCGGCTAGTGTTGGCTGGCCAAACGGGTCTTGCCCAAAGAATGCTAGTCCTGGGGCACCTGGGTGGCTTAGTGGGTTAAGTGTCCGATTCTTGGTTTCAGCTCAGGTCGTGATCTCAGGGTCATGAGACTGAGCCCCGAGTCGGGCTGTATGCTCAGCGGGAGTTGGCTTGGATATTCTCTCCCTCTGCCCCTTCCCCTGCTTTCTCTCTCCCAAGTAAATAAATAAATATTTAAAAAAAAAAAAAAAAAAGGAATGCTGGTCCTGGAAACCAGGGGGCAAATATGTCAACTTTCTGGGCAGTGGAGCCCTGCCACCTCCTCCAGGAAGCCCTCTTCCTCGGATTATGGATTATGGGTTCTCCCGTGTTAAAGGGCCCAGCAAAATAGTATCCCCCTGAAATTCATGTCCACCCAGAACTTCAGAATGTGACCTCATTTGTAAACAGGGTCTCTTCATATGTAATTAGTGAAGGATCTGGAGATGAGGCCCCCAATCCAATGACAAGTGTCCTTATAAGAGGCCCAAACGCACAAAGGAGAAGCCACATGAAGACGGAGGCAGAGACCAGACGGACGGAGGGACATGGCGGCCAGCCCAGATCGTCTGGAGCCGCCAGAAGCTGGAAGAGGCAGGGAGGAGCGTGCCCTGGTGCCCCCCTCCTCCTGGGCTAATCCCCTGCACCTTCCCTGGGCCCTGGCCTCCCGCGGAGTCCTCGCAGGTGGCGGTCCACGTCCCGACGGCTGCCTGATCCCCTGTGGCCCCAGCTCCCGGGTGGAGGGAAGGGCTGCCTGCTGCGGGGCAGGGAGAGGCGCAGCTGCACCTCGTCTCGCTCTCCCCCTGCCCCGACGCCGGTCGCTGCTAGCGTGCACATGCTGCCGGTTTGCACCATATCCGAGTTTGGGGGTCAACACACGCGAAGCCCGTTCGAGTTGATTCCCCACCCGGGGCAAATCAGGAGCGTGCTCTTTGCTTCGTCCACATCAATCAACTTTTACATCGACAAAAAGTTCATTTTGCTCGTCGGATGCCAATGGCACGCGCTCTTTCCTAACACGCCAGAATCGAGGGACTCCAGTACCACATCTGTTTACATCTGAAAGCCGAATGGCCTCTGGAGACAGAGCTCCTCAGCAGAGAAGCCGTTAATCAGCACGGAGACAGAACTGTGCGCTGCTTGAGCTCAGGGGCAAAGCGTGGGCCCGATGGCGGCAGGGACACGGCCCGTGGGTGCCGGGTGCCCTCGGCTCCCCTCGGCCAGGTGGCCACGTCTCCCGCAGAGGAAGGCAAATGCAGGCTCGCACGAGGCTCGTCCTTGGGGGCCGGGCAGGGGACTGACGTGAGGGACAAGGCCCTCCGGGTCCAGGCAACAGAGGCGTGGCGCCGGGCCACCTGCACCCCAATAAGTGGGGGTCCCTGAGCGCCAGCCTGTGGCCGCTCTTTGGGAACACAGGCCCAGCAAAAGCTGATCGTCTCGAGAGAAAACTTTTCACGTGCACCGTGCGGTTCACACACACTGTCGGCAAGCTCCAGGGACAAACGTCCTGGGCACAGGCCACGTGGAACCACAGCGAGCCTCCTGGTGCGTCCGCGGTGTCGCATTGTCCTTGCGGCTGCCCGATGCCGGGGGTGCCGGCCACCCTTCCTCCGAGCCAGCCGACCTGCCGCGGGTCTGCGCCGGTGGGCTGTGTCTCTGCGGGTATCCGGTCCCTGCCCAGGGACGCCAGGGGCAGACGCAGTGGGGGGCCCTGCGCAGGACAGTGCTTCCGTCGGCAAACAGAAACCGTAAATGTCATGAGAACGAACAGCCATCCCAGCCGCGGTGGTGAGTTGTCTGCGTCCCCTGGGGAGGCTCCGGTTTCCTCAGCCCCACGCTGGTGCAGGCGTCACTGGGCAGGTGGCCGTGGCTAACGTCTCTAGTCAGGGGCTGTAAGTAAAGGAGAGGACCCTCCGTGCTGGGGGTGGCTCGCATCCGGCTGGTTGGGGGCCGTGAGAGCAGAACAGGCTTCCTGAAGAAGAGGGAATTTCCACCTCAAGAGAGCACTGCGTCACATGCCAGCACACGGGGATGCTGCCCTGGGGACTCAGGTTCCCATCGCAGAGACCGGGGACCCCCACGGAGGCCGCAACCGTGTCCCCTCGGTTCCCCGCTCTAGGCCCCAGGAGGGGTGGCCTGGGTCCAGAGCCTGGAGGGGACAGGCGGCAGGAGAGCGCGGGCCCTGGGAGCAGACACCATGCTGCGGGGAATTCCGGGGGGCAGCGCAAGCCGCTTTGTGTCACCAACGAGCCCGTGCACGGAGACTGCAGCCTCTGGGCGGTCACTGATGTCAGCCTAATTCAGTAGGAGCCCAAGTTGATGCCAGAGTGGTGGGGGGGGAGCCCTGGGCTGGGTGGGTGGGATGCGGGAGGGCGGGAGTCGGCCAGCCCTGTGGCGAGGAGGCTAGAGGGGCTCCCCTGTGTTACCCTCCTGTGGTTGAACCGAGGACAGCAACCCGGGGGCGGGGGCTTAAAACATCAGAAAGTTACCCTCTCGGTTTGGAGAGCCAAAGTCGAAATCAGGGACCGGCAGGCAGTGCCCCCTCCAGAGGCTGCGGGGAGGACCCGTGCTGCCTCTCCCCTGTTTCTGGCCATCTTTGGCTTGTACCTGCTGCCCCCCCCCCGACTTCCGCCTCCGTCACTAAAGGGCCCCCTCCCTGCGAGCCTGCATCCAGGGCTCCGTCTGCCTACAGGAGCGCTGGTCCCTGGGGCAGGGCCCACCCTGATGCAGAGACCGTGACTTCCCTTGACAGCATCTGCGAAGACCGGACGTGCTCTCAGGTCCAGGAGGGAGGACCGTGTCGTTTGGGGAACACAATGCAACCCCCCCCGCAGCTTCTGAGCCCCAGAGCCTTCGGCTGCAGCGACCCCTGGGCTGGGCTGCTCACTGGCAAGCTCCTCCCTGGGGCTCAGAGCTGCTCCCTGCCCCCACCTCTGCCAAGGGGTCACGTGGGGTGCCAGGGGTCGGGGGGGCCAGCCCATCCCCCAGTGGAAACAAAGCCCCGGGGAGGGTCTATGCCCACCACCCCCGCCTGCCAGGCTGCTGGGCTCCCCGGGAACTGCTCGGAGCGTGTCCCCAAGAGGAGGGGGCACCCCTGAGATGCCCCCACTCCAAGTGCCAGACCAGCTTTGTTATCTGCTCCGCAAGAGCCAGGCCCCGGGCTGGTGGCCGAGAGTGATCGGGACCTGCTCCAGGCCTCGGCAGGGCACCGGGAGGGCTCCTCTGGGTGGCTGGGCGGCGTCCCCAGAGGCTGATGGACGATCTGTTCGTGCATTAGCTCTGCGAGCCTCTCGGTGGCTTCCTGGAGGCACGTAGGAGCCAGCGGCTAGACCAGAGGTGGCCTGAGCTCTGCGTCTGTCTGCCCACTGGCCTCCCCACCCCCGTCTGCCCCGGCTTTGGAACCCTCCCCCGTGTCCGGCACTCAGGCTGCACAGGGCTCCTGTCCATTGAAAGGGGCCACCAGTATCCCCAGGCAAGGGTCGCCCCACAGGGCAGGGCATGCTTGTCTGAGGCAGGATGCTGGGGACCGGCTCTTCAAGGTCTGTCTCATTCAGCTCTGCCCTGGGGTCTCAGGTCCTTCTCCGCCTGTCTGCGGGGTTGCGGGTGGGAGGGGCTGCCGGAAGCGATAACCAGCAGCGAGAAACCAGTATTTGCTCTGAGCACCCAGCTCCATGCGGAGCCATTTACATCCGTTATCCCACGAGGGAGGTGCCCGGTACCATCGACAGGTGGTAGAGGGGCTGCAGGTGAGGAGACAGGGGCTTAGAGGGGCCTGGGCCTCGCCCACTGCCCCAGCTGGTAAGCGCCAGGGCTGAATTCTGACTAGGACACTGAGGTCGATGCCTGTACCAGAGTGCCACCGCCTCTCTCCCTGGGGCTTGGCCCCTGGGCAGCCCAGCAACTCCGCGAGCGGGGACAGAGGATGCAGGGGCCGCTCCAGGGTACAGAGACCACCCAGGCTCCAGCAAAGGCAGATGCGTCCACCCCGGGAGAGATGATCCTGAGGAGGATGAGCCCGCCCCGTGGGGGCACCTTAAGCACTAGAAGTGAGAACCACGGAACACTCACAAGGGATCATACAACCAGCATAAAATGATTCACAAGATAAAAGTGGAAACCAAACCGAATGTAAGAGCACGAGCAGAGACCCAGACGCGACAAACGGTCAGAGCCTGCAGGGTGAGCACGGTTACCGGCTTGCACGGCAGCTTGCATGTGGGTGAGTACGACGGGGAAGGGAGCTGAGAGACAGGCCCGGGCAGGTCACCCAGACCACACCTCACCGCCCCCGAAAAGCAGGAGAGAGGCAGAGGACGAGGAGCGGAACTGAAAGTTCTCACGCTGAGCGTACAGGGGAAGCCCCAGCGGAAGGGGATAGCACCGAGCCGAGACCTAGACCCAGCCAGGAGAGTGAGGGGCATCAGGAGACGTGGGGGGGGGGTGGCTCCTGAAACCCCTGTGCTCGCATCGGTGACCATCAGGAGAGCGGCAGGTGGAAAAGCCCCAGCCCAGCATGGCCCCTCCCCATGGCCCCCTTTGGATGTGGGTGGGCGGGCAGGCTTTGCGGCCAGAGGAGTACCGTCGCGAGTGGGGCTCCCAGGCAGGTCTGGGAACTACCCTCCAGGGTCTGGCTGGATGGGGCAGGCAGAAGGGGGCGTCCAGCGTCAGCAGCCCGCTTTCCCGGGGCTTGGCCTTGACCCCTTCACACAAGGCGTGTGAGCAGAGGGGGTGGGCCCGGGTGCAGGAGGAGGTCACTCAGGTGTCCCTAGGAGATGTTCAAAGCCACCCCAAACCTCCCTGGCCCTGCCCGCACTTCCATCAAGCGGACGTTGTGAGAATTGACTGAAAAGCAAATTAAGGCATTAGCGAAGGACTGATTAGAAGCTCTCAACGTAGCTGGGGGAGGGGAGGGGGCACAGCCACAAGGGTCAGCCCCCACCTCCGCCTCGTCTCCCAACGCCTCTATCAGTTGGGTCCTGAGGGCGTTCACAGCCCACTGGCCGCTCCTCCAACACCGTCCCCTTGTGCGGGTCCTCTTTCTGGGTCCCCCGTGTCCTCTGCTGCATTCCCTTCTCTGTCCTGGACCCCAGGGGCAGGGTGGACAATGCCCCAGCCCTCCCCTTCCTCCCAACACCTCCCTCCCTGCCAGGACCCCCACCTGGGCACTGGACGGAGAAGGCACAGCAGCTGGACACTCGGGACCCACGTCCCCTCCCCTGGGATTTTTGGGAGCAGGCAGACCCGCTCTACCCCCTCCCGGGGGGACTGACCACCATGCTGGCTGTCTGGGGGTGCCAGAGCCAGGGTCTGATGCCTGCACCACCGGGACCCCGGGCAGGGGCTGCCCCCTAGCTGCCCCCTAGCTGCCCCCACAACAACGGGTCCCCAGGCAGAGGCTGCCCCCTTGCTGCCCCCACTCCCCTGCCAAGCCCCGGCCCTGGGGGGCACCTGGGGGATACCTGGGGGGCTGGCACGCTTGGCCTCAGCCAGCTGATCTTGGAGTCAGCCAAGGCCCAGCAAGCGCCGGCCTCCGGCACCATCTGCTGGTCACTGTGAGAGCTGGGCCAGCAGGCCACCCCCGTCACAGGGCCCTCGTGGGGGGGGGGGTGCTAAGGTCGGGACAGAGAGAGCTCAGGGTCGGGGGTCGTACGCCCCCCACGCCCCATGGCCCTGCTCGCTACCTCCTGCCCCCCCAAAGCACAGCCCGGGGTGTGGAGACCCTGCCCACGGCTCCGCCCACACCCACGGCTCCGCCCACGCCCACGCCCACGGCCTGGCTAAATCCGCAGCTCCTGTGTGGCCTCAGCCGCTGGCTCAACCTCTCTGAGCTTCAGTGTCCTCCTCGGCCACATCAGGTCACAATTGCTGCTCTTCCTGTCCACTCCGCGCCAAGTTTCCAGGACAGCCCTGCCCTGATTCTGCCCCAGGCCCAAGTCTGTCCCTCCCCAGACCTCCGGGAGCCTGTGCGGCCCTCCCCAGTGCCCCCCACAGCGCCTCCCCTTGCCCCATAGCCCTCGGTGGGCAAGCCCTGCCCTTGGGGATCAGTGCCATGGGCATCAGGAGCCCTGGGTGTGTGTGGCATGGACGCACCAGGAGAGGAGGGGACCTGTCTAAAGGTCCGTGTCCACCCGTCCATGGCCAGGCCCCAGCCCCTCCCGCAGATGCTGCTCATTTCTGCGGAGGGGACAGCTGGGGCCTGTCACCTGGGGGCGGGCTGGGCCCTCCTGACGACGGGAGGAGGGCTGCTAGGGCCTGGCAAGCTGTCCACGGCCCAAGTGCTCCTAAGCCCTCTACCCTTCCAGGCTTGCTTCCTGCCACTGAGACCACTTCTGGGGCCGGATTTGGGAACCCCAACAGAGGCAGCCTCCTCTTTGTCCCCACCTCCACCTCAGCGCCCCCCCACCCATCCCCACCAAGCACCTGCTCTGCCCGGGTCCCCTGAGGGAGAGCAGCGTATCCCTGTGACTCTGCTCTCAGTGGACCATAGCACACCGCGGCCAGCCGCAGGCCCAGGCTCCCTGATCTCTGGGCCCCAAGTGCAGAAGCCCTCGGAGCAAAGCAGGCACTTGCCACCGGGGGGCGCGAGCCGTTCACAAACGCTTTCACTCACCGGGGCCACCGTCCAGTCCTTCTGCTTTCTGGTGAGGATCTCCCACGTCATCCAGATGGAGAGCCTGGGGTTTGGGGCCAAGACCCGAGACCCAGAGGAGTGGGCTGCCGTCCCTGTTCTGGTGGGGAGGGCTGGGGAACCACGTGGGGTGTGAGGCCTCCTGCGGCCCCCAGCCCCGTCCACCCTCTGCTGGCTTTGCTGCCCGGGCGAGTGGCCAGCCTGGCCGCCCCACACTCTCCAGCAGCTGGCTGGCGACCCTCCCGGTGGCTGGTGGACCCTGCTCGGCCAGGCTGGCCACACCTGCCACAGCAGCTGGTTCAAAATCCCCAAATCCCAAACACCGGCAGCTCGGCCCCATTTGGCCCAGCCAGAGAGTCCTTGGCCCCGACCGTCGGCCTGTCCCTCACTGAACTGGCCATCAGGGACTGTGGCCAGGTAGGCAGGTGGGCAGCGCCCCAGCATCCCAAGATCCCAGGGGCTGCTGGCAGGCCAGACTGTGCAGACCCCGGGCCTTGGGGGGTGGGCATGCCCCCACTGCTGGAGTGAGTCTGGAGGGCCTGCAGACTCACTCCTCAGCAGAGAGAGTAGCAGAGATGTCCATGCAAGAGTCTGGCCGCCCAGCCGCCTCGGGCCCGAAGGAGGGGAGTCTGGGGTGTTGGCCTTTTGTGGTCGTGGGGGGGGATCCCCAAAACTTGGGCTGCAGGAAGCAAGACGGGAGTAAGTTTACAAGGCCGCATGGTCAGGGCTCAGCACCCTGACCCTTGCTTACTCTGCAAGCATTTGCTGAGCACCTGCGGGATGCTGGTGTGGCCAAGGGGCCCCCAGTGACCAGGCCATGCCACACAGGGGCAGCCTCCTCCTGGCCCCCTGACCCTCCTGGGCACTGACAATAGCTGTGAGCATCCCCCACTTTGCCCAGGCACCCCCTCCCTGCAGTGCCCCTCCCTGAGCCTGCCCCGTGTCTGCCTTGCCCCCAGACCTGCCCCACCCCTGCTCAGCCCCAGGACAGAGGTCAGCCCATGTCAGCCTCGGGAAGGGGCTCGGGGGCAGCTGCTGGGTGTTGATGCACACTGCCCGGGGGAGGGGTTTACCCAGCACCAGGGGTGGGGTCAGCCCTGGTCTCGGAGTAGAGATTCAGGCCCAGACATCATCAGGAGTAAATAGCCCCAAGGCTTCAGCTTCCTGTGAGCAGCATGAATCCTGGGGGGGCCGTCACAGCCCCAGGAACTGTGTCCATGCGGCCTCGCATCCCCAGGGGTGCTGGGGTCACACGTGGGGGTGGTAGGGGCATGGGCAGGGTTCAGCCCCGTGCTCTCCCCGTGCTGGCCCTCCCCCTAGCTCCCTCTCTGTCCTTCCCTCCTCACCCCCTCAGCCCTCGTCCCCCAAGCATCTGCAGCCACTGTAACTGATACCCGAGGCGGGGCGGCCTGGGCTCTGGGCTCTCCTGGCCCTCTCGTCTCCGGCCCAGCTGTTGCTGGGGAGGCCGTGTCTGTCCTGGGGGCCAACAGCTGCAGGCCCGGAAGACTCCCCCTACCCTGAAGCAGGTGTGCCCTCCACGGCCCAGCCCTGTCTGCCAAAGGCCAGTCCCAGGGGTCCAAGGGCCCCTTGCCCTCATCTGCTAGGCCTCCGGGGCCCTGCGCCGCGATGGCCTCAAGGGTCCTCAGGCCTAGGGCAGCAGGAGCCAGGGCCCCTTTGGCGGGCCTGTGGGCCAGGCCGGTGGAGCCCTCAGGAGCCACAGAGCCAGGAAGGCCCTCTGCCGCCCGCCACACCACCCGCCACTTTGAGGCCAGTGGGGCAAACCCAGACGGAGTGCCCTGTGCAAGGTCTGCAGGGCAGCGGGCAGGGAGGTCAGCTTCCTCCAAGGAACATGGAGTGAGTGGACAGCAGCGAGCTGCCTGGGGAGCCCACCCCCCATCCAGACTCGGCTGCTCCCCTCCCTCCAGGCCCGGTACAGAGTGTCCTCCCTGACCCACTAACCTGTCCGCACCATCCGTTCCATTTTCCCAGCCACCGCAGGAGAAGGTCCCTATGCCATCGGGCCACTTGTGAACATTGATCAAGGGGGCCCCCTCCATCTTGGGGTGCCTCTGACGGGTGCTGAACTGTAAGAGAATGAACTCGTGTTGTTTTCAAGCCCCCGCTCCGATTGTGAGCACTGCTTACACGGGCCCCAGGACCCTAGCATACGCCCTGTCCATCCCCAGACGCAGCAGGAAACTGCTCAGTAGCTTCCTGGCCCTTGGGGCATGGTTCCCCCGAGGCACCCGGCAGGCCTGCCTCTGAGCTCTGCACTGGCCGTCCTGTGCTCCCGACGTTGGCGTGTGGTGACCCCAGCCTCGTCCCTGACGCCGGCGAGTGCTGACCCAGCTCAGAAGGGCCTCCGTGGTCCTCGTGCGTGAGCAGCGTCACCAGGCTGGGCTGGTGCTTCTCTGAGGGTTCAAACCTACACTGTTGACCAGATGGCTTATGCTGGGAGCGGAGACTCCAGCTCAGGGGCAGTCCCGCCACGGATGTCGCGGGCTCCAAGGTCACAGACTCCCCTGCATTCCTCCAACCAGACCTGTTGGGGCTTCTACTTCTTCCTCAAGAGCCCACGCCTCCCTCCCAGCGTCTTGGTTACAAGCCGGAAGGAGTTAACGGCACCCCGACCAAAGCCGGGAGTGGTGGCCCTCAGGGACGCGGGGCATGGGCAGTGGAACCGGGAGACACCACGAGAGGGTGGCGGACAGGAGCCACAGGCTCAGAATGGGGCTGGGGACCCAGAGAGAAGGCTCTGCGGGGACACGGGGAGGGCTGGGCAGCATGGATCCGGGGGGGGGTGAGCCCTGGTCGCCTTCGCTCACCCCACAGTGGGAGAAGCTGACACGGAGCTGCCGTGGCACCCCTGACCTCTAGCTCCCCACCCCACATGGGGTCCCTGACAGGGCTGACCTCCAGGAATGGAGCAGCAGCTCTTGGGGGACGGCACACCATGGGGGACGCCTGGGGCTCGAGGTGGATGCAGGCTCAGGGCAGGGCTTGTGGGCAGTGGGGCAGACCCACCGTTCCCCCGGAGCAGGCACACACAGGGGTCAGAGGAGTGCACTGCCCAGGCTCCCGTAGACCTGCAAGAGCGCGGGGCTCCCTTCCCGATGTCTGTCCCGGGGCTGCGCTGAGTGGTGTCCTGGGCGTCGTGGGTGCCGTGTTTGCCATCTGGCTGAGAGCGGCGAAAGATCGTCCTACACAGCACCCAGCCTGGGCTTGCTCGGCCTCAGAGCAAGGCTCCAGCCCCTCCTGGGAGCACACATTTCCAAGTCAACTTAGATGTACACACTTCAGTGGGCCACCCAGCAGCCCGGGCTCTGGGACCTCGGGCCTCCCGCTGACTCCCTGGGCTGCCCGGCACGCAGAGCAGGGGCCGGGCCTTCAGGCGGCCCCAGCCTGGTCCTTTCCTGCGCCCCCACGACAGGACGCCTGGGCCAGACGCCACAGGCAGACAGGGTCCGGCCCCTTCCGAGTGCCTGACATTTGCAACATCGGTCACGGCGCGGCACCCAATCCATCAGCCGCCCCTCCAGCCCGAGGCCCGGCCGCGAGGTGGCTAGCTGGCTTCCAACAGGTGACTTATCCAGGCTTTGTTTCTCCCCAGCATCTTCAAACAAACATCTGATGGTTTTATTTGGGCGGAGTGGCTCTCCGCACGGTCTGGATTTCCCATCTCCGGGAACCCCTCACTTCTGAGAGGGGCTGGGCCGGTGGATGTTTATTTTATCACTTTCCCCCACTCAGGAGTTTAATAATTCAGCAGCAAGTCTGAGGCGGCTCCGCACGGAGTCATTTGTTTCTCCGGATTTCATTCCTTCCCAGACCCCCGTGTGCACACACCGGCTGGCTGCGGATCATGTTTTCCCTCGAAAGAAGTGGTTTTCCTATTAAGATCTTCATTTCAGCTAAATTGTTCTACCATCCCTCGTCTCGGACGCAGCTGCCCGGGGCCAGTGGCAGCTCCACGGGGCTTGACCGGCACCCCTGGCGGGTTGGCCCCCCAGGCCTGCCCCTCGGGTGCCCTGGCCAGACGCACGGGCCGGGCGCTTTGGGCGCAAACCCAGGCCTTACGTCTGCCGCTGGGGCGTCTCAGCTCGCGGAGGGCAGACGCTGAGCGTCTTGGCTCTGGGCAGGGCTGCACCCCCCATGGGTCCTCCAGAAAACAAGCCCTCGGTCAGCACCTCCTGGGTGCTGCTGGCCCCGCTTCCCTTATCTCCAAATTGGGCGTCCAGGGCGCTCCCCTCGCAGACAGGACGCCAGACTCTCAGAGGCAACATTTACGAACAAGCTCGGGGCACTGCTGACGCCACACGCTGTAGTCCGACTGAAAGAGGGCTACCGTCCCAGGCCCGTGGCGGGGAGACCAAGGCCCAGGGAGGCTCAGCTCCTGCACGGCGGGCCCAGCACGCGTGCGCCCCGGGCGGTGGGGAGGGGCCTCGACGAAGTGGGAGGGGTGCAGAGGTGGCTTTGGGAAGACCGGCTGACTGAGGGGGCCTGGAGCCACCTGCACGGCCAGGTCTGCCCCTTCTGGGTGTGGGCCACCCCGTTCCCCCACCGGCCGGCCCCGCCCTGTCTTGTGACCTCTTGGCTCATCTCCCCGGAACTAGATCATGAAGTGCAGAGCAGCAGAGCTCTGGGCTCCAGGCCTTCTCAGGGAGGGCGCCTTAATTTAAGCAACCCTGCGGTGACCGTGCTCCTTGGCCCCACCCAGCCCCCACCCCAGGCATAGCCCAGCCGCCCCGGGCCTGGCGTCCCCCCCACCGGGGTCCTGGCAGAGTGGACGGCTCACGGGGTGCAGGGGCCGGGAGGCACAGGGGGCCGGCTGAGGAGGGCAGGGGTGGGCCTGCCTCTCAGGCGCTGTCAGCTCTTCCAGAGGCTGGAGGCTGGCCAGGTTATCGGGGTGACCGGACGGGGCCCCATGGAGACAGCAGCGGCTGCAGCCTGTCTCTAGCAGCCCTGACGGCACCAGGCGCCACGCCGCACTGACGCAGGGGGGAGCCCTCAGGGGCTGTGACCACCCCGGGACCCAGTGCTGCTGGTGCGGGTGCGTCCTGACCCTGTGACCCCCATATCCAGGAAAGAACGCAGACCTGAGGAGCCCAGTGCAAAACGAAATGTTCACAAATGACTGGGGACCTGAGTACCCCAGTCACTGAGCACTGGGCTCTGTGTCAGATGAGGGCACGTGTCCCCAGGCCCAGGGGCTCCCCGGCCGTTGGGGCCTGGGACCCGTGTCAGCCCCCAGCTGGCCTCCCCGCACCCAGGCTGGCTGAGGAGGGGCTCCAGCACACGGCCCTCACCTCGCCCCATCCCTCAGCCCCTCACACGTGTGAGCGCAGCTGTGGACCCCAGGCAGGAGGAAATCCCCCGCTTTGCAAAGGCCCAGGGGAAGCAGAGCTGCCTGGAACAGCTGGGAAAGGGCTGGCTGGGGCAGGGGGGTCCTGGGCTGCTCTCCCACTCAGGCAGGGCCAGGCCGGGGGCCCCGTTGCTGAAGTGGGAGGCATTTTGCAGGGGCTGCTCCCCAAAGACCCCCACCAGGGAACCCCTGAGTTCAGGGATTGCCCCCATCCACCAAGGAGAGCTGGGTGGTGAGGTGCCCTCAAAGGGGGCAGCTGTCCTCACAGAGCTCCCACCCTCCCCCGGTAATGAGCCAGGGCCCCGGCCACCCCCCTACCTCTGAGTAGGGGCAATTTCCCTGAGTGGCCACAGTGGTCCCCAGAGTAGGACCCAGGCCAATAATCTCCCCTTGTCAGGAAATGACCCTAGGAATTTAGGTTTACCCAGGGGCAGAGGGAAGAAAGGGGGGGCAGGAGGGGGCACTGTGGGGCCCTGAGCCCAAGGAGGGTTGTAGCCCCTTCTCCTGGCTGCCCCTGGAGCTGTCCTGGGGGGCCATGAGGCTATGATCAGGTGTGCCCAGAAGACACTGGACAGCCCGCCCCAGGGGGACAGTGGCTTTGGGGGTCAGACATGGAGGTTAGTAACTATGTGCGGGCTGAAGGAGAAGCATGTCCCTGCTCAGAGCCCTCTCCCAGCAGGCCCAGCTCAATGGAGGACCTCCACAGAGCCCCCCCCAAGCCACAGCATCTGCCTGCTTAGGACATGCTGTCTCTGGACCCCCAAGGAGGAGGGGCTCTGTGGTGGCCCTACAGGGGTGGGGGATACAGCCCGCGACGCCTGCTAGGCCAGAGCTGGTTGGTGATGCTTCTCGGGGCTGCACATGGACATGGCCACAGGCAGCTGAAGCTTGGTTCGCCTGGAGGAGGGAAGGGAACGGGGCTCGTCCATCATGGGCCCTGAGCTCGTCCCCAGTGTTCCTCCCGCTGCTAGGACCTGCTCAACGTACTGAAGTCCTCTGAGACAAATAACAGAAACCTCAGTTTCCTTGACTTCAGTGAAAAGCACACGTTTCTGGATCACGAAGTTGGGGTATGGCTTCAGGCATGGCTGGATCCAGGCACTCAGCTTTCCTGCCTCTTCTGCTCAGCTCAGCTCTGTGCTCTCCCAGGGAAGATGGCCTCCTCCATACACTGAGCTCCAGGAACGAGAGTTCCCATGTCTCCTTCGTGTCAGGTTGGCTCTGGGGTCACATAGCTTATCCCATGTGACCCACGTTAGGGAGAGGACCCTGTGATAAACCCCCTTGCCCACCACAAAGCCCAGGTGGCCAGGGGCCTATGTCCCCTCTGAGGACCTGTGGGGTCTAAGCCTCCAAGAACCTCAGTGTTGAAAGGCTCTTTGCCTAAAGGAGCTGTCTGGTCTTTCTGAGTGACCACCGTGGGATGGTCAGCAGGAACCCAGGACAAGCTCCATACAGCCACCACCCCCTCCCCCCGGTGTAGCAACACCACTCTGAGCCCTTGAACCCCGTGTACTAAGCCAGACACGCCAAGGCCTCCTGATGGGAACACAGCCAGCCCCCTTGCTTGGTCCCCGAGCAGCACCAGCAGACCCTTTGGAGACCCCTTCCCAACGGCACAAGCTTAGGGTGCGTCCTGGGAGCAGCAGGATGGTGCCTGGGGCGGCTCTCCCACCCACAGCATGGCTCTTGGCTGTGAGGAGCCTGAGGTCTGGGGAGAAGAGGGAAGCTAGGCGCGGACGGCCACCCGAGACACCCCCAGGAAGGGCCCCTCGGCGTGGTGCTCTCCTCCTGGATGAGCCCCACCCTCTCCTGTGGGGCGCTGGCACAGAAGCCGCACTGGGCTGGGGGCACAGGGCCGGCTTTGCTGTGGCCCAGGACGGGTGGGGCCTGCTTGTCCGGCTCCGTGCTGCCCGGCCTGGCAGCCCCCACACACAACGGGGCTCTGAGCCCGGGGTGGGCCGGGAGGCGCTGCCCGCTGCCCGCTGGCCGCCCGCTCACAAGGGCCCCATTGTGTGGCTGCGGCTGTGGGCAGCAGGTGGCTGCCTGGTCCCGCACGGGGAGGCCCTGCCGCCAGCCGCGCGAGCGGAGGAGGGCACCGCGGGTACTGGCAGGGTGGGGGCCCGGGTGGGCCGGGCCGGGCCAGGGCGTAGCACTCACAGAGCGGGGCCTGCAGCATGAACGCACCATTCTCCTGACCCCAGCCCCGCCCGCTTGGCCTGGACAGCATGTGGCAAGGCGGCCCTCACCCCGCTGTAGGCCTGGGGCCAGTGCCCAGCCGCACCCGGGACTTGGATGCTGACACTCTGGCCCGGGCAGTGGCTGGGGCTGCGGACGGCTCTGAGCAGAGCAGTCCTGGCAGCTTCCTGGAGGCAGCAAGAAGCAGAAGGGCAGGAAGTGGACCCAGCATGAGAGGGAGGTCCCCCGGGAGCCAAGGGAGGCTGAGGGCGACCCCGGGGCAAGAACAGGCCTGAGGTTCACACCCCCATTTGGCCTTGGGAGGTGTGCATCCCCGTTCTGTGCCTCAGTCTCTCCATCTGTAGAAGGGAGAGCACCAAAACCGCCCCAGAGCAGCTGAGGGCATGGCACAAGCTCACCCATGGGCAGGCCAGTCTGGGGTCAGTTGCCACGGCAGGGCTGGCCAGCCCTTC
>NW_024424452.1:38233731-38236597 GCF_017311325.1 Ursus maritimus
CAGAGTAGGACCCAGGCCAATAATCTCCCCTTGTCAGGAAATGACCCTAGGAATTTAGGTTTACCCAGGGGCAGAGGGAAGAAAGGGGGGGCAGGAGGGGGCACTGTGGGGCCCTGAGCCCAAGGAGGGTTGTAGCCCCTTCTCCTGGCTGCCCCTGGAGCTGTCCTGGGGGGCCATGAGGCTATGATCAGGTGTGCCCAGAAGACACTGGACAGCCCGCCCCAGGGGGACAGTGGCTTTGGGGGTCAGACATGGAGGTTAGTAACTATGTGCGGGCTGAAGGAGAAGCATGTCCCTGCTCAGAGCCCTCTCCCAGCAGGCCCAGCTCAATGGAGGACCTCCACAGAGCCCCCCCCAAGCCACAGCATCTGCCTGCTTAGGACATGCTGTCTCTGGACCCCCAAGGAGGAGGGGCTCTGTGGTGGCCCTACAGGGGTGGGGGATACAGCCCGCGACGCCTGCTAGGCCAGAGCTGGTTGGTGATGCTTCTCGGGGCTGCACATGGACATGGCCACAGGCAGCTGAAGCTTGGTTCGCCTGGAGGAGGGAAGGGAACGGGGCTCGTCCATCATGGGCCCTGAGCTCGTCCCCAGTGTTCCTCCCGCTGCTAGGACCTGCTCAACGTACTGAAGTCCTCTGAGACAAATAACAGAAACCTCAGTTTCCTTGACTTCAGTGAAAAGCACACGTTTCTGGATCACGAAGTTGGGGTATGGCTTCAGGCATGGCTGGATCCAGGCACTCAGCTTTCCTGCCTCTTCTGCTCAGCTCAGCTCTGTGCTCTCCCAGGGAAGATGGCCTCCTCCATACACTGAGCTCCAGGAACGAGAGTTCCCATGTCTCCTTCGTGTCAGGTTGGCTCTGGGGTCACATAGCTTATCCCATGTGACCCACGTTAGGGAGAGGACCCTGTGATAAACCCCCTTGCCCACCACAAAGCCCAGGTGGCCAGGGGCCTATGTCCCCTCTGAGGACCTGTGGGGTCTAAGCCTCCAAGAACCTCAGTGTTGAAAGGCTCTTTGCCTAAAGGAGCTGTCTGGTCTTTCTGAGTGACCACCGTGGGATGGTCAGCAGGAACCCAGGACAAGCTCCATACAGCCACCACCCCCTCCCCCCGGTGTAGCAACACCACTCTGAGCCCTTGAACCCCGTGTACTAAGCCAGACACGCCAAGGCCTCCTGATGGGAACACAGCCAGCCCCCTTGCTTGGTCCCCGAGCAGCACCAGCAGACCCTTTGGAGACCCCTTCCCAACGGCACAAGCTTAGGGTGCGTCCTGGGAGCAGCAGGATGGTGCCTGGGGCGGCTCTCCCACCCACAGCATGGCTCTTGGCTGTGAGGAGCCTGAGGTCTGGGGAGAAGAGGGAAGCTAGGCGCGGACGGCCACCCGAGACACCCCCAGGAAGGGCCCCTCGGCGTGGTGCTCTCCTCCTGGATGAGCCCCACCCTCTCCTGTGGGGCGCTGGCACAGAAGCCGCACTGGGCTGGGGGCACAGGGCCGGCTTTGCTGTGGCCCAGGACGGGTGGGGCCTGCTTGTCCGGCTCCGTGCTGCCCGGCCTGGCAGCCCCCACACACAACGGGGCTCTGAGCCCGGGGTGGGCCGGGAGGCGCTGCCCGCTGCCCGCTGGCCGCCCGCTCACAAGGGCCCCATTGTGTGGCTGCGGCTGTGGGCAGCAGGTGGCTGCCTGGTCCCGCACGGGGAGGCCCTGCCGCCAGCCGCGCGAGCGGAGGAGGGCACCGCGGGTACTGGCAGGGTGGGGGCCCGGGTGGGCCGGGCCGGGCCAGGGCGTAGCACTCACAGAGCGGGGCCTGCAGCATGAACGCACCATTCTCCTGACCCCAGCCCCGCCCGCTTGGCCTGGACAGCATGTGGCAAGGCGGCCCTCACCCCGCTGTAGGCCTGGGGCCAGTGCCCAGCCGCACCCGGGACTTGGATGCTGACACTCTGGCCCGGGCAGTGGCTGGGGCTGCGGACGGCTCTGAGCAGAGCAGTCCTGGCAGCTTCCTGGAGGCAGCAAGAAGCAGAAGGGCAGGAAGTGGACCCAGCATGAGAGGGAGGTCCCCCGGGAGCCAAGGGAGGCTGAGGGCGACCCCGGGGCAAGAACAGGCCTGAGGTTCACACCCCCATTTGGCCTTGGGAGGTGTGCATCCCCGTTCTGTGCCTCAGTCTCTCCATCTGTAGAAGGGAGAGCACCAAAACCGCCCCAGAGCAGCTGAGGGCATGGCACAAGCTCACCCATGGGCAGGCCAGTCTGGGGTCAGTTGCCACGGCAGGGCTGGCCAGCCCTTCCTCTCCGAGTGCAACCTGAAAGACCTCCTGTGCCCTCGGGTGCCCACGGCCACCCTGTCCTCACTGAGATGCCCCCTCCCCAACTGGGTGGAGAGCAGCACGTCTTCCTACAGCCCACGGGGTGGGGGGGAGGGGACACAGGAGGGCCTTGGGCGGCCCTTTCCGTGGCCCCCGCCTCCACTCCCAGCTCTGCTCCCACCCCCAGACCTCTCATACCAGGCAGTGAGCTGGTGTCCGGCTGCCCAGGGCTAGACCCTGCACTGGCATGTCCAGCGAAGGCATGAGGCTGGGCCTTGGTTCCCCACCCGGCCCCCTGCGCCCCCACACCAGCGGGGAGCACATGGGGAGGTGACGCCAGCCTCCCTCCCCGAGTGGCATTAGGTAAGGATGGCTGGAGCCAGGCCGACGGTCGGGCAGGCCTCCGGCAACTTGTGGCCGCGTCAGTTCTGCCACGGCTCCCCGGCCAGACCGGGAGTCCGGGGTCAGGTTGCCCTCCAGACCTGCCCTGTGCCCAGACCAGCCGGCAGGCGGCCCGCCCTCCAGAGCCCCTGGGGCCTCACAGCTGCTGTGGGTGC
>NW_024424452.1:38236607-38239462 GCF_017311325.1 Ursus maritimus
TGGTGGCCCTACAGGGGTGGGGGATACAGCCCGCGACGCCTGCTAGGCCAGAGCTGGTTGGTGATGCTTCTCGGGGCTGCACATGGACATGGCCACAGGCAGCTGAAGCTTGGTTCGCCTGGAGGAGGGAAGGGAACGGGGCTCGTCCATCATGGGCCCTGAGCTCGTCCCCAGTGTTCCTCCCGCTGCTAGGACCTGCTCAACGTACTGAAGTCCTCTGAGACAAATAACAGAAACCTCAGTTTCCTTGACTTCAGTGAAAAGCACACGTTTCTGGATCACGAAGTTGGGGTATGGCTTCAGGCATGGCTGGATCCAGGCACTCAGCTTTCCTGCCTCTTCTGCTCAGCTCAGCTCTGTGCTCTCCCAGGGAAGATGGCCTCCTCCATACACTGAGCTCCAGGAACGAGAGTTCCCATGTCTCCTTCGTGTCAGGTTGGCTCTGGGGTCACATAGCTTATCCCATGTGACCCACGTTAGGGAGAGGACCCTGTGATAAACCCCCTTGCCCACCACAAAGCCCAGGTGGCCAGGGGCCTATGTCCCCTCTGAGGACCTGTGGGGTCTAAGCCTCCAAGAACCTCAGTGTTGAAAGGCTCTTTGCCTAAAGGAGCTGTCTGGTCTTTCTGAGTGACCACCGTGGGATGGTCAGCAGGAACCCAGGACAAGCTCCATACAGCCACCACCCCCTCCCCCCGGTGTAGCAACACCACTCTGAGCCCTTGAACCCCGTGTACTAAGCCAGACACGCCAAGGCCTCCTGATGGGAACACAGCCAGCCCCCTTGCTTGGTCCCCGAGCAGCACCAGCAGACCCTTTGGAGACCCCTTCCCAACGGCACAAGCTTAGGGTGCGTCCTGGGAGCAGCAGGATGGTGCCTGGGGCGGCTCTCCCACCCACAGCATGGCTCTTGGCTGTGAGGAGCCTGAGGTCTGGGGAGAAGAGGGAAGCTAGGCGCGGACGGCCACCCGAGACACCCCCAGGAAGGGCCCCTCGGCGTGGTGCTCTCCTCCTGGATGAGCCCCACCCTCTCCTGTGGGGCGCTGGCACAGAAGCCGCACTGGGCTGGGGGCACAGGGCCGGCTTTGCTGTGGCCCAGGACGGGTGGGGCCTGCTTGTCCGGCTCCGTGCTGCCCGGCCTGGCAGCCCCCACACACAACGGGGCTCTGAGCCCGGGGTGGGCCGGGAGGCGCTGCCCGCTGCCCGCTGGCCGCCCGCTCACAAGGGCCCCATTGTGTGGCTGCGGCTGTGGGCAGCAGGTGGCTGCCTGGTCCCGCACGGGGAGGCCCTGCCGCCAGCCGCGCGAGCGGAGGAGGGCACCGCGGGTACTGGCAGGGTGGGGGCCCGGGTGGGCCGGGCCGGGCCAGGGCGTAGCACTCACAGAGCGGGGCCTGCAGCATGAACGCACCATTCTCCTGACCCCAGCCCCGCCCGCTTGGCCTGGACAGCATGTGGCAAGGCGGCCCTCACCCCGCTGTAGGCCTGGGGCCAGTGCCCAGCCGCACCCGGGACTTGGATGCTGACACTCTGGCCCGGGCAGTGGCTGGGGCTGCGGACGGCTCTGAGCAGAGCAGTCCTGGCAGCTTCCTGGAGGCAGCAAGAAGCAGAAGGGCAGGAAGTGGACCCAGCATGAGAGGGAGGTCCCCCGGGAGCCAAGGGAGGCTGAGGGCGACCCCGGGGCAAGAACAGGCCTGAGGTTCACACCCCCATTTGGCCTTGGGAGGTGTGCATCCCCGTTCTGTGCCTCAGTCTCTCCATCTGTAGAAGGGAGAGCACCAAAACCGCCCCAGAGCAGCTGAGGGCATGGCACAAGCTCACCCATGGGCAGGCCAGTCTGGGGTCAGTTGCCACGGCAGGGCTGGCCAGCCCTTCCTCTCCGAGTGCAACCTGAAAGACCTCCTGTGCCCTCGGGTGCCCACGGCCACCCTGTCCTCACTGAGATGCCCCCTCCCCAACTGGGTGGAGAGCAGCACGTCTTCCTACAGCCCACGGGGTGGGGGGGAGGGGACACAGGAGGGCCTTGGGCGGCCCTTTCCGTGGCCCCCGCCTCCACTCCCAGCTCTGCTCCCACCCCCAGACCTCTCATACCAGGCAGTGAGCTGGTGTCCGGCTGCCCAGGGCTAGACCCTGCACTGGCATGTCCAGCGAAGGCATGAGGCTGGGCCTTGGTTCCCCACCCGGCCCCCTGCGCCCCCACACCAGCGGGGAGCACATGGGGAGGTGACGCCAGCCTCCCTCCCCGAGTGGCATTAGGTAAGGATGGCTGGAGCCAGGCCGACGGTCGGGCAGGCCTCCGGCAACTTGTGGCCGCGTCAGTTCTGCCACGGCTCCCCGGCCAGACCGGGAGTCCGGGGTCAGGTTGCCCTCCAGACCTGCCCTGTGCCCAGACCAGCCGGCAGGCGGCCCGCCCTCCAGAGCCCCTGGGGCCTCACAGCTGCTGTGGGTGCGTCGTTGCCCCAAACGAGGGTCCGAACGAGCGCTGTTTACTGTCCAGGACGTGACAGAGGAGAGGAGGGAAGTCAGCCCTGACTGCAGGATCTGAGTCAAAATAAAGCCTGGCCATGGGCCTGGGCTCCCCGGGGGCTGCAGGGGTAGGGACAGGAACTCACACCTGCCTGCAGCCCAGCCCCTGCTGTGGACACAAAGCCTATGGGAGCTCTGCAAGGTGGCCTTGGGGAGCTGACCAGCACTCGTGTGGCCCCATTTCACAGACAAGAAACAGAGGCCCAGACCAGCCCGTGACTCAGGGCAGCCCTGCAGGGTCGGTGTGGGCTGGCCTGTCCTCAGCTAAGTCCCGCTTTGGCCTTCTCCTGAGGAGGACACTCCTGGGGACCCCTGTGCTGCCCCCCCCCCCC
>NW_024424452.1:38239472-38255909 GCF_017311325.1 Ursus maritimus
CCCCCCCCCCCCCCGCCCCGAGCTGCCTAAGCAGGGTGGGCTTTGTGCAGAGCACCCCTTGCCCGCCAGCCCAGAAAGCCACCAAACCGCTTGGCTCCGAAGCCACACGCCTCCAGTGCCTTTCCCTCCCCGGCACCGCAGCCGGGCCTCCCGCCTGGCTCCACCCGCCCCTGGGCCTGGGCCTGGCTGAGGAGGCCCCCCTGGGCCTGGCAGTGCAGAAGGGGACGACTGGCGCACTCAGCAAGGCCAGGGAGTCAGGGAGAGAGGTTCCAGGCAATGGAGAGAGCTCCACTGGGCGCGAGACAGCGTGGACACGGCAGGGCCGTGGGAAGAGCGCGTTTATTCACTGATGCTGGAGCCGGGCTCCAGAGCCGGCTGAGCGCTGCCCACCCAGGGCCGGGCCCACGGAGCTGTCACCTCCCCGCAGCACAGCCCCACGGTCACGCGGCCCTGGCTGAGGCCCTGCAAGCCTCACCTGCTGCCAGGCATCCTCCCTCCCTCCTCAGCCCTGCTCACCAAGCCCTGCCGGCCCCACTGGCACCAGCTCAGGGCTGCCTCCTCCAGGAAGCCTGCCTGAGACAATCCTCTCCTCGGTGGAGCAGCTCACGGCAGGCGGCCAGAGTCCAAGGAAGGGGACCGGAGCCTGGAGCCGTGGCATCCCTCCGTCCCCCCATCAGCTGCCCAGGCTCTGGGACTGGACGTCTTAACCATGCTCCCCACCCCGCAGGTCCCTGTCCTTGGGTGCTGGGGCCAGGGCGTGCATGTTGTCTCTGGTGCTGGCTGGCAGACGGAGCCCCCCAGGTGATGAGGGTAGCCCCCAGGAGACCCTGCTGGGCTCCTGCCTCTGAGGGGCAACCAGGACCCCCATGATCAGGCCTCCACTGCTGTTCCTGGCCCCGCCTTTCTCGGCGCCAGCGGGCTGGCCAGGGTGTGTGGGGAGGGCAGAGAGGGGTGGGCGGGGGATGGGGTGGGGGCTCCCCACCCGCGGTCGCCTGGATGTGGCACAAATCAATTCTACCCCAATTTCTTCCTGGGCCAATCTGGAGGCAGATCAGACAGGGAATTCCACAGTCGGCGGAGCGGAGCCAGGCTTCGTGTCGGGCAGACCCGCTCCCCCGCCGCCAGCCTCCCCCCTGGAGCCCAAATCACAGCCAGAGCCCAATTACCCGCGCTCCCGTCACGCCCTGCGGCTCCGTGAGGACCGGGGAGGCAGCCTGACGCCCCCCGAGGCCCAAGGGTGCCCCACCCTGCCTGGACCACAGCCTGGTGGCTGGTGGCCTACTGCCCTGTCCCCGGGACAGGCAGGGACCTCACTGTCCCCCCGGCGGATCTGCGGGCAGCGGCCCAGAGTTACCCAGAGCTGCCCCGGGGGCCGGCTCTGGGGCCACAGACGGTGCCGCACCATCTTTAGCTCCAGGTGCCTGGAGTGTGTCTGTCCAGACACTGTGAGCCCCTGGACACAGAATGACTGCAGTTCTCAAAATTTAAAAACAGTTTGCTGGGTGAAGGGTAGACGTGGGGTTTGGCTTTTAAGTGAGAGGTTTAGGCAGATGTTCTCAGGGCCGGACAGCAGAATTGGAAAGCCACTCATCGTGTTGGGGTGCCCCTGAAGGGGGGTGGGCTGGCGTCCAACCATGGGGACAGGGCTTCACTGGACAGCTGAAGGGGGGGCACCAGAGGCATCAGGGAGGGACAGGCCTCCTGGGGAGGCTGCAGCCAGGACCCCCAGACTTGGGTCAGTGGAATCTTGGGTCAGAAGATCCACCTTTTTCTCACCTGGAGTTCCCCACCATGAAGAAGGAACGCTGGGGTCAATGCAGCCACACCTGGGATGTTATCTGGTGAGCAGGATGGCTCAGCAACATTGCTGCCCTCCCAGGGCTTCTGCTTCACGGACTCGGTGCACTTCTCGCTTCCTCAGAACATCCACCCTGTCTCCCTCCTTCCAGCCCCACCAACCATGGCAACATGAAGCCTATCCCTGCCACAGGACCTTTGCACCTGCTCTTCCTGGAATTCCTCCACCCCAGATCTTGGCACATGAGCTCTGTCCTATCCATCAAATCCAGTCAAAAATGCCACCCCCTCTGACTTAGTCCGCTTGGGCTGGCATGACACACTGCCGTACTCGGGGGGCTTAAACAGCAAACATCTGTACAGTTCTGGAGGCTGGAAGTCGAGGTGCTGGCAGGTTCAGCATCTGGTGAGAACCGGCTTGCTGACCTCTGACTGTGTCCTCTTCATGGGAGGCAGCTCTTATAGAAGGACACTAACTCCATTCATGAGGCTCACGACCCCATCACCTCCCCAAGTCCCCACCTCCTAACACCATGACCTTGGGAGTTAGGATGTAACATGAGTCGGGGGGGAGCATGAACATTCCGTCTGTCACGTCCTCTGAGGAGCCCCCCTGATCGCCACGCGCACCCACACCATGCCGTCTTGCCCCTCAGGGACCTCGTGCATGCATCTGCCTTCCTGCCCGTCCCCACAGCCCAGTCCAGCGTCCAACCCTCGGAAGCATTCAGCTGGTGCCGCCGAGTAAATTGGTACACAAGTGGCCGTGAGCATCCCCGGCTGAAACTGGAAATAGAGACCTGGCTGTTTGGTTACATGATCTACCAACATCTGGTGTGCGATTCTTCTCACTGAATTAACCAGCTGTTTCAGAGTCGTGCATAACCGGGCTGATTAAATTCATTCTTGTGGGTTGACTCGGGTTGATGGAACAGAGCAGTGAGCTCAGTGACGGACCTCGAGTGCTGGGGAACTTGGCGTCCTGGGCATCAGCGAGGGGAAGGCATGGATCCCACTACTGGCGCAGGACACCATCCCCCATAAACACGTGTGTGGTGAGATCCCTACCTCACACCACGCACAAGGACAGGTTCCAAAGGAGAGCCACTGACAGACAGTAAAAGCACCTACATGCTCCAAAAAAATGAGAGATATCATGGGGTAAAGTCATGCTGAGCCTCTCGTGTAAGCCTGAGGCCACGGCTGGAAATCACCAAGGCAGCTCACTCTTTGTGCAGGGACACCTGAGGGTGCAGCGGGCAGCCTGCCCCAGATGAGGCTGGTACCTAGGGGTAAATGGCAGAGAAACCAAACCGCCTCCAGCACAGGGAGTCACCGGAGAGGAGGGACGGGTCTTAGCCGAGATGTGGGGACAGGTGGTCCTCGCAGGCTGGCCGTTGGTCGACACAAGGAACGAGTGGGTTTACTAACTGTCACGGTTTTCTGGGAGCGTGGGGCTCCCGAGAGCTCAGCAGACGGCTGAGTCCCTGGTGCTCTTGACCCCAGACGCGAGCGCTCTTGGCGAACTGTGCGCACGTTTCCTCCGCTCGCAGAGCAGGCCTGACTCCCCCGGAGCCAGCAGCGTGTGTCGGGGAGAAGCTGGTTTCATGTCCACGCCAGCTCACAGGCCCGGGGGTGGGGGACCCTGGTGGTCAGGGTCTAGCAGAGGGTGACATGGGGTGATTGGAAAGGAGAAAAATTGAGAATGTGGGTGGGACGACCATAGCCACCCAGTGAAGAGAGCAGGGAGCATCGAAAATGGATGAGGGTGGACAGTCTGGCCAAGGCAACAGGATCCTGTCTGATTTACAGGTAGGCACAGCCCCTGGATGCGGGACAGCAGAGAGGAAGCCAGTGAGCTCGCCCCCAGGACAGACCGCGCATACAACCTTCAGTTCCTGGGGCTTACAGAGACGGAGCGCGCGGGAGAGAAGGAGAGATGGAGACACAGACAGGCAGGAAGGGACGGGGCCCAGAGTAGGGCACGACCAGGCGGGGCCCCCCGGGAAGGGCTCTGGCTGTCCATGGGTGTTCGGCGTCTCCCTACGCCAGCCCGTGATTTCAGTGAGGTCCTCAGCCTGAGTCTCGATTTCCTTGTATTCGTTTGGGAATAAAATGTGCCCCCTTGGATAGGTGGGTTCTGAGGACTGAATGGGATTTTTCTTGTAAGGCCGGCACAGCCCACCCGGATGCCCCCCAGGGGCTGAGAGGATACCCACCTTGTGGTCCGTCCAACGGGACTTCGGTTCAGCCCCGAACAGGAAGGACAGTCTGACACCCGCTCCAGCACGATAAACCTTGAGGCCATGATGCCAAGGACATCAGTCCCAGAAGGACAAACGCCGCACGATTCCACTCACGTGAGGTCCCCGAACAGTCCAGTGCATAAACACAGACCACAGAACGGGGCGTCCCCGGGCTGGGGACAAGAACGGAGACTGAGTTTGTAACGGGGACAGATTCCGTTGGGAAGACGAACGCATTCTGGAAAGCCGGAGCCGGAGCTATGACCCCTGCTTATGTCCCCTGCCTGGTGGACGGGTCACCACCCCTCTGCCTATGCGCTGGGGGCAAGAAGAGCCCAGAAAAGGAGGCCCAGAGGAGGAAGGGAGCCAGTGATGGAGGGAAGGGGGCCCAGGGAGGAAGTGGGGGCTAAGGGGGGTGCTCAGGGCAGGAGGTGGGGGCTGGGGGTGCTCAGGGCAGGAGGTGGGGGCTGGGGGTGCTCGGGGCAGGTGGGTGCTAGGGGCCACCAGGGCAAGAGGGGCTGCCAGAGGTCAGGAGGAGCCCCACAGCATGGGGCTGGCCGCTGGCTGGCACCCCAGGTTCCCAGGCCCCGGAGGCCTGAGTCTGGAGCCCGCACACTCAGCCCTCAGCCCGGGTGTCGGGGGGAACACCCTCTGGGTTGGCAGGGTGGATAGCTGACGTCGTCTTCAGCTTACGACACCAGGGCTTGTGGTCCCCCAGCTGGAAGCCCACTTCCCTAATTACACGTTGGGACCGCGGTGGGGCCAGCCTGGCTGTGGTCTCAGAAGGAAGTTTCCAGCCTCAGGGCCCCAGGAGACCCGAGACCCTCTAGGCTCCGGAGCGGCCGTGGGGCTGTGCACGTACGTGGCCCTTTGTCTGCACCCCGTGAGGTCCCACTGCCAGGCTCCCACAGAGCATGCCATGACGTGTCTCACGGGGCTCCGCTTCCTCAGGACCCGAAGGCGGAGCCTTCTTTCTCCGCTAACAGACGCAGCTTTGTTAGATTTGAGGTCCAGCTTGGCCGCCGCTGTGTGCCCAGGTGGCTTTGTGCCTCTGAGCCCCGCCTGAGGCCCGTCCTGCCCTGGGAGCCGCTGGACCTCCCCTGCCCCCTGCACGGGGAGGAGCCTTCCTCTTGACCTCGTGACTCTCTGAGACGTGGCCAGGAAAGTCACGGGAGTGGGCTGCCCCACACTCAGGGACCCGGTTCTGTGGAGGCAGAGCGGATTCGGGCCCGAAGCCCCCCCACAACACAGTGGTGGCTTTCGTGGTCGTGTCCAGCCCACATGGGGTGGTCCCAGGGAGGCTCTTCAGAAGGACTGGAGCCAAAGACCCCAGACGCGTCGGCAGCCTGGCTTGAATCCCGGCTCCACTGCCTTCTGTTTTTGACAACGGGCACGTCACGCAGCCCCCTGCCTCAGTTTCCCCATCCGAGAGGCAAGATGCAGAAAACCTGTGCCTCTGCAGGACACTGTCAGAAAAGCTGGATGTGGGGCCCTTCTGGGGAGCTCGGGGCTCTAGGCTGTCCAGAGGGTCCTGCCAACTCGGGGAACCAGCGCAGCCCCAGCCGTGGGCGGGAGGGGCAGGCGGCCATGGGGTTGTGGCCGCAGTGTGGCCTCAGTGGGCCCTTTGCGAATGAACGAATGCACAAGTACATGAGGAGGAATGAGTGAGTGCCACTCGCGTGGGAGCCCCAGGTGCTATGTGCACGCTCCCAGGGAGGGCAGCCATTCTCCAGAAAGTTCCCTGGCCGCCAGCCAGTGCTTCTGTGGGAGCTCTGAGTTGGGGTGGGAGGGGCTGGGGAATGCTGACGAGCTGCAAGGGGGCACAACCTTCAGCCTCACCGGAAACGCTCAGGAAGGGACAGTGGGTGCTCATCAGGTCCCAGCGGTGGGAGCTGTGGGAGGGCACCTCCCTTCCTGTCCCAGCCGGGGTGGGGGGAGGCTTCCCCGGGAAGATGGCCTCAAGGGCACCAAGGCCCGAGCAAGGGCAAAAATGTGCAGTGCGGCCTGTTACCCACGGGCGCTGTTGTGGGGTGAGTTGTGCCCCCCCCAAATCCCATGTTGAAGCCATAGCCCCAGGACCTCAGAATGTCCTCCAGGACCCTCCACTTCCTCTTTAAGGAGGCGATTTAGGTAAACTGAGGTCAGTAGGGTGGGTCCCGAGCCCATCTGACTGGTGTCCTCACAAGGAGAGGAGCTCAGGACAGACACACACGGGGACGACCACGTGAGGAAGAGACGGCCGTCTGCATGCCCGGGAGAGAGGAGCCAGCCCCGGCCACGCCTGGGCCTCGGCCTTGCGGCCTCCAGCCCTGGGGGACAGCTGAACGCTGCCTGGCCGTGTAGTACTTTGGGACGGTGGCCTGAGCAGACCGGTACAGCTGTGGGAAGAATGGCCCCCAAACTTAGTTGCTTAAAACAACAGAAACATTTGCCCCTCACGAGGCTCCAAGGCCCACGGATCTGGGAGCAGCTTGGCCGAGAGGTTCTTGGGCTCCGTCTCTGACTGAGCCACAGTCAAGCTCCAGAGATTTCTCAGTCCTGACCTTGAAGCTGCCAGCTGCTGGGCAGATCAGAACACCCTTCCTGGGATGAGTCTACACACGGAGTATTGACTGAGCCCTGCTCCCAGGGAAAGTCACAAGGGCCAAGCCCTGGGCCCGGCCAACCTGGGCTCAGATTTGACTTCTCCCCCGACTGGACATGTACCTCTTGCTGCAGACCGCAGCCCCAGGGCTACCGTGGGGTCGCAAGCGTTGGGCACCAGGACGGCAGCCCCAGAAGGAGGACTGAGCACGTGGTAGGCAATCCCGGCATGCACCCACCACTCCTGTGCCCCTTGACCCAGGTCCTGACTTGTCTGCCTCAGCCCCCAGCAGGTGGCCGTGGTACGAGACACGTCACCACTGCCACCACCCCGGCAGCTCCGAGAACCTCTGCCAGCCCATGGCCGTGCGCGGGTGGGAAGGACATGCGAGCCCACGGGGGCCAAGGGACTTGCTGAGGTCACCTGGCTGGCAGTGAAGGAGAGGGAGCACCGTGGGCTGAGCCCCCCTGACCTCGTAGGGGACACTGCCCACATGGGGCTGCGGCCTGGCCTGAACCGGGACCCTCCGGGACCCCGCTGCCTTCCGTCCCTTTCAGTCACGGGCTGCAGCCAGCAATTGCCGAGGAAAACCACAAATGGCTGTACTTAATTGTCCCAAGCCCCCAGGGCCACGAACGCACACGCCACCGCAGGGAGAGCAAGGTTTCTGTGGAAACCCTCTTCAGGCAGATCCCTCTCTCAGCCGCCCCCCTGCCCCTGTGCAGCTCTGCTTTCCGGCCCCCTCCTCACTTCCACGCCTCCAGGATTCCCGGCTTTCCCTGCAGATGGTGGGGGGCTTCCTTTGGAAGTTGCTGGGTCGGAGCCCCAGGCTGGTACAGGAGGAGGGAGCCCTCTAATTACAAGTGTGCAAAGCTCACGGGACCATTAGGAATGGGGCGGCCCCAGGCTCCCGGTGGCGACGCTGGAATGAATTAGGGCTGCCGCGAGGCTTCCCTTCTTGCTCCTCATCCGGTCCGCCCAGGGGTCCACCTCTCCCCTAGGCAGCTGCCTGACTCACAGCCCCAGCCCCAGGACTGACAACCCTTCCTGCCAGAGCATCTCCCCCACGGCTGTGAGGTCCTCGAAGCAGAGCCACTGGACCCCCTTCCTGGCCCCCTCCCCGCTCCAAGACCCTGTGAAGAGCAGCCACTGGGGGGGGGGGCGGGGATGCCGGCTCAGCCCTGCGAGCCCCTGGGCGAGAGTCCCAGAGGGGCCCCCCCCCACAGACCGCAGACGAGGCAGGAGAGCCCAGAGCTTGTTTGTAGGGGTGGGGGAGGTGGAGATGGGGCAGGCGGCAGCCCATGAGGGGGAAGCCAGGGTGTCCATGTGTCTTTTCCCGGGGACCTTCGGGCTGCAGCAGGAGTGGAGAGAAAGGGCTGAGGGGGAGCCGGCTGTGTCCCCTCAGGGCCCCCACGCAGGGCAGAGAACATGGCCCCACACTCAGGGCTTCTGGGTTAGAGGGGAGCACAGAGGACCTTCATAAATACAGACACCCTCCTGGAAGGGTGGGGCCCAGTGGAGGAAGGAATCCTGCTCCCCTCCTGCAGCCACCTCTTGGGGATGTGACCCCAGCCCCAGTGCCCACACACAGTAGGTAAGCTAAGACCCACCCTTGGGACCCACCGCACACAGCCAGGAGCACTGGAGAGCTGTCCCACCCTGCCCCGACCCCTGGCCTGGCCTGAGAGGGTTAATGATGGGTGGGCAGGCGAGCCCCTCCCCCCAACACTGGTCCCATCTGACCCCTCTGGGCTCTTCCCCTCCCCCCCAGTGCCCACTCTTCCAGCTCTAAACAGAGCCCTGTTGTCCACCGCAGCCCATGCCAGGGGGTGGGAGATGTCGGGCCACTGCGCCAAGCTCATGTGGGCTTGGCAGGACCTTGGGTGAGGCTGCTGACCGGCTCACTCACTCCCGGGGTTGGTGGCCACCTTGGGGGTCTCCAGGACAGGGTTCTGGTCTGGCTGACTGCCCCTGCCTCCTCACTGGCCTCTGTCCATAGCAGCAGCACAGGCTGACTGAGAATGTGGGCCCCACCACTTCCCACCTGCGTGGCACTGACCCTCGGTTTACCCCCGCGCATTACCCAGGGAAGTCAGGAATGTGAGGGAGGCAATGTGGTCACCTAGGTCCCTCACTCGCCAAGCATCCCCTTCCTCCCCATGTACCTCCACAAAGCAGGCCCCCCTCCAAAGACAAGGCCCCCAGCTCCTTGTAGCTCCCTGAGGCCCACCCTCCCCCCATAACCCGCTGGTCCCTCACAGCACCCTGAGGTTCACCTCCATAGCTAGAAGCCTTAGACCATCCCCACTGGCCTCACGAGCCTGGGGGAGATGATGTCAAGCTGGGGTCAGAGAGTGTCAGTCACTGTACCCCAGGCAGCTTCCACTCAGGGCCAGGCCCCCCCAGGCCTCTGTCCAGATGCTCTGGGCGTGCACCCCTGCCATGAAGCTGGCCTCACGCTGGGCCTAGTGCCCCCTCACTGGGTTCCCAGGGCCCTGGCCAGCAGCCGCCCCTCCTCAGCCAAGCCCATGCCCCAGGCCCCAGGCGTCCACCCAGGCTGGCATCGCCTCCTCGAGCCAAAGCATGGTCTGGACCAGTGGAGGCCAGGGGCACATGGGAGTCTCTGCAGCCTGGAACCCCTGCCCTTCCACAGCTACCTCCTCGCCCGTCCACTCCCGCCCAAACTACCTATTGTCCAGCTGTTCTTGCCCTCTCCCTAGCCTGAACCAGCTTGGAGCAGCAGACCCATCTTCCTCCTGGAGCTTTCCCCCGTCCGAAGAAGGGTGAGCAATTTACACTGCTGTAAGCTGGAAACACTTCTCTGTTGCAGTGACAGGAGCCAGCAGGTCCAGACTCCCGGCTGGAGCCCACAGCTGTGCTCTGGGCTGTCTGCCTAGTGGCCGGCAGGGAGGCCGAAGCCCTGGGGAGAGGGGCAAACCGTGAGGCCTGCTGGGACTCACGTCCTCTCCCATTTATCATTCACCCAAGGTCAAACATACAAAGGGATGAACAAATGGATAGACAGATAAAAGGATGAATAGGCATACAGATGTATGGATGGTAGACGGATGGATGGATGGATGAATGGATGGATGGATGAATGGATGGATGGATAGTGGATGGTAGATGGATGGATGGATGGATGAATGGATGGATGGATAGTGGATGGTAGATGGATGGATGGATGGATGAATGGATGGATAGTGGATGGTGGATGGATGTATGGGTAGGTGGATGGGGGATGGGTGGATGAATGGATGGATGGTTGGATAGATGGATGGCTGGGTGGATGAGCGGGTGAATGGATGGATGGATGGTGGATGGGTAGATGGGTGATGGGTGGATGGGTGGGTGAATGGATGGTTGGATGGTCAAGTGGATAAAAGGAAGAATGGAAATACAGATGGATGGATGGGTGTATGAACAGACTTAACAGGGCCTGGAAGGCAGTAGTCTGGGACGGCAAACAGCCTTCAGCTCCCTTCTCTTGGCTGTCAGGGACAGCAGAACCACCAGCCAGGGGATAAAACAGCAAATCCTGAATCACCCTAACCCTGCCCTTTGAATTCAGTGGATGGTTCTACAGGTGGGCACGTGACCCAAAAGTTTGCTCTGGCTCTTTCTTGCAAGGATTTGGAGATCATGCCGCAACCTCTATGATGCCGATGGGCCCTGGGGACAGGAAAGACACAGTGGGTTCCAATTCCTGTCATCTCTGGGACCTGCCTGTGGCTGAACGGTGTCCCCCAGATTCATGTCCACCAGAACCTGTGAATATGACCGTATTTGGAAAAAGATCTGAGTGCAGATGCAATTCAGTCAAGGATTTCTATTGAGGTCCTCCTGGATTACCTGGGATGGACCTTAAATCCAATGAAAAGTGTCCTTATGAGACAGAAGGGAGACACGGACCCGGGGGAGGGGCACAGATTGGAGTGACGCAGCCACGGGCCAAGGAACCCCATGGATTGCCACCCACCAACCCAGGGAGCTGCCTCCCTCCACCTGGTGGGCTGTCCCTTCTCCGTCCACCAAGCTGGGGGTGGGTTCACCTGGGTTCACCTCCTGGCTTCATCTCAGGCATTGGTCTGGGGCATCTCCCCTTACTTTCTGAGCCCCTGGGGAACTGAGCCTGGAGGTGGGGGAAGATGGGGACCCCTCTCCACCCTCTCTACCCATCGCGTCCCAACAGTGTCAAGGCCTGGGCCCCGGCTCCCCCTCTACCCTCCATCCTTCCCACCAAGGTGTGTCCCCTGCCAGCTGCTGCCCGTCTCCACATGCCTCGCCCCTCCTCTGTCCCCCATCGTGGGGTCAAACTGCTCCCTTTGGTGTAAATGCCTTGAGGAGGGAGTTCTCTTTCCCGGCAGGCCCTTGACTGACGGCCATTCTTACCAATACCGTCGTCCTGTCCCTGAGCCATCTGGCCCCTACTCGTGTCTCAGAACCGCAGCTTCTGACCCTACTGTCCAGCTCCCTAAGTGGCCCCACAGCCCCGCTGAGCTGGTGCCACAGTCAGTCCGTCCTCCTCTGCCGCGGCCGGTGCTCACGTGGGAGCGGAGCCCAGCACCAGCCTCCTCCACACAGACCTCCATCAGCATGGCCCAGGGACAGGGAGCCGAACGGAGCCACAGAGGAAAGGGGTCTTCTAATGGGGCTGGGAACGTGGGTGACCCCTACATCACAGAAACTAGGGACCCTGCACACGGCTCTTGGGAGCAGACCCCAACCAGACCAACAGCGTGGGAACCTGCTGTGCCCCCAGGATGCCCTCGGAGCTCCCCCAGGCCTCCCTGGCCTCCCCACCCCTCTGAGGTCATTTTCCACCCGGCCCACGCCCGCTGGAAAAATAGACCAGGACACCTCGCTGCCAAGCCAGGAGGCCGCTGTGCCACCCAGGCGCCCCCAGACGGCAATTTAAAACAGAAGGTGCTGCTCGGTGGCCGCCAGGGGACCGGGCTGTGGGGGCCAAGCAGGGCGCCCCTCAGGGAGTGGCCTCGTCCAAGCCAAGAGTACCCGTGAGCGTGCAGGGAGCCAAACGCCTGGAGCCACCTGACAGAAGGCGACAGGGGTGTGGGGGTGACACCCACACCCTCACATGCCCCCACTCTCCTCCACCTTACAGCCGATCACAGAGCTCCCTACGGTGTGAACGCGCTCAGACCCGGAGGCCCAGGTCAGGGTGGCCTGGGCGGCTTCTTGGTCCCATAGCGGCCTAAACAAAGTGCCACAGACTAACTCACCCTCTTGGTCTGGGGGCCAGAAGGCAGGTCTACCGGGCAGGCAGCAGTCCCACCAGAGACCCACCGGGGAGGGTCCCTCCCACCTCTCCTGGCTTCCAGGGTGGCCAGCGTCCCTTGGCTTGTGGCCCCGGGGATGGCCTCCCTCATCATGTGGCTGTCCTCCCTGTGTGTCTGTCTTCCTTCTCTCTTCTTGTAAGGACGCCCATCACTGGATTTAGGGCCTGCCTGCTCCAGACTGATCTTAACACAGAGACATCTGCAAAGACCCTATCCCCAAATAAGGTCACTTTCTGAGGTTCTGGATAGACGTGAACCTTGAGGAGACACCGCACAGCGTCCCAGGAGATGAGCAGTGGCCTGGCACCGGGTGACACCTGACGGACGGGAAAGATGCGGCAGGAGGAAAGAGGGGCCGTTGGACACTTTGGGCAGGCCTGGCTTCGGGGAAAGGGACCCTCTGGGCTAGGAGCCCCCTGGGGCTGGCCCCTGAGCGCACTGAGTGACCAGAAGAGGACAACAAGACCCAGAAGGGAAGCAGAGGGGGGGAGGGCAGACTAGACGGCGGGACCCAGACAGGTCAGGAGCACAGGCGCCAGCCCACAGGGGAGGCCAGGGGGCTGGGGGAGAGATGAGCGTCCTTGGGGCCAGGCGCGTGTCTGGGGGACGTGGTGGCCTTCCCTGATGACAGACGTCCGCAGCGCTGAGAGGAGACAGAGCTGCGTTCATCCTCCTGGCAGCGAGCTTCCCTGGGCAGGGAGATGAGGGGCCGAGGCCTCCCAGGGCCTGTCAGGAAGGGGGTCGCCGAGGGGCTGGCGAGAAGGCAGCTGCGTCAGGGGGCAGCGGTTCTGCATCTGGCGGGAAGGCGGGGGTCGGGGGCCGCACAGACTTCCTTCCTGGGCTGAGACGCCGACGGGAAGCAGTTGTGCGTCTTGGAATGCAGAGCGGGGATCCCGGCCTCCCCGGACCAGTGCCTAGCGTCCCCCGGGTTCCCGGTACACGGGTTCTGGAGGAAGAAGAGCCATCTGTTTTCTGTCGGACGGACGGTCTGGGGCCGCTCCTCACGCGGCTGGGGTCCCGGCCTCCAGGAGGGGCGTCTGCGAGCCAGCCAGCTGCCCCCAACGTGCAGAAATGGGAGAATGACCACAGCAGCTTGGCCAGCCGGCTGACAGGGCTGTCTCTGTTGTCCTCGCTAAACCCCGTGGGGCAAGGAGGCCAAGCCTTCCAGGAGGTTCCAGGTTTGCCCCGTGTGGGAGCGGGATGGCAGCAAGGTCTCCCTGGTTTCCTGTGGTGGTGCCCCTCGCCCCGCCCCATGCCGGCCCCTCAGCAGACCAGCCAGCTGGCCCTGGTTGGGGTGTTGGACGTGGGGCCTGGGGTCTCTCACGGGAGCCCCTGTTCTTTCCACCCCACGTCGCTGGGAGAAGAGCCTCCGCTAGGCGTCCTAAGAGGCCAGCGCCTCCGTCCAGACTGGAGCTGTCTGCCTCATGTAGGGCCCCTGCTTCCGCGGAGAGCCCCTCAGCACAGCCCTTCTGGGGCGCTGGGTTTCCAGTCCCTGAACCGCTAGGAAGGGGCACCGCTCCCGTGCTCGGCGGCTCTGTAGCCAGCTGGCGGTCAGGCCTGGGGAAGCATGTTTGTGAGCACAGAGGCCTGGCGCCCCACCGCCCAGGCAGGTGAGGACAGCTGACGGCACATCCCCGGGACAGCGTGCATGACGCGGGAACTCTCCACGGGCCGCGTGAGCGCCGCGGGAAGGAGGGCCACCCCACGGGGCGTTTCCTTTTTTGATGCGGTAAAATATTCATGACACAAAATGTCCTATTTTAACCACTTCTAAGCGCACAGCGCCGCGGCGTGAAGCACATTCACGTTGTGGCGGGGCCGGGGTTCTCCCATCCTCCCAAAATGAAACGCCATAAGCCAATGTATCCAAGCTACGATCCCCGCCGCATGTGCTCTCCGTAAGCATCACTGATGAGCTGCTCCGTGATTTTAAACAGTTACGTGAAAATATAACTCACATGCCATAAACGCACCCTTCTAAAGCGTCCGGGCCTGCGAGCTGCTTCCAACAGAGACCTCACCCCCATGGACTCATTCCACCTGTCGGACGCCATCGGCGGCGGCTGGCGTCCTGTCAGGGAGCAGAGACCCCGCGGGAGCCACCGCTCCCCGACTGCGGCCGACACCGTCTCCGGCTACCCCCAGGTCCCCGCACTTTGAGGCCCTCGGAATCACCACGGTCCCACCTGGGGGACTTGCTGTGACCCCGGGGTGTGACCCCACACCCGCCGGCACGTGTCCATCACATTTGACCCCATGTGGGCTGTGGGGCAGCTGGGGGCTGCTACCCCTTTTTATAGATGGAGACACTGAGGCTCAGGGGCCAGGCCACTGGTCCAGGGTCACCCCAGCGTGGTGGGGAGGGCTGCCAGCAAACCCGGGGGCGAGTCCTCCCCGACCCTCAGTAACGTCTGTAACAAAGCAGCCATCGTGCACGGCACCCTTCCACATGCGGTGCTCACACAGCGTCTCGTTCTGCCCTCAGAGAGGCTACCTGCCCGCTTCTCAGGTGTGAAGACTGAGGCCCAGGGGCAGAAGGGACCCACTGAAGACACCACTGCCTACCTCCCTGTTTAGGGGATGGACTCCTACACTGCCGTGGGGGGTCTGACGGGAGGAAACAGAGGCTTGGGGAGGGGACACGGCTCCCTCCCTGTCGGTCCCCCAAGAGCTCCTCAGGCTGTGGTCCCCAGTGGCCCCGCAGGATACACCCTGCTTCTGTCTGAGCCCTGCTCTGGGCTGTCCCCCGCATCTTGACCACCAGGCCAGGCTGCCCTGTGCTGGCTCGGTGGGGCTGAGTGAGGGACAAGAAGGGCCCATTCTGAGATGCCCACCCACTCCGGATGCCCCTCAGGGAGGGACTGCAGGGCTCCCCCAGGAAGCAGAGCAGCATCCCCGGCCTGGCGTGTCCTGACTGCGGTCCATCTTCCACAGGGAGGGAAGCCGTCTGGGCTGCAGCGCTGTGTCCTCACCCCTAGCCCAGCGGAGGGGAAGCCAGGCCCCCGTGAGTCACCCCAGGGAATTCCAGCCTGTGTATCCAGCAGGGTGGGGCCTCTGGGCTCTGTTTGCTCTCACTGGAAGCAGAAATGTCCTGCAAAGGTACTGCGGCCACTTGCCAAGTGGATTCCAAGGGTGTTTTCCAGGCAAATCAGGAAGTGCACTCAGCTCCCCATCCAGCCTCCCGGGAGCGGCCCCCACCGTGGGCTCCAAGGAAAGGACAGCAGACCCTCAGCTCCTCAGAGGGAGAAGTCCTGTCACACTTCCCTGACTCTGAACCCCCGGGACCCCACCCTCACCACCCCACGGCCAGGTGCCCAGGGACTGTTCGGTCACCAATCCCGCCACACCAGGTCCCAGAGGGGAAGGCATAGGTGCCTTCGAGGACCGGACCTCATCCTTGCTGGGAACAACCTGAGAAGGCAGGTTGGAGTGTGTCAGACCCTGGGGGGCAGGAATCAGTGACAAGTCCCCACAGTGGGGCACCGACTGTAGGGGTGCAGAAGCAGCTGGACACAATGCCCACTGCCTGCCCCCGGGGCGGCTAGCCAGCCACACGAGGATACCTCTGCGGTACAGAGCGAGTCACGAGAACCCCTCCTGAACCCTGCATTCCAGCCAGGAAAACCCCGCTTCCCTCATTTTGCCGGGGAATTCACCCGGAAGCAGAAGTTTACTCAGATCACCTGAAAATCCCGGGAAAGGTCACGGCCAGGTGAGGGACACACGGACCTTCCACCCCAAGTGCCTCCATGGCCCTGGGGGCAAAGACTCCAGTGGAGATTGGGGGAACACCCCCATGCCCTGGCTTGGAAGCAAATTCTGGGGGTCTCACCCCATAGCTCCATTAGATTTCTGGGTTCAGGGAGACACCAGGTCACACGTGGCCCAGTTCCACCCCAGGAGTGAGGCTGGGGCAGGTGGCCTGGGCCAGTGGCTTCACCTCCCCCAGCTGGTGGGGGGGTGCTGCTAGGGTGGCCATCCCTGCTCCAGCGCCCCAGGGCTCTGCTGCGAAATCAGCCCATGGGGTAGAACTATCCCTGCCCACACAGGCTGCTAGCGGCACCCAGGCCCTGGCCCCAAGCAGCGCAGGGACCTCTGAGGGCCAGCGGAGTCTTCAGGAACTGAGAACTCAGCTGCCTGGAGGTCCAGCCGCCAGGCAGGCTGCGGTGGGGCCAGAGTTCAAACTCATTAGCACACACTCAATGGCAGCCCAAGGATGTCCTCGGGCCCTGACCTTTCCACCTCTGTCTTTCACTCCATGAAGGGTGGCTGGGGCCCTCCCTGCTCTGGGACGCTGCCAGGCCCTGGCTCCCCCCGCCCCCATGGCTTTGTGTGGCTGCCTGGAGGTGAGCTGAGAACTGGGCCTGCAGGGGGACGAACTCTTCTCCAGCTTCCTGGTCCTCTACAGGGGGCAGCGGGGGTGGGGCAAGAAAGAGGACCGGTTGTTGGTTGTCGGGGCTCCCCAGCCCTCTGCCTCCACCCACCTTGCCTGGAAAGCCCCCCCCCCCCCCCC
>NW_024424452.1:38255925-38257354 GCF_017311325.1 Ursus maritimus
CCCCCCCCCCCCCCGAGTGACGATGTTCTCAGGCCCCCGCGATGGGAGGGAGACGTGTGCACACAGAGCCTCGGCCTGCCTGGCCCCCCAGCACCAGCAGCTCATGTGTTCACGCACCCCCGCACGCGTCCACGCCACGTCGTGTGCACCGAGCGCAGAGCTGCAAATGCCTTTGGAGAGTGTCCTTGAACTGCCCAGCAGTGCTTGCACAGAGCCTGTCACTAGGGCCCGAGGACCCCCAGGAGGCGTGCGGAGGCCCGGCAGAATAGAGAGGCGGCTTTGAGGGGGCTTCGGCCCCAGGCAGGGAGGCCCGCGGCAGGGCAGGCACAGGGCTGCTTGGGGAGCTTCTCCAGAGAGGAGTGAGTCCCACGCCCCCAGCCCCCAGTTCCTGCTGTGTCCAGTCCCCCTGGAGAGGGCCGCTCGCCCCCAGACGTCAGGACACGTGGAAGACAGGCTGCCGCCCCAGAGGCCTCCAGGGGGACTGGCCGAGGACGGTGGCTTCCACGTCCCTTTGACTGTGTCTGCACAGTGGGCCCTCAGTGGAACCCGGAAGGTTCCACCGTCTCAGTTCTGTGGCAGCCCCACCAGGTCCTCACACAGCTGCCAACAGGTGAGCCCGAGGACCCGCCTCTTTCACCGTATGTCACCACTGCTGCCCGTTGACCACTCCAGACACTGGCCAAACAGCCGTGGGTGTCCCTGTGGCCCAACGAAGTGACGGCGTCTCCAGAAATCCCAAACAAGCCGTTCCAGAGACAGAGGCCAGAACCGCGCACGGTTACGACAGCAGGGCACAGCTGCGGGCGCGGCCTGCAGTGACCCTGCGGGCGCCTCCTGCCACAGAACTGGAGGGGCTTGCTGGCGGTGCACGCCCGGGGCCGGCACCCGAGAGCCGCCAGCCCAGCCCGCTGCGCCTGGGAGCTGTCCCCTGCTTGCTGGTTTGTGGCCGGCTTAATCCACACTAATTGGATTCCGCCTCGTGCTGAAAGCGCTCCGTGCCTGCTGGCCTGCTGCTAGTTTTACACAGAATTTTAATTGTTTCCAAATTAATCCTCCGACTGGAGTGAGCTCAGCGCAGATAAGCTGGTCGCAGGGAGGGGAGCAGCCGTCTTCCCATCTTCCCGGCCCAGAGCTGGCCGCCCCTCCAGGGGCGTGGGGAGGCCGAGCCTCGGACATGACGTGATCGCAGAGAAATGTCCAGCGCCTTCTCCCGCTCTCCCGCCTCCGAGAGCGCGGCCCCGCATTCTCCTTCTGTGTGCTCTTGGCTAAGCTGCTCCCCTAATCCCATTTTCGCCAGTTTCTATCCAATTTAATACAGCTTCTGTGAGTCAAAATTAATTACCCTGTGTGTGTCCAGTCCTGCGTCCCGCCGCTCACCGCTCGCTGTCCGGTGGCTGGGCTCAGAAGGGAGGAGTGTGGAGGGTGGGCT
>NW_024424452.1:38257364-38264973 GCF_017311325.1 Ursus maritimus
CCCCCCCCCCCCCCGAGTGACGATGTTCTCAGGCCCCCGCGATGGGAGGGAGACGTGTGCACACAGAGCCTCGGCCTGCCTGGCCCCCCAGCACCAGCAGCTCATGTGTTCACGCACCCCCGCACGCGTCCACGCCACGTCGTGTGCACCGAGCGCAGAGCTGCAAATGCCTTTGGAGAGTGTCCTTGAACTGCCCAGCAGTGCTTGCACAGAGCCTGTCACTAGGGCCCGAGGACCCCCAGGAGGCGTGCGGAGGCCCGGCAGAATAGAGAGGCGGCTTTGAGGGGGCTTCGGCCCCAGGCAGGGAGGCCCGCGGCAGGGCAGGCACAGGGCTGCTTGGGGAGCTTCTCCAGAGAGGAGTGAGTCCCACGCCCCCAGCCCCCAGTTCCTGCTGTGTCCAGTCCCCCTGGAGAGGGCCGCTCGCCCCCAGACGTCAGGACACGTGGAAGACAGGCTGCCGCCCCAGAGGCCTCCAGGGGGACTGGCCGAGGACGGTGGCTTCCACGTCCCTTTGACTGTGTCTGCACAGTGGGCCCTCAGTGGAACCCGGAAGGTTCCACCGTCTCAGTTCTGTGGCAGCCCCACCAGGTCCTCACACAGCTGCCAACAGGTGAGCCCGAGGACCCGCCTCTTTCACCGTATGTCACCACTGCTGCCCGTTGACCACTCCAGACACTGGCCAAACAGCCGTGGGTGTCCCTGTGGCCCAACGAAGTGACGGCGTCTCCAGAAATCCCAAACAAGCCGTTCCAGAGACAGAGGCCAGAACCGCGCACGGTTACGACAGCAGGGCACAGCTGCGGGCGCGGCCTGCAGTGACCCTGCGGGCGCCTCCTGCCACAGAACTGGAGGGGCTTGCTGGCGGTGCACGCCCGGGGCCGGCACCCGAGAGCCGCCAGCCCAGCCCGCTGCGCCTGGGAGCTGTCCCCTGCTTGCTGGTTTGTGGCCGGCTTAATCCACACTAATTGGATTCCGCCTCGTGCTGAAAGCGCTCCGTGCCTGCTGGCCTGCTGCTAGTTTTACACAGAATTTTAATTGTTTCCAAATTAATCCTCCGACTGGAGTGAGCTCAGCGCAGATAAGCTGGTCGCAGGGAGGGGAGCAGCCGTCTTCCCATCTTCCCGGCCCAGAGCTGGCCGCCCCTCCAGGGGCGTGGGGAGGCCGAGCCTCGGACATGACGTGATCGCAGAGAAATGTCCAGCGCCTTCTCCCGCTCTCCCGCCTCCGAGAGCGCGGCCCCGCATTCTCCTTCTGTGTGCTCTTGGCTAAGCTGCTCCCCTAATCCCATTTTCGCCAGTTTCTATCCAATTTAATACAGCTTCTGTGAGTCAAAATTAATTACCCTGTGTGTGTCCAGTCCTGCGTCCCGCCGCTCACCGCTCGCTGTCCGGTGGCTGGGCTCAGAAGGGAGGAGTGTGGAGGGTGGGCTGGTGGAGGACATGAAGACAAGCCCACCTGTGCAGGGGTTTTGGGGTCACATTCCCACACTGAGGAGACCCCGCCAGGCGGAAGGGGCAAGGTCCCAGCCAGCAGCGCGAAGCGAGTCTTCCCCGATTGCCTTGGCACCCCAAGTGTCCCAGATGCCTGTGGTCCGTGCCCACGCTGAGCACATCCTCCCCACCACCCTGCCTGCAGAAGACTCGGGCACCCTGCACCATGTGTCCATTGCAGCAGGATAAAAATGAATACGGATTCCAAAACCATAGGCAATAAAAGAAGAAAAAATAGGTAAATCAGACTGCACCAAAGTTAAAACATTCTGTGCATAAGAGGTCACCGTCACGACAGTGGGAGACAGCCCACAGAGCAGGAAAGTTAGCTGCAAACCACGTAGCTGAGACAAGGCTCGTGTCCACAATATGTAAAGAGCTCCCACAACTCACCACAAAAGGACAAACCACCTTAACGTAAAAACCGGGCAAAGGGTCTGAACAGACATCTCTCCAAAGCAGAGCTGCTCAACATTCCGAGCCCTGGGGGACCCAGCGAGAGGTACCGCCGCACACCCACTGAGCGCTCACCAACAAACCCAGCAGCCCCAGAAACCCGCACATGGTGGCGAGGGTGTGGGCACGGAGCCCGGGGCGCAGCCAGCGCGCCTGGTCATGGTGCTGGGGGACCAGCTGGGTGTTTGCCCACACGCTTACGCGCACAGTTACCACGTGACCCAGCACTTGCGCTCCGGGGTGAGCTCCCAGGACCCCTGAACACACTCGTCCCCACAGAAGCCTGCACGCCAGTGTCCATGGCTCCCCTCACAGGAGCCCAACATGGACACCACGTCCCTCCACAGACGGACGAACAACGGCACTCGGTCCGGCCGCACAGTGGGACAGTGTCTGGCCAGAAAGAGGAGTGGAGCACGGACACGCGTGACCACATATGCTCCGTGAAGTAAGGACACACGCAGTGGGAAACATCCAGGACAAGCAGCTCTAGACAGGAGACAGGGGTCAGTGGGCATCCAGGGCCGGCCATGAGGGTGTGCTGCCCGAGGGCCCCGGCTCTCCCGGAGGGACGAGGAGATGCTCTAAGACCCACGGAGGGGATAGCCACAGACGGCGCACGCAGGATACCGCACACCATTGAATCGCGCACGTGGAAACAGCAACCCCAGAGTATGTAAATTATATCCAAGAAAAGAAGAAGGAAAGTGATTATTGCAGAAAGCGAATCGTGTGTGAACAAGGAAAGAAGAAACGGAGAGCTTCTGAGAGCGCCTGGCACCCCAGGGCGAGTGGAGAGCACCGAGCCAGAGGGCGGAGGCTCCGGAGTCCTGCCCTTATGGGGCATGTGGAACCCCGTGGCAGGTGGGTAGCATGTGCTGATCAGCTGCCCCGGCTGGGTTCTCCTGGGTCGTCCCGTGTGCCCAGTGTCATCACAGGGTCCTCAGAGCGGAGGAGCGGCCAAGTTTGAGGGGGGCCAGCCGCTGTCGCTGGCCTGAGGACGCAGGAGGGGTCGCGCATGAGGAGGCAGTGTGTCCAGCAGCTGGGAAAGGCCGGACACGTGATGCCTCCACCCCGGAGCCTCCAGGAGGGGCTGGCACTGCCCACACCCCGACTTTCGCCCCAGGAGACCCGTGCGGGACTTCTGACCCGCACGCTGGGACGGACTACAACGTCGCTGTCATAAGGCCCCGGGCTTGTGGCGATTGTTACAGTGGCGATCAGAAACTAATAATCCTCTGGGGCGCCTGGGTGGCACAGCAGTTAAGCGTCTGCCTTCGGCTCAGGGCGTGATCCCGGCGTTATGGGATCGAGCCCCACATCAGGCTCCTCTGGTATGAGCCTGCTTCTTCCTCTCCCACTCCCCCTGCTTGTGTTCCCTCTCTTGCTGTCTCTCTATCTCTGTCAAATAAATAAATAAAATCTTTGAAAAAAAAAAAAAGAACCTAATAATCCTCGTCCCCCATGCCCCACAGGAACAGGGGGTCCCCGGGAACACAGCCAGAGCCCCAAGCCACCTGTGTGGATCCGGCCAGCCACGGAGGCTCTTGATTGAGTGCTGGTCCAGTGTCACAGAAGGTTCCACGGAGGGACCAAAGGAACACCAAGCCCCACCCCCAATGCCACACAAACCCTGAACGCTCCACCTCAATGGACAGCTGGCTCTGACGGGTGCCTGTCCAGCGTGGCCCGAGGTCTAGGGCTTGCCCCGGGGGCCCTGGGGCTCACGGGGGGGGGGGGCCTGTGGGACCCCAACAGTGTTAGGTGAGCCGGCCTGACCCACCCCAGGCCCTGGAGGTATCTGTCCTCCACTGACCCTGGCTGGCAGATGCGGCCACAGGCAGCGGGCCCAGCCCCAGCACACAGCCCCAGAGCCGTGGCCGTGAGCGTGTCCAGGGCACCCTCCCAGGCAGCGACACTGGATGGGGTCGTGACATCCCCAAACACCGTCCTTAGACGTGGGAGGGTGCCAGCCCGTGCTGTGCTCCACACCCCCCACTGCGTGTGTGCGCACATCCACGTGCATGTCCTCATGTGTGCTCATGCATGTGTGTGCATGCGTGTGTGCGCACGCCCACGTGCATGTCCTCATGTGTGCTCGTGCATGCCCAGTGTGTGCATGTGAGTGTGCTCATGCATGTGTGTGTATGCGTGTGTGCACAACATCCATGTGCATGTCCTCATGTGTGCATGCGTGTGTGTGCATGCGTGTGTGTGCACGCCCATGCGCATGTCCTCGTGTGTGCTTGTGCATGCCCCGTGTGTGCTCGCGCGTGTGTGTGCACGCCTGTGTCTCTGCCATGTTCCCTGAGCGTGCTAGCATGGCAGTGGGTGCACCTGCTCTGTGACTGTGGTGAGGGCACGCTGGGCCAGGGGCAGGAGAGGGCACCAGGCTTGGCCGTCCCTGAGCATCAGGTGGTGCCCCCAAGCCGAGGAGCCACAAGCAGGACTCTGAGCAAACACCCCAGGACCCAGGGCGCCCCCTCCAGCCCCCCACTGCCCCCCTGAGCTCCACAGAGACCCCGGCTGCCTTCCCAACCGTGCTGATCGCAGAACAGCTGCTTGGCTATCGAATCGCCTTGGGAAGCGCAGACAGACGCTACCGGGCAGTGCAGGGTAATCCTCACCCTCCTGGGGACACAGCGGCCACGAGAGAGCCCTGAAGACTGACTTTCCACCCGATTTAACCTCCTCCCCATTCCTCCCAGCATGGCCCCCGTCATCCCTTCCCACCCGCCTGTGAGGGGCTCCTGCATGTGCACTAAGATGAGGGGGGTGTGAGTGTGGTCCCAAGCGCCCCGAAACAGGCCCACGGAGGTCCTCGGGTGGTTTCGGGAGCCCCGGAGGAGAGCCCTTCCTTTTTTTTTTTTTTAAGGATTTTATTTATTTATGTGACAGAGAGACAGCCAGCGAGAGAGGGAACACAAGCAGGGGGAGTGGGAGAGGAAGAAGCAGGCTCCCAGCGGAGGAGCCCGATGTGGGACTCGATCCGGAATGCCAGGATCACGCCCTGAGCCAAAGGCAGACGCTTAACGACTGCGCTACCCAGGCGCCCCTGAGAGCCCTTCCTGCCTGCAGCTCTGCGTTCTCCCCGAGGGCCCCACCAGCATCGAAAACCTGTGGCAGGAAATCTCCTTTCCAAACAGACGTGAAGCTCAGAAAGGGGTGCGTTTTGAAGAGAAATCGGAGTCCAGAAGCACTGGTAGCCATGGTGCGGCAGGCAGTGCTGTAAACACCCCCGCAAGGGCAGGCACTGCACACTGTGCCCCCAGCTCAGAGGGTTCAAGCAAAGGAAAACGCCGGTCCCTGTCGCCCCAGCGCTACCGTCCCACCAGGGGAAGGTGGGCTGGCGGGACTAGAGGAGCCACTGGGTCAGCCTCCCCACAGCTGCAGGAGGGCGAGGCCGATGGCCAGTCGGGGACGGAGTCACACCCCCGGCCGCACAGACACCGGACCCATCACGGCGCCTAGCCCCTTCCCCCGGGCCCCGAGCCCCCACTTCCCCATGTGTGGCTCTCACCGGTTCTGTCTCCACCCCACGAGAGCCGCACGTGGATGCCTCCCCTGCCCCGCCCAGGACAGGACGGGCCGCAGATGTGGCCTGGAGACCGTCAGGGAGCCCGCAATGGAGGGCCGCCTGGAGGCCTGTGGCCACGAGCCGAGGAGGGCCAGGATGGCTGGCGAGAACGGCAGTGGTAGGGAACTTATGCAGATCGGGCCCAGGGACGCGGGACCCCGACGGGGGCTTGGAACGACAGCAGTGTAGCCTGCCCAGGTTCTGAGGCCGGAAGGTCTGAACCCAGTGCAGCGGGGCTCGCCTCCTCCCGAGGCTCCGGGGTCCTGGGCCTGTGGCCGCCTCCTTGGGCCTCTGTCCTCACTCTCCAGCCCCTCGGCCATGCCCCCTGCTGCACCCCAGGGTGGCTCACCACCCGCTGTTCCTGGGACCCTCACCTCCAGAGCCCGCTGGGGGCACCCGGGACTCACGCCATCTCCCCTCGATGCCCAGAGACCGTAAGGCTATGAACGGCCAGAGCCTGAGGAGGCTGGCCTCACCGGTCTGCCTTCCTCTCCCTGTGGAGGGTGAGGGGTCCCCATGGATGGGACACACAGCCGGTCTCCCCGTAGAAACACACGTGGCCTAGCAGAGCCTTGCAGCTGCCTGCAGCCTGCACGCCTGTCCCCCACAACATTTGGCGCCCATCGGGTTCTGCCCCCCCCACCCCACCGGCCACCTGGTTTCGGGGTCACAGTCCTGGCGTGTGTCCCCTCTCTTGCAGGCAGTGTGTTGAATAGTTACCTCTGTCTGGCCCTGCCCCCACCCCAGCACCTTGAGTTTACAGTGGGAAAGCACCGCGGTACCCTGTGTAGGCCTTTCCATGGCCTCACATTTGAGGCAATGCCCCCTTCCGCAGGGAGGCCACTGGGTGAGGACATGCTGGACCCAGTCCAGGACAGGGGCATTGGGTCACCTGGAGAAGTGGGAAGGGGCCAGGCCTTGCCGGCCGAGCGCTGGGCGTAAAGCAGCTGCTGGCCAAGGAAGGGCAGCCAGGCTCCCACCCTGCCCCTCAGCCTCCCGCAGAGCAGGCACCGACCCTCCTAACTGGCGTCCTGTCCCGCCTGCCTTTGCAAGGGTGCTTGCAAGGGTCCCCGCAAGGGCCACAGCCTTGCTCTCCCCGCCCTGCAACCTCCAAGGTCTTCCACAAGGACAGGGGGTCAGACAACAGCAGCAGCCACGAGGGCCTGGCTGGGCCAAGCTCACGCCAGCACCCTCCCGTGGGCATTCCCTTCCCTTGGGCGTTCTCAGAGCCCTGGCTCTGGGCAGGGCTCCTGCCATCACCCCGGGGGAGGCCAAGGTGGACGGTCTTCCTCCAACACAAGCACAACCCAGAGCCCCTCTCAGAACACATCTTTGGGGGTGCTGGTCCAGTCTAGCCCACCGGAACCTCCCAGCACTGTCCCCCTTTCCCGTCTGGCCAGCCCCTGGGCCAGCACTTGGCCAAAGCTGCAATCAGCTAGTGCCCCTCAGCCCCGGGGCCGTCCTCCTGTCCACAGACCCCCGTGGTCCTGGCTGTGTGCCCAGGAACCCCCCTCTCTGGCCTGCCTCTGTGGGCCTCAACCACAGGGGCCACAAATGGCACTGCACTGGGTTCAATGATGTCCTTCCCCATTCAGGTCCCCCAGGACCTCAGAATGTGACCTCATGTAGAAAAGGTCTTCACAGATGTAACGAGGTCAACCTGTAACGAGGATTAGGGTGGGCTTTAGTCCAATGCCTCATGTCCTTATAGGAAGAGAGACACAGACAAGCAGAGGAAAGATGGCCACTGTTGGGGGGAAGGCTCCTTGCTGCTGTTCTCCGCCCCCTGGTTGTGTGGAATGACTACGGTGGCCCCAGCACTCTGACACAGGCCCTTCATTAATGCCCTGTGCCCCAGGGTCAGGGGCAGGACACCAGCCAGCGCCTCCCAGCCACAGATGGAGGTGGGAGCACTGGGTGAAGGGGTCTGTGGGGGCCAGGCTGGAGATCCCTGCTGAGGGTCTACAGGCTTGGGGGGGAGGGTCCCAGACAGAGGAGACCCTGCAGAGCCCCAGGGCCACGGGGAAGGAGGCAGATTTCCAGCAGGGCCTGGGATGTGCAGCAGCAGCGGGGGGGGGGGGGGGGG
>NW_024424452.1:38264983-38285545 GCF_017311325.1 Ursus maritimus
GCCTGTGGGGAGGGGCCTTCCCCCCAGCTTTGCGTCTGGGCCAGAGGGCGTCCCCAGGCCAAGCTCTGGTCACCTGGCCGGGTGGGGCTGCCCGCAGCTGCCGGTGCGTCTACCCTGCAGGCGTCCACACCCTCCTACCACTGCTGTGCGCCCCAAGAGTTATTTCAGGCGCCTGGTGGAGACTCGACCTGTCTGGCCAGACAGGGGCACTGCCCCGCCCACCGGACCCTCTCTGCCAGGCCTCCCGGCCCTGCCAGCCAGAATGACTCACACCCTTGCGGGGCCGCTGGCCACCTCAGTGCAGGGCAGCCCCTGAAGGCTCTGCTCCCCCAGCCCCTGCAGTGAGGAGTCCCCTGTGCCAGGCCCTGGGGAGAGCAGGCCAGGAGCTGGGCCTGGAGGAGTCTCGTCCAGCCCCATGGCAGCCCCCCAGACACCGCACCTAAGCATCTTCTCATGTGTGCTCCCTGCTAGGTGCAAGGCCCCACCTGGAAGGTCCCCGGAGGCCTGGGGCTTGAGGTCATGGCTCAGCCAACCGGCCTCTCTTCCTTCTCTTTACCCGGCATGTCCCACTGGGAAGGGGAGAGCACCCTGCATGGCTGTCCTCAAGCCCCCCTCCGGGTCCACACCTCTGCCCCTCTTGGTCCATGCCATCTGCTCTGGGCCAGGGTCTCGAAGCCCCCCTAGGATTGGTGACTGAGCCAAGGGCCCAGGAAGCTTTGGGGAGCCCACCGCCCCAAGTCTGGAATGCCAGGACAGCCCGGTGACAGTTCCTGTATGGACAGGGACAGGAGTGACCAGCTCGCCTCAACTGGTCATTTCCTGCCCAGGGAGGCCGGCCACTCGTGCCATAGGGGACAAGAACGTTCAAGGTCCTGTGTCCCTTGGGCGGGGGCAGAGTCACATCAGGAGTCCTGGGGGACCTAGGCCCTCTCCAGTGCCTGGGGCTAGCGGTGGGTGCGGGGAGGGGCTCCCTTGCCACCCTCCAGGCCAAGCCCTTCACACCACCCATGACTCCCTTCAAGACGACCCCAGACCTAACTAGAGCCCCACCCATCATGTGTGCCGGGGAGCCCCAAAGCCCCCGTTCCCGACGAAGGCGACGAGGCGGGTCAGCCGGGCCCGCGGGGCAGAGAGCTGAGCCCGGAGCTCCCGGTGCCACCCCCTCGCTCCCCCACACCGTCTTCCAAAAATTCAAATCGGCACAAAGTCGAGAAAATAAAAGGATCGCTGCCCATTTCAACTTGCAATTCCCATCCTACCTTCTGATTTACTGGTTACTGGAAAGTAAGCTCTACAGACGGGTTTCTGTAAAGGACTTGTTTTTGGCGAGTTTATATAGCTACCTTTGTTCACATAAAAATCTGGAAGCCGCCGCCCGCGCCGCCCCTGCCCCCCCAACACTTAGGGGAGGTATTTCTGCTCCGAAGCGGGAGCCAGCGCAGTAAATTCTGAGGAGGGATTTGTTTAACCTTTCACCCCGAGGCAGTGAGTGCCTCGCGGAGCTCTCTGGCGCTCTGATGTATTTTTATAACACTTGGCAGGGCCGCTTTGGAGACTGGAGAAAATCCGCCAATAGGAGCTGCGGCAGGGGTGGGCTTGCGCACCGGCTGGCCCCCTCTCGTGAAAAATTCTGAAGCCTCACGGGTCTCTGCAGCAAACCCATTCATTCATTCATTCATTCATTCACTTGTTCATTCATGGCTGACTTTCCTCTCTAGCCAGGTGAGCTTGCTGCTAGACTGGACCATGAAAGATACTGCCCCCGGCCCCAGTCCCCAGCCCCCACCCACCCTGAGGCCGTGGGCAGGCCATGGGCAGGCCATGGTGAATGGGGGGCTTTGTCACACACCCGCTCCGTTGCCCTCAGAAATCAGGAGGAATGGCGGAAGGAAGAAGGAAGGAACAGAGAAATTTTGCCTCACTTCAAGTCATCCTACCAAGCATGGGCCACCTTCACAGAGAGTGAGCCCTCCGTCTCTAGAGGTAAGCAAGGAGAAGCTGTTGGGTTCAGGAGGCCCCAGGGAGCAGGGTGAGCCAGGTGAGCCTGGGGTCTCTCCAGGTATGCCCCCCACCCCCTGCTCAGTGATAGCATGCTTCCGTGGGCCTGGGTCTGCAGCCTCAGGCCAGAGTCTGCTTCTTCCTGCCAATAGCAAAGATTTGGAAGGAGGTGTTGGACGGCCCAGGAAGCTGGGAACGTGCGGACACACACATCCACACTGAAGACCCAGCGCCTGATCGAGAGGCCCAGCCAGCCACCCCTGACCTTGGGCTTGTACAACTGATTTCCCAGCCTCCACACACCATCTGGGCCTGGATGACTGTCCCTCCACAGCCCTCGGCCAGCAGGGGCTGCTGCAGGAGCAGGGGAGAGCAGAGGGCAGGGGAGAGGTCAGGGGAGGGGGCAGTCTTCTGCTCACAAACCTGAAAGACGCCTTCTACAAACAGAGCCTGAGGAAAATGCGGTGGGAGAATTCTCCCTAGTGTGGGGGCAGCAGGGGTGCTCCCACAGCCTCACCTCTGCCCGCGGAGAGCTTGGCCGGGCCCAGGTCGCAGAGCGTCTGGCGGCAGCCCCGGGGTCGCCCCGCCCGCTCGGGCCGCCATGGAGGCCCTGGCGCCACTTTGCTTGCTATCAATATTGACCCGGCCCGGGGGGCAGGGGGGGCAGGGGGCTCGCAGTGCCGCTCACACGTGCCCACTGCGCTCCCTGGGCCCCTGCAGTGTTTGTGGAGGGTTATGAGCCACCCCGGAGCCCATGAAGGCGCTTACGTTTACATCGGCAAAAATAACAGGGCTGCCTTCCATGAAACGTTCATTCATGGCTGCTGAAGGGGAGAGAAGCCCTGGGATCGAACCTCCCCGGAGTGTGAGACTCACCGTTGTGCTCGCCTCGCGGCCCGGCAGGCGTGCAGCCAAAGGCCGAGCGGTGCTGGGCACCCTCTCCCTGGCGCTCCTCCTCACCGCCCCTCCACTCGGCTCGGGGGTCTCGGCGCCAAGGTTCCGGTGGGGGAGGGCCGGCGGCGAGCCCAGCTGTGCCCGTGCGTCCACGCTGCGCTCCAGGCGGGGGTGGGGCGTGAGCCCCAGGGAGGGGCTGGTGGGCACATATCAAGGGGAGCAGAAGCTTCTGGAACCCCTCCCGGAGCATGGCCATGGGCTGCCTTAAGTCACACTGCACTTGACCTGCAAAGATTTTAGTAAAATAGTTAGTGGCTTCCTGTCTTCAGTGGCCAGGCAGGCACACCGAGCGCCACAGACGGGGGCTCAAACAGGAGCGTGCATGACACCTGCAGGCTGGGAGCTGGAGATCCAGGTGTGGGCGGGGCTGGATCCTCCCGAGGCCTTGGCTTCCAGACCCGGTGTCCTGCCGGTGTCCCCACGGGGGCCTTCCCAGGCTGTCTGTACTCTCATCTCCTAGAGACACCAGTCCCAGGATGGGGGCCACCCTAATGACCTCATTTTACCTTAATCACCCCTTGGAAGGTCCTGTCTTCAAGCGCAGTCCCATCTGAGGAACCGGGGGTTAGGACTTCAGCGTAGGGATGTGGGGGACACACTGGCCCGAAAGAGCTTCCATCTCTGACAGTTGCCCCAGGGGATGTGGGGATAATAATCACCCCTGGGTGCTCAGAGCTTTGCAGTTTGCAAGCACTTCCAGGTCCGCTACACCTTCAACCTCACAGGTAGGGAACCTGATGTTCTCCCCATGTCCCCAGGCCCAAGATGGGGATGCAATGCTCTAACCACCCAGAGGCACCGAGAGACACACTTGCTGTCCGGGGACCCCGGGGGACATGTAGGATGCGGGTGGTGGGGATGGTGGGGCTGGGAGATGATTGTTAACTGACTCTCTCCACCCCTCAGGAGTCCTGGTGCCGAGCCTCTCTGAGCCTCAGTTTCCCCACCTGGAGGTCATGAGTGTAAGAGCCTGTGTCTGAGCCGAATGAGCGTCCTTCCTGCCGCAGCTGTCATCACTGCCAGCAAGCAGCTGTGATCCAGAAATCACAACCAGTGAGCAAAGGTGCACACGGGGCGTGCGGCACCCCCCTCCCCCAGGCAGCACGCCACAGGCCTGAGTGCCCAGCGCGTTCCTCCCCCACCCTCCCCCTCGAGGGGCCACCCTATGCCTGTCCGGCCCAGCCCCACACATTCACCCAGGCAAAGCTGGGGCCTGGCCACGGGGATGCCTGCCTGACACGCCATGGCCTCCTGGGGCTCCCAGCAGAGGCCCCCCTCTCCCCCTAGACGTCCACCAGCCTTTGGAGACATGCCTGGGCGGCTGCTTCTGATTAATGAGGTCCGATGGCCGAGGAATAATGAAAGGGGTACTTTGTCGGGGGGCTTTCCGGGGACGTTGGCTCGTGCAGCATCCAGGTGCTGCTGTCTGGGGTACGTGGTGCACGTGGGACCCTGGGCAGCCAGCGGGCACTGCACCCCTCCTGGGGCTGTGTCTGGGCTCCCCTCCCCAGACTCTGGCCACGGGCAGCACTTTCTGTGAAGCCAGGAAAATCCCGCCAGGGCCTGCCCCTTCCTCGCAGGGTGGTGTGTGACTCTGGGGGGACGGGTGAGCCCCTGGGCCACATGGGACCGCGTGGATGAGTACGGGGGTGTGTCTGCGGTGCTCACCAGGCATGCACATTGCACGTGAGTCTGGGGGGTGAGGGGAGCGGGGTGCTCCGGACCTGACATCAGCACCTCCCTGGAGATGGAGTCCTCGGCTCTGGGCCGGGTCCCCGGGATGCCTGCCTGCTGCCGTCCAGGCCTCCAGAGAGGCCCACCCGCCCTCCACACCCGCTTCTCCCAGCTGTCCCGGTCCTCACCCTGCACCCCTAGCATGGCTCAGGCCCCCAGACCCCAGCTGCCGGGCCCCAACCAAACCCAAAGCTGTCCCCTGACCCGGGAGGGCTGGGCCTGCGTCCACTGCTTGGCAGAGGGAAGGCCTGAGCTTTAGTCCCATCTCCGTCTCCGATGAAGCCTGCTTCCCGCCCTCCGGGGCCCCTGGGACCTGGCTTTGGCCTTTCAGCTCTCTGGAAAAGGTCAGATCTGTCTTTAAGTGACCACAATGCAAACGGTCTGCATGAGTCACCCCAAACCTGAGTCACCCTGGCTGCCACCAATCGTTCTGCTTTAATGCGTTTTCTTCATGGAGGTGAGAGGAGCCGTTTAAAAGTGAGTGGTTCTGTGGTGTTTCGTGCTTTCCTGCCGTACGCGACCCTCAGTTCACTCAGGCTCCAGGACCATGTCCATCCCCCCAAAACAATACCCCAGCCCCACCCTCAGCCACCCTCCCAGCCTTCCCCCGCCCCCCACAGCCGCTCATCCACTGTCTGTCTGGATGGTTCATAAAGGAGCAGTCACACAGTGTGGCCTTTTGTGAGTGGGTTCTCTCACTGAGGTTCCTGCGGGGGGTCAGGCGTCAGCCCCCCACCCTGTCTGAGTGGGTGTGGCCGAGTCCTGGTCCACTGAGCTGATGGGCCATCCTGGGGGCATCGTTGGGAAGCCAAGGCCCAGGGCTGTCTGAGGACAATTTGGATCTCACTAATTTTAAACAGCCCAGGTGTGGGGTATCAGGGTCCTGGGGGGCGGGGTACCAGCTCCGTCTGGAGACACTGGTTTCCCGGTCAGGGAGGTCAGTCCACGTCTGCTGTCCTTCCCTCCGACGGCCAGCCCCTCACACTCCAGAGGCAGGCTGAGCCAGGTGTAAGGGGCCGCCCGTGGCCCAGCACCGAATCCCTCTGGGGCCCCGGCTGCCAGGGACGCACAGAGGCCTTGACAGGCCGAGAGGCGTGCCCAGCGCGGCATGGCGATGACAGAGGCAGGGAGGCTGTGTCTCCAGCCCGCTCCAGGGTCCCAGCCCAGGCAGGCCGTGCCCCCAGCCCAGTCTCAGTTTCCTCCACCCCATCCCTCACTCGACTTCCAGCTGATTTTTCAGCCGGCATTCCAGGGAAAATCAAATCCTCCCGGGTAGAAACGGCATCTGTCCAAATGAGTTTTCTGCGTCTGGTTTTAAACACTTTGGGAAGCTCCGGGAGAGAAAATATGGTTTTGATTTCTTGGCGCAGGCGCAGACCCCCGAACTTAGCCCACATGGCCTGAGAGCCCGTCTCTGAAATTCTCCCCCGGACACAGCGTGTCACGGAGCGCGTCACAGAGCGAGCTGGGCCAGAGCCTGCGGACGAGTGGCCTCTCTCCAGGGCCTGGGGCTCCTGTCCGAGGGCACTGCTCTGTCTGAGGCCGGGACCAGAGGGAGCTCAGCGCTCAGAGCCCGCCGTCTGAGCGTGGACGGACACTTGCCAAGGTTGAAGGTGCTAAGAAGCCTGGGGCGGGGCAATAATTGATCCCATGCCCCACCCCACCCCCAGTCGGTATCTCTCCCCTGTCTCGACCCCCACGGCCTGGTGGCACGTGGATGTCCGTGGTCCCCTCCTGCCTGGAACCGCCCATGAGATAGTGTGGAAGGACGTGGATGCAGATGAGGTCCTCGTGAGCACCTGGGCTCATTACTTGCCTTGTCTGAGGTCAGAGGTGTGGGTCATGCCCACCTGTGGTTGGGGGATCCCAAGTCCACAGGCAGGGAGGATCTGGCTGCCCAGAACCCATGCTGAGGCGTCCCCAGGAGGCTCTTGCAGACTGTCCCAGGCCAGGCTCTCAGAAGGCTGAGGCCACACCTGTGGGGAGGCCCGCCAGCCTCCCAGGTTTGGGGTCATGGGGAAAAGGCCCTCCTGCTCCAAGCCCCTGGAGGTCTACACGCCTCCCTGCACCCCACATGGACAGAGAACAACCTGAGAGGCCTCACCAGTCTCTGATGCCTCGTGGCCCAGGAGACCCCGGTTCCCTGACAGCAGGATGGGAAAGACCCCCACCCAGGCTCTGAGAGACATCACGTGCTCAGCTCACCTCCAGCCCTCTGTCGCTTGAAGCCCCTCCACTGGTCACAGCTGCTGATGGGCATCTCCACATGCCTGGCATGAAGTGCTGGGGTCAACAGTGACCACAGTGGGCCCTGCTGCTGCCCTCTTGGGGCTCATGAAGTCTGGGCGGGGTGATTGGGACCACATGGTCCCACCTGGTGTGGTGATAGCTGATGAGGACCAGAACTACAGGGGAAATAACAGAGGGGCTCATTGTTTGGGGCAGTCCAGGAAGGCTTCTAGAAGGAGGCGGCATGAGATCTGAGGAGGAGAGGCACTGGCCAGGGAGTGGCAGGAGACACACATTCAGGGCTGAAGACACCCTCAGCTCTCCTCCCAGGAGTGGAGATGTCCACTTGCGGCAGTGACTTCTGGAAGCTCTGGCCAGTGCCCTTCCCCCCACCGCCCCCACACTGGGAACAAACAGATAATCTGCTGCGTCCCATGTAGCCTCATGGGGATGGCGAATGGCCCTGAGCTCAAGCCAGCCGGCTCCCTTCTGCCCTTTCCTTTTAGGTGTTGAGTGCAAGGGGCGACCTCGCCCCTCGGCCGTCCTGGGCCCGGGTCCTCTTCTAAGCTCGTTGCCTGCCCCACTCCTCTACCTTCTCCCCCACGAGCGCAGCCCAGGCAGGTGCACTTGGGCCATGGACACGCGAGGCACCGGCGCTCCCTGGACGCCCACGACGAGCCAGTCCCTGTTGTGAAGCCTGCTCCAAGCCCCCAGGGCCCAAGGGGCACGGTCTCCGGGCAACAGCTGGGTGGGTGGTAGGCCGGTGGGCACACGTGTCCTTCGTTTCGTGGCCGCCCCAGCCTCAGAGCCCGGCACCAGCATCCATCACTCTGGCTTCTTCACCCATGGCTGCGGGGGACAGCATTTTAATCCCTTTCCTCGGGCTCCTCTGGGTCCAAGCCTGGCCTCACTCAAGCTGGCCACCTGGCCACCACCCTGGCCCTCCTTCCCTGTTGGCTCCCTGCCCTCTGAGGGCCCCAGGCAGGTAGCACGTAGGTGCCTGTTTCTCAGGTGGGTAAACTGAGTCCGCGCCTTCCCTGGTGTGCCCGCCAGGGGTAACCAGCCGGGACCTCGGAAGCTGCTTCCGCCCATCTGACGCCACGTCCGGGACTGGCAACGTGCATCTCGCAGACCCGAGCTTCAGACGCTCCAAATAAAAGACGGTTTGGTTGGGGACGCTTGGGGGCTTCATGCAAACGAGGCTCCACTCGGGCTGTTTTGTAACGAAGCAGGGAGCAGCCTCGCCCACACTCCGGATCTGCCGCGCCCGCTGCCGCCCACAGACCCTGCGGAATTAGCTCGCAAATGGGAGGAACAGGTGACGGGCGCCTGCTCTGGGGATGTCAGCCCTCCGATCTCACACCCGAGGTGTGTGAAGCAGGAGGCGGGGGCGAGGGCCCCGAGACCCCATTGCAAATTAAGATGTACTTTGTCTCCTTTCCAAAGCTGTGTCCCTGCTTTGCAAGAAAATGACTTTCCTGCCAGATGGGAGCAGGACGCCCACCTCCCCACAGCTCCCGCGCTGCACGCGTTCCTGGAGCGTTGAGAACCCTCTCAGCCTCTGGCAGGCCTGTGACATCCATTTCCCTAGGCGGGTGGGTGGGCGGGGCTGGGGCGGGGCTGGGGAAGGAAATACTCCCGCCAGCACTTCCTGCTCAGGTCGCCTGCAGTCCCTGCCGCTCCTGCCTGGCCAGGCCATCACGGTGGCAGGAGCTCAGCCAGTCCTGGCGTCCAGTGCCTGCCCCTGCCACCTGGGCCAGCTCCCAAGGGGGCCTGAGGGTCCTTCCTGGGCTCAGGGATGGCCTGAGCATCCCCATGTGCCAGCTGCCCTCCTGGGGGCAGGTGTCCAGCCAGAGTCCAGAGCATCCTGTCAGCCTCAGGACCAGCCAAGAACGCTTCCTCTGTGGGCATGGCCAGGGCGCTCTTGCAGCTGGCTGCAAGCTGACGGGACCCGGGCACCTCCTGCGTGACCAGTGGGGAGACAGTGCCCAGGAGGAAGTCCCCTTCTGACTGGCTGACGTGGCAAGGTCCCCCCTTCTACTTCCCCGAGAGAGCCAGACTCCCTGCACTGTTCAGAGGGCAGACTGGTGTGGGGATCCTTGCTCCTGCAGCAGAGTCTGGCCCATCCCACCACCCGGGGCCTTGGCCCACTTTGTCCCCTTCCCAGGACTTGACCTGGGGTCCCAGCCAGTGGGGTGACTGCGGGGAAGCACAGACCTGTCAGGCCGTATCCCCTCATGTATTAAATAGGGCACATGTGGGGGCCAGCCAGCAAGCCTCTGAGCCTTGCTGAGGTCACACCGGCTGAAAAGGAGCCGGCTGGGACGTCCTCCTTCCCCAGCATGGCGTCAGCGTCAGCCCGGCCCCCACCCCTCCTGCATACCGTCTGCCCCCAATCCAGATGCTGGGGTGCTGGGGGGAGCCCTTGGTGAGTGGACGACTTCCCCTGGTCCTGGCACTTAGATCTCCTCTTTGTAACCACGCTCCCCTAGGGGGACATTTCCCCTCCCAGGGATTTGGGCTGGCTGTGAGTCCCCTGTCCCCTCCTCTCCCTCAGGGGATGAAAAGTGCTCCAGGTGCCCAAGAAGGAATGAAAGGCTGGCATTTTGGGGAATTGTGGCCGTTGCCCTGTTTAGGAACGTTTTCTTCCCACCTGCTGAATAGGGAGGAATGCTCTGGAATGTGGAGACCCCCGGGGCTGGAGACAGACATCTAGGGATGTGGATTTCCATATGGCAGATCAACATAACCCTGGACTGATGCTGGAAGAAATCTCCCAGAAATGTTTCTCTCACTGCTCTGCCTTAAGAAACAAAATCAAAACCAAACAAAACCCTAACTGCTTTACGTAAGCGGAATCTCGCGGGATGTCCTCTGTCTGCGGGAAGCTCCATGTTGCCTCCACACCCCATCACTGTCGAGTTGGGTCCCGATGTGTGAACAATCATCATTCATTTATTTACGTCAAGGGCGTGAGGAAGATTCCTGGTCTTCAGTCTACAAAGAACATTCTAGTCTAAGGAGAGCATGAGTGTGCCTTGTGGCTGGGTGTGCACACACCTGGGAGGGGAATGGCCGGCTCCTGGGTCACCTATGTGTCGGCTTTAGGTGGGACTGCTGTTTTGAAACGGTTCTGAAGGATGAGGCCCATTGCCCATGTCCGCTCCGGGTACCGATGCTCTCTGGTGACCCTAGCAGGTGCCGTGCCTTATGCCGGAGAGCTTGGCACACCCTAGCTGCTTCTTGGCAACTGAAGGTCCCATTCGTCAGCCTTAGCCACTGTCCTAAATGCAAGATGCCCCCGAGCTTCCTTCTGTCCGCGTGGCTTTAGTTCTTTGGGGGAGGAGACACTTCACCTCTGGAGGAGGCAGGCCCTGGGTCACCTTCATTCACTCATGGGTCTGTCTGCCCAGCAGACAGTCACGGAGCCTCTGGCTGTGTCCAGGATGGCCCAGGTCATGGGTGACAGTCATGCATGGTCACGGCCCCTGACTGTGGAGCTCGTGAGGCTGCCCAGGGGCTTGCTGCCCATGTGGGGACGGGACCGCCCGCCACCCCCTGCTCCCCACCCGCACTGGACAGGGATGAGCAGCGTGGAATGCTCCATACCTGTTTACTAGGATGACCACCCTCCCAGGACACACGACTTCCAGGGCTAAAATTGGAAATGCCCAGGAAAACAAGGGTGAGGGTTTGCTCCCCTGCCGCTCCCTAAGCTCTGGGACTCAGAGCTGTGAGGGGCTACCCTGGGTCCCAGCCCAGCGGCTCTGCCTGCCTGGGGCATGGCTCAGACCTGCCCTCCGTGCTGCCGCTCACTCAGGACCAGAGAGAAAAGGGCTCCCGGGGGCTGAATGAAGGGGCAAAGCATGATGCTGTTTCCCGGGACCAGCACTGAACGAGAGCGGAGCTGAGAGCCCCCTGCTCAGGGATGAGACTCTGTAGAAACACCTCAGGGGACACAACTTCCCCAGGAAGCCTCCCCATCAGCCTGTGTGGCAGGCTGGGTCCCTGTGTGGGTTCCTACAGTCCCCTGAACTTGTTCTAGGGGACCCTTCACTGCTGGAACGAGAGAAGGCAGGGCCACATCAGTCTTCTTCTTTAAAGCCCAGTACCTGCTGTATGATGGCCACTGGATGGGTGGGTGGATGGATGGATGGATGGATGGACGGATGGACGGACGGACGGATGGATGGATGGATGGACGGATGGACAGATGCATGGATGGATGGATGGATGGGTGGATGGATGGACAAATGCATGGATGGATGGGTGGATGGTTGGATGGATGGACAGAAGCATGGATGGATGAATGGACGGACAAATGGTTAGAGGAGGGACAGATAGACAGATGGAAGGATAGATACAGAGCAGGTTACCCTGGCTGCAGGCTAACTCTGTGCTGAGGTGTGAGCCTTGTCACTTTAACTCAACAACAATGTTGGGTGGTGTGTATTGAGTGGCTGCTCCTAACCAAATCCTCTAAAGCACATGCCCGCATGCATCTCCCATGTTCCTGAGAACCGTTTCTGGGGAGGCGTGCAATTGTTCTTCTCATTTGACAGATGGACCACTGAAGCCAGAGAGGCCATGCACCCTGGGAAGTCCAAGCTCCAGACACAGGGCACCACGCCTCGGAGTAGACTCGGACCCTGCCTTGACACCCTCTCCCTCTTCAGGAAAACGTGGACTACTCAGGTTGCTAGCGCCAGAGTCCCCCAGGTCCTCTGGCCACCTTCATCCCTCCCTCCCCCATTAGTGACCGAGTTCCTAAGGGGACTTGAGTGACCTCAAGAAGTGGGGAGAAGGGGAGGCTCCCCCTCTTCGGGGGTGATGCCCAGGGTGTCATGGCCTGCCTTAGTCTCACACACGTCTGAGAGGGGACACACACACAACCATCAGACATTGAGTTGCAAAGGCAGCGACAGCACTTCCTAGCGGTGTGTGGATGCCCCACCATCTGACGGACACTTGTCATGGGGACACAGGTGTGGCCTCTGCTCCATGCAGCCTGACTGGGGTGCAGCCCCCTCCAACCCGCCCTCCGTCTGTATGAGAGGCTGTCCTCTGGTCTCAGTGGCCCAGGAACAGCCCTGGGACATAGCCTTGCTGCCCAGCCCATGTTCAAGTCCTGGAACAAGGACCAGAGCCTCTCATCCTCATCATCTGTCAGTTAGGGCTCCCTCCAGATTCTCGTGCGGGCAAAAGAGAGGGTGCTGGGCTCTGTGGGCGGGCCTGGTTGCATCTCCTGTCCCTGAACATCCAGCAAGGGAAGGGCTGTTGACTGACTAACTGACAAACATCGTTCTTTCTCTGACGTTCCCTTCACCCCTGGGGCAGCGGAAATGTCTCGGAGCTGTCTGGGATTTCTCCCCCTCAGTCCCACAAGGCACCCGGAGACGACACCCAGACGGGGATAAGACCTACTGCAAAGCAGCAGGAAACCCAAGTGTAGATTCCAGCCAGTTTCGAGTCCAGCCCCCGGGGGGCAGTGGGTCAGGGACAGGAGGTGCTGAGCCCCCACCCCGTGGGCCAGGAGCCGTGGGCATTGGGACCCCCGATGAGCTCCTACTTCACGGACTCTCCACTCCCCCCCAACCCCCCAAGGAGCTCAAATTTTCTGGGTGGGAGAGCCGGATCTGTGGGTGGCACTTTTTTCCTGGTGACGTCTGAATAACCATGACAGCAGCTCAGGGGGGTGGAGCCGGGCTCTGGGAAGAGCTTCTGGGTCTCCCCCTCTTTCCTCTCCCCTCCTTCTCCTCCCCCCACACTTGCCTTCTACGTCTCATCTCACAGTGGGGGGAGCGCCCCCATGCCAGCCTCTGTCCCCCCTCCTCAGCCAGGAAGTACAGTAGGGGGCCAGAAGACCCATCCCAAAGTTCCTTTGCATCCAAATATTTACTGCTGTGTCTGCACACCAAAATTAATACACCAATTCTGTCTGCGGTTCCCACTGACCGCTTTGCCTGTGGGGATCAGGCCAGCCCCGGCCGCCCTGGCGGGCCGCAATGCCAGCACCCACAAAGCCCGCACAGAGGCCGGCTGGTCGTGCATACAAAGCACCCGGCCCGGCCATTATCATTCCGGAGCCGAAACCCACCCCAGCGCGCATCTCATCGGTCATTCAGCAACCCTTAATGACTTGTCAGTTCCTTGCCCTGCCATTTTCTGTCTAATTAATTCTTTTATTGTGCACCGGATAAAGAAAGACAAAGGCCTCCCCGGCAATAATGATTCATTAAAATGCAGCGCCTTCGCCGCAGCTCTTGGCCCCGCACCAGCCCGGCTGCTCTGCCACCGAAGCAGGGCTGCCCGCCCGCACTCCCGCCGGGCCGCGCGCCCCTTAACCCTTTGCAGCCCCGCAGGCCTGGCAACTGGCTGCACCCTGCCCCGCCTTGGCCTCAGGGGAGCTGGTGAGTGGGGCTCCCGCAGGCGCCCACGCGGCTCTGGGAACAATCCGGACCTGATTTGGGCGCGGAGCTCTGCGAAGTGTCCTGCACTTTCCCACGGCAACCTCAGCGGGACTAAATTCTGGCCCCGGCCCCCTGGGGAAGGCGGGGACTGCTGGGGGTGCATTTGCCACACACAGGACACCCCCCACCCCGCCCCCCGGGTGGCCCAGGGTGGGTGAGGATGCAGGGAGGGTGAGCCGAGCCCTGAAAGTCTGAGGAGGACTGGGGAACGGAGTGAAGGCCCTGGGGCTCTAGGGACAAGTGCACCCACGGACAGGGCGGGAAGGCACCTGTCACGTGTGTCTGTCACATGTCCCAACCTCAGTGAGGCGGCCCGTCCCATGGTCGTGGGAGGAAACTGAGGCACACAGAGATCACTGGCCGGGGGCAAGCCTGGCCTGCCTTCCTCCGGTGGGGGGGGGGGGTGTTGCTAAAACACCCCCCATGCAGCAGGAGGGATCCCAGACACAGAGGCTGGGAGAGGTGCCCCCTATTCCCCAGGCTTCTGAATGTACGTTCTCTGCCTGGTTTACTTTTAATTTTCTTATGGACAAACCGACCTTACAGTGCTGATGAGCAAAGTGAAGTATTGTGTGCTCAGAGGTAGGGGCGTGCTCACCGACAGGCGTCCTCAGGCATCGGTGCAGAGCGCTGGGTCCCAGACATGTCCTGATCTCACTGAGCGCCCCCCAGCACCACGGCGGGGTCATTGCCATCTTACTGTTGGGAAAGCTGAGGCTGCACGGGAACCAGGTGCCCCGAAGCCAGCAGGGAAGGCAGGAGACAGGGAACCCCTCAGAGCCCGGCTCCCACTCTTCCTGGAGAGAAATGGGCTGGGGGTGGGCCATGCCGGGCTCTCAGCCCCAGGAGGGTCCTCACAGGAGGGCAGGGCCACGTCCCTGGTGTGTCTCCCCCTGTAGCTCCTTCCCTTCTCAACTCTTCTCCTTGGAAGGCTCCCGCGACTCCCAGGGAGCCCCGGGCCTCCACGGCCCCATCCTGGGAGGGGGTGGTCTGCACATCCGCTCCCTCCAGACACAGGGACCCCCAAGCAGGCAGGCTGTGGCCGAGAGTGAGACAGAGAAGCAGGAGGTATGAGGACGTGAGGTCTCTGAAACACGAACAGAACCATGACCCTCCTCTTTTTCCCCTGACTCCCTCTTCTTAGGGAGGCAACAAGGGGACTGGGATGGGTCCCTGCACCTTGCAGGCACGACCCCCTTGCCTGCAGCAGCCAGCTCAGCCTCCAAAGTGCCCTCAGGGGCTGCGGCTGCAGGGCAGGCTGTGGGGAGCAGGGTCTTGAGGGGCCGCGGGGCTGAGCCCAGCAGGGAGAAGCAGACGCCCAGGCCCAGGGAGCAGTTACACATCTCCTTTCCTTGGGAACGATTCTGGGCCCCTGTGCCTGGTGGCAGCAGCCCCATCTCCCTTGTCTTGGGGGTCCACACTGGCCCCAGGGGTGGGAGTAAGGGATCTCACACCACTGGCTCCGTGGCCCTGAGACCCGGTCTTGGCCAGCACAGTTTTCCCTGCAGCCTGGTGGAACGTGTCCCAGGAGGCCGTCCACACAGGGTGGTGAGGACTTGTCTAGTGTCCAGTGGCCGTCAGTCTCCACCCACAAACCCATCACAGCAGCCCTGATGTGTGGCTCACAGCCCCTGCAGACCTGGTCAGCCAGAGACCGTGTCTAAAGATCCTTGGTGCAGGGCCGGCCTGGAGGCCCTGCGCCAGACACTGGGGAGGAAGCGTTGGGGACCACGCAGCAGGCCACGTCCCTGAGTCTGACACCTGCCCTGGGTGCTGTCCCCCCAAAATGGCCAAAAGTCAAAGCAGGCAGGGTGGAGGTGGAGGGTGCCCCCGGGACAGGTCTGTGAGTGGGCTTCCCCCCCCCACCGGCCCGCCCCCGGCAGCTGCTCAGAGGACACGGGGCCTTCCCCAGAGCTGACAGCCACGCCAGCCATGAACTCACAGTCAAACAGAAAACCCACTCCTGAAAGCTGATATCGTCCCCGGAAGAGCGACTGTGCATAGGACTAGCACAGGCTTTCCTGATCCAGCAGAGTCTGGGTCATAAACGCTGTTTCCCCTTTGTCTCTGAATAGGGCATTCTGTTCAGCTGAGATCAGAGGCAATGCGCTCCACTCCGGGGAAGGAAATGAAAAATGAGGAACTTTTCCCGCCAGCTCCTCAGGATGGGCCGATGGAACGCTCTCAGTGAGAACAGAGCTCTTGACAAGCTTGGACAACTGCCCCCTTGGACTTGGGCAAGGTGGGGCAAGGCCAGCCTTGTGAATAATGTTGTCTGGTGGGAGCTCCCTGGAAAAACCCTCACAAGCCTGAGGACCAAGGCAGCCCCTGGGACCCCTCCCAGCTGCCCTGACCCCCTGAGGGATCCACCTCGGTCACCTCCTTACAACATCACTGGAGATCCGGCGTTTGGGGAGAGAGGCCCCATGACTCCAATGCCTGAGAATGTTCCAATGGGGAGGCCACCGGCCCGGCCCCCCGAGAGCAGGGGTCGGAGTCAGGGGTGTCGGGGGGGGGGCTGTCCTTGCTCTCCCTGGAACTCCATGAGCTCAGAGGGAGGAAACCAACAGGAGGCTTGCCTGGGCTGGGACCCAGGGCCATAGGGGCCTTCGCACCAGTCAGGTTGGCGGGAAGAAGGGCCGGGCCCCCGGGAGTTAACATGCAGGAGCCCCTCCAAGTGCAAACAAAACTGGCAGAGGCTCCCGCCTCCGGGAACCTGGCAAGGCCTGATCGATCCTGGAGCAGCAAAGGGGCGGCCTCGCCCCCTCCATCCGGGAGCTGGATGCAGGGGGTTTCCTTGCTTTGCGGTGTCCGTGTGACAGCCTGGAGGGCCATATGGACCTGGACAGCCCTTGGCTGGACACAGGACGTGCTGGACTGGCTCCACACAGGCATCCATGAGCCTGGCTTGCAGCCCCCCTCCCAGACCCCGCCTCGCCCGGGAGGCTTGGCACGCCCCAGACCTCACGAACCCTTGTAAATCCGGGCAGCTCTTCCCAACACTACCCTTGGCAGGCCCAGGACATGGCTCTCCAGCGCAGGGTGAGGTATGCGCCCTGGATCGCAGCCACACAGGCGGCTGTCAGACAAGGGGACAGGGTGGGTGCCCCCCTACCCAGGCCACCCTGTTAGAATCGCAGAGCCAGTGGCTTAGAGGATCTGGGTTCTCATGAGAAGCCCGATCTTCCTCTCGGCCCCAGACCCAGATGGCCCAGATGTGTCTCCAGGGCCCGGCGGCCAGTGCGCCCAGCCCGATGAAGGCCCGGAACCGGCTGCATGTGCCGGGGAGGCCCCGCCAGGGGGTGAGGCTGCCCCTTGCTTGTTGTCGCTCCCCACAAGCGTTTCTCCCTAGAAACAGTCCGCCAGCCAGACAACCCCGGCTGCTGTCTGCAGGGAGGCGTTCACCCAGCTCCCAGCTTGGCTCTGCGCCAGCGCCCGAAAAATGCCGTCAGCCACCCAGAAACCGGCTCTGGGGTTTGCCTGGGAGGAAACCATGGCCCCGGATCTGGACCCGTTTTGCCTACTGAATAGGCCCCGGGGGAAGGAAGACTGGTGGGGCAGCTGGCGTCCCGGGGTCTCTGAGATTTGTTTAAATCCAGACACAGCCCCTGTGGGGCAGGGGCCTGGCTGTGCCCTCATGGGACTCCGGGTGCCCACATCCTCGGAGGAGGGCCCGGGCTGACCCCACTCCTGCCTCGGCCGAGGCCCTTCCTAACGAGACCCCAGGCGTACAGAAAGCAACACACAAAACGCAGCCCATGTAGATAAAAAGCATTTTTTTTTAATTTTATCAAATTGGTCTGTACAAAAGTTAGCGTTGCTTGGTCAGAAAGTAGCAGAACACAGCAGGTAGTGACGGCGGAAGGCCAGACTCCACGCGGAACAGAGTCGGAATAAAAATGAGTTTGCTGTAGTTCCCTCCCCCACCCCCAGAAAGAGATAAGCAAAAAACAAAAAAACAAAAATGAAAACAAAAAACATTTTTTTTCTTCTAGAAAAAGATAGGAAAAAGTAGAAAAAGTAAAAAGAAGCGAGTTCTCAGACGTCTTCAAATGTACAAAGTTTAAAGGCACAAGTTTTCATGAAGTCGGAGTTATTGGTGCTCAGCACACAGCGGAAGCAGGTATGCGTCGATCGGGATTATTCACCTAAAACTAAGACTAAACACTTTAGTGGACAAGGCTTTAGTTTCACAGCTTGTAGGTGGCGTCTGGTTCCTAAGAGCCGGGTTCATGTGCTTCTGCAACCACCCCATCCCAGGAAATCCCCGTCCACTACTGGGCACAGCTGTGGGCGGGGACGGACCTCAGCGACACCCCTGCCTTCCACACCTCGGCCGCATGCTGGTGCCAGGGCACCCGACCTGGTCAGAGACACTACAAGGCAAATCCCTCGGGGTCCCGGCCACCTCCCCGGGGGCCTGCAGCTTGGCGGGGGGCACCCCACCTGTCCTCCAGGCCCTCGTGCTCAGCAACCCGGCCTCCGTCTTGTCTTAAATTCTACTCTCTGCACAAATTACTTCATTAATTAAAGATAAAATAATACAGAACATAAATACATTTCAACAGCTTCCAAAACAAATCGAACCTGTTTAAGCTTCAAAAATAAAAATTAAAAAAATAAAATAAAAAGAGAGAAGTGTTAGTCGCAGCCAAACCTTGCCCAGGAAGAGCCTTAACGGCAGGGAGCACCTCAGATCTGACGGGCCGGTCCCAAGAGGGGCTCCCGGCAGACATGCTCCCACCAGGCTGTGGACGTCTCCGGACCGCGGTCCCCTGGAGTTCTCTGTGCCAGGCCGGCAGGGACCTTGGAGCACATGCAGCTGGAGACTCCACGCCTCTTCCCTCCTCTCTGTCTTGTGTTGTGGCTGCTCGGTGTCCTCTGAGAAGCAAAACCACGGCGCTGATGTCGGCAAGGAAGAGGGCCTGATGGCTGTCCTTGGTTCCGCAAAGACAGTGCGGGAAGAGGGCTCTGTTGGCGGAAGGGAGCGTGGAGATCTGGAAGCCACGGGGGTCGGTTACAAAGCATGGTTCCCCCGCGCACTTCATTGGGCCCTGATAGAGCAGCCGCCTCTCCCTCTGCTGGCACACCCATTCTGGAAGACCTGAGGCTCTGTCTTTGCTGAGATCAAGGTTCTCCCTCACGGACGCCAGTCCCTTCCCCGGGCCACGGTGCCCTCAGGGTCTGGTCAGCGTAGTGTACACGGGCTGGTCCCAGTTGCCGGGCGGGCTGTGGGCAGGCGGCACGGAGAGGCCGCTGAGCAGGGGCGAGGCATAGGGCCGACGAGAAGGGTGGAAGTAGGGGCACTGGTAGAGGCTGGATGGGCAGCCAGGGTATGGGCTGTAGTAGCTGGGAGCCTGCAGGTCAGTGTAGTCGCACTGCGAGCTGGTGAAGGAGCTGGCAGCCGCGGCGGGGGCGGCCGTGGTGACGCTGGCCTGGCCGCTGTAGGAGCCGTAGTCGGCGCGGCCCGGAGAACTGTGCGACTGGTCACCGTAGTGGCTGGGGCTCAGCTGCTCCGTCTTGATGTGCGGCCGCGGGGGGCCCGCCTCGGTGGGCGACGCGGAGGCCGATGGGGCTCCCTTGTGGGCCCACACGGGGGACGCCCCGATGCCGGCCGCCCCCGAGTGTGAGTAGGAGGCAGCCCCATAGGAGCTGGCGGCGGGCTGGCCTGGCTCCGTGGGCAGGGCCGAGTGGCCATTGAGGGGCAGGTACTGGTCGAACTCGTGCACGTCGAAGGTGTCCATGTTGCCAATGACCTCGCTGCTCAGCTCCGAGATGTCCACGTTGCTGAAGTCGATGTTCTGGCGTCCGCTGTCCGCCAGGCGGCGGCCTTCCAGCTTCAGCTCCGGCTTGCCCCCGTGGTGCAGGTCTGTCTTGGGGGTGGTGGGCGGGGTGGGTGGCCCGTGGGTCTGCCCTGGGGACAGAGCACATTTCAGGGATGAATGCCCCTTCTGTGGGGGGCCGGCCGGGCTGGCGACGTGCACCCGGGAGGAACACCAGCCTGCTAACTGCCGCAGGTAGAAATCAACGGCTTTTTGTTCCTGTACGTTTCCCAGAAATTCCAGCAGAGCCAGACCCAGACCTCACTCCTTGGCCGAGGAAATTCCGTTAAGCGCTGTTCTGCAGGAAGAGCTGGGGCCGTGGAGGCCCCACCGTGAAGACCAAGGTGGGGGAAAAGAGAGGAAGTGCCCAGCCCCCTGCACATGACCACAACGTGATCCACACAAAACGTATTCTCCCCGAGGCTCACCATTCCCACCAGCTTGACCGAGACTGCTCGGCTGGCCGGGATTCTCCCCCCCCCCGCCCCCCCGGTCTGTCTGATCCTAGAGCTGGGCTGCTGACCACCATGCCAGGGGCAGGAGTGCTGGGTCAGCACCAGCAGCAAGGCCAGGGGAAGCAAAAACGCCTTCAGGCAGGGCAGACCACACCCACGTCACCCCGCCGGACCAAGGCAAAGCTGTGAGGGCCTCTGTGCTCCAAGGGGCCAAGCAGACCCTCCTCCCTGCGCGCCTCGAGGAACACGTGATCGTCTCAAAGCCACCTTCCCTGGGAGTGAGCCCCGGCTCCCCACCCCCACTACTCATCTCAGCGCATGCCGGAACCCCCACTTCTCCTGCTAGGGCAGGCACATGCTGTGGGGCCCCAGGAGCCCACCTGTGTGGTCGCTGTGGTGGTGTGGGTCACCGAGGCCCGCATCGGCCTTGTACACAGCACTGCCGGGGTGGGGGCCCAGCTCGGCCCCCGAGTCAGAGTCGCCTTGGCCTGTTTTCACGCTCTTCCTGCGGCGTGGCTGGTACTTGTAATCCGGGTGGTCCTTCTTGTGCTGGACACGCAGCCGCTCTGCCTCCTCCACGAAGGGGCGCTTCTCACTCTCACTCAGCAAGCTGCAGCACCAAGGGCAGAAGTGGGATGGCCATGGGGGAGGGCCTCACCAACCTCGACACTTACTGGGGGCACCCTCAACGGGCACCAGGCAGGCGCTCCCCTCTCTGGGGACAGGGGGCTCAGGCCAAGGAGGATTTCTGGTGAGGTCTGTTCTCATTAGGGTCACAGGAACATGCCAGAACAAGCCCCAAACCTTTCCATCTCCATCATCCTTACTTCCCTTCGCCCGGAGCCTGTGTAAGTCCCCTCCCTTTGGGACTTTCTAAGGCGGGGGGGGGGGGGGGGGGGG
>NW_024424452.1:38285555-38286408 GCF_017311325.1 Ursus maritimus
CCCCCCGGTCTGTCTGATCCTAGAGCTGGGCTGCTGACCACCATGCCAGGGGCAGGAGTGCTGGGTCAGCACCAGCAGCAAGGCCAGGGGAAGCAAAAACGCCTTCAGGCAGGGCAGACCACACCCACGTCACCCCGCCGGACCAAGGCAAAGCTGTGAGGGCCTCTGTGCTCCAAGGGGCCAAGCAGACCCTCCTCCCTGCGCGCCTCGAGGAACACGTGATCGTCTCAAAGCCACCTTCCCTGGGAGTGAGCCCCGGCTCCCCACCCCCACTACTCATCTCAGCGCATGCCGGAACCCCCACTTCTCCTGCTAGGGCAGGCACATGCTGTGGGGCCCCAGGAGCCCACCTGTGTGGTCGCTGTGGTGGTGTGGGTCACCGAGGCCCGCATCGGCCTTGTACACAGCACTGCCGGGGTGGGGGCCCAGCTCGGCCCCCGAGTCAGAGTCGCCTTGGCCTGTTTTCACGCTCTTCCTGCGGCGTGGCTGGTACTTGTAATCCGGGTGGTCCTTCTTGTGCTGGACACGCAGCCGCTCTGCCTCCTCCACGAAGGGGCGCTTCTCACTCTCACTCAGCAAGCTGCAGCACCAAGGGCAGAAGTGGGATGGCCATGGGGGAGGGCCTCACCAACCTCGACACTTACTGGGGGCACCCTCAACGGGCACCAGGCAGGCGCTCCCCTCTCTGGGGACAGGGGGCTCAGGCCAAGGAGGATTTCTGGTGAGGTCTGTTCTCATTAGGGTCACAGGAACATGCCAGAACAAGCCCCAAACCTTTCCATCTCCATCATCCTTACTTCCCTTCGCCCGGAGCCTGTGTAAGTCCCCTCCCTTTGGGACTTTCTAAGGCGGG
>NW_024424452.1:38286433-38427492 GCF_017311325.1 Ursus maritimus
AGGGCACCCTCCCAGGCAGCGTACTGGATGAGGTCGTGACATCCCCAAACACCGATCCTTAGGCGTGGGAGGGTGCCAGCCCCGTGCTGTGCTCCACACCCCCACTGCGTGTGTGCGCACTCCACGTGCATGTCCTCATGTGTGCTCATGCATGTGTCATGCGTGTGGCATACGCCCACGTGCATGTCCTGCGCATGTGTGCTCGTGCATGCCAGTGTGTGCATGTGGTGTGCTCATGCATGTGTGTGTATGCGTGTGTGCACAACATCCATGTGCACTTGTCCTCATGTTGCATGCGTGTGTGTGCATGCGTGTGTGTGCAGCCCATGCATGTCCTCGTGTGTGCCATTGGCATGCCCGTGTGTGCTCGCCGCGTGTGTGTGCATCGCCTGTGTCTCTGCCATGTTCCCTGAGGCGTGCTAGCATGGCCAGTGGGTGCCGCCTGCTCTGTGACTGTCGGTGAGGAGCCACTTGCTGGGCCAGGGGCAGGAGAGGGGGCACCAGGCTAGCCGTCCCTGAGCATCAGGTGGTGCCCCCAAGCGGCGAGCCACAAGCAGGACTCTGAGCAAACACCCCAGGACCCAGGGCGCCCCCTCCAGCCCCCACTGCCCCCTGAGCTCCACAGAGACCCCCGGCTGCCTTCCCAAGCCGTGCTGATCGCAGAACAGCTGCTTGGCTATCGAATCGCCTTGGGCGCAGACAGACGCAGCTACGGGCAGTGCAGGAGTAATCCTCACCCTCCTGGGGACCACAGCGGCCACGAGAGAGCCCTGAGACTGACTTTCCACCCGATTTAACCTCCTCCCCATTCCTCCCAGCATGGCCCCCGTCCCATCCCTTCCCACCCGCCTGTGAGGGCTCCTGCATATGACTAAGATGAGGGGGTGTGAGTGTGGTCCCAAGCGCCCGAAACAGGCCCACCCGGAGGGTCCTCGGGTGGTTTGAGGCCCGGAGGAGAGGCCCTTCCCTTTTTTTTTTTTTGAGGATTTTATTTATTTATGTGACAGGAAGAGACAGCCAGCGAGGAGGGAACACAAGAGCAGGGGGGGTGGGAGAGGGAAGAAGCAGGCTCCCAGCGGGAAGAAGAGGCCCGATGTGGGACTCGATCCGGAATGCCGGATCACGCCTGAGCCAAAGGCAGGCGGCCTTACACGCGCACCCGGGCGCCCCTGAAACCCCTTCCTGCCTGAGCTCTGCGTTCTCCCGAGGCCCCACCAGCATCGAAAACCTGTGGCAGGAAATCTCCTTTCCAAACAGACGTGAAGCTCAGAAAGGGGTGCGTTTTGAAGAGAAATCGGGTCCAAGACACTGGTAGCCATGAGTGCGGCAGGCAGTGCTGTAAACACCCGCCAAAGGGCAGGCACTGCACACTGCCCCCAGCTCAGAGGGTTCAAGCAAAGAGAAAACGCCCGGTCCCTGTCGCCCCAGCCTACCGTCCCACCAGGGGAAGGTGGGCTGGCGGGTCAGAAGGCCACTGGGTCAGCCTCCCCACAGCTGCAGGAGGGCGAGGCCGATGGCCAGTCGGGGACGGAGGAGTCACACCCCGGCCGCACAGACCGGACCCATCACGGCGCCCTGGCCACTTCCCCGGGCCCGAGCCCCACTTCCCCCATGTGTGGCTCTCTACGGTTCTGTCTCCACCCACGAGCCGCCGCTGGATGCCTCCCCTGCCCCGCCCAGGACAGGACGGGCCGCTAGATGTAGCCTGGGAGACCGTCAGGAGCCCGCTAATGGAGAGACGCCCTGGGGCCTGTGCCACCGAGCCGAGGAGAGGCCAGGATGGCTGGCGAAGCGGCAGTGGTAGGGAACTTGCTAGATCCTGGGCCCAGGGAGCGGGACCCGGCCTTGGGGGCTTGGAGCGACAGCAGTGTAGCCTGCCCAGGTTCTGAGGCGGAAGGTCTGAACCCAGTGCAGCGAGGCTCGCCTCCTCCCGAGGCTCCGGGGTCCTGGGCCTGTGGCCGCCTCCCTTGGGCCTCTGTCCTCACTCTCCAGCCCCTCGGCCATGCCCCTGCTGCACCACCGGGTGGCTCACCACCCAGCTGTTCTAGGACCCTCACCTCCCAGAGCCCGCTGGGGCACCGGGACTCACGCCATCTCCCTCGATGCCCAGAGACCGTGGCTATGAGCGGCCAGAGCCTGAGGAGGCTGGCCTCACCGGTCTGCCTTCCTCTCCTGTGGAGAGGTGAGGGTCCCCATGGATGGGACACACGCCGGTCTCCCGAGAAAGCTTACAGTGGCCTAGCAGAGCACTGAGCTGCCTGCAGCCTGCACGCCTGTCCCCACAACATTTGGCGCCCATCGGGTTCTGCCCCCACCCCACGCAGCCTGGTTTCGGGTCACAGTCCTGGCGTGTGTCCCTCTCTTGCAGGCAGTGTGTTGAATAGTTACCTCTGTCTGGCCCTGCCCCACACCCAGCACCTTGAGTTTACAGTGGGAGAAGCACCGCGGTACCTGTGTAGGCCACTTCCATGGCCTCACATTTGAGCAATGCCCCCTTCCGATAGGAGGCCACTGGAGTAGAACATGCTGGACCCAGTCAGGACAGGGAGCATTGGGTCACCTGGAAAGTGGAAGGGCCAGGCCTTGCCGCACGGCGCTGGGGGCGTAAAAGCAGCTGCTGGCCCAGGAAGGGCAGCCAGGCTCCCACCCTGCCCCCTCAGCCTCCCCGCAGAGCAGGCACGACCCTCCCTAACTGGCGTCCTGTCGCCTGCCTTTGCAAGGTGCTTGCAAGGGTCCCAAGGAGCACAGCCTTTGCTCTCCCTCCACTTTGCCTCCAAGGTGCTCCACAGGACAGGGGTCAGACAACACAGCAGCAGCGAGGGCTGGCTGGGCCAAGCTCGCAGCACCTCGTGAGCATTCGCCTCCCTAGGCGTTACCAGGCCCTGACTCTGGCAAGGGACTCCTGATCCCCGGGGAGGCCAAAGATGGAGACGGAGATTCCTCTTACCAACACAGCCATGTTAGCCCTCTCTGAGCATCTTGGGAGGTGCTGGTCCGTCTACCAGAACCCCAGCCTGTTGCCCCTTCCCGTCTGGCCGCCCCTGGGCGCAGCTTGGCCAAAGCTATCCTGATGCGGCCTCAGCCCGGGGGCCGTCCTCCCTGTCCACACGGCCCCGTGGTCTGGCTGTGTGCCAAGAACCCCCTCTCTCTGGCCTGCCTCTGTGGGCCCTCAACCACAGGGGCCACAAATGGCACTGCACTGGGTTCAATGATGTCCTTCCCATTCCAGGTCCCCCAGGACCTCAGAATGTATTTCATGTGAAAGGTCTTCACAGATGTAATGGGTCACCTGTAACGAGGGATTAGGGTGGGCTTTAGTCCAATGCCTCATGTCCTTATAGGAAGAGACACAGACAAGCAGAGGAAAGATGGCCACTGTTGGGGAAGGCTCCTTGCTGCTGTTCTCCGCCCCCTGGTTGTGTTGGAATGACTACGGTGGCTACACACTCTGAGCTGTAGGCCCTTCATTAATGCCCTGTGCCCCCAGGGTCAGGGAGCAGGACCTTGCAGCCAGCGCCTCCCAGCCACAGATGGAGGTGGGAGCACTGGGTGAAGGGGTCTGTGGGGGCCAGGCTGGAGATCCCTGCTGAGGGTCTACAGGCTTGGGGGGAGGGTCCCAGACAGAGGAGACCCTGCAGAGCCCCAGGGCCCACGAGGGGGGAAGGGAGGCAGATTTCCAGCAGGGCCTGGGATGTGCAGCAGCAGCGGGAGCCTGTGGGGAGGGGCCTTCCCAGCTGCGTCTGGGCCAGGGCGTCCCCAGGCCAAGCTCTGGTCACCTGGCCGGGTGGGGCTGCCCGCAGCTGCCGGTGCGTCTACCCTGCAGGCGTCCACACCCTCCTACCACTGCTGTGCGCCCCAAGAGTTATTTCAGGCGCCTGGTGGAGACTCGACCTGTCTGGCCAGACAGGGCACTGCCCGCCCACGGACCCTCTCTGCCAGGCCTCCCGGCCCTGCCAGCCAGAATGACTCACACCCTTGCGGGGCCGCTGGCCACCTCAGTGCAGGGCAGCCCCTGAAGGCTCTGCTCCCCAGCCCCTGCAGTGAGGAGTCCCCTGTGCCAGGCCCTGGGAGAGCAGGCCAGGAGCTGGGCCTGGAGGGTCTCGTCCAGCCCCATGGCAGCCCCCAGACACCGCACCTAAGCATCTTCTCATGTGTGCTCCTGCTAGGTGCAAGGCCCCACCTGGAAGGTCCCGGAGGCCTGGGGCTTGAGGTCATGGCTCAGCCAACCGGCCTCTCTTCCTTCTCTTTACCCGGCATGTCCCACTGGGAAGGGAGAGCACCCTGCATGGCTGTCCTCAAGCCCCCTCCGGGTCCACACCTCTGCCCCTCTTGGTCCATGCCATCTGCTCTGGAGCCAGGGTCTCGAAAGCCCCTAGGATTGGTGACTGGGCCAAGGGGCCCAGGAAGCTTTGGGGCCACCGCCCCAAGTCTGGAATGCCAGGACAGCCGGTGACAGTTCCTGTATGGACAGGGACAGGAGTGACCAGCTCGCCTCAACTGGTCATTTCCTGCCCAGGGAGGCCGGCCACTCGTGCCATAGGGGACAAGAACGTTCAAGGTCCTGTGTCCTTGGGCGGGGTGCAGAGTCACATCAGGAGTCCGGGGGACCTAGGCCCTCTCCAGTGCCTGGGGCTAGCGGTGGGTGCGGGGAGGGGCTCCCTTGCCACCCTCCAGGCCAAGCCCTTCACACCACCCATGACTCCCTTCAAGACGACCCCAGACCTAACTAGAGCCCCACCCATCATGTGCCGGGGAGCCCCAAAGCCCCGTTCCCAGAAGGCGACGGCGGAGTCAGCCGGCCGCGGGGCAGAGAGCTGAGCCGGAGCTCCCGGTGCCACCTCGCTCCCCCACACCGTCTTCAAAAATTCAAATCGGCACAAAGTCGAGAAAATAAAAGGATCGCTGCCCATTTCAACTTGCAATTCCCATCCTACCTTCTGATTTACTGGTTACTGGAAAGTAAGCTCTACAGACGGGTTTCTGTAAAGGACTTGTTTTGGCGAGTTTATATAGCTACCTTTGTTCACATAAAAATCTGGAAGCCGCCGCCCCAGCTCCGCCCTGCCCCCCAACACTTGGGGAGGTATTTCTGCTCGAAGCGGGAGCCAGCGCAGTAAATTCTGAGGAGGGATTTGTTTAACCTTTCACCCCGAGGCAGTGAGTGCCTCGCGGAGCTCTCTAGAGCTCTGATGTATTTTGATAACACTTGGCAGGGCCGCTTTGGAGACTGGAGAAAATCCGCCAATAGGAGCTGCGGCAGGGTGGGCTTGCGCGCAGACTGGCCCCTCTCGTGAAAAATTCTGAAGCCTCACGGGTCCTGCAGCAAACCCATTCATTCATTCATTCATTCATTCACTTGTTCATTCATGGCTGACTTTCCTCTCTAGCCAGGTGAGCTTGCTGCTAGACTGGACCATGAAAGATACTGCCCCGGCCCCAGTCCCAGCCCCCACCCACCCTGAGGCCGTGGGCAGGCCATGGGCAGGCCATGGTGAATGGGGGCTTTGCACACACCCGCTCCGTTGCCCTCAGAAATCAGGAGGAATGGCGGAAGGAAGAAGGAAGGAACAGAGAATTTTTGCCTCACTTCAAGTCATCCTACCAAGCATGGGCCACCTTCACAGAGAGTGAGCCCTCCGTCTCTAGAGGTAAGCAAGGAGAAGCTGTTGGGTTCAGGAGGCCCCAGGGAGCAGGGTGAGCCAGGTGAGCCTGGGGTCTCTCAGGTGCCCCCACCCCCTGCTCAGTGATAGCATGCTTCCGTGGGCCTGGGTCTGCAGCCTCAGGCCAGAGTCTGCTTCTTCCTGCCAATAGCAAAGATTTGGAAGGAGGTGTTGGACGGACCCAGGAAGCTGGGAACGTGCGGACACACATCCACACTGAAGACCCAGCGCCTGATCGAGAGGCCCAGCCAGCCACCCCTGACCTTGGGCTTGTACAACTGATTTCCCAGCCTCCACACACCATCTGGGCCTGGATGACTGTCCCTCCACAGCCCTCGGCCAGCAGGGGCTGCTGCAGGAGCAGGGGAGAGCAGAGGGCAGGGGAGAGGTCAGGAAGGGGCAGTCTTCTGCTCACAAACCTGAAAGACGCCTTCTACAAACAGAGCCTGAGGAAAATGCGGTGGGAGAATTCTCCTAGTGTGGGGGCAGCAGGGGTGCTCCCACAGCCTCACCTCTGCCCGCGGAGAGCTTGGCCGGGCCCAGGTCAGAGCGTCTGGCAGCAGCCCCGGGTCGCCCGCCGCTCGGGCCGCCATGGAGGCCCTGGCGCCGCGCTTTGCTATCAATATTGACCCGGCCCGGGGGGCAAACAGGGCTCGCAGTGCCGCTCACACGTGCCCACTGCGCTCCTGGGCCCCTGCAGCTGTGGAGGTTATGAGCCACCCGGGCCCACGAAGGCTTGTTTGTGTTAAAAATAACAGGGCTGCCTTCCATGAAACGTTCATTCATGGCTGCTGAAGGGAGAAAGCCCTGGGATCGAACCTCCCGGAGTGTAGAGACTCACCGTTGTGCTCGCCTCGCGGCCCGGCAGGCGTGCAGCCAAAGGCAGCCGGTGCTGGGCACCCTCTCCCTGGCGCTCCTCCTCCACCGCCCCTCCACTCGGCTCGGGGTCTCGGACGCCAAGGTTCCGGTGGGGAGGCGGCGGCGAGCCACGCTGTGCCCGTGCGTCACGCTGCGCTCCAGGCGAGGTGGGGCGTGAGCCAGGGAGGGCTGGTGGGCACATATCAAGGGAGAGAAGCTGCGGGAACCCTCCCGGAGCATGGCCATGGGCTGCCTTAAGTCACACTGCACTTGACCTGCAAAGATTTAGTAAAATAGTTAGTGGCTTCCTGTCTTCAGTGGCCAGGCAGGCACACGAGCGCCACAGACGGGAGGCTCAAACAGGAGCGTGCATGACACCTGCAGGCTGGGAGCTGGAGATCCAGGTGTGGCGGGGCTGGATCCTCCGAGGCCTTGGCTTGGCGCCGGTGTCCTGCCGGTGTCCCCCAGGGCCTTCCCAGGCTGTCTGTACTCTCATCCTAGAGACACCAGTCCCAGGATGGGGGCCACCTAATGACCTCATTTTACCTTAATCACCCCTTGGAAGGTCCTGTCTTCAAGCGCAGTCCCATCTGAGGAACCAGGGGTTAGGACTTCAGCGTAGGGATGTGGGGGACACACTGGCCCGAAAGAGCTTCCATCTCTGACAGTTGCCCCAGGGGATGTGGGGATAATAATCACCCCTGGGTGCTCAGGACTTTGCAGTTTGCAAGCACTTCCAGGTCCGCTACACCTTCAACCTCACAGGTAGGGAACCTGATGTTCTCCCATGTCCCCAGGCCCAAGATGGGGATGCAATGCTCTAACCACCCAGAGGCACCGAGAGACACACTTGCTGTCCGGGGACCCGGGGACATGTAGGATGCGGGTGGTGGGGATGGTGGGGCTGGGAGATGATTGTTAACTGACTCTCTCCACCCCTCAGGAGTCCTGGTGCCGAGCCTCTCTGAGCCTCCAGTTTCCCCACCTGGAGGTCATGAGTGTAAGAGCCTGTGTCTGAGCCGAGATGAAGCGTCCTTCCTGCCGCGCTGTCATCACTGCCAGCAAGCAGCTGTGATCCAGAAATCACAACCAGTGAGCAAAGGTGCACACGGGGCGTGCGGCACCCCCTCCCCCAGGCAGCCGCCACAGGCCTGAGTGCCAGCGCGTTCCTCCCCACCCTCCCCCTCGGGGGCCACCCTATGCCTGTCCGGCCCAGCCCACCATTCACCCAGGCAAAGCTGGGGCTGGCCACGGGGATGCCTGCCTGACACGCCATGGCCTCCTGGGAGGCTCCCAGCAGGGGCCCCCTCTCCCCCTAGGCGTCCACCAGCCTTTGGAGACATGCCTGGGCGGCTGCTCTGATTAATGAGGTCCGATGGCCGAGGAATAATGAAAGGGTACTTTGTCGGGGCTTTCGGGGACGTTGGCTCGTGCAGCATCCAGGTGCTGTCTGGGTACGTGGTGCCGCGTGGGACCCTGGGCAGCCAGCGGGCACTGCCCCTCCTGGGGCTGTGTCTGGGCTCCCCTCCCCAGACTCTGGCCCGCGGGCAGCACTTTCTGTGAAGCCAGGAAAATCCCGCCAGGGCCTGCCTCCTCGCAGGGTGGTGTGTGACTCTGGGACGGGTGACCCCTGGGCCACATGGGACCGCGTGGATGAGTACGGGGTGTGTCTGCGGTGCTCACCAGGCATGCACATTGCACGTGAGTCTGGGGGGGAGGAGCGGGGTGCTCCGGACCTGACATCAGCACCTCCCTGGAGATGGAGTCCTCGGCTCTGGGCCGGGTCCCGGGATGCCTGCCTGCTGCCGTCCAGGCCTCAGAGGCCCACCAGCCCTCCACACCCGCTTCTCCCAGCTGTCCCGGTCCTCACCCTGCACCCCTAGCATGGCTCAGGCCCCCAGACCCCAGCTGCCGGGCCCCAACCAAACCCAAAGCTGTCCCCTGACCGGGAGGGCCTGGGCCTGCGTCCACTGCTTGGCAGAGGAAGGCCTGAGCTTTAGTCCCATCTCCGTCTCCGATGAAGCCTGCTTCCCGCCCTCCGGGCCCCTGGGACCTGGCTTTGGCCTTTCAGCTCTCTGGAAAGGTCAGATCTGTCTTTAAGTGACCACAATGCAAGCGGTCTGCATGAGTCACCCCAAACCTGAGTCACCCTGGCTGCCACCAATGTTTCTGCTTTAATGCGTTTTCTTCATGGAGGTGAGAGGAGCCGTTTAAAAGTGAGTGGTTCTGTGGTGTTTCGTGCTTTCCTGCCGTCACGCGACCCTCAGTTCACTCAGGCTCCAGGACCATGTCCATCCCCCAAAACAATACCCCAGCCCACCCTCAGCCACCCTCCCAGCCTTCCCCGCCCCCACAGCCGCTCATCCACTGTCTGTCTGGATGGTTCATAAAGGAGCAGTCACACAGTGTGGCCTTTGTGAGTGGGTTCTCTCACTGAGAGTTCCTGCGGGGGTCAGGCGTCAACCCCCACCCTGTCTGAGTGGGTGTGGCCGAGTCTGGTCCACTGAGCTGATGGGCCATCCTGGGGGCATCGTTGGGAAGCCAAGGCCCAGGGCTGTCTGAGGACAATTTGGATCTCACTAATTTTAAACAGCCCAGGTGTGGGGTATCAGGGTCCTGGGGGCGGGGTGCCAGCTCCGTCTGGAGACACTGGTTTCCCGGTCAGGAGGTCGGTCCACGTCTGCTGTCCTTCCCTCCGACGGCCAGCCCCTCACACTCCAGAGGCAGGCTGAGCCAGGTGTGAGGCCGCCCGTGGCCCAGCACCGATCCTCTGGGGCCGGCTGCCAGGGACGCACAGAGGCGCTTGACAGGCCGAGCGTGCCCAGCGCGACATGCGATGACAGAGGCAGGAGGCTGTGTCTCCAGCCCGCTCAGGGTCCCAGCCCAGGCAGGCCGTGCCCCCAGCCCAGTCTCAGTTTCCTCCACCCCATCCCTCACTCGACTTCCAGCTGATTTTCAGCCGGCATTCCAGGGAAAATCAAATCCTCCCGGTAGAAACGACATCTGTCCAAATGAGTTTTCTGCGTCTGGTTTTAAACACTTTGGGAAGCTCCGGGAGAGAAAATATGGTTTGATTTCTTGGCCAGGCGCAGACCCGAACTTAGCCCACATGGCCTGAGAGCCCGTCTCTGAAATTCTCCCCGGACACAGCGTGTCACGGAGGCGCGTCTGAAGCCGAGCTGGGCCAGAGCCTGCGGACGAGTGGCCTCTCTCAGGGCCTGGGGCTCCTGTCGAGGCACTGCTCTGTCTGAAGGCCGGGACCAGAGGAGCTCAGCGCTCAGAGCCCGCCCGTCTGGCGTGGACGGACACTTGCCAAGGTTGAAGGTGCTAAGAAGCCTGGGGCGGGGCAATGTGATCCATGCCCCACCCCACCCCAGTCGGTATCTCTCCCTGTCTCGACCCCCACGGCCTGGTGGCACGTGGATGTCCGTGGTCCCCTCCTGCCTGGAACCGCCCATGAGATAGTGTGGAAGGACGTGGATGCAGATATGAGGTCCTCGTGAGCACCTGGGCTCATTACTTGCCTTGTCTGAGGTCAGAGGTGTGGGTCATGCCCACCTGTGGTTGGGGGATCCCAAGTCCACAGGCAGGGAGGATCTGGCTGCCCAGAACCATGCTGAGCGTCCCCAGGAGGCTCTTGCAGACTGTCCCAGGCCAGGCTCTCAGAGGCTGAGGCCACACCTGTGGGGAGGCCCGCCAGCCTCCCAGGTTTGGGGTCATGGGGAAAAGGCCCTCCTGCTCCAAGCCCCTGGAGTCTACACGCCTCCCTGCACCCCACATGGACAGAGAACAACCTGAGAAGGCCTCACCAGTCTCTGATGCCTCGTGGCCCAGGAGACCCGGTTCCTGACAGCAGGATGGGAAAGACCCCACCCAGGCTCTGAGAGACATCACGTGCTCAGCTCACCTCCAGCCCTCTGTCGCTTGAAGCCCCTCCACTGGTCACAGCTGCTGATGGGCATCTCCACATGCCTGGCATGAAGTGCTGGGGTCAACAGTGACCACAGTGATGGCCTGCTGCTGCCCTCTTGGGGCTCATGAGGTCTGGGCGGGGTGATTGGGACCACATGGTCCCACCTGGTGTGAAGTGATAGCTGATGAGGACCAGAACTACGGGAAATAACAGGGCTCATTGTTTGGGGCAGTCCAGGAAGGCTTCTAGAAGGAGGCGGCATGAGATCTGAGGAGGAGAGGCACTGGCAGGGAGTGGCAGGAGACACACATTCAGGCTGAAGACACCCTCAGCTCCTCCCAGGAGTGGAGATGTCCACTTGCGGCAGTGACTTCTGGAAGCTCTGGCCAGTGCCCTTCCCCCCCCGCCCCCACGAGGAACAAACAGATAATCTGCTGCGTCCCATGTAGCCTCATGGGGATGGCGAATGGCCCTGAGCTCAAGCCAGCCGGCTCCCTTCTGCCCTTTCCTTTTAGGTGTTGAGTGCAGGGGCGACCTCGCCCCTCGGCCGTCCTGGGCCGGGTCTCTTCTGCTCGTTGCCTGCCTCCTCTACCTTCTCCCCCACGAGCGCAGCCCAGGCAGGTGCACTTGGGCCATGGACACTCGAGGCACCGGCGCTCCCTGGGCGCCCCGACGGAACCAGTCCTGTTGTGAAGCCTGCTCAAGCCCCCCAGAGGCCCAAGGGCACGGTCTCCGGGCAACAGCTGGGTGGAGTGGTAGGCCGGTGGGCACACGTGTCCTTCGTTTCGTAGTCCGCCCCAGCCTCAGAGCCCGGCACCAGCATCCATCACTCTGGCTTCTTCACCCATGGCTGCGGGGGACAGCATTTTAATCCTTTCCTCGGGCTCCTCTGGGTCCAAGCCTGGCCTCACTCAAGCTGGCCACCTGGCCACCACCCTGGCCCTCCTTCCCTGTTGGCTCCCTGCCCTCTGAGGGCCCCAGGCAGGTAACACGTAGGTGCCTGTTTCTCAGGTGGGTAAAGCTGAGTCCGCCTTCCCTGGTGTGCCCGCCAGGCCAACCAGCCGGGACCTCGGAAGCTGCTTCCGCCCATCTGACGCCACGTCCGGGACTGGCAACGTGCATCTCGCAGACCCGAGCTGTAGCTCCAAATAAAGACGGTTTGGTTGGGGACGCTTGGGGCTTCATGCAAACGAGGCTCCACTCGGGCTGTTTTGTAACGAAGCAGGGAGCAGCCTCGCCCACACTCCGGATCTGCCGCGCCCGCTGCCGCCCACAGACCCTGCGGAATTAGCTCGCAAATGGGAGGAACAGGTGACGGGCGCCTGCTCTGGGGATGTCAGCCCTCCGATCTCACACCGAGGTGTGTGAAGCAGAGGCGGGCGAGGGCGAGACCCCCATTGCAGAAATAAGATGTACTTTGTCTCCTTTCCAAAGCTGTGTCCCTGCTGCAAGAAAATGACTTTCCTGCCAGATGGGAGCAGGACGCCCACCTCCCCACAGCTCCCGCGCTGCACGCGTTCCTGGAGCGTTGAGAACCCTCTCAGCCTCTGGCAGGCCTGTGACATCCATTTCCCTAGGCGGGTGGGTGGGCGGGGCTGGGGCGGGGCTGGGGAAGGAAATACTCCCGCCAGCACTTCCTGCTCAGGTCGCCTGCAGTCCCTGCCGCTCCTGCCTTTGAGCCATCACGGTGGCAGGAGCTCAGCCAGTCCTGGCGTCAGTGCCTGCCCTGCCACCTGGGCCCAGCTCCCAAGGGGCCTGAGGGTCCTTCCTGGGCTCAGGGATGGCCTGAGCATCCCCATGTGCCAGCTGCCCTCCTGGGGGCAGGTGTCCAGCCAGAAGTCTGGCTGGATGGCCCAGGTCATGGGATACAGCATGCAACTGGTCACGGCCCCTGACTGTGGGCTCGTGGAGGCTCCCAGGGGCTTGCTGCCCATGTGGGGACGGGACCGCTCGCCATCCCCCTGCTCCCCCACCACTGGACGGCGATGAGCAGCGGGAATGCTCCATGACCTGTTTATAGGATGACCACCCTCCCAGGACCACCACGACTTCCAGGGGCTCTTGGAACCATGCCCCCAGGAAAACAATGGGGTCGAGGTTTGACTGGCCCCTGCCTGCTCACCTAGCTCTGGACTTCTAGAAGCTGTGAGGGAGCTCATCCTACAGGTCCCAGCCCAGCGGCTAAGCCTGCATCTGCCTTGGGGCATGGCTCCACCGACCGTCGCCCCTCCGTGCTGCCGCTCAGCCGAGGACCAGCAGGATAAACAGGGCTCCCCCGGGGTGGCTGCATAATGAAGGCGGCAAAGCATGATGCTGCTTTCCGGGATCAGCACTGAACAGGCTTCCGGACGCTGAGAAGGACCGACCCTGGCGTCAGGGATGATGCACATACTGTAGAAACTACCTCAGGGGACAACAACCAAAAAATCTGCCTCTCGAGGAAGCCTCCCCATCAGACACCTCGTGTGGCAGGCTGGGTCCCTGTGTGGGTTCCCTCCAGTCCCCTGAACTTGTTCTAGGGGACCCTTCACTGCTGGGCGAGAAGGCAGGGCCACATCAGTCTTCTTCTTTCAAAGCCCAGTACCTGCTGGCATGATGGCCACTGGATGGGTGGGTGGATGGATGGATGGATGGATGGACGGATGGACGGACGGACGGATGGATGGATGGATGGTGGATGGAACAGATGCATGGATGGATGGATGGATGGGTGGATGGATGGACAAATGCATGGATGGATGGGTGGATGGTTGGATGGATGGACAGAAGCATGGATGGATGAATGGACGGACAAATGGTTAGAGGAGGGACAGATGGAGCAGATGGAAGGATAGATACAGAGCAGGTTACCCTGGCTGCAGGCTAACTCTGTGCTGAGGTGTGAGCCTTGTCACTTTAACTCAACAACAATGTTGGGTGGTGTGTGTTGAGTGGCTGCTCTAACCAAATCCTCTAAAGCACATGCCCGCATGCATCTCCCATGTTCCTGAGAACCGTTTCTGGGGAGGCGTGCAATTGTTCTTCTCATTGACAGATGGACCACTGAAGCCAGAGAGGCCATGCACCCTGGAAGTCCAAGCTCCAGACACAGGGCACCACGCCTCGGAGTAGACTCGGACCCTGCCTTGACACCCTCTCCCTCTTCAGGAAGCGTGGACTACTCAGGTTGCTAGCGCCAGAGTCCCCAGGTCCTCTGGCCACCTTCATCCCTCCCTCCCCATTGTGACCGAGTTCCTAAGGGGACTTGAGTGACCTCAAGAAGTGGGGAGAAGGGGAGTCTCCCGGGGTGATGCCCAGGGTGTCATGGCCTGCCTTAGTCTCACACACGTCTGAGAGGGGACACACACACACACCATCAGACATTGAGTTGCAAAGGCAGCGACAGCATTCCTAGCGGTGTGTGGATGCCCCACCATCTGACGGACACTTGTCATGGGGACACAGGTGTGGCCTCTGCTCCATGCAGCCTGACTGGTGCAGCCCCTCCAAAGCCTCCGTCTGTATGAGAGGCTGTCCTCTGGTCTCAGTGGCCCAGGAACAGCCCTGGGACATAACCTTGCTGCCCAGCCCATGTTCAAGTCCTGGAACAAGGACCAGAGCCTCTCATCCTCATCATCTGTCAGTTAGGGCTCCCTCCAGATTCTCGTGCGGGCAAAAGAGAGGTGCTGGGCTCTGTGGGCGGGCCTGGTTGCATCTCCTGTCCCTGAACATCCAGCAAGGGAAGGGCTGTTGACTGACTAACTGACAAACATCGTTCTTTCTCTGACGTTCCCTTCACCCCTGGGGCAGCGGAAATGTCTCGGAGCTGTCTGGGATTTCTCCCCTCAGTCCCACAAGGCACCCGGAGACGACACCCAGACGGGGATAAGACCTACTGCAAAGCAGCAGGAAACCCAAGTGTAGATTCAGCCAGTTTCGAGTCCAGCCCGGGGTGCAGTGGGTCGAGGGACAGGAGGTGTGAGCCCCCACCCCGTGGGCAGGAGCCGTGGGCATTGGGACCCCCGATGAGCTCCTACTTCACGGACTCTCCACTCCCCCAACCCCCAAGGAGCTCAAATTTTCTGGGTGGGAGAGCCGGATCTGTGGGTGGCACTTTTTCCTGGTGACGTCTGAATAACCATGACAGCAGCTCAGGGGGTGGAGCCGGGCTCTGGGAAGAGCTTCTGGGTCTCCCCCTCTTTCCTCTCCTCCTTCTCCTCCCCCACACTTGCCTTCTACGTCTCATCTCACAGTGGGGGGGCGCCTATGCCAGCCTCTGTCCCCCTCCTCTAGCCAGGAAGTACAGTAGGGGCCAGGAGCCATCCCAAAGTTCCTTTGCATCCAAATATTTACTGCTGTGTCTGCACACCAAAATTAATACACCAATTCTGTCTGCGGTTCCCACTGACCGCTTGCCTGTGGGATCAGGCCAGCCCCGGCCGCCCTGGCGGACAATGCCAACCCACAAAGCCCGCACAGAGGCCGGCTGGTCGTGCATACAAAGCACCCGGCCCGGCCATTATCATTCGGAGCCGAAACCCACCCCAGCGCGCATCTCATCGGTCATTCAGCAACCCTTAATGACTTGTCAGTTCCTTGCCCTGCCATTTTCTGTCTAATTAATTCTTTTATTGTGCACCGGATAAAGAAAGACAAAGAGCCTCCCCGTAATGTGATTCATTAAAATGCAGCGCCTTCGCCCACAGCTCTTGGCCCACACCAGCCCGGCTGCTCTGCCACCAAGCAGGGCTGCCCGCCCGCACTCCCGCCGGCCGCGCGCTTAACCCTTTGCAGCCCGCAGTCTGGCACTGGCTGCACCCTGCCCCGCCTTGGCCTCAGGGGAGCTGGTGAGTGGGGCTCCGCAGGCGTCCCACGCGGCTCTGGGAACAATCCGGACCTGATTTGGGCGCGGGCTCTGCGAAGTGTCCTGCACTTCCCACGGCAACCTCAGCGGGACTAAATTCTGGCCCCGGCCCCCTGGGAAGGCGGGGACTGCTGGGAGTGCATTTGCCACACACAGGACACCCCCACCCCGCCCCCGGGTGGCCAGGGTGGGTGAGGATGCAGGGAGGGTGAGCCGAGCCCTGAAAGTCTGAGGAGGACTGGAACGGAGTGAAGGCCCTGGGGCTCTAGGGACAAGTGCACCCACGGACAGGGCGGGAAGGCACCTGTCACGTGTGTCTGTCACATGTCCCAACCTCAGTGAGGCGGCCCGTCCCATGGTCGTGGGAGGAAACTGAGGCACACAGAGATCACTGGCCGGGGGCAAGCCTGGCCTGCCTTCCTCCGGTGGGGGTGTTGCTAAACACCCCCATGCAAAGGAGGATCCCAGACACAGAGGCTGGGAGAGGTGCCCCTATTCCCCAGGCTTCTGAATGTACGTTCTCTGCCTGGTTTACTTTTAATTTTCTTATGGACAAACCGACCTTACAGTGCTGATGAGCAAAGTGAAGTATTGTGTGCTCAGAGGTAGGGCGTGCTCACCGACAGGCGTCCTCAGGCATCGGTGCAGAGCGCTGGGTCCCAGACATGTCCTGATCTCACTGAGCGCCCCCAGCACCGGCGGGGGTCATTGCCATCTTACTGTTGGGAAAGCTGAGGCTGCACGGGACCAGGTGCCCCGAAGCCAGCAGGGAAGGCAGGAGACAGGGAACCCCTCAGAGCCCGGCTCCCACTCTTCCTGGAGAGAAATGGGCTGGGGGTGGGCCATGCGGGAGCTCTCAGCCCCAGGAGGAGTCCTCACAGGAGGGCAGGGCCACGTCCTGGTGTGTCTCCCCCTGTAGCTCCTTCCCTTCTCAACTCTTCTCCTTGGAAGGCTCCCGCGACTCCCAGGGAGCCCCGGGCCTCACGGCCCCATCCTGGGAGGGTGGTCTGCACATCCGCTCCCCTCCAGACACAGGACCCCCAAGCAGGCAGGCTGTGGCCGAGAGTGAGACAGAGAAGCAGGAGGTATGAGGACGTGAGGTCTCTGAAACACGAACAGAACCATGACCCTCCTCTTTTCCCCTGACTCCCTCTTCTTAGGGAGGCAACAAAGGGGACTGGGATGGGTCCCTGCACCTTGCAGGCACGACCCCCTTGCCTGCGCAGCCAGCTCAGCCTCCAAAGTGCCCTCAGGGGCTGCGGCTGCAGGGCAGGCTGTGGGGAGCAGGGTCTTGAGGGGCCGCGGGGCTGAGCCCAGCAGGGAGAAGCAGACGCCCAGGCCCAGGGAGCAGTTACATCTCCTTTCCTTGGGAACGATTCTGGGCCCCTGTGCCTGGTGGCAGCAGCCCCATCTCCCTTGTCTTGGGGTCACACTAGGGTGGGAGTAAGGGATCTCACACCACTGGCTCCGTGGCCCTGAGACCGGTCTTGCCAGCACAGTTTCCCTGCAGCCTGGTGGACGTGTCCCAGGAGGCCGTCCACACAGGGTGGTGAGGACTTGTCTAGTGTCCAGTGCGTCAGTCTCCACCCAAACCCATCGCCAGCCCTGATGTGTGGCTCACAGCCCCTGCAGACCTGGTCAGCCAGAGACCGTGTCTAAAGATCCTTGGTGCAGGGCCGGCCTGGAGGCCCTCGCCAGACACTGGGGAGAGCGTTGGGGACCACGCGGCAGGCCATCCTGAGTCTGACACCTGCCCTGGGTGCTGTCCCCCAAAATGGCCAAAAGTCAAAGCAGGCAGGGTGGAGGTGGAGGGTGCCCCGGGTTAGGTCTGTGAGTGGGCTTCCCCCCACCGGCCCGCCCCGGCAGCTGCTCAGAGGACACGGGGCCTTCCCAGAGCTGACAGCCACGCCAGCCATGAACTCACAGTCAAACAGAAAACCCACTCCTGAAAGCTGATATCGTCCCCGGAAGAGCGACTGTGCATAGGACTAGCACAGGCTTTCCTGATCCAGCAGAGTCTGGGTTAAACGCTGTTTTCCCCTTTGTCTCTGAATAGGGCATTCTGTTCAGCTGAGATCAGAGGCAATGCGCTCCACTCCGGGAAGGAAATGAAAAATGAGGAACTTTTCCCGCCAGCTCCTCAGGATGGGCCGATGGGACGCTCTCAGTGAGAACAGAGCTCTTGGAAGCTTGGACAACTGCCCCTTGGACTTGGGCAAGGTGGGGCAAAGGCCAGCCTTGTGAATAATGTTGTCTGGTGGGAGCTCCCTGGAAAAACCCTCACAAGCCTGAGGACCAAGGCAGCCCCTGGGACCCCTCCCAGCTGCCCTGACCCTGAGGGATCCACCTCGGTCACCTCCTTACAACATCACTGGAGATCCGAGCGTTTGGGGAGAGAGGCCCCATGACTCCAATGCCTGAGAATGTTCCAATGGGAGGCCGCCCGGCCCCGAGACAGGGGTCGGAGTCAGGGGTGTCGGGGGAGGCTGTCCTTGCTCTCCCTGGAACTCCATGAGCTCAGAGGAGGAAACCAACAGGAGGCTTGCCTGGGCTGGGACCCAGGGCCATAGGGGCCTTCGCACCAGTCAGGTTGGCGGGAAGAAGGGCCGGCCCGGGAGTTAACATGCAGGAGCCCCTCAAGTGCAACAAAACTGGCAGAGGCTCCGCCTCCGGGAACCTGGCAAAGCCTGATCGATCCTGGAGCAGCAAGGGCGGCCTCGCGCCTCCATCCGGGAGCTGGATGCAGGGGTTTCCTTGCTGCGGTGTCCGTGTGACAGCCTGGAGGGCCATATGGACCTGGACAGCCCTTGGCTGGACACAGGACGTGCTGGACTGGCTCCACACAGGCATCCATGAGCCTGGCTTGCAGCCCCCTCCCAGACCCCGCCTCGCCGGAGGCTGCACGCCCAGCCTCACGAACCCTTGTAAATCCGGGCAGCTCTTCCCAACACTACCCTTGGCAGGCCCAGGACATGGCTCTCAGCGCAGGGTGAGGTATGCGCCCTGGATCAAGCCACACAGGCGGCTGTCAGACAAGGGGACAGGGTGGGTGCCCCCTACCCAGGCCACCCTGTTAGAATCGCAGAGCCAGTGGCTTAGAGGATCTGGGTTCTCATGAGAAGCCCGATCTTCCTCTCGCCCCGACCCCAGATGGCCCAGATGTGTCTCCAGGGCCGGCGGCCAGTGCGCCCAGCCCGATGAAGGCCGAACCGGCTGCATGTGCCGGAGGCCCGCCAGGGCGGTGAGGCTGCCCCTTGCTTGTTGTCGCTCCCCACAAGCGTTTCTCCCTAGAAACAGTCCGCCAGCCAGACACCCGGCTGCTGTCTGCAGGGAGGCGTTCACCCAGCTCCCAGCTTGGCTCTGCGCCAGCGCCCGAAAAATCCGTCAGCCACCCAGAAACCGGCTCTGGGGTTTGCCTGGGAGGAACCATGGCCCGGATCTGGACCCGTTTTGCCTACTGAATAGGCCCGGGGAAGAAGAAGACTGGTGGGGCAGCTGGCGTCGGGGTCTCTGAGATTTGTTTAAATCCAGACACAGCCCCTGTGGGGCAGGGGCCTGGCTGCGCCTCATGGGACTCCGGGTGCCCACATCCTCGGAGGAGGCCCGGGCTGACCCCACTCCTGCCTCGGCGAGGCCCTTTACGAGACCCCAGGCGTGCAGAAAGCAACACACAAAACGCAGCCCATGTAGATAAAAAGCATTTTTTTAATTTTATCAAATTGGTCTGTACAAAAGTTAGCGTTGCTTGGTCAGAAAGTAGCAGAACACAGCAGGTAGTGGCCGGAAGGCCAGACTCCACGCGGAACAGAGTCGGAATAAAAATAGGTTTGCGTAGTTCCCTCCCCACCCCCAGAAAGAGATAAGCAAAAAACAAAAAAAAAAAATGAAAACAAAAACATTTTTTTCTTCTAGAAAAAGATAGGAAAAAGTAGAAAAAGTAAAAGAAGCGAGTTCTCAGAGCGTCTTCAAATGTACAAAGTTTAAAGGCACAAGTTTTCATGAAGTCGGAGTTATTGGTGCTCAGCACACAGCGGAAGCAGGTATGCGTCGATCGGGATTATTCACCTAAAACTAAGACTAAACACTTTGTGGACAAGGCTTTAGTTTCACAGCTTGTAGGTGGCGTCTGGTTCTAGAGCCGGGTTCATGTGCTTCTGCAACCACCCCATCCCAGAAATCCCCGTCCACTACTGGGCACAGCTGTGGCGGAGGACGGCTCAGCGACACCCCTGCCTTCCACACCTCGCCGCATGCTGGTGCCAGGGCACCCGACCTGGTCAGAGACACTACAAGGCAAATCCTCGGGGTCCCGGCCACCCTCCCGGGGCCTGCAGCTGGCGGGGGCACCCCACCTGTCCTCCAGGCCCTCGTGCTCAGCAACCCGGCCTCCGTCTTGTCTTAAATTCTACTCTCTGCACAAATTACTTCATTAATTAAAGATAAAATAATACAGAACATAAATACATTTCAACAGCTTCCAAAACAAATCGAACCTGTTTAAGCTTCAAAAATAAAAATTAAAAAAATAAAATAAAGAGAAGTGTTGAGTAGCACCTTGCCCAGGAAGAGCCTTAACGGCAGGGAGCACCTCAGATCTGACGGGCCGGTCCAAGAGGCTCCCGGCAGACATGCTCCCACCAGGCTGTGGACGTCTCCGGACCGCGGTCCCTGGAGTTCTCTGTGCCAGGCCGGCAGGGACCTTGGAGCACATGCAGCTGGAGACTCCCTCTTCCCTCCTCTCTGTCTTGTGTTGTGGCTGCTCGGTGTCCTCTGAGAAGCAAAACCACGGCGCTGATGTCGGCAAGGAAGAGGGCCTGATGGCTGTCCTTGGTTCCGCAAGAACAGTGCGGAAGAGGGCTCTGTTGGCGGAAGGAGCGTGGATCTGGACGCCACGGATCGGTTACAAAGCATGGTTCCCCGCGCACTTCATTGGGCCCTGATAGAGCAGCCGCCTCTCCCTCTGCTGGCACACCCATTCTGGAAGACCTGAGGCTCTGTCTTTGCTGAGATCAAGGTTCTCCCTCACGGACGCCAGTCCCTTCCCGAACCACGGTGCCCTCAGGGTCTGGTCAGCGTAGTGTACGGGCTGGTCCCAGTTGCCGGGCGGGCTGTGGGCAGGCGGCACGGAGAGGCCGCTGAGCAGGGGGCGAGGCATAGGGCCGGCGAGAAGGGTGGAAGTAGGGGCACTGGTAGAGGCTGGATGGGCAGCCAGGGGTATGGGCTGTAGTGCTGGGAGCCTGCAGGTCAGTGTAGTCGCACTGCGGCTGGTGAAGGAGCTGGCAGCCGCGGCGCGGGGCGGCCGTGGTGACGCTGGCCTGGCCGCTGTAGGAGCCGTGGTCGGCGCGGCCCGGAGACTGTGCGACTGGTCACCGTAGTGGCTGGGGCTCAGCTGCTCCGTCTTGATGTGCGGCCGCTGGGGCCCGCCGCCTCGGTGGCGCGCGAGGCCGATGGGGCTCCCTTGGCCCAGGCCCACGGGGACGCCCGATGCCGGCCGCCCGAGTGTGAGTGGAGGCAGCCCCATAGGAGCTGGCGGCGGGCTGGCCTGGCTCCGTGGGCAGGGCCGAGTGGCCATTGAGGGGCAGGTACTGGTCGAACTGCTGCGCGAAGGTGTCCATGTTGCCAATGACCTCGCTGCTCAGCTCCGAGATGTCCACGTTGCTGAAGTCGATGTTCTGGCGTCCGCTGTCCGCCAGGCGGCGGCCTTCCAGCTTCAGCTCCGGCTTGCCCGTGGTGCAGGTCTGTCTTGGGGGTGGTGCGGGGTGGGTGGCCGTGGTCTGCCCTGGGGACAGAGCACATTTCAGGGATGAATGCCCCTTCTGTGGGGGCCGGCCGGGCTGGCGACGTGCACCCGGGAGGAACACCAGCCTGCTAACTCCGCGAGTAGAAATCAACGGCTTTTTGTTCCTATGCGTTTCCCAGAAATTCCAGCAGAGCCAGACCCAGACCTCACTCCTTGGCCGAGGAAATTCCGTTAAGCGCTGTTCTGCAGGAAGAGCTGGGGCCGTGGAGGCCCCACCGTGAAGACCAAGGTGGGGGAAAAGAGAGAAGTGCCCAGCCCCTGCACATGACCACAACGTGATCCACACAAAACGTATTCTCCCCGAGGCTCACCATTCCCACCAGCTTGCCGAGACTGCTCGGCTGGCGGGATTCTCCCCCGCCCCCGGTCTGTCTGATCCTAGAGCTGGGCTGCTGACCACCATGCCAGGGGCAGGAGTGCTGGGTCAGCACCAGCAGCAAGGCCAGAGGCCAAAAACGCCTTCAGGCAGGGCAGACCACACCCACGTCACCCCGCCGGACCAAGGCAAAGCTGTGAGGGCCTCTGTGCTCCAAGGGGCCAAGCAGACCCTCCTCCCTGCGCGCCTCGAGGAACACGTGATCGTCTCAAAGCCACCTTCCTGGGAGTGAGCCCCGGCTCCCACCCCACTACTCATCTCAGCGCATGCCGGAACCCCCACTTCTCCTGCTAGGGCAGGCACATGCTGTGGGGCCCCAGGAGCCCACCTGTGTGGTCGCTGTGGTGGTGTGGGTCACCGAGAGCCACGCATCGGCCTTGTACACAGCACTGCCGGTGGGGGCCCAGCTCGGCCCCGAGTCAGAGTCGCCGCCTGTTTTCACGCTCTTCCTGCGGCGTGGCTGGTACTTGTAATCCGGGTGGTCCTTCTTGTGCTGGACACGCAGCCCGCTCCCTCCTCCACGAAGGGGCGCTTCTCACTCTCACTCAGCAAGCTGCAGCACCAAGGGCAGAAGTGGGATGGCCATGGGGAGGGCCTCACCAACCTCGACACTTACTGGGCACCCTCAAGGGCACCAGGCAGGCGCTCCCCTCTCTGGGGACAGGGGGCTCAGGCCAAGGAGGATTTCTGGTGAGGTCTGTTCTCATTAGGGTCACAGGAACATGCCAGAACAAGCCCCAAACCTTTCCATCTCCATCATCCTTACTTCCCTTCGCCCGGAGCCTGTGTAAGTCCCCTCCCTTTGGGACTTTCTAAGGCGGGGGGGGGGGGGGGGGGGGGGGGGAAGAACCCATCAGAGAACACACTGGGGATAAAGCGAGGCTTCCTGGGAATGAGCAGGGATTCCATGGGCATCTGGGCTTCCTAGACCTCCAAGAACACGGAGGACAGATGCACAAACTCCCAGTGCCCACTCACGGGGAGAGGAGCAGGAAATGGCAGCCAGTGCCCCGAACCCAAAGCCGTCCATTTTAAACCCAAGTAGAACACATTTGCTGGGGACGGGCAGTTCTCAGCAGCAAGTGACGCTGCTGCTGTCCTACTTTCTGCAGACATGTCCAGCTTCGCCGTGCCCAAGTATGCACAAAGCCTGTGATGGACCCCCCTGCATCCCTCGTCCCTCCCTGCAGAGGGGTGCAGGGGCGGCAGAGGAGGGAGCAGCTGTGGGGAACATGCCCACTGAACTGACATGCACCCCCTCCGTCTGCCTTGACTTCCCCCACATGGTGGTCAGAGTGGAGGGGAGCCCTTTCCAAAAAGGGGCACCTCCGATGAGCACCTCATTGCCTGATACTGTGTCCTGCTTCCAGACAGAAGCCACCTTTCCTCAGGGAGGGACAGGTCCAGACCCTGGGGCCACTCACAGGAGGGGTCCCCATCCTCAGCCTTCAGCAGACTGTTAGCGACTGAGGGAGTGTGCTAGGGGTTGCATACTCCCCTGGCAGCCCTCTGTGGCCTAGACCACCTGAGCATCCCGGGTGCACTCTCTCAGGCCAAAGGGGGGTTTTCCACTAGGGCTCGCCCTGGGAACAGCCACTGGGAGCAGAGCCGAGGCTGGGCGCAGGGCCACCTCCTAGGCCCTTGCGTACCCTCCGGACCCACTCGCAGCCCGCCCGCGCGGCTGTGGCCGCGTCCCTGGCCCTGGCCCGGGGACAGTGCACTCACCGCCACAGTTTGCCCAGCGTCTTGCTGAGCTCGGCGTTGTGCAGGTGCGGGTACTGATCGGCCAGCTTGCGGCGTGCCGCCTGCGCCCACACCATGAAAGCGTTCATGGGCCGCTTCACGTGAGGCTTGGCCTTCAGCGCGCCGCCGCCGCCCCCGCGCACCGGCATGGGCACCAGGCTCCAGTCATAGCCCTTGAGCACCTGCGACACGGCGTCGCGGATGCAGGCCGGGAAGCGTTCGTCCGCCGCCTCAGCCGCGTCGCCCCGGCCGCCGCCCCCCGCGCCCGCCGCGCGGCCCAGGCCCTCGGAACCGGCGGGCGACGGCGGCGCGTCCGAGTCCGAGTCCTCCACGTGCGACATGGAGCTGGCGGTGCCGGACGGGCTGCAGGGCGGCTGGGCGCGGGCCTCGCTCATGTCCAGCATCGGGGCCGCGCGCTGAGGGGCGCGCACCGGGACCCGCTGCTGCTGGGCTGCGCCGCGGCCGCTCTGGGACCCGAGGTCGCCGCGCGGTGGCCCGACCTGCGTCCCCGTCGCCGCCGCCGCCGCCGCAGACCGACCCCGGCCCTCCCGCTGCCGCTGCCGCCGCCGAAGCTCCGTCCCGGCGGAGGACCCGCAACAAGTTTCTTTAAGCTGCGGCCTCGAGGCCCCGCCCCCCTCCCGGCTCCCCATTGGCCCGCGCGCGCCCCGCTGCCCCCGGGGGCGGAGCCTAGCCGGCCGCCCCTCCCCCACCCGAAGAAAGTGCAGCGGTTCCCTCTGCGCCCCCGCGCGCCCCGCCCGGCGCCGCCCCACGCCTCAGGCCCCTTTTCCAGTCGGGGCGGGGAGGAAAAGGGGTCGAGGACCCGGGACCGTGGGGCGCGTCGCGGCTCCTGTGGGTCGCGCCCTTGGCCCCGTCGCCCAGCCCAGAGAAGCCCGCTCCGCGTGGAGGCGGGTCCTCCAGGGCCTCCCCCACAGCCGGTCCTGAGCCCGGACGTCTCGCCCGCAACCCAGAGGCGCCGGGGTCCACTGCTGCCAGCCTGCAGCCCAGGGGAGGGCTGGCTCGGCCGTGTAGCCTCAAAGCCCGGGCTCCCCGCCCGCAGGGCCAGCGCGCCGGGCAAGACCCTCCAGCGCGCCCTGAGTTTGCGCGCCTCGCACGTCCAGGTAAAGCTCGCCCAAGGGCCGCCGCTCCGAGCCGGGCGATCCCAGGTCCCCCGCCCAGGCCGGGTATGAGCTGGGAAAGCGCGGGCGGGGGAGCGGCCCCAGGAGCCGGGCAGCCGAGGGAGGCGGGAGCGCTGGGCAGGGACTGGGCTGACCCTAGCTGCGGAGTCCCTGGGGGGCGCCCGGCGGATGGCGTGGCCGGACGCGGGGGCCTAGGGCCTTCCGGACCTGACCCGGGGAGGGGGGTGGGAGCGCTGAGGCCGTCTGGCTGGGCGGCCCTGGGTGGTCCGGCGAAGGTGCTGGCCGCCCCGGGCGCCCTCAGTGGAGGAGGTAGGCGCGCCAGCCTGGAGGGAAGGGGGCGGCTCGGGGCAGCGGGGTCGGAGAGGGGACATTTCTCCGGAGGCTAGCGCCGGGCCCCGGCTCCGAGTCCCCGCCCGAGGCCGCCCCCGCGAGTTGGCCTTGGGCCTGGCAGTCCCCGAGGGCGGCTCAGATTCTTTCGCCAAACCCGCCGGGAGGCGACGGACCGGCCGCCCAGAGCCTCGCCACAGCCCCTCGGGTGGCCGAGTGGGAACACGTGCGGCTGCGAGCTGTGGCCCGCGCGCCCTGGGTGACCCTAGGCAAGGGCGCCCAACTCCCCCAGCCGCGCGCCCCTCCTCGGAGGGGCCTGGGCCTGTGGCTGCCGCAGCGAAGGAGCGATGCCGCAGGAGGAGCTGGTCTGCTACCAGAAAACTCCAAATTGAAAGTCGGTGGGTCGGGCAGAAGCGTCTCCTAGGTGCTGGCATACCAACCCAGCGGTCACCAGCGTGCCCCCCGCTGCCCAGCACAGGCCTCCTGGCCCGCCCCGCGCCGGGGGTGTGGAGTCTGTAGTTCGCGCTTGAGCCTTGGAGCCCTGTCCATCCCGGCTGCCCTTCTAGGGATGAAGCCTTCACCTCAGGGACACTGGGGGCTGCCCCGGGATCCCACATACTTGCATTGGAAACATGCTGGCGCCTCTGTGGGGACACCTCAGGGCCCGAGGGTGGAGCCCAGATTTCCTGTCACCTGCAGGTGACCCCAACGCACAGCATGGGCTCTGATAGTCTGCCTTATAGGAAAGTTGGGGGGAGGGGCTGCTGTCTAAGGTGAACAGCCCTGGTGGGGGAGCCCTGGAGGGCAGACGTGTAGCCTCTGGGGACGTCTGTGCTCTTCTCTCCTGTCCTGTGGCTGGTCTCCCTTGGCTCTGTCACCTGCCAGGGAGCATCCTTACCTGCTGGTCCTGGCCTCCACTTGGGGTCCCCTCTCTGTGCTTGGACGACTCAGGAAGGGCCCAAGTGGGGGTTGCCTGAGGGCAGCCATCGATCTTATTGGCCCATGGGGACCCAGGCAAGTGTAAGCAAGAGGAGGGTTGGGGTTGGCACACCTGGACCCCCCAGAAAAAAGTCCCACCCCTCCCCGCACCCAGTGTACCATTGGGCACCAGGTCCGGCTTTGCATGAAGCGCTCTGCTGTGCCAAGGAACGTGAAGCAGGGGCTGCACGGTGGGCATCAGGTAAGGCAGCCTCGCCCCGCTCCCCACACGCGGTCGTGGGCAGGGGGAGTCCCGTGCCAAACCCAGGTCACGTAGTGGTGTGGCATGGGTGGTCCTAGGCCCCACCTTCAGCTCCACGGGGCTGTAGTGACCGCCGGGGGATTGGTAGGGGTGCTGGTGGGCCATGCCTGACATGTATGTGCAGCCCATGCCTCCTAGGGGATAGGTGGGGAGGAGCAAATCCTGCCAGGCCTGGACTCAGGCTGCCTGAGGGCGTGTGTGTGCACTTCCACATGAGGCAGCATCCAGGTGCGGGCTCACCAGCCCAGGGCGGGCTGCAGACACATAGGGTGGCACCCAGAAGTGCCCCACAGCCTCCTGGCCTTCTGGAAGGCCTGTATACCTGCCAGCGTGCATCCAGCCTCCTCCTCTGTTAGTGCTGACCTCAGTCCATGTCCTCAACTGCTAGGCAGGCCCTGACTGGGTACCTGGGTGTAGCCTTCAGAGAAAGGGGTGGCCACGGTTGGTTCCTGTGTTCACCAGTATTGATGAAGTGTCTGTTTTGTGCCAGGGGCTTCAGTGGGCAAACACCAGGGAGCTGCGACACTCACCACGGCGGAGGGGGTGTGCGTGTCTGGGAAGGGGTATTTTGAGGAGGTGAAATTAAGCTGAGATCTGAAGCTTCCAACTGCTTGGAGAAAGAGGGAAGGTCATTCCCTCAATGGTGGGGAGGAGAGGTGGAGGGGAAACATGTGCAAAGACCCTGAGGCAGCAGAGAGCACAGGGTATCCGAGAAAGCGTGAAGCTACAGTGATTTAAAACTTGAGGGATAGCCCTTTGAACCTCCTCTCAGTCCACCTCCTGGCTTCCCCTGCTTAGCTCTTCCTTCCTGCCCCACCCACCACAATCCACATGACCTTACCTTCACCCAGTGGCCTTTGCGGTCTCAGGGAGGTGATCTGATGAGCCAAGTGTGGACCATATCCCTGCCCCTGGGGCCTAGGAAGGCCGATGGCAATGAGGATTCTAGACCCACACCCCTGGCAGAGGCTCCAAGGGCACCTGTGAAGAAGGAAGTATGGGACGGCAAGCACCCCATGTGCCTACGAGCCCTGGCCGGTCCAGGCCCGGAGGGTTCCAGGGAAGCCCTTTCTAAGCGGAAACCTTCCCACCCATTGGCTTCTAGGGAAGCTCAGGAAGCCTGTGCCCGCCCCTGTGTGTGTGCACGTGTGTGTGAGTGCACGTGTATGTGCACATGCCTGTGTGTGCCTGTGTGTCACCCTGTGTGTGCAGTGGGCACTAGAGAGGCTGAGTAGTAAGGAAGGGCTGCTGAGGGCTGCAAGCCGCCATGGAGGACGGCATCGTGCTCTCATTCCCTGCATCGCCCTGATGGTCTCTCTGTCCACCCTCTGCCTGGCCCTCATCTTGGACAGCCAGGGAGGCCACGTCCGTAGTTTGTATGGTCTTTCAGAGAAAGGCAGTGGGGCCAGGCCACATGGGCGCTTGAGCCCCAGGGACGGCATGTCCCCTTTGTGTCTGCAGCCGTGACCTGGGCCTCTCCGCGAGCCAGCCCGAGGCAGTTGGCATCACATCCTGGGAACCCCAGCTCAGTCTCAGAGATTAATTGGTGCTTTTAATTACTGGCTGGTCTGGAGAAACCGAAAGTCCAAGACAAAGATGAGCCATCAGCTCGGAGCAGTGGCTCCGTAAAGATAGCCTCGTCCTGTCCCGCTGGGTCTCCGGAGAGAGAGGCGAGGGGGCTCACAGGGGCGCCAGGAGTCCAGTGTCCCTCAGTGACAGACTATCAGGGCTCCAGGCCAAGCTTTTTGTTGAAACACCCCTCCCCGACTTAGCTTGCCAGCTGGCGTGGAAGTTCTGGTTTGGGTCAAAGCCCTCCCCTTGGTTGGGCTGGTGTCCACTTGGGAGCTGGCTGTGCCTGTTACTCGGCCTTCTGTGCTATGCGTGCAGAGGACCCCAGAAGGAAGCTCAGGCCCAGATCCATCCCCCTCTGCCAGCAGCACCGGGTGTGGTGGGCCAGCCTGGGGGTGCTCGTCCTGAGAGGCTTGCTCCAGAGAGGGGGTGCTGCTCCAAGCTGCTGCATCTTCAGGACGAGGCCCAGCTTCCAGGTAGGGGTGCACGAGCTCCAGGCTCTGTCCCTGCACCTTCTTGCCAACTCTGAAGCCTCCAACACTGCCCAGGGATGACTGCTGACAGCCCAGTGGGACCCCCTGCTGTGGCCATTCTTTGAAAAAGTTTGGGGAGAGGGCAATGCTTAACCCAGGGGGCTGAGCCCCAGTGAACACGGTCTGTCCGGGGACATGTGCGACGCAGATGTGTGGAGAACAGCTGTGGTCTCTGCTCTGGCCTCCGCTCACCCCCTGCTGGTAGTGACCCCCCCCCCCCCCCCCCCCTCTCCCCGGCCTGGGTCTGGGGGGCTGACTCCACCAGCGACGTTCAGGTCTGGGTGGTATCTTTGACGGGAGGCAGAGGCTGCTTCTGTAGCCAAAGACCATCCTCAGGTGGGGTCCCAGGGGTCTCCACATGCAGTCTTCCTTGGGGAGAGGTGAACACCAGGCATCCAGGCCAGGCTGTGGGGGAAACCTAGCCTGCTGAGGTCTTAGAGACGTGGGATCTGCCAGTGCCTTCTCTGGACACTTCCATCCCATAAGCCAATGCACTCCCTTCCCCGTCTCTGCAGACGGGCATTATGTAATACCAGGCTCCTAGATCCCTGGGCCCCAGACCCTACACTCATTCTGGAACCTGGGCTTTCTGGCTACTCTGGGCTCTTGCCCCCTGGACCCCAGTTCTCAAGACCCCTGCCCTTCACCATCGCCTGGGTCCCCCTCCGCCTGCACCAAGCTCCTCTGTGTTCTGGTCACTGGGCTCCTCTGAGAGGCAACAGGGCCAGGAGAGGCTTTCTCAGCCCCCTTGCAGGAGGGGAGCCAGGACGTTGGAAGATGACTCTCACTCCAGAAAACAGGCTTTCAAGCCCAAATAGGCTGTGTGAGCTATGCGTGTCCTTCCGAACTTGACTTTCAGAATTAATGAGGCTTCTTGTTCTAGATGTCCAAGTGCGAACCCCTCGGAAGCGGAGCCCTGCATCAGTCACCACCGAGAAAGGCAAATGCTAGCTTGAAATGAAAACATCAGAGAGAAAAATCCTTTCGGAATGAGGGGCCCTGGCTGGCTTTGCCACCACGGAAGGTTCCAGAGACACGGCAGAGCCAAAGGCAAATTAAAACACACCCTGTCAAAAGATTTCCGCTGTCTCCCAAGTATTTATTTTTTGGAACTTGGCGAAGGAGGGTTTAATTAAGACACCCTCAGGCGGGAGCCTTGTGCAGAGTGGAAGAGGCTGACGGTTCTTGGGAGTCCATCAGGACGGCTCGGAGCATGCGGCTCAGGTCAGGGGCAGAAGGCGTGGTCAGCTCCAGGGGCTGCGCAGACCCAGCTTCCCTGGCTGCAAGCCCTCAAGGAGCTCCACCAGCTAAGTGTTCTAATAAAGCGTGAGGAGAGGTGCCTCGGAGTGGTTTGTGGGCTGGGCTGGCCGACTGCCCCTGCCTGCTGCCCTCAGGGTGTGGAGAAGGGTAGCAGGGAGTTGGAGGGATCCCCCAAGAAGGCGCTGGAGTTCTGGAGAGGAGGGCGTTGAGGTCACGGGACCTGATGCCGTCTGTCCCCTGTGGCCCCTTGACTGTGGGTGCGCTACGGGGTTACTCTGGGCAGCAGAGGGGTCCGGAATGCCTGTCCGTTCTGTGGGCTCGCCGTGGGGCCTGTGTGAGCCACTGTGTGCAGGGTGCTGGGGGCGCGGTAGCCCACACCTGCTGTTTATTACTTCTCTGTGACTCCTCGTCAGTCCAAGCTAGCAACTTCCAGAGCCCATCCACACTGCTGGGGCCCATCTCCATCTTCAGGGAGAACATCTAATAGGAATGCCAGCTGTTCTTTTTGGGAATGAATTGTCCGCTCTAGTCACTGGGCAGGAGTCATAGGAAGGTAAGACACAGTGCTGGATGGTGTAAGCACAAGCTCCCCAGCCTGTGGAGTAAGCAGTTTGGGCCAAATCAGGGGTCTTGGGTGCGGGTGCCTCCTGGAGCCTGGTTGAGATGGGAGCGTGGCAGCTGCCAGGGGAGAGGCTGTAAGGAGTGCTGGGGCCTGCGGGCATCTGGAGAGAGGCCCCAGTCATCCCGACGGCCTGCCCTCGTCCTGCTGCCCCCAGACCTCAGCCGACCATAGAGGCATGCCCGAGCCCAGCGCGGTAGGTAGCAGTGCGGGCCGACACCATGATGTTTGGTTTTAAGGCTGTTTGTTACTCAGCAGTATTGTGGCGACAGGTAACTGACACAGCTCTGCGAGCGGAATTCAGTCTGCAGGCCTCCTGGGTGTGACCCCTGGCCTGGGCAGTCTCCAAAACATCTTCCAGGACAGAGTCTCACTCTAAAAGAAAAAAACTGCACCGCACATTCTCTTTCCCTGTCGGGCTCTACCGCCACAGACTGTAACAGCACTGTGATTTTTTGCTTTCCTCTCTGCCTTGCAATCACGGCTCACCGGCTTGCGGGGCAGCACAGAGCCACATCTCCCTCGGGGGTGCAGGCATGGGAGGCAAGGCGAGGGTGCCAGGAGAGGAGACGGGTGAGCCAAGCAGAACAGCCGTCCGTGAGTCACAGTTCCCGAAAACCAGCAAATGGCCCAGCACCTGCTCACCCACCCCCACCTGCACCTGCCAGCCTTACCCGGGGTCTTGGCCACTGGACAGTCAGGGTGGGACCAGCCCAAAGTGACCACCCCCCAGAGGAAAGCGACAGATGTTAGCACCCGTGGGTTCTGTCCCCCCATCAACTGATGTCAAGACATGAAAAATTGGGGTAAATGAAGGGTGGGCGATTAGGTCGGGCCCAAGCTGGGTTCTTGTGGGTGCCAGAGACAGCTGCAAATGCACGTCAGGGACGATAGCCCTGGGGCAGCAGGGCCTGCCAAGCCAGGGTGCCTGGGGACAGCTGGACGAGGTGCCGACACGGGGCTCATTCCTCCGTGAAGCCGTCCCGCAGCTGCTGGGAGTACGGCCAGCCTGGGACGGCACCAGGAGAGCTGTGGATGGCCCCCCAAGACGGGCCCAGGCGTTCTGGCTTGTCCGCGGGTCCGTGTGACACCAGCCCCAGGCTTGAGCTGACCGGTCATCTCGGGGAAGCCTCCCTTTCTCCCCTCTTGTCCTTTCCTGGGCTCTTTCTCGCTCACTCTGTCCGGGCGGGCTCGGCACCAGTCCCTCTGTAAGCAGCCTGACTTTTTCTCCAGCAGTTTTTGGCTTGAAAATGTAGGTTTAGGAGCCCTGCCCCCCAGGTTCCTGGTGTGGAGGAAAGGCCAGGAGAGAGAGAGAGAGAGGGAGGGAGAGAGACCCCCATGTACCTGGGGCCTGCAGGCACTGAGCCCACAGGGTGAGGAAGCCAGCTTGGTGCCTCCCCAGCACCAGCCTCCCAGCCCTGCAGCTGCCTCAGGGTTTACAAAAAGGTTTTGTTTTTAAGTGGAGTGCCTTCTTGGAGTATAGGGTGTGCCCATATCTAAATATTATTCAAAAGCTGTTAGATGCTCCCTGATCTAGATGGAGAGGTAAGTTTGGTGTAAATGACATGACCTATTCCAACAGGTAAAAACTGCCTTCTAGGGCATTCTGGAACAACAGGGTATTTTTAAGGTTTTTTTTTTTTTTTTTTTTTTTACATTTTAAGTGAAATTCACATGGCATAACATACAAGCGTTTTGAAGTGTACAGGTGGGCAGTATTTATCGCATTCCCGATGTCACGCGGCCATCACCTCTGTCTGGCTCCGGCATATTTTCGTCACTCCCCGCTCCCAGCCCTAGACAATCACCGATCTGCTTTCTGTCTCTGGATGTTGTCCTGGACGTGTCACATACATGGAGTCGGGCATTGTGTGGCCTGTGTGTCTGGTTCTCCCACTCAGCACGACGTTTTTGAGGTGCATCTCTTTTGTAGCAGGTGTCATTTCACTCCTTTTTACGGCTGAGGAATAGACCAGCACACTTTTGATTAAATTCATGTGGAAACAGACAAGCACCAAGCCACTGGCCAGCCTTTCCTTGGCCCACGCCCTGCTCCGTGAGGTCCGCTCCCGTGTGGGCTCTAGCCCCTCAGACTCACTGGACCTCTGCAGTCAGCTCCCAGCAAGGCGGGTCCTGGAGGAAATAGAACATGAGCCCCCAGCAGAACGCTCTGATGGCCTCGCCCACCCTGGGTAAACCCGGAGAGGGAGCCTGGAGCCCAGCGAGCTGGATTCTGGACAAGGGCCCTTTTCTGCTCTACACAATGCCCCATTGTGCCCTTCTCTAGGGAGAACAATGCAACTTGGGCCAGGGGACGCTGAGGACAAAGGGCCCTTTGTGAGGACTGTCCCCACCTGAAAAGCAGCATCCTGGGTCACACCTGATGGCAGAGCTGTCCCTCCTTGCCTTCTGTCCCCTGAGCACCTCCTGCTTCCGGGGGATGCACGGAAGCTCGAGTGGGCTTGGGCTGAGGGGCGCCGGATTCTCCCTGCTCTCCCCAGACAGCTGAGTAAGCCCATCCCAAGCGCAGCGCCGGGACCCTGGAGAGGAGGTGCAGATTGTAGCTTTGCTGGAAGGACCTGGAAGCATGGACCAGGACTAACTGTCTCCCTGATCCCCAAGGCTGGGAGCCCTCAGGCACATGCCTTCCTGCTAGGCGCTCACCAGGATGCAGAAGATGTTTGTGCCTCCCCCCCCCCCGCCAATCTTTTCCAAGTCCCACATTGCAGTTGGGCTCTGAGAGCTTTTCACCGCAAAAAAAGGGGGGGCACTTTTTAGAAACTCACTCTATAAGGTGCACATGTGCTATTATCCCAACAATGCCGGCGAGGGACAGCTGGAGGCTGAAGAAGTGTTCTAGAAGTTGCTGGTTTGGCCCGGATTTTGAGGAGTCTATGTCCAGAGCCACTCCCTGCCCTCACAGAGCTCACACCGCAGGTGGTAAAGATGTAATTAAACAAGACTGATCATTTGGCCACACAAGTATCAATAATAATTTCTACGTCAAAACACTCAGGATACGTACGAAGTCAAAACAAAACACCCAGGACAAACATTTGCAATTTACACACAAGAATAGGATCTTTAATATGTAAAGAGCTGTGAAGAATAAGAAAAACCCACGCCTACCTCAATGATGTGCTTCCAAGTACCTCACAGTTTGCCCACTAGCCACGAAGGTTCTAATGCCTACTCTGTCCTGCACACCCTTGGTTCTTCTAAGGAGTGCCTACGAGCCCACCCACTTGGCACCACCTCTCCTGAGCCGTGCCTGGGCTGCCCTATCGTCAGAATGTAGAGTTGCTGGTGTCTTCACCAGGGTTCTGCTTGGGTCATTGGTCCGTAAGTTCTTCTTTCCTCTGAATCCTCAGTGCATCACTTTCCCCAGGGGGCTGGGTGTGCAGTCTGGAGAGCTGGTTGGAGTGCTGCCTGAAGGGGCTTTGCTGACCTGAGCTGAAGGATCTGGCTGAAGTTCAGGACCCAGCTGCTGACCGTGCTTTTCCTCGCTAGCTGTGTGACTGTCTCGCCAACATCCTTCCGGGACAGCGGAGATGAGAACATGGGAAGGGGACACCTGTGAGACACCTGGCCACACACTCTGAGCAGGCAGTGGCAGCCTGGAGCCCCCGGCTGAAGCCACTGCTCTGACCCTTCCTCTGCTGGAATGCGACTCCATACACCTCAGGGGCACGCAGAGGGAGTGCAGCACCAGCAAGGGTCCTCTGCTGCCCACGCGGACGCTGACCAGGCCTACCCCGGTCCCGGCCAGACACAAGCTTTCCAACAGCCATAGAGTGAGGGTCCAGGAGGGCAGTCGCCTAGGTAGGAAAGTGCGGCGGGAACTTCTGCAACACAGGCTGATGAAAGCGCAAATGAGCAAACGGGTCAGCCCCTTTCCAGTACATGTGGGTCCTCCCAGGTACCCACCCCTTGCCCTCACTGCTGCAGCTCGCCGTGCGGCCTGCGGGGGGCGCGCGCGCTCGGACTTGGAGCGCGCTCCCCGCCCATGGGCGTGGCCAGCCGGGACGGGACTGGCCTCCCATTCTGGGCGGGGCGTCCAGGCGCGTGGCGCTTCATGCGCATGCGCACTGGCGGCCTCGCGATGGCTGCGCCCGAGGAGTCGCTGAGGAGGCGGAAGGCCGGGAATGCGGGCCCCGAGCCTGGGTCTCCGCCGGGGCCGGGGCGCGACCCCGTGGGCTGTTCGGCCCGTCTCCGAGCGGGCACTTTCTGGCTGACCAGGATCGTGCTCCTGAGGGCCCTCGCTTTCATTTACTGTGAGTCCGCGGGGCCCGGAGCTCCCGTCACTGTTGCCCCTTCGCACGCGCCCTCGTCCCCGAGACCGTCCTCCACCCCGGGACAGTCCCCGCCCCCCCGACCAAGACGCCCCTCCCCCCTGGACTCTTTAGCCCCCCTCCACCCCACCCCGTCTCCCCTTCCCCCGGAACGTCCCCCTCCCCTCAGGGCGCACCTCCCCCTGGGGCGTTCCTTTCCTCCAGGACGCTCCCCCCTCCAGGGCGCGCCTCTCCCAGGGACGCTCCTCCCCCTTGGGCGACCCTCCCCCCCCCAGGGCGCTCCCCCCCAACGCCCCTACCCCGGAGACGTGCATCTCCCCTCCAGGGCGCCCCACACCCCGGGACGCTCCTCCCCCTTGGGCGACCCTTCCCCCCCGCCAAGGCGCTTCTCCCAACGCCCCTACTCCGGAGACGTGCCTCTCCCTTCCAGGGCGCTCCTCACCCCGGGACGCTCCTCCCCGTGGGGCGTCCCGCTCCCCCACCCCGCGACGCTCTCCCAAGGACGCCGCTTCTGGGGGCGTCTCTCCCCATAGGAAGCTTCTCATCGCCCCCCTACGCCCCTTCCCCCTGGCCGTGCCCCTCCCCTCTAGGGCGCTCCTCTCCCTCCGGCGACCCTCCCTACAGGGCGCTCTTCCTCGACGCCCCATTCCCCGGGACTCCCTTCTCTGCCGTAGCCTCCCCGCCTACGTTCCCCCCGTTGCCTCTCCCCCTGGGTCGTACCTCTCCCCTCCAGGGCACCCCTCCCCCCGGATACACACCCACATGCTCCACCCGAAGCCCCTCTCTCTGGGACACTCCTCCTCCCACGCCACCAGACGCTCCCCGACCCCGGGGCGCCCCCCAACTCTTTATCCCCCTCCAGTCGCCGGATGCCCCTCCCCCCGGGGTGCTTTCCCCCCAGAGCCCCTCCCACAGGCCCCTTCCAGAGGGTTACACAGTAGAGGCCCCTCCTTCCCCCCCCCTCCGTGGGGTGAGGTCTGGAGAGGTGGAGCTTCGGAGGGGGGGAGGTGACGGTGCTCGCAGGTAACTTCACCTGCCCCCTGCCCTGACTTCAGCACTTCCCAGAGCCAGGTTCCCCAGTTGGCCTGGGCAGGGCGTGGGGGCGGGGCGGGGGGGGGCATCTGCCCAGGAGATCGGCCAGGGCCAGCCGAGGGACGCTGCTACGGAGCCTGTCCTTTAGCCACATGCCCCTCCCACTCACGAGCTGCACAGAGCTGCACGTCGGCCGGCCATGGGCAGCCCCTTGCACAGCCAGGGAGCCTGTGAGTAGAGGCCAAGCTGAGCCCCAGGCCTCACTTCTGCTCCTTCTTGGCACCGTGGAGACTTCGGGAGCAGGTGAAACTTGAGCCCTAGCCCTCACTTGACCAGGCTGGGAGCCTCTGGGCCCTCAGCTGCGCAGAGCCCACAGCAGCCCTGGCCCCAGAGGTTGAGGCCTGTCTGCACCAAACGCACCTCCCCGCCCCAGCCGCTGCACCCTCAAGGGCGCAAGAGCCCTGAGTCCGAGAGCAGTGTTATAAGTCTGTAGCAGTGGGGCACAAACTCTTATCCTCAAACCAACCTGGGGACCAGGCTGAAATGGCCTGGACAAGCCGGTGGTCTCTGCTAGAGGGATCCAGAGGGTGCTGGTCCCTGGCATTATTGGCCTAGACCACGCTGGGGGCACTGAATATCTCAGCTTCATTTCTAAAGCACTTTCCTCTCCCCGAGGAAGCAGCAGTGTCCTTCCAGAAACACTGAACAGTGGGGTGCACCCAAGGAGGGTGAGGGTGGCTTTTGCGTCTCATGGCGAACAGTGGACATCAGGCTTTCTGGAGCGATTCGGTGGACTGTGGGGTCCCCAGTGTGGGCTTTCTGCCATGCCTCCCTCTCTTTTGTTACTGTAAAAATAGTTCTTGCCAGCCTTGCTTTGTCCTCCAGTTTTACATAGTTGTTCTGAATGAGCTGTCACTTAGCAAAAGACGGAGCGAAGACAGTTCCCGGAGGAGGCTTTAGTAGACTGTTACCGGGGAGCCTGTAGCCCTGGCAGAGAGCAAGCTTGCTAACACCAGCCTCAGGCTTTCTGGTGAGCGGGGCTGCCTTTGATCTCCACGGGGATCCTCTGCTCGTTCTTGAGGAGACAGTTCTGAGCTGCTGGGTCGCATACGTTTTGAGCCCTGTGCTGAGCACAGAACCACTTGCTTTGAGACATGCGTTTTTTCCTATCTTTTCTCTATATTTGGAATAGAGTCAGTGTTTTTCAGTTACATGAAGGAACTGGTTTCCCATCTTCCATTGACAAGGTTCTCTGACAGATGGCCCTGGGCAAGTGGGCACGCCTCTTGCATTGGTCTCTTTCTAGAGGGTTCAGGATCTTTCTGGTAGCATGAGCTACCTCGGAGTTTCTGAAGTCCCAGGGTTTTTCATGATGCCATAGGGGCTGTCCACACATTTCACTTGATGTTGAATTTTATAGTTGCCCTTGCGGACTCCTGACCCACCACAAGGCTGAATGACGCACCTCTGCCCCGTGCTTCATTCTCTGCACATGTGAGAGGTTCTTAAAACACTGTCTTTAGTCTACCTGTTCATCCACCTGTGAGCTTGCAGCCGGGACAGTGTTCTATTTATACTTCTACCCTCCATCTAGGGGCATTTCCTGCTTCATAGAATTTCCTTATTGCCTAGTCTTTATCTTTACTCTTTGTCCCCACGGGATACTTTTCCACCTGTGTCCCCCTTCCCTCCCCGTCCCCAGCCACTTGGTGTGGACACTCGGGACACAGACGCTTGGTGTGGACACTCAGGACACAGACGGCCCACCCCAAAGGCCCCCTGACTCCCTCTGGGTTGTATTCACAATTCTTCAGATCTCATATTGCCGTCTTTTTTCTTTTATTCTCTCTTTTTGCTGGGATTTATCCCCAAACAACTTTTCAAGGAAGAATTTGGAGGTGAACTTTGTGTGTTTTTCTTGCACCCGTGGGAATTATTGATTTGCCTCGGTCTTCCATTCTCAGTCAGAGCAGGTTGTCTCAGAACTTTTTGGGTTGATGATGAGAAGTCTTCACACAGCCTGACCCCTGCTCTTCCCCAGATGCCTAAACAGAAATGCTTTCATTCTTTTTTTTTTTTTTTTTAAAGATTTCATTTATTAGAGAGAGCAGGAGTGAGGTGAGTGGCAGAGGGAGAAGCAGACTCCCCGCTGAGCAGGGAGCCTGATGCAGGGCTGTGCCAGACTGATGACATGAGCCAAAGGCAGACACTTAGCCAACTGAGTTACCCAAGAGCCCCAACACTTTCATTTTTCTACTGACACACTCTGACACCAAATGTGGTGGGGGGGGATTCCTCACAGGCAGTTCTGACACTATCTGCCCGGCATGGGTGCAGAACCACCCCCCCTCCCCAGGCTGAGGGCCCGGTCCCACGAGACCGCCCCCACTCCAGATGGCACTCACACACCCAGGCTGTCAGCAGCCGTAAGTCAGGGTTCTCATGACCCCCTTCTCGAGCACCGTAGTTTGCTGGAACAGCTCACAGAACTCAGGGAAACACCTTACTTATGGTTACTGGTTCATCATCAAGGATATGACACGGGAACAGCAGATGGAAGACACCCACAGGAGGGGTGTGGGGGGGTGTGGCGGCAGGGAAGGAGCATGGAGCTGCAAAGCCCTGCCCAGTCTGCTGTCTCTAGATCCCTGTGTATCCAAACACCCCAGTGGTTCCCAAATATGCCCCATTCGGGGACCCCTGTCCCATCAAGCCTCCCAGCTTGCCTGGAGCCTGCCTGAGAAGCCACTTCACGAAGCTAAGTGAAGGTCTGTTGGAAAAGATGGGCCCCTCCCAGGCCCTGTGGACCCTGCTGCTGTGACTGCCCTGGTCCACTGAGTGTCCACAAGTGGTGATGTAGGGGTCTCCAGAGGGGGTTCCTAGCACTGTGGAACAGAGTGATGTAGGAAAGATGTTAGGGTTCGAAGCCCACAGCCAGGAAGGAATTCTTGAGACATCTTTGGTGCAAAAAAGTTCGTTTTATTAAAGCACAGGGGGCAGGTAACTTGTGGGCAGAAAGAGCTGCACCAGGGTCATGAGGGGCGGCCAGTTATATGCTTTCAAGTCGGGAGGGGGTTAAGGACAGTGTAAGTCTCCCAGAAATTTTGGAAACAAGGTTTCCAGGATCCGGAGGGGGCTACCTATTATTAGGAAAAGGTCATTTATTACCATCTAATAAACCCTCAGTCACGAGACCCTTCAGATGTATATCGGTGGGTCATACGCTTGGGGGATCTTGGGGCGGGGGTAGAGAGAAAGGAAGTTTCCAAAGGAATTTTTTATGTTAAAGTAGACTTAGAGGGCCCTGGGGTGGGGGTCAGGCTAGGATGGCCTTTTGCCCTTAGCAGAGTGTCCACATGGAGCCAGTTGCGTCCCTAGAGGAAGGTCACTCTGCCTGTTTCGAGGACTTGTCAGTACGCTGCGGGTAGTTACGGAAATGTCATAATTTCTCTTCTGCCCTTGTTTCCCCCATCACAGGGGACGTTACACGTAAGCAGATTGCACATCTCAGTTTCCCACTGTTACCTTGGAGTCCCTGGAGCAACATTTCTTTGAAAATCCTACTTCTGAAGGGTCTCAAGGCTAGTTTTGGTCCAACTCTAATTCCTGCTTTTGCTTCACACGCATGTTTTGTGCAGTTGCTCTGTTGGCTTTCCTTATTTCTGTTACACGTGCTAGAGTTTTATTACTTCTCGCCCCCGACCAGCGGTTGCTCTTTGAGGTGAGTCTACACTGTACTTTCTAGAGACAGAAGCTTGTTGCCCTCCTGGTCTGGGCACACGACGTCACCCCACCCCCACCCGGGGCTCCTGCTGCTCAGACAGCACCGAAGGGGCATCACACTGGCACTGGCAGAACTCTTAGGTGTCCTTCGGAAATTTTGAGGAGAAAAATGGAACCAATTGCAAGAGCTTCATTGTATGTAGTTGTGAGATTTCACCAGTTCTGAGAGTTCATGGAAATTAGCTCTTGTTCTGCGCTCCAGGCCCCTTGCATTCTAATGAAATGCTCTGCTTAGTTTTACAAGGTTCCCTGTAAAACGCTTCCAGGTTGTTTAAGAAGCAAGTAACACTGCCTCCTTCTGAGCTCTCCGTAGCACATGCCTCTGACGAAAGAGCACTGGGTGTTACTGTGCCGAGGCCCAGAATTTAACCACACTCAATAAAAACCAGCCAGCCGAGAATGGCATTTGGGGATGATTCTGTTTTAATTTTATAGCAATTCATCTGAATGGGAGAGAAAACTAAATTTGTGTTCTCTAAAGAAAATATTTGCAGACAACCTTGATAATGCATATTTAGGTAATCTGCTCACCTCTCCTAGATCAGTGTCTGGGTTTCCCCCATACCCCCACCCCCAGTGAGTGGCTGAGGGAACCTCCCTGCCTAGGCCCTGTCTCCTGCCTTCCTGGGCTGGGGGAGGGGCGTGTATCCTGCCTTCTTCCTGGGCTGGGGTGGGGGTCTGTCTCCTGCCTCCTAGGGTGAGGGTGGGGGGCAGACTCCTGCCTTCCTGGGATTGGGGTGGGGGCAGACTCCTGCCTTCCTGGGATTGGGGGCGGGTAGGGCTGACTTCTGCCTTCCTAGGGTGGGGGTAGGGGCTGACTAAGCCCTTGTAGGTGCTATTGGTTTAGTTTTTGAGATGCTATGATATTTTGACAGTTTTGCTTCTTCTTTCTACTCAGCCATTTCTATAACAGGAATGGAAATTGAAATAGGTTTTCTTTTCTGAAATTTTAATCCAAGCTTTGTTCATTGTTTCCTGATGAGATAGGAAGCTTCCTATGCTTCTTGCCTTAGAATTGCTTTTTAAAACTAATTGGTGAGGGGCACCTGGCTGGCTCAGTCAGTTGAGCATCTGCGTTTGGCTCTGGTTGTGACCTCAGGTCCTGGGATCAAGCCCCATTTGGGGCTCCCTGCTCCGCGGGGAGTCTGCTTCTTCCTCTGCCTCCCCCCCTCCACTCGTGTGTGCTCTCTCTCTTTCTCTCTCAAATAAATAAATAAATACAGTCTTTTTAAAGAAGAGCTAATTGGTGAGACCAGGGCTCCCTGGTGTCTCAGTCAGTGGAGCATCCGACTCTTCATCTTGGGGTTATGAGCTCGAGCCCCATGTTGGGCATAAAGATTACTTAAAAAAAAAAAAAAGTCCTAAAACTGATTGGTTAGATCAAATCTTGTTTTCCTTCCCTGGCAATGAAGTGTGAATTGTGGTTGCAGGGAGGAAGGACCTGCCTCTGTTCGTCATCGCTAATTAGGTCCCCCGTGCGCTTGAGCCCCAGGGTTCTGGAATGGGCCACAGCAGCCTAAGTCAGGGGGGAGACAGGCTGGGTGCCACCTAGGGGAGCACCGCTGTGGAGGTGCCCTCGAAGGTCAGCAGCATGGGGACTTGGTTGGCTTCTGCCCGAGGCGGAGGCAGGTGAGGGAGAAGAGCGCCAGCGTGTGCTCCGCTGCCCTCCCACTGACCCTCTGTGGTTGGGTGGTGGGCTTTCGCCCTCAGGTGACTCACAGCCAGTGCCCCTTCCACGACCAGTGCCTGCCCCTTGGCCTCCCGTGGTCATGTGAGGGTCAGGCCTCACTTCTCTTTCTCCGCTGCTGTGAGCTGCATATGGCGTGCTTTCAAGAAACGTGGAAGGAAAAAACCCAACCTATTAAGCAAACTCCGGACTTTATTGGGATTTCCCACCAGTGCCCCTTCCCGCCCCAGGGCCCCTCCCGGGGCCACACTGCACTTGGCCGCCTCGTCTCCTTCGTCCCCGTCCCCTCTGGTCTGTGGCAGTCCGTAGGACTTCCCTGGCTTTTCATGACCTTGCTCGTTTTGAGCAGTTCTGGTGCCATATTTGGTCCGATGCCCTTCATGTTGGGTTTGTCTGGTGTTTCTCGGGATGAGACGGGTCACAGAGGCGAGGTGCCCTTGTCACCAGATCGGGTGCCCGAGTCCACACGACTCGCCGCGGACGATGCTGACCTGGATTACCTGGTGAAGGTGTTTCCAGGTGTCTCCTCCCGCCTGTTCCCTGTCCCGTGGAAGCCGCGCCCTGGGCCCAGCCCGAGCCCCACGGGAGGGAGGACTCGGCACCACCCTGGGAGGGGGATCTCCACATATCACTGGGAATTTCTCTGTGAGGAAGGTTCGCGTCTCCTCTGCACGTCTTCACCAGTCCGCACGTTGAGTGAGGCTCTGGGTTACATCCCATGCTGTTCCTTCCTGTGGTTTCAGACTGTCCGGCTCCAGTCAGCACTGCTGCTTTCCCCCGCCCCGCCTGTGCCCCTGCCTCTGCTGCCTGCCCTCCTGCTGCAGCTCGCCCCGCCTGTGTTTCCCCACCATTTCTCCAGGGGTCGCTTCTTTACTGGGAAGTGGTGTTAGGGACCCAGATCTGCATGCCGGTAGGGCCCGATGTCATGTGTGGTCCTTCACATCTGGTTGTCTCCCGCACATCCATCTGAATGTCTGCTAGGGTTAACATGAATTCATACTGGCTTCTCCGGTGCTAATCCAGGACGCAGGGTAGGTGCGCGCCTTCCTTCCTTGCTTCTCCAGATCTTCCTTGTCTCACGGTGGGAATCTTGCCCCGCCATGCTTTGTTTGCTGCACCCACGGCACGTGCAAAGCAGTTTCAGAATTGTTCGCACGCGCCGTGAGAAAAACCAACCGGACTGCAGGGTTTCTCAACCATTCCTTTGGTATTTGTCCTTACAGTTCTCACTCAAAGCATTTTCTGGAGTTACTCAGGCCAGCCCTCCCTTCCCCCTTCTGCACAGTGTGGTCGTGTTAGACGTCTGCCATAGAGTGCCATTCATGTGTCACAATCTGCATTCCATCCTGGCATCCTCTGACCTGCGGGCTGGCTTGTTTCGATAGTTTGTAAACATTAAAGTTCATTTTTTGTGACATACAGTTCTATGTGTTTTGACAAATGCATGCTTACCCATCTCCCTGGCACTATACAGAGTGGTTGTGTCCCCCCCAACTTCCCCTGTGCATGTAGTCATCTGCCCCCTCCAGCTCCCTGCACGGCCGCTGTCGTCCATGCTCTGCCCCCGTGGCTTTGCCTTTTCTAGTATAGAAGGAATCCTAGAGTATGTAGCCTTTGGGTCTGGATTCTGTTAGAAAAGGGCATTTATGATCCTTCCGTGCTGCGGTGTGAGTCGGTGGCTGGTGTTATTTTCTCCCCACTGTTACCACATTGTAGGCATGCACCACCTGTGTTTATGTTTACTCCCACGCTGGGGGGGCCTCTGTGTTGTTTCCCACGTTAGCAGTTGTGAACCAAGCCCCTGTTTGCTCCATTTGCATGCAGGCTTTTGTGGAAATGGAAGTTTGCAGTTCACGTGGGCAAATACCTAAGTGTATAATTTCTGGGTCATATATGGTAAATCTGTGTTCAACTTTAGAAGAAACTGCCAATGCGTCGTCCACGGTGGCTGTAGCAGTTTTCCCACCAGCAACGAATGTCTGTGGTTCTGAATCCCCTGGAGCATTTGGTATTTTCAGGTTTTCAGATTTTGCCTATCGTGACAGGTGTGTGGTGAGATTGCATGGGGGCTTTAATTGGCATTTCTCCAGTAAATGATATTTAGCATCTTTTCTGTGTTTATTTACCATCTGTGTATCTTAATTGTGTGAAACAGATGACTTCCGTGTCCACATATTTTGCCCACTTTAAACACTGGGTCGTTTGTTTCTTTATTCTTGAATTTTTAAAAAGTACTTTAATATTCTGGATACAAGTCCTTTATCAGATCCTTTATGTGGTTTGTAAATATTTTCTCCCAATCTGTGGCTTGTCTTTTCATTCTCTTACAAATATCATTTACAGAGCGGGAGTTTTTCATTGGATGAAGTACAGTTTATCAGTTTTTTTCTTTCTTGGGTCACACTTGTGGTGTTGTGTCTGAAAACTCATTGCCACACCCAAGCCCCAGATTTTCTTTTAGAAGTTCTCTGCTTTTATACTTCACATTGAGGTCTGCGGTCCTTTGTGAGTAAATTTCAGTTGTAAGGTGTGAAGTAGGTGTCTGGGCTCATCTCTTTGCTTATGGTCGTCCAGTTGTTCTGTGCCGTTGGTTGAAAAGATGACGTTCCTTCATTAAACTGTCTTTGTACTTCTGTCAGAGATCAGCGGGCTGTATTTGTGTGGGCCTATTCCTGGGCTCTGTGTCCTGTTCCATGACGTCCGGGTCCCTCCTTTTGCCAGTACCCCACTGTCCTGATTGCTGTAGCTTTGTAGTAACTCTTGCAACTGGGTAATATGAGTCCTCCAACTTTGTTCTTTCTCAGAATTATTTTGGCCATTCTAGTTCCTTTGCTTTTCCATATTCGTTTTAGACTTAGCTTGTCGATACCAACAGAAAAGCTTACTGGCTGTTTTGATGGAGGGATCAGCTTGGGGAGAACGGACATCTCTGTAATGCTGAATCTTCCAGTCCACAAATATGATGTATCTCTCCACTTATGTAGATCTTCTTTGGTTCCTTTTGTTAGTGTTTTGTATGTTTTCTACATACAGATTCTGCGTGTATTTTGTTAGAGTTTTATCTATGTATTTTTGGGGGTTGCTATTTATTGTAATTAAGAAAAATTCAGATTACAGTTCATTGCTGATACATATGAATACAGTTGACTTTTATGTATCGCTCTTGTATTCTTTGACTTTGATAAACTCATTTTTTAGGTCCGAGAGGGGTTTTTGGTATATTTTTTGAGATTTTTCTACACAGGCCATCATATCATCTGTTAATAAAGACAGTTTCTTTCCAGTCTGTATGACTTTTACTTCTTTTGCTGGCCTCACCTTATGAGCTAGGATTTCCCATACACTGTTCAGTAGGGTGGTCAGATGTCCTTGTTTTGTTCCAGATCTTGGGGGAAGGGGCTGAAGTGCTGGCCAGAAGTCTGGTGCTGGCCGTCGGTGTCTCATAGCTGCCCTTATGGGCTGATGACGTTCCCTTCTGTTCCCAACATGCTGAAAGTTTTTACATGAGCGGCTGCTGAATTTTGTCACTCTTTATCTTGTGTCTGTTGAGACTGTTGTACGATTTTTCTTCGTCTGGTAGTTTGGTGAATCACACTGATTTGTGAGTGTTGAACTAGCCTTGTATTTCTGGCATGCGATTCGTCATGATTTATTACCTATATTTCTTCTTTTGTGAGTTTTGGTAGTTTGTGTCTTTCAAGTAATTTGTCTGTTTCATCTGAGTTGCTGAGTTGACGATCCTTGAGCGATTTGTGGTGTTTCTTTATGGTCTTTTTAATGTCTGTGGGACCAATAGCGATGCTCCCTTCTCTGTTCTTGATACTGCCTCTCTCTTTTTCTTGATTAGTCTGGCTAGAGGTCTATCAGTTACCTTTTTGAAGAATCAACTTTTGGTTTTCTTGATTTTCTGTATTTTTTCTTGTTTTTAATTTCATTGATCTCCACTCTTCAGTTTTTCAAGGTTTCTTTCCTCCTGCTTGTTTTGTGTATCATTGCTATTTTTTTCTGATTCCTTAAAGTGGAAGTTTAGACTTGAGCCCTTTCTATCTTTCTCACATGAGTGCTTTACTGTAAGTTTCCCCTCAAGTGCTGCTTCAACAGCATCCTGAAATTTTTGATATATTGTGTTTTCAATTTTCATTCAATTAAAAAAATCTTATCATTTCGCTTGTGCTTTATTTTTTTAAAAGATTTTATTTATTTATTTGAGAGAGAGAGAGCACAGCAGGGGGAGCAGCAGAGGGAGAAGCAGACTCCCCGCTGAGCAGGGGACCCGACATGTAATAGAGACCTTGCAGTGTGGCGTCCGGTCCTTCTGAGAGTGTGTTCCAACGTCTCCCTCCGGCCTCGGTGCTGTTTTCTCATAGACTTTCCTTCATGTGCTTAGCTGATTGTGGCCGGTTTTGCTTTAGACTAGGGGTCGCACATGTTTCCAACCGTGAGCCTAAAGCGGTGTATGTGGAACTAGAGACTAAAGCACCACACGCTCAGCCCCATCCCTGCCCCGCGACGCCGCTGTGTCCGTCAGTGTGAGTGCTCCTGCAGCGGCAGCGGGGCGGGCGTCCCAGGCCATGTGTGTGGCGCTGCCCCAAGATGGCCTGTTGCTTGGCTCTTTCCCCTCGGTGGGTGTTGAGTTTCCCTGCTCTTCACGTTCACAGATGGGAATGCTGTCCTCTCTCTCCTGTCCTGTGGCATCCCTGTGCAAACACATCTGTGCCAACACTCAGTCTAGAGAATGCCAACTGCTCTTGTAGGGGTGGGACTTGAAGGCAACTAGCGGTTTGAATGCGGGCGATTGTGACTTCCACATGAGCTGTAGCCCGCCTGGGAGGGGCACCGCGGACCAGGCCCGTGGGCCGTCCGGACGTGTGTTATCATGACAAATGCTGAGTGCAGTCAGGGGTCCGTAACTGACCGTTCACCTGTAACCACACGTGTGTGTGACACCAGCGTCTGTCTCACATACACACACACCCCATGTAGGTTTGTATGCGTGTACACATACAGCCTGGCTTCTCCGGATTGGGTCTTCCCGTGTTTCCCCCAGGATTTTGGAAATAGGACCTCTTGTGTCCCTTCTTTGACTCCAAACCATGGCTCGGACGCCCGCTCATCTTCTCGCCCAGCCAGACCCCCTCCTGCACGTGTCCACAGGTGGCCGTGCTCCTGCTCACGGTCCTTTGGTCTTTGTCTTCCAGTCGTGGCGTTCCTGGTGGCTTTCCATCAGAACAAGCAGCTGATCGGAGACCGGGGCCTGCTGCCCTGCCGCACGTACCTGAAGAGCGTACAGCAGTATTTTCGGGGCCCAGTCGGCTGGGACGCCGTGAGCTATGCGCCGACTGTGCTCTGGCTGCTGGACTGGTCACACATGGACTCCAACCTGGACGCCCTCGCACTTCTCGGGTTGGGCATCTCATCTTTCGTCCTGGTCACCGGCTGTGCCAATATGGTGCTCATGGCCACTCTCTGGGTTCTCTACATGTCCCTGGTCAACGTGGGACAGATCTGGTAAGCAGGAAGAACTGGAGTCCAGGCACACTGTGACTCGTGTCCTGGGCACGTCACAGGCTGCAGCACAAGCCAGAACCTCGTGGCAGCTGGGGAGACGCAGCAAGCTTGCTTCCTACGTGAACTCAGGGGACTGTCGTCACTTCAGTTAGGTGGTAGTAGAGTCTGCTGGTTGCCAGTAGACCAAAATCTAAGGAACTTTCTTCTTTGGGAATAATCGCGATTCTGTAGGGTGTGGCGTGGCCACCACCGAGAGAGCTCCCACAGTCGGCCTCCTGGGGCCGGGGAACCTGTGAGGTGGATGCAGGGTCCCTTCGTGAGCTCCTGGGAGTGCTCTGGTGGTGGGGGCTTGATTTGCAGGCTTGTTTCTTGTGCTCCTCCCAGCTCCAGCTCCTTCCTTGTTCAAGGGGAACCATTACCAGCTAGTGCCAGGAGTCACAGATCTGGTTGGCCCTGCTCCGAGTTGGCAGGGGGAGGAGAAGAGTGAGCAAGCTCCCGCTCCAAGCAGCCAGAGGTGGCGGTGGAGCTTCACAGAGCCGGGGAGGCTGGAGAAGTCCTGCAGGAACCGAGGGGGTGTGACAGGGCAGCTGCGGCCCAGGGGGGCCGATTAAAGTCCAGCGGCCACGGGGTGCTCCAGTGTGTTGAGCGGAGGGTGCCCCTCTTCTTCCCAGTTCTGGGCTCCAGAGGCAGCACAGGGGACCCTAAGAAAAGGCAAAATCTTGAGAGAAGCTCTGGGATATGGGATTGGTGTCTGTACGGATGCGTAGGAAGTAGATGTGGGTGTCTGCCCCTGTGCACTGACCAAGGCGTCGTCTGTCCTCTCGGCAAAAAGTGTTAAGTCCAGTGTCCTGGTAGTTCGTCCAGCGCTGGCCTGGGATGGAGAGGCTCATGCAGTCTTCCCGGAATGGGGGCTCTAACCCAGACCACCCTGACCTTCAGTCCCATCTTGCAGGTCTATTTTGAATGGTTCCTTAGGGCTGTGGCCATGGGCTGGGGGCCGTCTGGCAGGCCCCCTTTGCTCCCCCGAGTGCAGTTGTGCCCTGGTCCCCGTGTGCAGGTGTGTGCCACTTGGAGAGGAGTCTGGGCTGGACTCTTGCCTGGTCCTCTTCCTGGCCGTGGGAAATGCTGGTTAGCGTTGCACTGGGTAGGACAGGTGTGGGGGACACTCAGCATGTATGCAGGAGGCCCATCCTGCAGATCCGGTCTGTGGCAAGGAGGGCTGGGCATCTCGGTCACCCTGAAAACCAGTCCCAGGGCCCTCCTGTTGGTGTGTTACTGTTGACCGTGGGGGTGAAAAATAGGGGCTGGGGTGCCTTGGGTGGGGTCTGGGTGACTGTCCCATGTGCCTCCTGCTTGTTGAGCAGCTGCAAAGGAGCTGGGAGGTGTGGCCCCCTCCACCCCCGTCTGCTCCTTCCCTTGCGGAATTCCCAGAGGTCAGACGCCCGAGGTGCTGTCCTTTCTGCCTCCATCTCTCGGTCAGTAGGTGATTACCAGCACAGAAGGACTCTGGCTGGGTTTTTCTGTGATGCCTTAAGAGGCTGCTGTTTTTTGAGATGTGTGATTTTAATCCACGCCGGAGGAGGGAGAGTTCTAGCACACACAGCGAGCGCACCCGACTCCGTGGATGGGTGGGGTGGCACACTTCACGCATGGCATGTGGCTTGGGTCACGACCTACCGTGTCTAACAATGAGAGACATCGTTCTGATTTAAGTTTACTGTAAAAGGTATTTCCTAGTCATGTGTAGAATATGGTCAAGAAAGATTAACCCCACGTTTAAATTTTTGAAAACCAGTTTGGGTACACGTGGCCAAAAATAGTCTTATATTGACTGGAAAAGATTCTGCTCCCCTTCCCTTGGATATGTAAAAAAGAAAAATGTGATTCAGATTAATTTAAGCTCACTAAAGCAAAATAAAATAAAAGTAGATGCATGAGATGTTTTGGGTGAAAAGTGAAAAAGAAAACAAAACCTGTCAACGGGGACCCGTGGTTTCTTTACCTGGCTCACGGTGCACGTGTCTTCCCTCGTGGCCGAGCTGCTGGTGTGGTGCGGATGTGGGGCTGTGGAGGGGTGCCAGCGCCCTCTGCCTCCACGGTCTTTCCAGCCCCGCCCTTGACGCGGGTTTCCCTGATGGACGAGAGTTTCGGGGTCAGAGTGACATTACTAAGTGAGGCCCGCTCATGTGGACAACAGGCTTTCTTTGTCCTGGCACCCAAAATGAGACTTAGACACAGACTGTTCCTTGCATGTCCCGTTTATTTAAAGTTAAGAGAAAGGAATATTTGTTTGGGGCGAGACACTCTGATAATGGACACTGTTGACAGAATGTCTTCCAGGTGTTGTCCAGCTGGTGTCCCATGGTGGGGACAGGAAGCCCCCATGGGGCAAGGAGGCGCCAGGCAGGTGCACGTGGCGCTTCTCCGGGGTGCTGCAGCCTTGCTCTAGGGTCCCGTGGTGCCGGCCCTGTGTCTTCCCGCCTTTGCCACGTGTGCGGTGGCTGTTGCTTCAGTAGGCCCTCTGTCTCTCCTGTCCCTCTGCTGGGCGTCCGCTCAGCTTCTTCCCGGCTCAGGCTAGTGCCCTGCCGAAGTCCTGGCATCTCACACAAGTGCGCCAGGGCACCCTGGAGGCCTGCATTGCTGCCAAGGGAGGCAGCTAAACCTCATTCTCGGTGGCACTGTGAGTCTCCAAGGCAGATGTCGTGGGGCAGAGCCAGGTGGCCTTACACAGCATCCTGCACATTCCGGAGCCATGACCACCCTTCGCCCGCTCTCCTGACTCGTTCCTGACACTGCGTGGCCGGTGGGAGCTCACAAATATACTTCATGGTGGCAGTGACCAGAGATCTCATTGTAGGGAAAGTGGCTCCCCTCCAGGCAGTGGGCACTCTGTAGAGTGATGACCCGTGCCCTCAGATTCGGGGGGTGGGGTGCTGATTTTATGAAGTCCTTATTGTGGCTGCAGGAGGCACAGCTGGAGGGAGCCTGGGGACGTGGGGGCTGGGATGAAGGACTGAGTCCGGGGGTGAGCCGGGGGCCGTGCCAGAGGCAGCAGCACCCTGGCAGGCCCTGTCCCAGAGCTGCAGGGCCAGCAGCAGTGTGGCCTGTGGTTGGGCGTGGGGCAGCCGTGGGCTGTGAGGGAGCGTTGCCACGTTGGATGCTCAGCCACCCAAGGCCACCCCCTTCTGCCCCATGAACCCCTGTGCCTGCAGTTCCACAGTCATGGGGTGGGACCCGGGGGACCTGGGGCGCTGACTCTCCCCGCTTCTCCCATGTTTCATCAGATTCCGCATCCTCCTGATTTTACCCACGAAGTGTTTCCAGAACCTTCCTCTGCTGTTAGCACCCAGTGTGGCCCCACGTTCACAACATCTTTCAGCTCCACTTCCCACACGGCGTTGTTTTTTGTCAAGGGCACGTGCCAGCTTCATTTTGGGTGTCTGCCGTTCCAGCTACGGGCAGTTAAGACGTACTGTTCTCATATGTTGGGCAAACCTAAGGTGATTTCTCCATGTACTCTGGCCGCCGCCTTCCCCACCAGCGTTGTGTTAAAGACCAGGGCAGACGTGATGTTGGTTTCTCAGGCCCTAGAGGCTGAGACTCATGGCCCTTGTTAGGGAACGGGAACCCCACACCCCAGGAGAGCAGCCTGGGTGCTGCAGGAAGTAGCTAGGGGCAGGGGCGTGAGTCCCGGGACCCCTTGGGGCTTTGCTGGTGTGCAGGAGAGCGAGGCAGGAGCAGGGTCATTTCCTTTGCGGCGCTGTCTTGGGCTCGGGCTTCTCTCTGCCTTGGCTGAGTAGAGGGAGGGATGCAGCGGCTGCAGGAAGGCCTTGCTCATGCACAGAAGGTGAGTGGACGGGAGGTATGAGCGGGGCTTGGCACTGGGGGTCCCGCGTCCCCGCAGGGCTTCCCGGAGGCTGTTGCGAGCCAGCAATCAGGGCGCTGGTGCAGGGCGAGCCCGAGCGAGGGCGCGGGGTTTCCAGGGACACACGTGTGGGGCTGCTGCATGGCTTTGGGGTTCTCACTTCGCAGTTGCCCCCTTGCCATCATCCGCTGTGGAGTGTGGTCGGAACAGGTTTTCGTTTTCTGGTGCTGCGGGGCAGGAGCAACACCGGGGTGTCTGTCCCTGAGGCCATGCGGTTAGGGGCAGAGAGATGACTGTCGGCAGCTCCACTTGCTTACGGAGGGAAGCCTTGTTAGAAGGGGCGCAGCGCCGTCTGTCAGGTGGAGACGGGGAGGAGGCGCCCGGGGACCGGATCGAGAAAGAACGGGCCTCACATGAGGCGGCCGGGCACACGGCTGGCAGGCGGCCCCCGAGCTGATGTGTCCTTGTCCTCAGATGCAGTGGGCTGCGGTACGCACGTCTGAGCACACCGTGCGTGCGTGCTGTTCTCGCTGAGAACTTGGGTTTGTCTGCCTCACATGTTGCCCAGAGTCCCAGAGGTTTTGTTCAGCGGAAGGAAGTTGTGCAGGCCTGCGGGGGCGCCACGCACAGGGGTCTGTTTGCGGGTGAGGACCCAGCAGGGTTGGAGGGAGCTCTCCCCACAGGCAGATTCCGTTGCTGCCTGGCCACTTCCCCTTCTCCTTTTAATTGAATAAACTTCATTTTGGAATGGCTGTAGGCTTACAGAAGTATTGCAGAGACAGTACAGAGAATTCCTGTGTACCCCCAACCAGCTTCGTGTATTGTCAGCCTCCTCCTTGTCATGTTTAAAGAGCTAACACTGATCTCTTCTGTCCCGGGAGCCCCTCCAGCAGCCACTGTATAGGCATCATGTCCCCTCAGGCTCCTCTGGGCTGCGACAGTGTCTCTGGCTCCCCGGCTTTGAGGAGGACTGGTCAGGGTGCTGTGGGACGTCCCTCTGCCGGGACTTGGTTGATGCTCTTCTCATGAGTGGACTGGGTTGTGAGTTTGGGGAGAAGGCCACGGAGACCACGCACCCTCCTCGTCACGGCACATCAGAGTCGGTGCCGTCGACGTGACTTGTCCGTGTTGCTGCTGCCCCTCCTCTCCCGGCTGAGGTCCTGTCTGCCACGCGTCAGGACACTTGTGCAGGGGACACGGGTCTCCTGGCCCTGCATGTTCATTTGTTCAGTCACTGATCATGTCAGTGTGGGGCTTCAGGTGTCTGTCCTCTTGCTCTAGGAGCTTAACCGTCCTGGGGACCCGTGACATGGGAAGAGAGAGCCAGAGTTCAGTAGCCGTGACCGCAGGAAGTTTAAGTGAGTTTACAGAAGAGTCTCACTGCACCAGCTCTGTCCGTCTCCGGCGGAGCCTGGTAGAACACTGGAAGCCTTAACTGTGACTTTGCTCCCGCCGCCCCACTTAGCATCAGTTTTCCAAAACGTTGGCTTTCTGATCCTTTTATCTGTGCTTTACTTTGGCAGTTCTCCTAAAGGGCTCCTTTGTTGCTAGCGAGGACGGCTGTGCAACCTCCTTTTCTCTTCCCCACCTTCCTGGCCCCCCAAAAGAAGAAAGGATTATCTCCAGAAACTTGGACCGAGGTCGGGGAGGCTCAGGGGGTCCCTTCCTGTGGAGGAAGCGCCTTTGCCATGTCCCTCTGCGAGAGGACAGAGCCTGCACTTCAAAGAGCACCAAGAGCAGATGCCAGACGGCCGTGGGGGTGCAGGGTCAGGGTCAGGGCCGCGGGGTGCGCTGCATGGCTGCTCGCCTCTGACTGTCGACAGTGAAAACCTCGTTTTGTCTTAAACACAGCAGCGCTCCACGTGGCCCCTCACCCCCACCCGGCCCCGGCCCCGGCCTGCAGCCCTGCCGCCCAGAGCTCTGCCTTGATCCTTGCCCAGAGCCCGGATGTCAGGCAGCGGAGTATCTGCTAAAGATGGAGTCGATGCATAGAAATGAACTGCTTCGGTTCCGCGGGGTTCAGGGAGCAGAGTGGGGCCGTTTGCGTTCGGTGGGAGCAGTGGCTTCGCACACCCAGCGCCTGTGTGCTGCTGAGGACCCATGTTCGCATCGTGCTCCACTGTGAAGACAGCCCTTCCTTAACCCCTGGCGTGTGGGGACCAGATGCCTTTCATTTAGGGTCCCCTTTGTGATAATCTGTGCTCGGGGTACTGGGCATCCTTGAAACTTTCAAATTCTAGGGTAGGACATTTTCATGGTGTTGGATTACTTACAGAAATTATTTACTGACATATCCATTGTTACGTTTGCTTTTTCCTAAAAGATTTCTTGATCGGCCTGTTGTGGGCATGGCCTTAGATCCCTGTGTGGGATGGGGCCTGGTGAGAAAAGGCTCCTGGGCCCCAGGCAGCGGGTGGGCCCCTGCAGAGAGCACCTAAGGGCAGGTCTCCCCCGCCCCACCTTCTCCCACCACATTTAACATCCACGGGGTCTGTGACCTGACCTACAGTGTCCTGGGGTCACTGAGTTGAGCTTTACCTAGTTGGGTAGACTGATACTTTAATCTTGTAAGTTTTTTGACAAAACAAGACAAAAAACATTTTTTTAAGATTTTCTTTATTTGAGAGAGAGACAGAAAGCGGGCTCGATGGGGGGGAGGGGCAGAGGGAGAAGCAGAGCGGAGAGCCTGAAGTGGGGCTCAGTCCCGGGACCCGGGTCAGGATCTGAGCTGAAGGCAGACGCATAGCCGACTGAGCCACCCAGGGCCCCGGCAAGGCAAAATTTTAACATGTTTTTCTCCTTTTGTTTTTTAGGTATTCATTTGGTAAGTGAAAATCAGAAACGTACTCCGTGGGAGTTTAGCGTTGCATGTGGGGTATGTATTTGTATGCTTCTCCTGTGTGTCATCAGCATGGCAGGTGTCACTGTGTTGTCTGATGTCAGTTACTTAACCTGGAATCGTGGCCCACGCTGGCTTCCTTGCCCGAGTGGTGGACCAGTGCAGATAAGGGGACTGGTGATGTGCAGGTGTGTTTGTGTAGATGGCAGTGTCCACACGGCTGGGACGAGTAGTCCCACAGCGGTGACCGCGCTGTGTTATCACGGATCAGTTCTGTGCCTTGGGGGAAGGTCAGGCCATCCTGCAGGCCAGCCTCTCCCCACTCTAGGCCGTGCCGAGTTCGCAGGGGACACACGCCTGTGGAGGGGTTCGCCTGGGGCTAACACTGGATGACACCCCAGAGGCGGTCGGGTTTCTCCTTGGTTTGGTAAGGGGGGGACTTCAGGTCCCCCCCCCAGCCCGTGTTCTGTGGGGAATGGTGCACCCAGAGTGAACATGTGGAGCAGGGTTTGTTCAGAAACATGCAGGCAGTGGGCCCAAGGCTGCTGGCGGGGTTGAGGAGAGGACAGCCCCCAAGTGGGTGGGGCTGGGCACGGCACAGCTTCCCTCTGGGTCGAACCACCTTGCATGCTGATACCACAGAGACGTCTGCTCACTCCCGGGGTCATGACTACCCACACGCCCCACAGCACAACACCCCTAGTCCCCAGGCAGAATCCCCAGCCACAGGAGGAATCCCCAGGGTCTCGCACAGCTGTCGTGACTGGGCATGAAGCCCTAGTGAATGAAGACAAGAGCTCTCAGGAGAGAAACTGATGAGATGAGAAAAGAACCCAGTGGAAGATACAATATTTGAAATGAAAGACTCCCTGGATGGGCTGGCTGGCAGGGTGGGGGTGACAGCGGGGGGTGGAGGGGTCCTAGAGGCGCCCGGGCCAGGCAGAGCTCAGGCGCCCTTGGGAAGAGCTCAGAGATTGGTGGCATGTGTATGGAGCCCTGAGGGGAGGGGACAGCTGGAGGAAGTTTCCAGATGCGGTACAAGACACAGATGTCAGACCCAGGCAGCCCAGTGAACCCCGCACAGCATGAGCGGGAAGAGGCTGTGCCTCCCCGCTCATCCACGTGCTGCTGAAAACCCGGGGGAGAGGGAGCATTTTGAAAGCAGTGGGGTAAACAGGCCATGGCCCTCAGTGCCCAGGAGCAGTGGGCCCGTGCACCTTGGTGCTGACATGGGAGCTGGGACCCTGTGTGGGCGCGGAGGCTTCAGATCGGGGGAGTGAACTCAGTGTCCAAAGGCGCACTTGGGGCGCCACCATGGGGCTCCAGGCTGCGCGGGAGGGACAGGAGGGAAAGCCAGGCTTCAGACAGCAGAGCCGAGCGCGGAGAGCGGGAATCTGTGGGTCACCGTGAAAGCCTGTGTTCCTCCTCTGTCTTTCTTTACAGCACTCCCGACAAAATAGGTTGTTTGCGCTCTGAGATTGACGGTGCCCCAGAGCAGACACACGCGACAGGCTGAGGGAGCGCAGCGGGTCCGTCCACATGGCTGCGGGTCTCCATGCGTTACGTGAAGCTGCACAACTTTCTAACAATATTTATTTATACGAGAGAGAGAGAGAGAGAGAGCGCGTGCGCACACGCATGCAGGGTGGGGAGGGGCAGACGGAGAGAGAAACTTCGCAGACTGCACTGAGCTCAGAGCCCGACACGGGGCTCCGTCCCACGACCCTGAGGTCGGGGCCTGAGCTGAAACCGCAGCCACCCAGCTGCCCACAAAGCTGTGCAACGTGAGGGACAGTTAGGAAGGATGAGGGTGCGTAATAGTCCCTCGAGCCGTCACTGGAACAGCGTCTGCCCGCAGACGGAGGTGAGGACCCAGCGCCAACGGGATGCATCACGGAGACACTCAGAGCTGAGAGCACGTGATGGGAGAGTGGTGGAATTAGAGGGGACCGAGCTGTTCCCGGTGGGGGCAGGAGCACCGACCCCCGGGGGTAAAGCGTCAGGACGGAGAAGAGGGCCAGGGGAGGACCACTGGCGCGGCACTGCCCTGCCCGGTCCCTGGCTCAGGAGGTGGTCACGAGCGGCTCACCCAGGTAACCGGTGATGCGTCCTGTCAAGGGCACATGGGACACCGCAAGGCACAGTAGCCACGTCCTGGCCATTAGCAAGCATGACACTGAGAAGGGAGCACGTCCTGTACGGTTCTGCTCTGAATCCCCAGCACTGGCTCAGGAGGGTGGTGCTGTGACTAGTTTCACCTTTCACCTTGGACCAAGCCCTGGGGGCGAGAGGGCAAGGAGAGACCCCCCCCAGCAACCATCCCAGATGTGGCAGGCCTGCTTCTGCTCTGCCAGCCTCCCTGGGCCTGTGCGAGAAGGCCTGGGGCAGGGCAGGAGGGGCGTGACTGCCCACAGACCCCGCTCCCCACTCCTACAAGGAGCAGAAGCCGGGAACAATGGGGAAGAAGCAGACGCTATATACCAGACAGGGGCCCCAACTGTGCTTCCACACTACTTGGGGTGTTGCTGAGTGGGGCAGAGGGGGTCGCAGGAGTGCTAGGAAAGGCCACCCCAAGGCTGCGGGTGAAGCTGGGCCAGGGGCTGAGAGCGCCTGCTCCCACCCTGTGCTGATACAGCGGCCCGCAGGCAGGCAGGTGGGCGGGCAGGGTGCCCCTATGACAGAGCCTGCCCCAGGCCCCGTGCTGGAGGCAGCAGCAGCCTGCAGTCATGGTCACAGAGGGCACCGATGGCAGCCACAGACCCAGGCACATCCTTTTTTTTTTTTTTTTAAGATTTTATTTATTTATTCGACAGAGATAGAGACAGCCAGCGAGAGAGGGAACACAAGCAGGGGGAGTGGGAGAGGAAGAAGCAGGCTCATAGCGGAAGAGCCTGATGTGGGGCTCGATCCCATAACGCCAGGATCACGCCCCGAGCCGAAGGCAGACGCTTAACCGCTGTGCCACCCAGGCGCCCCCCCAGGCACATCCTGTTTCTGGACTTGACGGCCCCATCCCTGACTGCAGCCTCACTGCAGATCCTCGTTTCTGGGTGGTTATGTGCCTTCAGGACCTACTGTTCTTGTACACAGCACAGATGACCCTGATGTTGGAGCCCTCAGCTCAGGGCTCTGAAATACAGGGAGGTGTCCGTCAGGGGTCCCAGCCCGCAGAGGAGCCAGAAAGATGGGCCAGAAGGAGGCACTGGGAACAGGGCATCCTTGCTGGGCCTGCAGCCAGGCAGCCAGACTCATCAGCCTGGAGGCACCCGCCGCAACCTGAGGTGGGGGAAGGAAAGAGCAGAGCATTGGAGGCTGGAGGAGAGATAGACAACAGGCAGAAGAGCATTTAAAGGAATAAAAGCCAAGACCTTTCTAAAAATGAATGAAAGGCACATGCCACAGATCCAGGAATTTCAGAGACCACCCCACACCCTTCTGCATATATCAAACGGGTGAAAACCAGCAGGATGAGAGAATCTTCCCTGCGGCCAGCGGCCCCTCGGCGCCCGAGTGGAGGGAAGTCCCCTTGGTCGGCCCGCACAACGCCTTCCCCAAGAAGGCGCGTGAGGCTCTCCTCAGTGGTCTGCCCGGAGTGCTGACGGGGTCTTCAGGGAAGAGGGGCCCGACGTCGGCAGAAGTTGCATCAACTCAATGAAAGGAAGAATATCGCGGTTTATTAAGAGGAGGGTGAATACAGGCTTGTCGCTGGTTCCTGGTTACCTGAAAAGGTAGTTGAGAAAGCAAGCGTCTAAATTTGAAATTGCAAGTGAAGCTATTCATTTGTCGTGGGCCCGTGTCCCTCAGCAACTTCCTAGCCTGCTGGACGCAGCCGCCCTTGGCGTCCAGAGCCGCCAGCGCCTTCCTGGTCCGCTGCGCCCACACGTGGTCTTCCTGCTCGGGTTTGTGCTTTTGTCTGAAGCAAGAAGCAAGCAATACAGCGATCTCAGGATCTGTTCTCATCCCACTTGCCGGTGCAGTAGTGCGGTCTAAGCAGTCAGCCGTGTGGCTGCGACCGGGAAAGGACCAGCTGTGAGTTCGGGCGTGAGGTTCGTGGTCAGCGAGAGCATGCGGCCCCTCTGATTGGGATTCATGTGACCTCAAGATTCTCCTCCAAGAAACCTGCCTTCTCCCTCTCTTGCTAAGATCTATTTGATTTACCTGAACTTGTAACAGTGTAGTGTTTCCAGTTGTTAGGACCGAGAAAACGTCAGACCCTCGCTCCCTTTCAGGTGGGAGAGGCCCCTGTGCTCTGACGGACCGCACTGGGGCAGTTACCATAAATGAGCATCCAATCCGCTTTTGTGAAGCCAGCGAAAGTGGAAGCGCTGGTGTGTGGCTGTGAAGGGACAGGTGTGGCAGACGCAGCAGGAAGACCCCACTCAGGAGACACCTTTGGGGTTCGAAGGGCTCTCTGAGCTGAGGTGACGGCTGCGGGAGATCAGCGGCTGCAGAGGCTCCCAGGCCAGTCGTGAGTGGAGCGCGGCGCTGGCCGCTCCCGCTGAAGCTCTGGCATTTAGGGAACCCTGGTGGGGAAGTGGTGCACGAGGCCTCCTGTGGGAAACTAGAGGCTGAGTCCGGAGCCCCAGCCCCTTGGATCCCCGCGCCGGGTGGCACATGGGCCTTGTGGGTGCTGTGAGGCCAGGGCCACGTCCATGGCGGGAGAGTTGCTGCCGGGAGACCCGGCCAACAGCCACTGTTTTGCTCGCAGCTCAATCAGATCTGCCGTCCATCTGTGCGTCGTGGGTGTTAACCTGGCGCTCACAAGCCGCAGCTGTGTCGGTGGGAGCCCGTGACGCCCGCGGAGCTTGCTAGCAAGCTGCTGACTTGCTGACCCGTCTCCTGCGGAAGGAGGCCCCGAGGAAGACGGCGTCATGTGGTGTCTGCGCCGTGCAGCCGCGGGCCCTTCTCACAGACCGCCGAGCAGCCGGGGTCCAGAGCGCCGCTGACAGCTACCGCTGGCTCGCCACATTCAGACCACCACGCGGCTCCAGGCACTTTCTTCCTCCCCAGTCTCAGAGAACAAGCAGCCAGCTGCTCCGGTGCGGCCCGGGAGCCAGGCCCCTGAACCACCACGCGGGAAGGACTGAGACCTTACGGCAGTGTCCCCTAGGCCTCACCTGGGCCTGCCTATGAGAATTCGCTTCTTGTTCGTTTGAAGTCTGTTTATTGTGTCTTTGTTTTGCACAGTGGACTTTGATGATGGCGGGGCCGCCCTGGGGATTGCCTGCTGAGCGCACAGCTGCCCGGAGCACGTTCTCGAGCGGTGAGGCCCAGCTGGCAGGCCGCTGAGCGGCTCCCTCCACGCGTCCGGAGCCACGGTGGGCTGGGTCGTTGAGAGCCCGGTGCGACCGGGTGCAGCCCCTCGGGTGCCATGTGCGCCTGCGTGTCACAGCCCGCGTCCGCTGCGCTGGAAAGCTCTGTGGACTCGCTGGCCAGGACTCCAGTGGGCACGTCTGTTTTCTTCAGGGGACTCAAGCAGCTGCCTTCTCTGACACTCGAAGGACATGGTGGGTGAAGTACTAACTGCCTTCAGTTTGGGAAGCGGGCTGCACGGCCAAGCTCTCTTTCTAGGCACCTTCCCCTTGTTAGGAACGACCGTGCGCTTCTCAGGGTATCTGTGTTTCTGGAACATGTTCCCCTTTCATAAGGGGTCCCGTCTGCAGTGTGAGTGGCCCCGGGACCCCGGGGGTCTCGAGTGCCCGTTTGCCCCTGGGTGGGACTGCCGGGTCAGGTGACGGCCATGTGAGTGGGGCTGTTTGCTCGGGGAAACAGGAAAAGCACAGGGCGCGTTTTGAGAAGTTGCTTTGCGGGCCGTGTCTCTGCAGCAGCTTTCCGCGGGGCTGCGCTTCGAAGGCCACTGGTTTGGTCACTTCTACTTCAGAGATGGGTCTAAATGTAATTAATTCAGGTCCCCACTAAGTGCTGACTGTTTCCTGCTCCCCTGCAGAATGTGTGCTTTTTTGGTACTCGTGAGCTCAGGCTGGGGGACTCGCTCAGACTTCACTCTGTCCTTGAAAGCAGCGTAGGCACCAACAGGCCCGGCCCAGCTGGTGCTTCTAGTCTTTTTTGCCCAGAAGGGGCTGCTCTTAGCCCACGGCCGCCCAATATTGCCTGGGTGCTGACGGCCGCCTGTGTTTGGTGAGGTTGGGACCCACAAAGGGCCCCACAGCCCTTTCTTGGAGCTGAGTGCAGCCACTGAATCCCAGATGTTTCTGCAGAGGCAGGCCCCTCAGGCCTGGCGTGTCCGAGAGCTCCAGGAGAGGCTGGCTGGCAGCCGCAGTGGGAACAGTCTCTGCGGCCAGGAGCTGAGCCATCTCAGGGGTCCTTGTGTCCCCTTCCACATACTTTGAGGAAGATGGGTGCTTTGCTGAGGCCTCTTCTGTCGGTCAAGGCCCCTGAGGTCCTAGAGTGTTTCCAGCCCTGAAAAGGATCATGTAACTTCGAGTGTGATTTTGGCTCAGTGCGTGCAGGTGTCGGCCTCCAGGTGGTCTCCCAGGCAGATCCGGGGCTCCACCTCCCCGGACACTGATCTTCCGTCAGGACCTTCTGGAACTTCACTGTTCGGAAGGGCGCAGCGTGCTTCACGAGTGCATTTGGTTTACACTCAGGAGTCCTCCTTCAAGGGATGATATTTCTATAGGTTTTTATCACTCCTGCTGCTGTGTGGGGTTTGTTTGTTTGTGGGTGTGGTTCAGAAGGTCCCTTGCTGGGGGCCATGGAAATCTGGCCCTGTCCAAGGCCCAGCAGCCCAGCCGAGGGTGGGGAACCGCGAGTAAGCACGGACATAAGCCTTGCTCCCTGCATGTACCTCAGCCTTTCGCGTTGGCGGGGCGGAAGGCAGCCTCTTGGCCAGGTCCACTTTGTTTTTGCTCAAACATTGCTGACAGATTGAAAGCTCACACGGCGCCTGAACACGGGAAGCAACTAAGCACAGGTCTTCCTTGGTTAGACAGGGAGTCTGAGCACCCCTTTCTGGTCCCTGGGGTGTGATAGGTCTTATGGAAGGCTTTCGGGATGCTCCATGTCTGGGGACATTCCTTTGTGGGAAAAGAGCATTCCGTTTTCACCGCGGGCCCATCTGGCTGAGAATTGGATGCTTTAGGGAGCCCTGGTTTCAGTAAGAAGCTCAGTGAACTGTTGATCTATCCTGACGTGCCCAGTGCTGAGTGTCAGCTAGTCCTTGGGCCTGCAGGTATCAGTAGGCCCGGCTGCGAACCACTGAGTCAGGGAGCAGGACCCTGGAGGAGCCTGGGGGCTGACCGCAATCTCACGGAGGCTTAGAGGGCTGGCTAGCAGCAGGAGGTCCGTGGGTGAGCTGTGGGGATGGGCGGGCAGGTGCTGGTCCTGCACAGTCGGTGTCTGGCAGGGAGTGGATGTGCAGGTGGGGCCCACACCTGCTGTGCAGGGCTTTGAGGGCAGGTGCTTTGCTGCAGGGACTCGTACAAGCCGGCTGTGTCTGTGCTCGGGAGACACGGGCAGAAGCAGCCCCTTTGGGCGTTCGGCACTCCCCTCTTGTCCAGAGGGATGCTTTGGCTGGTGCCTTATTAAGTCTGATTTTCAGGCAGGTCCAGTGCTGGCATCGATGTTTATGTGGCCTGGACTTTTGAACTCCGGTGTCTGTCCCAGCAGCACGTCCCACCAGCCGTTGTGAATTAAATGCTGCCTGTGACCCCTTACCCTTGCTGCTCTTAAATTCATGCTTTAAAAACAGCTTAATGAGGGGTTTACTGGTCCAATTGGAAGTTTTTATTAAAACCTATTAGTGCTGGAGCGGAGCCTGCCTACAGGAAGCGATTAGGCAGCCACGGAGTTCCAGGCGGACTGGGCTGCAGCAGGTCCCACCAAACCGTTTCCAGACCCTTGTGGCCCCAGCACTGGGCTTTGCCTGGTTCTCATATCCTCTGCTTTAATTTATGGTTCGTCTAATTCCCTTCCCAGCCCCCATGTCCAAGAAAGCAGTTTCTTTTAATCAAATTATTCCCGTAATCAGACGCAGCCTGGCCTGCCCTGTCCTGTCTTGTGAGCTTGCCCGGCTGGGCACCCTTTCAGGGGAGTCTTTCCCTGCTGTTTCCTGGGTGCTCAGGCTTGAGGCAGCCACTCTCCTAGCACAGCCCCCACAGGTCTCGGCCGGCACCCTTCCTCCCTGCTGCCTGAGAATGAGAGGGCCCCTCGGCACTGTTCGGATTTGGTCTCTTGTCTGCTCGTGTCCTTAGGAAGGACAGAGAAGCCTGTATCCAGTGATTTCCAGAGCTGCCGTGTGGCATGCGTGGGCTCTGAACCATGTCCACTAGCAGAGACGCGCATTTCCAAAGTGGGAAAAACAGTCTTGAATGGTCTCTGCTGCACGGTCAGTGTGAGCAGCCCTAGTTGCCTGTGACAGCCTGAGAGGGGCCCGGAGTGTGAACGCCATCAGCCTCTGCCCTGTCTGAATTTCAGGTGCTTTCTCAAACAGGGTCTTGGGGTTGGTCCTGATCTGGGGGGAGCATTCTTGCCTCCCCCCCCCCCCCCGCTGTCCTCTCTTTGGCCTGATGTCTCTGTCTGCACACACAGTTCCCTTCTCTGCTCACTGGGAACACCAGTGCTTCCTGCTGCTGGAGAAGGAGCCGTCAATGAGGGGCTGGGGCCTGGGGGTCACCCAAGACACCCTCCCCACAAGAAGCAGCCGGTGCTCCTGGCTGTGACCCACTTGGCACAGTGGTCCCCTGGAGACTAGCATGTGGAAGGGGAAAAGCAGGACTAGGGTGCTGGGGGCCCTTACGGGGAGTCTCTCACGGTACTGGGTTCTCCTTCCCTGTGTGCGTGCACAGTGAACATGCCTGGTTTTCAGTCTTCTCTTTTTCATCTAACGTTTTCTCCTCCCTTCCGTGTTAACCCCCTCCCTTACACCCTCTCTTACGCTCATCCCTCCTCAGAGCTGCGTGCAAAGGTGGATGCATGCGCACGTGCACTCAGGTTAAGGCCACTGTAACCGGACGGGGCCGCGCTGCGTGCATATCTGCCGCTCTGTTTTCACTCAGGACTATCTGGTGAAAATTCTTTCGTTGGACCTACAAGAAAACATATTTTAAAGACTTTTTTTCTTACATGATCATTAACCTTTTGCTTATAGCTAGATGTGAATCTAGCTACCCATTTCCATTTCTAAAACTTGATAATCTCTTTAATAAGCAGAATTCTAGAATAGTGAAGATCCATTTTGTTGCTTTAATCCATACTTGTAGTTCTGAGTCCATTTGGGTGGCTTTTGTCTGAAGTGCTTCTAAACTGTCTTTTATCAAACTGCATAGATGTGGATTTTGACTAACATTTGCTTTTTTGGCCTTCAGATTTATTTCTAATAATTTGAAACATAAATGTGAAAAACGATTTGTACCCAACTTAATACGCCTTTCAAACAGGAAAGTCACTAAAGATTAAAATATGGCAAAGAATGTGCTTTGGAATTAACATAGTGTCGGTGGTGCATTAGGGTAACATCTAACATCATGGTTGATGAACTATTGTCTCCTGGGTGCTGGTGCCCTAGCGGTTGAAAAACTGGTTTTGTTACCACTCCGTTTTCTGGAGACTTGCTGCAAGTCCCTATGGCCAGGACTGTCTGACTGCCACAGGCTCTCCCTTCCCCCCTCCCACTGTTGCCATCATGGCTACATGCTGTTAGGAGTGGCCTTTCCACCCCCACCCTGGGCAATGCTGAGTGGTTGTCTGTTCCCTCCTTTATTCCTGTGGTCAAAACTATCATGGGTCTTTTCAAATAAGTGGTTTTATCTGATTTTTAAAAAAATGTGTTCTAGCTCATTAATTTGTACTTTTTATATGTTTCCTCTTTCTGGGAGGAAGGGGTTTATTATTTTCTAAGATTTTGAGCTGATTGTTAAACTCATTAATTTTCCATCTCTTTTTAGCTGCTAATGAAAGCATGGAGGCAGGTCACCACTCCCCTCCGACTGTGTCCCTGGCCCATCCAGCCTGTCAGCTGAGATTCTAGTGTCTTTCTGACAATGGCACATAGTGTAGTTTTATAATCATCGGTGCTGATGCTTCTATAGTCCAAGTGCTGTTTAGAGAAGAGTTCCAAAAATCCCAAGCCCTCAGGGTTTTATAGGTGACCTTTTGTTGATCAATTTCTGATTTTAGTACATTGTAAGCAGATAATCAGGCCTGAAGGTTGTTCTTTTAATCATTAAAAAAAATAAAGTAGACATGTGCACAGATTAGAAATTGTATTACACAGCTTCTAACAAAAATAGCAGTATCTTTTACCTCCACTCACCCCATTCTGTTTCCTGGAGCAAATCCTTTACTCCTTCTACCACTGCTGGTATTTTCCTCCATATTTCTGAATAATACATTTATGTAGATTATTCTTGGTATACGCTTTTAGACTTTATATTCTTCCTGTTATGAACGATAAGGATTACTCTCCCTTATCTCTGATTCTCTTTCTCCATCTCAGTACAGATATGTCACAAATATAATTTATGAAACTCCTGTTCAGTCATTGTGTAAATGTCAGCTGCTGAGCCAACAGTGAATTGTGCTCATTTGTTTCTAATAACTCTTTGTTTTTCCTGAAGTTAATAGTTGCCTCTTCTTTTTTGGTTTTCCTTGTTTTTCATCTCTGATCATGCTTCACCATTCCATTCCAAATTCACCAGCACAACTGCTTGTTTCCTCCCAATACTATTTTTACAGACTCAAACATGTTAGATAATCTGTCAGTTCCTTTTCCCCCCTTCACGGAGATTTCTGCTGTGGAACTGAAGCCACCTGGAGTGGATACTTTATGGGCCCCTGGATTTGGAGATTGTGGGGCAGGCTAACTCTTTGCCAGATTGGGTGGGTACCAGTGACTTATTTGTCCTTCCTCCCATCCTAGAGATCCTTACGGTTCACAGAGGGTGGTCCCAGTTGTGCTAGGGGTAAGGCTCAGAGGCACAGTCATTTCTCCACTGCCTTCTTCCCCATGTATATTCCAGGGCATCATTCTTAGGAAGGGTCATTTTTAAGCCCTCATCTTCATCACATATTATATAAAGACAGCTAAAAGCAACTGGTGAGATGAGTCCTTCCCTTTACTTCTCCAGCATTAGTAGTTGCCTGACTGAGGCAAGATGAACCATCGCCCGTATGCTCTTTCCCTACCGGGTACACACTGGTGTGTCCTGAATCACAGTGGACAGCTGAGAGGCCAGAGATGGGCTTTGGTCTCCTCAGACACCATTGCAACCACTGGCTGGCCTGGAACCTCCAGAATCTGGTGTGTGTCCCTGGAGCTTCCTGGCTCCAATACCCCATTGTCGGATGCAAGAGGAACACAGCGTCGGCGAGCCTGACCTTTGCCAATGCCAGTAACAGGGAGAAGCATTGTTAGGTTAGCCCTGGAGTAGCAGCTGTGTGCCAGTTTCTTTTGTAAATGCTTTGATATTTTAAAACAGAAATTTTAAGCAAGGAAGCCATGCTTTGTTGCTGTTACAATAGCAGCTCTTGTCTGTGTGGATCCGTTGAGTGAAGACACTGATACTGGAGCAGTTCTAGTGCTGTGATTGGTTCCTGAGTGCGTAGAACACATCTCTTCTTAATGGTTTGTGTCCTTTTCTTACTGAATATTTTATAGCTCTTTTAAAGTAGGATCCCTGCACTTACGTTGGTTGGTCTCAGATTTAAATATCTTTGACAAGGTAGAGCATTGCTGGTTTTCCATTTGGCTTTAGCCTCAGTGAATGTCTTTTGAGCGTTTCGGAGACTTACGTGCAGACAGGATTGTGATACATTTTTGTGCCACGTCCATTCACACTTACTGGCCTCCTTACTAGGCTGCTCCCACTGTGGGACACGGCCCCCAGGACAGCGGGTGCTCCCCAGCCCCGGGCCCAGCTTTGTTTTTCTCCAGCTCACCACCCTCTGATGTGGGTTTTTATGTGTATGTCGGTTTATCGTTTCTCTGCCTGCCCTCCTCCCTTGGGACAGCGCATGAGTGCTGGGGCTTCACGGGTTGCCCAGCATCCCCGCAGCACACAGGATGGGGGAGCTCAATCACAGCGCGGCTGGTCCATGGTGACCCTGCACACGGGTCCACACTCAGATGCCACAAGGAGGCAAGTGGGCTGGGTTTGTATAAGTCGCCACACATTCTTGTGTTGTCACTCTTCTCAAGGCTGCTGGCAGCTCAGGAGCCCAAGCGTGGTGTGGTGCATGGCATGTTGTATAGAGAAAGCTGACCAGGATTTTCCCCCCGATGGCGTGTCTCCTGAACCCAGAGCACTAGCACAAAGCACCACAGTTCTGGTGTTTCTGCGAGATGGTCGTGTTGACGCACATATGCCATTCCCAGGGACTCCATCGGCCTCCATGGCACGGCAGCCTCGGGTGTAAGAACACAACAGCTCCTCAGTACTCCTGTGTCCAGGAGACACGCTGAGCAGAATGTCTACAGTGCATTGATTAAACCCAACCAGAGGCAAAGCACAAATGGATAACCAACCACGGAGCAAGAGACACCACCTGAGGTCCCATCTGAGGTCTGTGCTCCTCGCATCAGCCAGGGGGAATTCAGAATTAACAGTGGCGTGGCCGTGCTTTGTTCCCAGGTTGCAAACAAAAATGAGAGGTGGCTCTTGTCCAAGGCAGAGCCCCCAGGACCCTGTCCTCTTCACGATGGTCAGGTGCATGCCCGTCTGGGGGCAAGGCCTCACGAGCCAGGTGCTGACCAGAGGCTCTAACTTGTACCAGGTGGAGTGATGTCAACAGGACTTTTAAAAAGATGATCTTGACATAGTTTCTCTCACAGAAACGTTGCAGAGAAAAGTGCAGAGGCCTCATCAGCCTTCACCCTGCATCCCTGCAGGTGGCACATAACTGTGGTCGGAATTGAGACGTCAGCACTGGCAGGACTGTCGACTGAACCAGACTGTGGTTGGGTTTCTCCAGCTTGTTCACCAGTGCCCCTTCCCGCCCCAGGGCCCCTCCTGGGGCCACACTGCACTTGGCCGCCTCGTGTCCTTCGTCCCCGTCCCCTCTGGTCTGCGGCAGTCCGTAGGACTTCCCTGGCTTTTCATGACCTTGCTCGTTTTGAGCAGTTCTGGTGCATTTGGTCCGATGCCCCTCATGTTGGGTTTGCCTGGTGTTTCTTGGGATGAGACGGGTCACAGAGGCGAGGTGCCCTTGTCACCAGATCGGGTGCCCGAGTTCACGCGACTCGCTGCGGAGGATGCCGACCTGGATTGCCTGGTGAGGGTGTGTTTCCAGGTGTCTCCTCCCGTCTGTTCCCTGTCCCGTGGAAGCCGCGCCCTGGGCCCAGCCCGAGCCCCACGGGAGGGAGGACTCGGCACCACCCTGGGAAGGGGGGTCTCCACAGGGGAATTTCTCTGTGAGGAAGGTTCGTGTCTCCTCTCCACGTCTTCGCCAGTCCGCACGTTGAGTGAGGCTCCGGGTCATGGTCCCACGCCGTTCCAGGTGGTGGGTGTCAAACAATTTGTGGATCTACGTTAAAGTCACATAGTCATTAAAAATTGGGGGAGATTTTTTGAGGCTGTGCAGTTGTCCTGTTTTTGCCTTCAAGAACTGCCCACCGATTTAGGCTTCCCTGCGGCCGTCACCACTGTGATGTTCTGGTAGTGATTTTTCCGTTTCCCTCATTCCTTCTTTGGAATTCCCCTATGGAAGAGCTGTCCTTTCTCCCCCATTTATCAAATACGTGCTTACGTTGCTGTGGCTACTCGTTCAGTTCTCATAGAGTAGGATCTGGCACTGGGGGACCTGCTTCGCTGCTCATTGCCCAGCCGTGGCTGTGGGGAGCCCCTAGGCTGGCTACCACACCCTTGTTGAGTCCCCCACCTCCCGACTTCTTAGCCCTACAGGAGCTGCAGGCCCATCTCATGACTTCTCTCCCGCAGCCCTCTCTTCAGCTCTTTCCCCAGGGGCCCTGGTTCCTTGTCACAGAGAACAGTGTTAGACACCGTGGCCTGGGTGTTGGGTGTGCTTGTCGCTGGTGGGGTGGCACGGCTTCTCTGCCCTGCAGTGGACAGAGCCAGGAAGTGTGTGAACACTTAGAGCACACCACTGACAAGCCGTGAGCCGTGACTCGGACCTGGATGAACCTCAGAGGCCTCACGCTGCAGGAGACGAGCCCTCTCAGCTGCTGCCCACGGCGTGATCCCGGGTCGGGGCCCGGGCGCAGGCTGCCTGCTGGTTGTGATGGGGCTTCTCAAATCCACACCTGTGTCGACGCATGAAACTGGGGCACAGAGTCTGTGGGAACTGCACTGCTCGTCAGTGTGCTAGGAACCCATGACTGCTCTAAAAAATAACATTGAGAAGTATACAGCACAAAGAGTAAATTTCAGCATACATAAATCTTTAAAACACTAAGCAGGATGTGTGGGGAAGGCAAATAGAAACTGCACCAAACCTGCTTATCAACATGCAGTGTTTACACACACGTATGTGTTCTGTAGGGCACGTATTACACGTTACAGGTGACGTGTTGTATTTGTGTTTCGTTCTACCTTCTGTGTATGACCTCCCTGCATATGTGTCTACTTAAGCACACTGAGGGGTCGAAGAAGGCGTTTTCACTGCGCCCTAGGTCTGACCACACAACGCAGGAGACGGCCTCGACGTTCGAGGGCTGTTACCATCCGTAGAGGCATTTATAAAACAGACTGCAAACCCGCAGTAAACAGCGAGTGGTTCGTGGAGCAGTTTTAGGTAGCTAATAAGCACGTGAAGTAATTCAGCCCGTGGTCGGGAGACTGTTGTTAAACCAACAGCAAACTGCTTAACCCGGCCTCGGGCTGGGGAGGAGCATCTGCGGCGGCTCTGATGGTGGCTGGGCACCCGGGCCCCACCGCGAGCTCACAAGTCCGTGCGCCCTCCTTGGAGGACAGGGTGGCCACACAGTCTTCGAGGTGTGTGTGCCTGTGGGTCCTGCGGTTTTCTACAGCAGGGTTAGGGGTGTGCAGAGAGACTGTGAGGGCTTCGTCACTGTGTTTACGGCGGGAGAAAATGGAAATATGCTTAAAGGCTCAGCCATGGAGAATTAGTTACAATTACATCTCTGTGGGTTACTAAACCATATGATTTAATGATGCAAAAATATAGTTAAGATATATGAAAATGGGTTTTAAACTATGTACTGTATTCCATTTTTGCTTCTGAAAAAATCTTTGGAAATTATTTGGAAGTATATGATCAAGGAGTTAGATGTATCTCTAGGTAATCAGATCACTTTTCTTCTGAGTTCCCATTTATTTTCACTCAGCATTTTTGCTCTCGATTAAGGATTAATTTGTTTTAATAACACTACTTTTAATAAATTGGTTCTAATACAGTGAAATCAGTGTTAGATCAAATGTGAACTGATGTGAGCTGGGCACAACACAGGAGGAGACATTGCTCCCAAAAGGCTTTGAGGAGCCCAGGTGGGGACAGGGAGGGCAGGAGAGGGGAGCCAGCGACGCTTTGGCTGAGGGATGGAGTGAGGCCCACTCCCAGCCAGGTGCCTTTGGCTTGGTGGAAAGTCACTTCCTTTCCTGGGACTGGGGCCTTCATGGTGTTTATGACTAGAGGTGGGATATGGATGGGGTTCAGGGGCCGGTTCTGAGTGTGGGGGCTGTGGGGCCCTGCCCGTGCTGGGGGTTTGGGAGGAGTGGAGGCCTTCAGAGGATGGCACAGTGTTAAGACCGGGAATGGACTCGGCTTTGTCTCTCCTGTCGGCCAGTCCAAGGTTGACCTGTGCTCTGCATTGCTGCTGGTAGGATTGGACACAGTCTGCCTAGGCTCCCCCCAAGGCGGTGCGTGGAGAGAGGCCCCCCCAGGCAGTGTGTGGAGAGAGGCCCCCCCCAGGCGGTGTGTGGAGAGAGGCCCCCCCAGGCGGTTCATGAAGAGAGCTGAGGGTCCAAAGAGCGGTCCTCAGGAAGCGGTGTCTGGGTTAGGGAGGGAGGGGCTGATGAGGCAGGGAGATGGTCCTACTGGAGTCACTGATGAAACCCAGCTGTGGGCGTGAGCCCGAGGAAAGGAGGGCGCACAGAGTACTTTATATCAAGGGTATTTGGTGCGTGGGGTCTGCAGAGGCAGTCCACGCTACAGGGGGGCGCCAGCCAGGGCCGTGCGTGGTGTGGCACTTGGCGCTTCGTCGGGCCTGGAGAGTTTGCTAGCCTCCTGCCCGCTCGGTCTGTGCCGTGTCTCAGAGTTTGTGTTTTTGAGGGCAAGAAAGCACCTTCCGTCGGAGTCAGAGCTGTGTGATGTGCCTGAGGAAAGGCCCAGGGCTTGGGGATAAAAGCGGTGACTCAGGAAACAGGAAGCTGTGATTCTCGCCATGCCAAGTGGCTCTCCAGGCCTCAGACGCTTCTGGACTCCCCACGGCTCGGCCCCTTCCTAAGTTCTAAGCACGTATGTAGTTCTGTTGACTCACGTAAAGGTTCTGCCTCGGCACCGGGCCTGTTCACACAGGGCGGCAAGGTAAGCACCAGCCTTCAGAACAGACACCGTCATGCAGTTCTCGCTGGGGAAGCCTCGCCCCGCCACTTGGCTTCAAGACCTGGATCAAGACTGTTGGCTCAGTGTCTGTAAATGGACAGTTCTGTAATTTTTTTTCCCTTTTGATGGTGCCAGAATGAGCAATTATAGTCATAATCCCCAATGAAAAGAGCAGTGGGGGCAGAGCCTGGGGCGGGTGTGTACACACGAGCTCTGTGGTTTGGGAGCAGGACAGCCCCTCTCACACGGTCACTGAACGGGAGCAGAACCCTCAGTCTTAGAGAACGTGGCTGCCGTGCACCAGGACCCTGGATCCTCCTCCCTTCCCCTCGGGCCCTGCGTGCCTGGTGTGTGTGGGACAAGCGGCAGTCCTCTGCTGTGGTGGGCGCGGAGCGCGCGGCTGGGCTCGGTTCTTGCTTCCACGTCGGGCGGCCACGGTCGGCCCCCTCAGTCCTGTTTCTGCCTCTAATTCTTAACCTTCTTAGGGAAACCAGTCACTCGGAAAGTGGATCTCCTATTTTGGGGGAAAAATTGTTTTAAGGGTTACACCTGAATAGTTTGGCTAGACTCACCACCAGACTCACCATACTCCCAGAGACCCTGGCTTTCAGCTGCTCTGCTGGTTTCCTCTTCTGGAAAATGCATGACAAAATCTCGTATGTCCGTCTATAAAGTTTAATGGCTTTCTTTATTTCTTTCTTTTCTTTTTCTTTTCTTTTTCTTTCTTTTTTCTTTCTTTTTTCTTTCTTTTTTCTTTCTTTTTTCTTTCTTTCTTTCTTTCTTTCTTTCTTTCTTTCTTTCTTTCTTTCTTTCTTTCTTTCTTTCTTTCTTTCTTTCTTTCTTTCTTTCTTTCTTTCTTTCTTTCTTTCTTTCAGATTTTATTTATTCATTTGACAGAGAAAGAGACAGCCAGCGAGAGAGGGAACACAAGCAGGGGGAGTGGGAGAGGAAGAAGCAGGCTCCCAGCGGAGCAGGGAGCCCGATGCGGGGCTTGATCCCAGGACCCTGTGCCCAGGCCCTGAGCCGAAGGCAGACACTTAACGGCTGAGCCACCCAGGCACCCCATCTTTAGAAAGTTTTAAAATGTCTTTTCAGAAGACCTATTCCCATACTCCTTCTAAGAGTGGCTTCTGGAACAAATGGCAATTTACCACATAGCGTTTCAGTTTGTTAGGGTTTGTGAGCATGCTGGCCGTCAGTTCTGGATGTCCCAGCACATGGGAGGACTCTTTGCTTATTTTTCTTTCACTTTTGATTACAATTTGGGAGCACGCACCATGTCCGTGTCCCTGTGAACAGGCCGTGGCCCAGGCTTTGGCGTGCTGACTCCCCATCGGCCGTGTGGGTGTAGGAGGCCGGGCGGCGCTGCCTGCGGGTGCGCGTCCTGTGTCCTGCCCAGGATGGCGGCTCTACAGCAGCTCACGGAGAACACGGCGGGGAGTTCGCGCAGCCGGTTAGTCTGTGTCCCAGTGTTGCTGGCTGCCTCTGAAAGAAACGCCTTCTCTACAGCTGCTGTGTCTGACTGAGGCCCGACACACACTTGACAGATATGTTCCTGTAGCCTCTTGAAGCCTCCCCTGCTGCTCCCTGGGCTCCCGGACAGGATTTTGCAGCAGAGCCAGAGAGCACGGCTTATCCTGCGGGGAGCTGACCGCCTCCGGGCCTGGTGTCCCCTGCCCGTCGCCCGTGGGCTAGCCACAGGGCTCCAGGCAGCATCCGAGTCAGCCTGGCTTTGGGCAGGGATGCATCACGGCTGCCGGGACTTCTGTTGCTGTCGGACAGAAAGCACAGGCTGCCATCCCCAGTCTGCGATGGTGAGATTGCTGAGGGACCAGCTGTTACCAGCTGATCCATCCACGAGAAAGTTCTCCATCAGCAGCACCGAGGGCCCAGCCACAGCGGTGGCGAGTGCCTGGACTCACCCCCCCAGGGCCCACCCAGAGTGCTCGCTCTCATTCTGTCACTCTGTTTGCCTTTATCTGGGATTTTTTTTTTTTTTTTTAAAGCAACTTTCCTTCATCAACTATTTGGTTGCTCGAAATCCAGCTTCTCTGGAAAACTCAAGATAGGACACTTTATTCTTTCCCTTGTGAACTTGCAGAAGAATCACCGGCCCCTAAGGAACCAACAGGGTCCTTTAATGTCATTTGCCAAGGCTGCCACTGCCACCTGAGAGCTGAGCTCATTTTCTGTAGATTTTTAAAAAACTTTGTGTGGGCAGTTGTATTTGTTTCTGTGTCAAGTCTTAGAACTTTTCTTTTTCTTATTTTTGCAGTGGCTAAGAATAAGTGTTACATAGGATGTTTTAAATTATGTTGTTAGGAAAAATTTAAAACATACCAAAAAAGCTTAAGGGATTGTATAGTAAGAACCCATATATCAACCATTTAGCTTGTACAGTTTGTATTTTACTAGATTTTTCCCTTTGTGTAGTGAAGTCTCTTCATCTCTCTGGCCGTCTGTCAGTCCGTCATCTGTTTGGGTGCGTTTCGAAGTCAGCGTCACCTGCCGCGTACTTGCCCCCGTATATTAACTTCACGCAGGTCGCTACCTAGCGCTTAGCGTGCGTGCAGGTTTTTCCCTCAACCGAGAACTCAGACACGATGAGATGCGCGGATCATAAGGACACGGTGTTAGAGTTTGACAGATGCGTGCACCTGTGTGGTCCACCTTCCCATCAACATGCAGAGAATTCCCGTCACTCCCGTGCACGCGGAGGTGGGACTCTGTCTGTTGTTAAAGCTGGGTCTGTCTGTCTGCACCCGTGCTCTCCGCGCGGAGGGGAGGGTTGCTCCGTGCCTGGCTTCTTGGCTCACTTTCTAGAAGTGCTGCTCAGTGGCTGCCTCTCTGCAGACCATGTGTCCTGTCCCTTCCACACCAGGGATACTTGATCTCGGTGGCCTGTGGGAAGGGCCATCGTTAACTGTGAGTGACAGCTGGAGGACTCAGCATGTCCGAAAAATGAAATCAGAATGACCCAAATGAAAGCAGGTCTTAGGTGGTGAATATCGGGGAACCTTCTTTTGCTTCCTCGCAGTGTTTTTGTGGTGATGTGTAGTGTTTTTCCACCTCTTTATTGTTACTAGCAGGGGGCCCCGAAGTTGCATTCTTACCACTTGGATTTACATCCAAAAGAAAACGGCTTGTGTTTCTGGGTCCTCTGCAGCACGGCCTGTGGCGGCGAAGGCCATCGTGTCCTGGTTGATGGGGCCCGCAGCCTGATCCGTGCTGCTGCGTGAGGGCAGTGCTCCTACACTTGTGCTGCGGTTGCTCGGCGGCTGCATTTCCTCTCTAGATCTGCGACGGTCTCCACATTCTCTCTATGCAAACGACTGGGAACCTTGCTGTTTGAAAGCGTGTGGATTCTTGGTTCTAACCTCTGAGGTGGAAGGGTGCGCATTTGGTTCCCTGTTTCTCACCTCCACTGTTCCTGACAAGAAGCCAGCTGTCACCCATCCTGTCGTTTCTCCGAATGTCATGTCTTCTTTTTCTCTGACTGCGTGGGAGATTGTCCTTGGTTCATAGCAGTTTGACTCTGTTGTGCCTGTATGTGCCGTTTTTTGGGTACTGCCTTGGTTATGATTCTCTGAGGTTCTTGAGTCTGTAGCTTTTGTCTTTTACCAAATTTGAATAATATTTGCCAATATGTTTTCAGGTTATTTTCTGCCCATTCCTCTCCTAGGATTCCAATTCTGTGTATGTAGGACCTTCTGATGATGTTCCACCAGTCCCTGAGGGTCTGTTTTCTTACTCAATCTTAAAAAATTAATAAATAAATAAAAGTCTAGGGGCACCTGGGTGACTCAGTCGGTTAAGTGTCCAGCTCTTGGTTTCAGCTCAGGTCATGTGCTCAGCATCGTGAGACTGAATGTCAGGCTCCATGCTCACTGGGGAGTCTGCTTGTCCCTCTGCCCTCCCCCACTCGCGTGTGCGTGCTCTCTCTAAAATAAATACATCTTTTTAAAAAAATCTCTGTTCTTCAGGTCGAATAACCAGTTGAGCTATTTTCATATTCACTACCTTTTTGTTCTCTGTCCTTCCAGTTGTTACTACGTTCATCTAGTAAGATATTCGTTTTGGATATTTTCTTTTCCGGTTCTAGAATTTCTTTGGTTCTTTTCTTACAGTTCTGTTTCTCTGCCCAGTTTCCATATCTGTTTATGCCTTATGGGTATGTTTTCCTTTACACCCTTGAACACGCTTACAAGGGATGCTTCCTCTTGTCTTCCTGAGCTGGCACTTGGGTGCAGTGTGGATGGAGAAGGAGAATAGGTGAGATGTGCAGCCTGGGGGGTGATGAGTGTGCTGTCCGGCAGGTTGTACTGGGGTGGACTGAGGCCCAGGTCTCACGTCCAGGGAAGGCCTCCCTGAGAAGGTGACATCTGGGCAGAGACATGACCAAAGGGCCCCAGGAACGGGTACTGGGGGCTGAGACCTAAGGTGGGCCTGGGCCTCCAGCAAGGGAGGAGAGCCCAGGGTGGAGTGGAGGGGTAGGTGAGGCAGTCAGCGGGGCACTGGTTAGCTTCACCTTCTCCCTGCGGGCCTCTGCGGGTCACTCGTGTGGTGTTTTTCTAATGATTCATGTCAGCTGACTTAGCTGAAACCCCTCCTCCACTGTACACTGATCCTTTCAAAAACAAAACAAAACAGCATTTCTGGAAACTTCCCCTGATGGTGTCGGGACTGGCCCTGCCCCTCACCAGACCACCACCCCAGGCTTCTTCACGCACAACTCTGGAGCAATACTGGCTGTCGGCGGTGCCCGCGGGGTCCTGTGACTGATGCCCGCCTCTTCTCTCCGTGGCCCCGTGGAATGTACGTGCTGCCCGGAGTTGGGTCTGTGGGGTGGGCTGCACCTTGGTGGCCATCCTGGCTTCCAAACCCAGAGCTGCCTATCCCCTCACTGGAGGGCCAGAAACCACTCCCTTTCAAAGGGGTAGTGGTGCCGGCTCTGACACGTGTGGGAAGGGAAGGAAGAACGCTGCTGTGCCCAGGGTGGTGACCCCCCCAGTGGAGACCGTGTCTGTGCGGGGTGAGGCTGCAGTGCCGCCCCGACCTCTGACCTGAGCACCTGCCCGGTAGAGACGTGTGTGACTTCCTACTTTTCAGATGAGTTGACCCTCCCCGTGATTTCTGGACACCCCATCCTTGCTTGTCAGCCGGGCCCTGCCCTCCTTTGGGGACGAGGGTCTGCCCATCAGCAGGTTCAAGGTGCCCAGAAACCGTGTTCAGTGAGTGTGTGGAAGATCTGGAAAAGCAGAGAGTGAAAATGGGTCATTCTCCAGAACTGTGTGGGACGAGGGTGACCCCACTTGCACGGGCACGGGGGCCTAGTGTGCATGGAGGCAGGAGCTCACTCAGCTGCGGTGCCAGAATGAGGCTCGCTCCATTCAGGGCCCGTGGACATAGGGTGTCTCAGTGGACATGCCTCCCAGGGTTGACTGAGAGCAGGGTCCACACCAGCCCCTTGCACCCTGAGCTGTGCCCATGGCTCCACGTGGCTCGTGGGCACACGACAGCACAGCAGACCCAGATGGTCCCCGCCGTCACAGACAGCCCCGTGGACAGCACGGACCAGCCTGTTTTCAGGATTCTGACAAGTTACTTTGGGACAGGCTTCCGTTAGTTTTCATGCACAGGAAACAAAAGACAAAGAAATGGTAATGCATCATGCCCTTCAGCCTGATATATGTTAAATATTTGGAATATATTAATCCTACGAAATCTCTGTTGCTAGATCTAATTTCCGTTGACAGGAAACATTTTCCTGTTTATCCACAACCAGTAACGCTAGCTAAGGTCGTTGCTGTGAGTTCTGTTTTCGGGCTAGCTGGTGACACGGGCACAGATCTGAGCAGCAGGCACACCTGGGGCTAGGACGCCTGGTTGCTGTGGTAACCAAGTATTAACCAGCACCGTGACAAAGTGCAGGGGATGGAGGGTCACTGTGTGGGTGTGTGGGTTACACAGGTCACTTCCTGTTCCCTGCAGCGCCCAAGGACATCCTTACAACACAGATTAACAATTTTCTAAATGATTCATAACTGGGAGCATGCAGTTTAAAATGATTTTTTTTTAAAGCATGAAGCCTTTAACCAACTCTTCCAAAAGTATCTGCTTGCTAGAAAATTCACTCCTGTTCACGATCTGATCGGACTTAAATTCTGCCTCTGAACGGTGGAGACCCCGGCTTGCCTCTCCTTTCAGAAATCAGGCTTTGTCTCGGGGCTAACAGCAAGAACAGCCTCACGTGCCACGTTCCGCTACCCAGTTCAGGCTGGTTCTGGAGGATTCTTGGGCAGATTCAGCTCTAAGCAGACTGTGGGGCCAGGGCTGGGGGGCAGGCAGGAGTGTGGCCCCATCTCTGGGGTGCGGCTGGCATCAGTACCGTCCAGCCCCTGAGGACAAAGGACTGTCCCCAGTCTGTCCCCTTGGGGCAAAGTCAGCTCTACAAGCCATTCCGGTGGCCAAAAGGGGTCGCCGAGGCCAGGCCCCTCACACGGTGTCCTTCCCCGCAGACTCACACGCGTGACGCATCCTGGCTACAGCTGGATGCCACGGCGAGGGATGTGTGCGGGGGATGTGAGATTCGCAGACGGGTGAAACGCTTTGGTACCTGAGGGGCACGGTCACCCCAGAACCGTGTCTGTGGCCGTCTCTTACGCTCATGGCGTGAAAAGGGCCCCTTGCGTGTCTGTGGCCTGCAGCCCTCTTGCGCCGCACCAGCAGCCGTGCCCAGGGGACCGGCAGGCTGCTCGCTAGCTCCCCACCCTCACACGGAAGCCAGAAAGGTGAAGGCAGCGAGTCTGAAGAGCTGCGAGTGCTCTCCAGGTGTTGCCGGGGGCCCGGGTGGCCGCGGGTGGGGCAGCCCCGCGCAGGAGTGACAGCCCATCAGAGGGGAGGCATCTTTCTCCTTTTTCCCGGTTTCTAACCTGAAGCTAATGGGTTTCCCGCTCCTCCTGTGGATGGTGGCTGTCATTCTTGAAGGATCCATAGGTGCCACGCTTCATTATTCTTTCTAAGTAACTGTCATAATTTTCAGGAAGGAGACGAGCCCTCGGTTGGTGCAGTCTTTCCAGAGCGGCCGTCTCCGCAGCTTCCACTGTCCATGATGCTTTTCTCCTGGGTCCCAAGTGGCTGCATTTGTGCCGTGTGGACCTTGACTCAGGGTGACCTCCACAGAGGTCTGGCGCAGGCCTCCCCTCTAAGCCGCCCTGGCCCAGCCGGCTCCTCGCTGGCCAGAGCATGTCTGCTTCCTGTCCCGAGCAGGCTGAGCCTGGAGGGGCCACCGGGGTCCCCCACCCCTGCGCGGTCCGCCTCCAGGTGCCATGCCCCCGGGCCCCTCCCCAGTCACCAGGCACGGGTCAGGCCTCTTGCTGGACTGAGTGTTGAACAGAAGAGTGTCTTCACTCCACGTGTCCCGACTAGGGAAGCAGGGTAAGCACCACCTGCACACTAGTTTTATTCGGAGAGCAGGTGCCCTGAGCTGAGCCAGAGGCTCAGGAAGTGGGGCTGAGAGGCGACAGCCCCGTGCTTCTGTCTAGACGCGCCAGGGTGCACGTTCACATTTCAGGGGGTCTTTCCTCGGGCTTACCCTGCAGCGGCCCGGCAGACACAGGCATGCGTCACATGCCTAGCAGCTGTAGATGCCAGTGCAAGGGCGCATCAGGAGAGCGCCTCCCCCCTCCCACCATACTGCAGGGCTCCGGGCTGTGGCCGCTCACCGACCTGGAGGACGAGCTCTGGTCAGCGCTGCATCGAGGGTCCCCATCCCATCAGCACCGGGTGGGGTGACCCTGCAGCCTCCCCGACGGCAGCCTGTGCCCAGCCCCATGGCCTGTCTGAGCATGCTGCTGCTCGGAAGGGCAAACGGAGCTCGGGAGCTGCCCGCCACCCGACAGCTGCTCCGGCGGTCGGTGTCCGAGTGTCAGGGTCACGAGTGCTGACCCCACATCTCCAACTGCAGGCCTTCCCTCTACGTGGGAAGCTTCCCAAACGTGGCCTGTTGACCACTTGTCTACATTATTGGAAAGAAGCCAGGAGCCAGAGAAGTGACAGTTCCAGAAGCAGGCATCTGCCTGGACCTCAGGCTTTGTGGCTTCCTGGTGGATGTTAGCTAACCGTCACTGCAGAGCCACTGGCAGGACCTCCGCAGCATCGCCGAGAAACGTCCAAGGGGGTGGAGCCTTCTAGGCCCACCGTGGAAGGGAAATTTTTTTGAAAAGATTTTATTTATTTGAGGAGGGGGAACAGAGGAAGAGACAGAATCTCAAACAGACTGAGCAGTGAGCGCAGAGCCCAGCCTGGGGCTCAGTCCCACGACCGTGAGATCGTAACCTGAGCTGAAATCCAGAGGCAGATGCTCAACTGACTGAGCCGCCCATGCACCTGAAACTAAGTGGGCGTTTGCACCCCAGCGAGGAACTGGTTTGCTGTCTCCCCTCCAGAAAAGGATCTGAGCACAGAGGGAAAAGCACAGGTGCCATCCCGAGGGGCTTGTAACAGATACGAGGCCGCGGTGGGATCTGGCAGTTGCGTGCGGGTCAGCACTTGCCATCGTGAGCCCTGCTGCCTGGCCTGCGTGGTGGCGCCCGGCTGCGCATGGGCCATCCTCCACGCCCAGCCTCAGGCAGCGCCCCGGGCACCTGTTTTCTGGGGACGCCTGCCCGCCGTGCTGGGGAACAGTGGTGCTCCTTGTGCCGTGGCACAGCTGCCCCGACGAGATCCACAGAAGCTGGGGGTTCTGCCGGCGACCCTTCCCGCCCCAGTGGTGTTGGTGAGCACTCATGGCCCAGCACCGGTGACACGGTGGCTCCAGCCAGAGTGAGGGGGACCGGGGGGGGCATAGGTGGCTCTGCTGTCCCCGAGCAGCCTGGCGGGGTGAGGAAGGTTCCAGTAGGTTCACAGGAGGCAGGAGGGCAACTGTCCCTCTGCCGGTCCACATAGTCCCTAAGGTGGCGGTGTGTCCCTTGCCCGCCCCCCACCTGGCCCGTCACCTGCTTGCCGGCACTTAGGTGGGTCTCTGGGCTCTGCCATTTGCACATCACTTTGACTGGTGTCACTCAAACTGCATATTAAAATTCCGCTCATCACATCTGTGCAAAGTGATGTGGCAATTAGAGAAGGCGGGCCTGTGCTCTGGGGAACGCTGTGCACCCACGTGAGCGTCTCAGCGTACAGGGGGTTTCCAGCGAGTGCGGCAGGGCCCGCACTGCGCTTTGGGGCTGAGCAGGTGTCCCTGTGCCTGCAGTGCTGTGGGCGGTCGCCCCACCTGGCTGTCCCTGCTGCTTGCCTGGTTCCGCCCAGAGTGCCCTGTGTGCTCGCCTGTGCTGCTGCAGGGAGCCACGGGGCCCTTGGCTCCGACGTGTTCTCAGCACACGGTCGAGGGACTGGAGCAGGTGGCAGGTACGGGAGGTGCTCCCTCACAGAGTGGAAGTGTCCGCAGAGAAGCAAGCCACACTTACCGGTCACTTCCGTGTTCCATGGCACCCTTGGGGCATGAGGGCACATACGTTATAAACACCCCAAGTGAAATGGGTCCAAATCTGACGACAATTATCTCTCAAAATAAAACTAGAAAAATTGTCATGTAAGGAACAAAGTCTGTTTTTTTCCTTGTTGAGACAAGAAAAGGGAGTTTGAAGCAAATTGTAAAGCAACGGTCTTCCATCGATGTGAATGAGAAGAGAACCTTGACCCGGTGTGTTTGGTTGGTCTGCGTCTGGCATCTCCAAAAACAGACTAACTGCTAATACGCCTGCTCTCTTTCCTTCTCCGAGTTCTGACAGAAGTCGGCTTCCCAGCTCTGAGTCGGGGCAGGTGGACGCTGGGAGGCTGGACGGAGCCCACGTGGGCATCCCACACACTGAGTCCCCATGGAGGGGTGGCGCCAGTGCCCCCTTCCCGGCCACAGCCCCCACCTCACATCCCCTCTCCTGAGGGCACCTCTCCCCAGCACTGTCCAGGCTTTCTGCTTCTGGAATCCTCTGTGGACGGATGTGGGGTGCACGCTGGTAGCCCCAGCGTCCCCAGCACGGGTGCACATGGCTCAGCCGAGGCGGTGAGCCTACGGAGATGCCGCGATGGCCACTTTACCCGTCAGCCCTGGTGCCGGGCGCTGCGTCACAGCAAGCTGACCTCTCCCACAGGGGGGCTGATTTGGAACTGGGGCTTCAGAAATCCCCAGAACACATGAGAGTAAATGGGTTCCCCCCATGTTATTATGAAAAATGTCCAACTACAGAAAGTTTCAAATAGGGGCACCACCAAGGCTGCACTGGGCGTCCGCTCTGCCGGCTTCACTGCATCCCTCATTCTAACCTTCTGTATGACTCAAAGCAAGTTGCAGACCTCAAGAGCTGTCCGTCCAGCCCTAAAAACTCAGGTTCCGAACTCAGGGTTGTCTGCTGGTTGTCTTTGTTGTTGTTGTTCAGGAAGAAATTTACAAACCATGAAATACACAGACCTTCAGGTGCCTCTGATGAATCTTGGCCTGGGCACCCCCTGCCCTCACCCCCACCGGGTGTCACCCTGGTGTCCCTGGCGGCTAGGTTCCCATTTCTTTCTCCTATATCCGTTTTGCTCATTCTAGAACCTTCTGTGAGTGGAACCATAGTGCGTGGACCCTTGTCTAAAGCATCTTTCATGCTGCATAGTTTTTGATCAAAATGAGATTGAAAGGAATGTGTGCCCCATGCAGAAAGGCCAAGTGAGAGCAGCAGCCTGCAGCCTGTTTCAGGTCCCAGCTCCGGGAGTGTCTGTGAGAACACGAGGCCCTTGTCGCGGCTGTGCACGCACTGCTCCCTGCACGTCTCGGCAGGGCTCCCAGCTTGCACCCTCACATCCTGCAGTGGAGCTGGAGCCCCTGACCTGCACCTGCGTCTCCCCCAGCACCCCCTCACTCAGTGCAGACCAGGGCTAGCGTCCACTCTGTGGTCAGACCCTCACATCAGGTCGTCTGGCCCAGTACACGTGGTCACACCACCTGTCCTGGTTCACGGACCATTTAAGTTCAACTGAGTTTGGTGGAATTGCTTCTTTGGAGAATGTCTGGCTGTTGCTAACATGGCCCTTTGTGTTCTTACTGTCATCGTTCTAGGATGGGAGTCCCAGCTTCTGGAAACAGGATTCCTGGGCATCTTCCTGTGCCCTCTTTGGACTCTGTCTCGATTGCCCAGGGAGACCCCCCCGTCCCAGATCGTTTTGTGGGGCTTCCGGTGGCTGATTTTCAGAATCATGCTTGGAGCAGTAAGTAGAACTTCCGTTTGTATGTTTCAGGGACATGCAGACCAAGGAGCTGCCCCTCGCTGCCCTGCTGGCTGGGCCGTGCCTGCTGGGCCCCTCCTGCTGCTTTGCGTGTTCTGTGGCCTGCTTCTGAGCCCTTGAAATGCCTCTGGCCCCCCAGCCCTTTGCATGAGCACTTTCTGTGGGACTCTTCACGACTCAGCCCCTTCCACAAAGAGACTCACAGGAAGAGCCCCTCGGCAACCGCACCTTTCTCCACCAGCCCTCCTGGTGGTTTCTGGAACGTCAGAAGTGTTTTGTGTGGTTTAAATCAGGGACGGGAACAGGTCAAGAAGTGTTACAGGATTTGTGTCCCCTCAGTGCCCGCGGTTCTTGGTCATGTCGCTTCAAAGAATGGAGAGGGAGACCAGACGAAGAGTCATGGGCAGCAAAGCAAAGTTAATTGAGCAGAAGTATAAGGCTCCTGGAGAGGGAGGGGACCGGGGCCCATGAGAGTTGCCCTTCGAGCTTCTAATGTAGGGGTTTTTATAAACTCTTTCCAGGAACTATCTTAAGCATCCTGAGATTGGGCCGCTGTGGACTGGCCGCTAAGGTGTGCCAATCGGGCTTTGGTCATGCAGCCATCTACCTTTCAGGTTATTGTTCACATATTGGTGGTCTTATGACCTGACATCCGGAGGCTAAGTGATAGTGACCAGTGTTTTATGGTTAATTGTTTTGTTTCGGAATATCCTGCCGAAGTCACTCCTGCTTCCGTGGTCTCGTCTAAGCTGTGAAACAGGGTGCTCACGGTGAGGTTTTGTCTTAGCTGCGGCGGCTCTTTCGCTTTCTTGTTGGGGGCCCTGGCCCTGACTACGTAAGTGTCCAGTTAACTCCTAACAGAAAGGCACACGGTCCCCTGTGAGTCTCACACCAGAGAAGCCACGCCGGCGCTTCTGTCTGCCTGCCTGCTGTTTCTGGCTGCAGACGCCTCGCTCGCTGGCTTCGGGGAGGGTCTCCTGAAGGCCAGGCGTGTCGGCAGCCCCCTTCGCCCCGGCCTGGCTGGTCGGCGCCTCGGCGCAGGCGCTGCCTGCATGTGTTCTCTCCGCGCACGCCCTCCCACCGGGCCCCAGAGCCCAGGGCTCCCCCGCCACCAACTTCCACGGGGCCCTTGCAGGTGTGCACCTGTTGCCACCTCCGCTGACCATCATCTTTAAAGTTTGGAGCTGTGAAGCCGCTTCCCCCAGTGTGTAATTAGCATTGTGTGGCGGGCTGCTGTGGGACGACGCGGCTGCCCCCATCAGATGTTCTGTACGTGGGAGTGTGCTCCCGCCTCCCCCTCCGCTCCGCCCAGGGCCAGTACGCCGCTTTGTGGCTGGCATTCATCTGATGCCCTCGTTCCCCACGTCTGTCTGATTGCCTGTCGCCCTCAAATCCTGAGCAGAGCCAGATCGGTGCTGGCGGTTGGTGGTCCTCGAGCAGGACAGGAGTCCTGTGGGCACGTACTGCCCGGGTCCTTTCATTGCTGTCAGGAGCCCACGCTTACGCGTTGCAGACACCCTTCCGGACACTGAAGCAGCTTCTTCTGGTGTGACGTCTGCCTGTGTCCGCGTGATGCTGCATCTCGGGCTCTCTGGCCGGGAGCTCCGGGGTGCTGGGAGTGGTTGGAGTACAGGAGGCAGGCGCTCCACCTGGGACGTGGGTGCCAGCACAGGAAGCCCTGGGAGCATGCGTTGGCCCTGGTGTGGCCGGCAAGGTGCCCGGCCCTGGGCAGGCGCGCACAGCTGCAGGTGCTTGGAGCAGCCGTGTGGGGTTCGCATGCGTCTGGACTATTCTCCAGGTTCGGCGTCCACGCAGTTAGAAAGACGGGAGTCCTGACCGTCACCGGTCCTTCCCTGAAACACTGAGGTCGTTAGCTGTGTCTGGTCCTGACACAGATGTTAGCAGCAGGCTGTGGCTCCACGTCCGTCTAAGACTTCGTTTTGGAGTTTCTCCTCAGCTAACCTTAAAAATCATAACGTGCGCAGTGTTTCTGTTGCCCAACAGGGACCCGCCTGGGACAGTAGGCTCGTCGGGTGGGAGTGGGAAGCCGAGGGCCCCCGCGGGAGCACAGCCAGGGTAGGGGCTCTGGGCGGCGGAGCTGTCAGGCTGCAGTGTGCCAGGCTCGCGACGCCGGGAGGTGAGCGGCCCCCACGGTGCCTGACAGCTCTCTCAAGCACCTTTCATGGCATTTTGATTGACTGTTCGCACCAGCTGGATAAAAATTGTCAGGTGCACTAAAAGGTGTAATTACTTGATTCTGTCTGCGTGTTGGATGTTACTTACCCTCCTTCGCTGGAAAGCAGGAAGCAGAGCGGGCTTGGTAAGGGAGAGTGGCAGCTGCACAGCGCCTGTCGTGTGCGAGCAGAGAGGGCCGCGGAGGCCGCTGAGGACGGAGCTGCCTGCAGACGGCAGCCCCGGGCCCTGACCTGCTCCTGCTCAAAACTGGCACCACGGCCTCCGAAGCTGCTGTGGCTGTGTTGTCTGCGGCGCCTCCCGTGTGCTGAGAGGTTGGGGGTTCTTCCCAGAGCTGTGCCCCCCCCAAGACCTGGGCTTCCCAGGCTCCTGCAGTGGCTCAGCATGACCTCCCCATCCTTGGCGCTTCAATGTGTTCACGCTGCACGGAGCCATGAAGGAGTGGTGGCAACGGGCCACCCTGCCCTCTCCGAATAGCTGCAACCTGGCCCTTGTCACACTGGACAGCAGACAGTGGGGGCCGGGGGGAAACAGCAGCTGCCTGGCTGCTCGCCACCTCGCATCCTGCTGGAATTTGGGGGGCAAGGTACAAAGAGGAGGGCCCTGGGCACAGAAGGAGCCCCAAGAAGGACCCGGCACCCCTGCTGTTGCAGACTTGCAACAACGCGTAGCTCTGATCTCATCGGGAGAAACGAACACCACACAAACCCTGACTGAAGGACATTCTTCAGATTCACTAGCCAACGTTCTCCAGGACCAAAGGCATGGAGCGCAGTCGGAGACCGAGGCCCCGTCCGCCCGGGGAACACAGCCGTTAGATGTGGCACCCTGGGCTGTCCTGGCACAGAATGGGGACGTCCATGGGAAAACTGGTGAGATCAGGCAGGGTAGGTAGTCCGCTGCGTGGACCTGAGCGTGACGGGTGCATGGGGGCTCCACACTGTGTGTACAGCTTTCCCGGGCGTGAAGGTATTTTCCAAACGCAAAGTTAAACACCTTACCTACTTGGCATGTATAAAGTAGGCAGTGAGAGGAGATGGTTCAGTTCTTTGAGACATGAATTACCAACACTGACAGAAGAAACAGAAAATCTGAAAAGTTTTAGGAAGTGATCACCTTTCCAACTGACAAAACCCCAGGCCCAGAAGTCCTCACTGATGAGTTCTATAAACATTTACAGAAGGAACAGTGTGAACCCCGCACACGCACATCCAGAAAACAGAGCAGGGACAATGGACGTTTCAAGAAAATAACATTCCAAGAGCGCCTGGGTGGCTCAGTTGTTGGGCGTCTGCCTTCGGCTCAGGGCGTGATCCCGGCGTTCTGGGATCGAGCCCCACATCAGGCTCCTCCGCTGTGAGCCTGCTTCTTCCTCTCCCACTCCCCCTGCTTGTGTTCCCTCTCTCGCTAGCTGTCTCTCTGTCAAATAAATAAAATCTTTAAAAAAAAAAAAAAAGAACATTCCAGAGACTGTTCTTCCAGAGCACCAGCGACTTGTAGAACTGTTAGCAGATGAAGCTGGGCAGCGCCTGAGCCATGCGAGGCGCCCACACCAAGTGGGCTTTCCCCGGGAGGCAGAACTGGGTGGAGAGAACTGAACGCTGCAGTTCAGCGAATTACCGGATACGGGAGCTCTAGAGTGATGCAATCATCTTAACTGACGGAGGGGAAGCATTGAACGGGCTCACAGTTCACATCTTCTGGCACACAAGGAGTCAGAGGTTTCTTCCAGCTGACACATACACCGTTCTTACCTGTGGGGACTACACATTCCTGCCACCAGGTGGGGAGCACGCGGGGGCGTCCCCCTTCATCCCATCGGCTGGACATCGTGCTGGACATGTGGCTTGTGCAGAAAAGCAAGAAAAAGTCACAAAAGCCCAAAATATGGGAAGAAGTAGAAACCCCTGTCTTCGAGGAGAGGAGATGATGTATGTGGAGCGTCAGAAATCAGGGCTATTTCCATATGTTAGCAAGAGCTGTCAGGAAACAAAACGTTGGGCAGTCACAGTCGTGCTCAAGTTCCTGTTTCCCTGCCCACACTGCCCGGATGGCCTCCCAGAACCTCGACCCAGCCGCTGCCAGCAAAGGAGCCAGGCCCAGCGGGGATGCCCCCCAGGGCCCCATGGACAAGAGGGTATAGCAGGAGCCAGTGACCCTCATGCTGTCTGGTGACAGAGGAATTTCCGCCTTCTATGAATCAGACCTTTTTAAACAGGTGGGGACCACCATGGAGCCGGCAACCTGTATGGATGGAGGTCTGAGGTGTAAGTTCTCCCCGGAGCTCCCCAGCGGTTCTCCTGCAACGCACCCACGCCCCGCTACTGCCCCAGTGCGGACAGCCAGGGTAGCATCTGCCTGGGCATCCTGAAGGACAGGTGGTCTGCCCTGGGTGATGTCGGGACCATCCTGCTGTCCGTCCAGAGCCTGCTAGGAGAACAGCATCGAAGGCCCTTGGAAGACACATGCTGCCGAGCTCTGGAAAAACCCACAGCCTATAAGAAGTATCTGTAAGAAACCCCTTCAAAGTAGGTCTCCGGCCAAGAACCCTGACTGGAGCCTCTCTCCTTGTGCTGTCTTTTTATCTTCTCCTTCAGTGAACTGTCCTTTCCCTCATTTCTAAGACTGTATCTTGATCTGTGGTGTCATTTTTGTTTTGTTTCTGTTTCTTAAGTCTCTGGTTGAACTCTTGTGATGAGTATACTAAATAAATACATTGGGGTTTTTTAAACAAAATTTTAACTACATCATTAATAACATCCAAAATTAGAAAATTTCAACAGAAGTCTGCTGTGCCATACCCTGAAAGCTACCAGACATGGCTGGGAGACATTAGAAAGGCTTCAGTAGACAGACATGTGTGAGTCACAAGTCCCAGAACTGCTCACTGCCCAGCTGTCCCCAAACCCATCCACAGATTTCATGCAACCCAGATGTAATCCTAGGATTTTCTTTTTGGAAGTTGATGAACTGACTTAGATTTGTATGGAAATCCCACAGGCCTAGAATAGCCAGAAAATCTTGAATAAGTTGTAGGAGACACATCCCTTGTTCCAGGACTCAAGACTGGGCAGTGGGGGCGTGAGGACAGCCAAATTGGTGGCACAATCCACGTGTCTGAAAAATAGTCCCACACTAAAATCACTGCCATGTAATTTTTGACAATAGACCAGGTCCGTTCAACTAAAACAGACTGGCACGTTCAGCGTGGGGCTGGGGCGTCCAATTCTCTGCAGCGGGTGAGTGGGCCGCCAGGTCCCACCGTGTCGCACACGGGAATGCGTCTGAGATGCGCTGCAAACATGACATTGAAATCACGACACTTCTTAAAGATAACAATATTTTTGCAGTTTGGGATAGGCCAAGATTTCTTAGAACATGGAAAACATTAACATAAAACGCAAAAATGGATAAATCGGACTCTGTTAGAATGAAGATCCTCTGTCCCCGGCAGATCACAGTGACAGACCAGGGGACAGCGCTGCCCCCGATGGAGAGCTTGTGGTGGGTCCATAAAGAAGACACAAAACCCAGTAACAAAGATGATTCAGTATGAAAAGGGGAGCTTTTAGCAGCTACTTGACAAAGACCCGCAAACGGCTGCTACAAGCACTTGAAAAACCGCGCGGCTTCACTGGCCGTCGGGAAACGAGATGCCGCATGCGCCCACGGGAAGAGCCAGACTTAGACGGCACGCGTCCCAGCTCAGGCTGCGCAAAATGCCGCAGGCCGCGCGGCTTCAACGGTGCTGACTTCCGCTGGTTCTGGAGGCTGGCAGTCGACCAGCGTTCCGGGGCCTTCACTCCCCACGGGGACACCTCGTAGCTTGTGGACGCCCGTCCTCTTGCCGTGTCCTCCGCTGGCGGGGAGAAAAGCCCCCATGTTTCTAATGCGTGCACTAATCCCGTCAGGTCAGGAGCCCATCCTTATGGCCTCATCCGCACTTAACTATTTCTTCAGTCTTAATACGGCCACGCCAGGGGGCCGGGGGCTTCAACCTACAGATTTGGGAGGACACAGGTGCCAGGCCCTTGGCAGCAGGGGTGTGAGCAAGAGGAACTGGCCTGCGTTGCTCTCCTGCGGGCGTGAGCAGTGGCCTGAGTGTGTGGGAGCAGCTTAGGCCGTTACCCACAAAGTTCACCTCAGCGCTGACCCAGGGGGGCTGGAGATGTGCTCACTAGAGCCCTCCCCCCGGCACCAGGAACTGGAAACCAGCCACAGCCCATCAGCAGAAAGATGGGGGACTGACCCATGCTAACTCTCCGGAATGGAAAGCACTCAGCAGAGCAGAGGACCGAGCCATCTCGCAGGCGTCGTGCTCAGGCAGGGAAGCCAGACGGACCGCACGGTCCTTGTGTGGGGCCTTCCACACGGCAGAGCCAGCACGGGGCCACAGCACGGAGAAGCGCTTCCCTCCAGGACTTGGGGTGGGGGCTGCCGGGGGGCACGCAGGAACTTAGGGGCTGTGAGTGTCTCCTGATGGGCTGAGGGTCTGCAGGCATGCACACAAAAGCTCCTCAGCACGGGCTTCCTGGTGGGACAGAAATCATGTTTTGAACCCTAACAGGAGGTGAACAGCCAGGGGAAGCCTCGGGGGAGGTGGCCAGAGAGCAGAGACCTCTGTCTTTTTGGGCAGGGCTGGAGACAGACCAGCCGGCAGGTTTTCCTTGGCGTGCCTCCGTCGAGCATCAGAGAAAGCCACGTGCCTTCCAGCCCCGGAAAGACCATCAGCCCGGCCGGAAGCTTCAGCTCGGGACAGGAGCCCAGGATCCACCTTCCCGGTCAGCTCTCTGCGCCAAATGCAGGCACCGGCGCTATGGGTGGGACGTCCCGCTTCGGCTCCTAGCTCCGGCGCCCGCTGACGGGAGAGGTGACGTGATGACCCGAACCGTCACCCTGCTGTTGACGTGTTAAAATTCTGGCGGCGTCAGGAGCGCTTCCCTGGCTCCCTCCGTGCCGCTGTGAGCCAGCCTGCTGGGGGCTTCCCCGGTGACGGGCGCTTCCCACTTCAAGCTGCGGAGATGGCGAGCGGCCCCATGGTGCACATGACCCCACCGGACTTTCCTTGGAGCAAAGGTGCAGGTCTGCTCACCATGTTCACCTGGGCCCTCCTGCTGGAACGGGCCAAACATGCACCAGATGCTTCTCTGGGAAAGCTCTGGAACGTCTCTTGCATGTTTCAGCTCAATTTTCTCTTTTAAATGCACAGATTTTAACCATATTAGTGTGGAGAATCTTTTTCATTTGCAGAAAATGGCAAAGAGCGTGGGCGTCTGAGTCACTGTATTTAATAGTTTGCCCTTAATAATGCTTTAAAAAGGTTTTCACTTTGTTCTCAAAGCTCCGATTTTGTCAAGACAGAAATATGTTCATGTGTTTGTAGCTCAGTCAGGACTGGCCAGTTTCATCCCAGAGCAGGCGAGCGTGTCCGCAGCCAGTCGCCGAAGCCCTCGTGCTTTGCATCTGGTGCCTCTGTGCCCCAAGTCGGACCCGGCAGTGGGTTTTCCCCATGGCTTCCGAGCCGCAGTGTCCTGGACTGCTCCTGGGCCGGACCGAGGACCTGTGCTGTGCCGAGGGCTGAGACCTCGGTTGCTGAAGTTCTAGGAAGTGAGGCAGTGTCCTTGGTGCTGGGAATTTTCAGAGCTGGACGGCACCGAGGGGAGGCAGGACTTGGTGTCTGTCTGGACAACTAAGACGCATCTTTGTGTACGTCCCTCCCTTCCGCTCCCGTCTGGGTGTGCACGTGGCCGCCTCGGTTCGCAGGCTGCAGGCAGGCGAGGCACTTGCCGCTCCTCCCGCGAGAACCTTGCGGCGTGGCTGCTGGCCCACGAGAAGGAAGGGCATGTGTAGACCAGGCCATGGCACATGAGCAGGCCCGTGCCCCAGCTCAGTCAGACTAAGGAGAGTGGCCGTCAGGAGTCTGAGCCCCGTCAGATGGCACTGCTGGGGGCAAAACTGCTTTTGTCTCCTCGCACTTAGTTGGTTAGCATGGCTTTTACTTTTCTGCGTATTCTCTCTGCAGTTCTTCCAGTGCTGTGTACTGTATTTCTACTAATTCATATTATTTTGACTATTGCTTCACATAATCTGAGCTACGAATTGATACCCTAGGACCACCTGGGTGGCTCCATCGCTTAAGGGTCCGACTCTTGGTTTCAGCTCAGGTCATGATCTCCGGGTTGTGAGATCGAGCCCCGCGTTGGGCTCTGTGCTCAGTGGGGAGTCTGCTGAAGATTCTCTCTCCTCCCTCTTTGCCTCTCCACCCCTCAAAAGAAATTTAATACCTTAAATTCTTGGGGCGCCTGGGTGGCACAGCGGTTAAGCGTCTGCCTTCGGCTCAGGGCATGATTCCGGCATTCTGGGATCGAGCCCCACATCAGGCTTCTCCACTATGAGCCTGCTTCTTCCTCTCCCACTCCCCCTGCTTGTGTTCCTCTCTTGCTGGCTGTCTCTATCTCTGTCAAATAAATAAATAAAATCTTTTTAAAAAAAAAGAAAAAAAAACCCTTAAATTCTTACTGACGAAATTGCAGCTGAAATGAGCCATTTTCATCATGAGCTGTGTACTTGACTGTGGCCAGAGCAGGTCGCTTGCATATGCAGGGACTGGAGGGGCACCAGAGCCCCCAGGCACCTCTCAGAAGCTGGCGAGGCTTGAACTTTCCCATACGTTTAGGTGACCCCCAAGTGCCCTGCAGTGAAGAGACGCCCGTGTGTTTGCAGTGCGCCTTCGTCCACGGGGGTGTGACAGCTGAGCAGCCGTGCCGCTCGTGCCCACGCCGGTTGCAGCACCCGCGGTGGGGCCCTTCTGATGCTCCTCGTGTGCAGGCTGTCCTGTTGCCACAAGAGAAAAAAGCCGTGTCTGAGACATAGAAAAGCGAGGCCTGTGGACCTACCTTTTTCAGGTGAGGATTCGGCAGAGCCAGGAGCCGTGGCCGGGCTGTGATCGTCGGCACCGGTAAAAGATGCCGTCCTCAGACCACAGGCAGTTGTGTCTGAGGCCCTTGCTGTGAGAGTCACCTGTCTGGAACTTGACAGCTTAGATGAAATGGACACATTCCATCACAAATGCAGCTTCCCAAAACTGAAGAGGAAACAGGAAACCTAAATAGCTCCATGTCTGTTAAATACATTGAATTTGTAATCAAACCCTCTTCCAGAGAGAAAAGTGTGGTCCCAGATGGCTTCACCAGCAGAATCTACCAGATGCTTAAGGAGGAAACAACAGAACTGCTACCCAGACTCTGCTGGAAAGCCGCGGAGGCAGGAACACTTCCCAGGTTGTTTTTTCTGTGACTGTGAAACCAGATCCGATGAGGTCATTACAGAAAGGACAGAGAGCAGCAGCCCCCAGGAGCAAAGGCACAGAAACCCGTAGCAAAACATCAGCAAATCAAACCCAGCAACAAAAAAGGGCACAGTCTATCTCAGGAATGCAAGGTCGGTTTAACATTTGAAAATCAAGGAACACAATTCACTACAGTAACAGAAGCAAGCAGCCAATGCAAGACAAGCACGTGATACAGTTCAACACCCACTTGTGATAGCTGGGGTCTTCCTCGGCACAGCCCCTGACACGCCGGCCAGCCCCAAGTGGCTGGTGGGGACAGGAGCACTCACGGCCCGCCAGACCAGGCCGGTGTCTGTTCTTGCCAGCACTCTCAGTGCTGTGTTGGAAGTCTTGGTGCAGGAAGACAGGAGAAAGAAGCATAAAGCTTGGAAGAAAAGTAATGACACTGTTCACACACAATTAGAGAGGCAGAAAACCTGGCAGAATCTGAAAACCAACGAATGAAATGAATATGTGACCTTCGCCAAGTTTGCGGGGCACAAGGCAACCGTGAGGCACACGCTGTACTTTGTGCACGATGAAGGAATCATTACAAGGGAAGATCTTGAAAATACTGTCTACAGCTGGCGAGAGGACCTCCAGTGCCTGGTAAGGAACCTGGTTACGGAAGTCTACGTGCTGCTCTTTACATCCTGACCCACGGCCACTAATGCTGGTGCCCCTTGAGGCTCTGACGCTTGCTGGCAGGGGCAGCACGTTTTCTGGGTGCACGCAGAGCACATGCCCCCGTGTCTGCTCTGCAGCAAAGCTGTTTGCTGCCACCGTGTCCAGGCCATACCTGGACCTCTGGCCTCTCCCTCGTGAGACTCAGCACTTCTGTGGGAGAAGATTCCCTACTGAGAGAAGGCTGCATTTGCATCGGCTCTGGGTGTGTGAACTGAATTACCTTGGAAGCAGTTTCCATGTTCGTTCACTCCCCTCATGAGTGTCTGGGTCCCAAAGGTGATGCAGCCCCATGGAGACTGGATCGTGACCAGCACTGAGGGGTCAGGAGAGGCGCTGCTAGCCACCTTGAGCAAGGACCTTCTGACAGGGAGAGAAGAGAGACTTGGAAGTCAGGGCTCTTCCTCGCAGTCAGATGCCTCCGATAAAATTGTGTCACGTGAATGAAATAGCTTGGAATGCAGCGCAGCCCCGTGAAGGCCAACCCTGAATGGGTGTCACCAGGTCCTTGCCTTCCCATCCTGGGACCCCCACTCTGAGAGGAGAGTCCCCGTCTCCTTCATCGCATTAACGTGGACAGCCAAGCAAGGAGTTTTCCAGTGAGCACGTGCAGGAGGCCAGACCTCACACTCCAGCTCGGAGGCGTCATGGGGGTTTCTGGAAAGTACTGTCTATGGTGCTGTGACCGCTGGCCTCAGCTTCAGCCCCTGCTCGTGGCCCCACACGCGGTCCCTAGGCTCCTCTCTGCCTCCATCTCCAGACACTGGACTTAGAACAGCCTGGGCCTGAATGGGGATCGAGTCCTCACTGCTCTCGAGTGCCCGCAGTGCTCCCTCCTGCCCCCTGCAGCCCCTCACGTGGCTGCTGGCACACAAAACCAGCATTAGTCACCCCCCCCAACCCCGTGTTTCTGGCATCTGCCGGCAGTGTTCATTATGTGCTATGCATGCTGGATGCAGAGGGTGGCTTCTGTATGGCTGTTCCTCGGCCTGGGAAAATGCCGGCAGCACCCCGAGACGGTGGGAGAGTGAAGGGGCCAGGGTGACATGGAGACAGGTCAGTCCTGAGAGATGCCCAAGTGTGCCTGTGACTTCAGTGCCAAACAGGGGGCACGTGACTGTGAACCTCAGATGCACCCAAGATGTAGCGATCCCCCCACTCGCCTGCTCAGCCCCCAGAGGAGGGATTGCAGGAATCCGGGGTGGCACATCCTCCTCAACCCATGACCCTGTTAGTGTGCACGGCCCAGGGTCATCGAGGGAGGAGGCAGCCCTGGCAGTGAGAGAGCGGGGTGCTGAACGCACTTGGGATGGGGTTGCTGTGGACGGCTCCCTGCGTGTGGGTGCCCTGCCAGGAGGCCCCTTACCTGGGTGCAGCTGCAGGCCTGGCAGCCCCTCCTGGCCCTTGGTTAGGAGTGAAGGATGCAGCATGGAGAAACAGATGTCCTTCCTGTGGCAAGGCCTTGGACCTCCTCTCTCCAGATGGGGGTGTCAGAAGCATGACCTTGGGCCCGTGAACATCTGGAAGGGCGTGTCTGAATCGTGGGGCAGCTGCCTTCACGGTCCTGCCTCCCCCCACTCCCTCAAGGCCTGAGGCTGCCCTGGCAGCCTGGAATGTCCCAGCACCTTGCATCCTCCCTTCCCCAGAGAGCAGGTGTGGACAGCTGTGGGTCACGTGGCTCTCTTTGGGTCTGGCCTGGTACCGGCTTGTCTGAGCCATTTTTTCAGAATTAATTTGGGGCTGAGAAAGGCTGACAGAAGTCTTTGTTCCTTTGACGCTCACTCAGGAAGGAAAAATCCGTGGAAAATCTGACATCTGCACTATGGGGAGAAGTCAGTGGATGGGGAGGAATATAATTATTCTGTGCTCCCGGAAGAATGTCTCAGATCTTTAAGTGTCTCATATCAGCTTAGAACTTGAATGACATTTTAATTATTTTGTTTTTTTCTTCTCTGCCTGGTTTGAGTCTCTAAAGAGACCCACTCTTGGATTCCGAGGGGTGCGGGGAGCAGAGCCTCACTCACGGGGCTGTCGCGTGACAGTGGCGGCTCTCTCACCCGGGGAGCAGGACAGACGTGCTGAGGTCTGGACAGCAGGCACGTGGGACTTCCTGAATGTGCCAGAGTTGCACCCGAGGCTGTGTCTCTGGCACTGTTGTGACCTAAGCAAACCCAGTTTTCAGAAAGACAGGACTCCAGTCTTCAAATAGCACCACCCGGGTCCCTGGCGTGCGACTCTGTGTGGGGCGCACATGCCCCCGAGAGGCCCGGCAGCCAGGGTGGCTGAGGGTGCCGTGTGCACGCGACCCTGTCAGAGCAGCCTGGGCAGGGCTCAGGATGACGGAGCGCTGGGAGCCCTGGGGGGATGTTTGTAAACCGGCTGTCCGGCTGCACGTTAAGCTCCCGCTGGAGCCTGTGTGCGGGGTGGGAGCATCGTCACTCGGTCTGTGCAGGCCTGAAGGGCTGCCCCACGTCCCTGGGACTTCCTTGTCACTTCTCATCCCTGCTCCTTTGAGTATTGCTGTGTCCATGCCACTCCCCACCCCGCACCCATGCTGCCCCTCAGCCCATCCTGTGGGCTCCACGGTCCAGACACGTCCCAACTCCTACACGGTCCGTCTGCCTGGATGGCCACAGAGGCCTGCTCACACAGGACTGTCCTGTCCCCCAGGGGCTCAGAGCCCTCAGCACCCCAAGGTCCTTCCCTGCGTGAAACTCAGTTTTACGTGCCAACGGCCAGAGTGCCGCCCCTCCTGACGGCCGCGGCCTGGCCTTGGCCCTGACCAGCCAGCTCTGCCCCTCCCTGAACCTGACGGATGCTGTGACCCAGGGGCCCCGGGCTTCGTCTAACACGGCCTTTCCTGGTCTTCTCTGCTCTGGACGCGCCGGTCCTTGGTTTCCCTCACACCCGCTGCCTGGGGCGTCTGCATTCTGCCCCTCGTTCCTCCTCCAGCTTGTCCCCGCTTCGCAGTGGCTGCCCAGTCTCCTCCAGAACCGGCTTCTCTTCTCTGCATGTTCCGCACGCCCGCGCCACCCCAACCAAGGCAGGCCCTCTCCTGCGCAAGGCTGGGCCTGTGCAGTTGTATCTGCGGACGGGGCAGGCGGCACTCAGCCCGGGACAATTGCAGCTGTAAACACCAGCATCATGAGAGAAAACCGAGCTGCATCCCATGCTAGTTTCTGTCGGCACACGTCCTCGCCTTCTAATTCAGCTGTCACGTAAGACCCAGAACTCGGAACGGACTCTCTGGGACCCGTGCGCAGCTTCCAGCACCGGCAGGGGACAGCCTCTGACTTAGGAAGGGATCTGGGAGTTCCCGAGAGAAAGTGGGGGACGAGGCACGGTGCTGGGGGTGCTCGGGAGCTCGGCCACAGGCCATTCCGGGGACCCTCACTCCGCAGCCACGGCCCTGTGCCCCCGGCAGCGAAGCCGTTCCCTGGACACTCCTGGGCCCGGGCACCAGGTTTCCCGCGTACTGCACGAAGTGAGCGCTCAAGCCACTGGGGAGGGTTGGTGCAGCCCACCTGAGTTTCCAAGTCGCCCGCTGCGGGTGTGAGCGAGACGCAGTCCCCTTCCCGGTTCTCGTGGCCCCTGGTATCCGTCTGCCCATCCGCCTGTAGCTTTCCCAGCCTGTTTTTAAACCCTCAAGTGCATTCCTGCAATGATGCTCAGAAAACCTGGGTTTTTGAGAAAGCACAGAAGGTGTTGCCTTTATCCAAGGAGCTCGTCATTTGCACGTCGCGCACTGTTGCACTTCCACCATCAAGCCCTGAACGTGCCGTTGCCACGGCTTCATTCACATCTTACCTTTTACATATTTCTGGCAGGAGATCCACTCCTCCACTCCCTTGAAGCTTCCTTTGGGTCCTCCCACCGGTGGCCAGTTTGCATGTCTCTGGGTCCATTGCTAGCCTCGGGAGTGGCTCACGTTCCTGTCTGTCTGTCTTGCCTTGGCAGGGCCTCATCAAGATCCGGGGGGACCAGTGCTGGCAGGATCTCACCTGCATGGACTTCCACTATGAGGTGAGCTGCATGGCGGCCGTGGGCCAAGATCCCTGTCCCCACCTGCCCTGTCCAGGGGGACTGGCATCCATACCATAGGTGCAGCCTCTTGGAGGCCACAACTCAGTTGCCAGGGATGCCCCCTCCTGCTTGCTTTCTTATTGGCGCACAGGTAGGTCACAGGGTGGCTTGCAGGGCGTCCCGTGTGCTGGGGCTGGCAGATGGGGCTCCTGGCCCCCGTGGCTATGGGTCCAGGGGTCCATTCTGGCTGTGGGTACTGGTCCCTCCCCACTGTCCATGGTCCTGCCCAGGTGCCCTCCCTCCTGGCATCGGGGCTGGCCCCACATGCCCCCAGGAGAGTGCACAGTGGGGAGCTGCTCTGCCGTGTGCCCTGCCCCCCCCCAAATCATGGCAGATGGACATGGGGGGAGGTGCAAGTCCTGCCATCCTCAGATTTCCATGGTCCTCTTCCCCACCTTGGCTCCCAGCTTTAGGTAGTTGTCATCTCCCTGCCCCCCCCCCCAGGACCCCATCCAGGTCCAAGCCCCTCTGGACGTTCCTGTCCCTGCTGACGGCTCACATGTTTATGGGGGGGGGCTGGGACCACGTCTCCCTGTGAACGAATTAACGCTAGGGCACTTGGTGAGAGCGACCTCATCCACTCATCTGTGTATACCGCAAACGCCCGTCAGGTGCCCTTTCCCTCTTGTCGGTCGCAAAAACATTGACACGCCTGGAGCGCCACCTGTCAGACGGGACATTTTCTTCCATGTCTCCCACTCTCGGTTTGTGGCTCCAGTACAGGAAAGGGACTTAGAGCTGCCCTTCTGTAAAAGGTGCTTGCCCACAGCTCACCTCTCACGGCTTTTCAGTCTTGACTACGTCGAGTAGACGCCGCCTCTGGAGTCCAAGCCGTCACCTGTTAACCAGCCTGCCCGCAGGGATGTCCCACAGGTGCCATATTTAGCGGGGACATCAGACTTGAGGTCTCCCCGAGTCCCACCGGACTCCCCTCCCCTCCTGCCCAGGGGACCGTGAGTCCCTCCCTTTGTCCTGGAGCCGACAGCCTATAAAGTGCCAGAGAGGAAATGTTTCTGGCTCTCTAGGAGGGAGGCAGTGTGGGGCCCCGTGGGCTAAGCCAGGAGGCCCTCCATTCTGTCCTGGCCCCGCCAGGAGTCCCCAGTAGCCACCCAGCAGCCAGCGGGCAGGCCTGACTGTCCAGCACGTGCAGAGGGAGGGAGTCAGCAGGATGAACGGGGAGCGTGCACCAGAGTCCCCTTGGCACCGACGCCTGTCCTCTCTGTGCCTGCAGGTCTTGGCCAGGGTGGATGCAGGGCCTATGACTCTGATTTCCGGCCGACAGAAGGAGTCTTGGCCAGCAGGGAGGGCGCCAGGGGAGCCCTCACGGTGAGGCTGGGTGAGGCCTCCCAGCTGTGTGTCCTCAGAAGGGTCCGAGTCAGGCGTGCGCCGGGGCAGAGCTCCTGCATCTCCACACACAGCCTGCACAGGATCTGGGCAGACAGGCGGCCTGTGAGCCACATCCTGGGGACGGGCCAGCCGCCTGACGTTGGTGTGGTGTGAGGTCGAGGCCATGTGAAGTCAGTCTTCTAGGACAGGCCAAGTCCTGGCTCAATGACCACGTGGGACCCAGGGTGTAAGCAAAAGGCTGCCGTGGGGCCTTGCTCTCAGTGCTGTGGTCACTGACCTCCGGGAGGCCTGTGGAGGAACAGAACCACCCTGACTCTGCCGAGGAACAGAAGCCTCCTCTCAGTGGATCTTGTTTCCACACGCTCCGTGAACTAGGTTGGGGCGAGGGCACCCAACTGAGGTCAAGAGTCAGGGCTGCGACCGCCGTGCTGTCAGCTGCCTGCAGAACCCACTGTCGCCTGCGTGCTGGGCGCTAGGCTAGGGGCCACGTGGCCTGTGCTCAGTGACCTGGACCCCTCCGGTCCGTGGCGGGTGGCAGCAGGGCCTGCCTCACTCACTGTCATGGCACCGCGGGCAGAAGCCTCACGGGAGGGACCCGCTGGGGCGCAGGCACGTGGCGAGCAGGAGGGACGGGCTTGCGGCCGAGACGAGAGCCCAGGCCTCGCACGTTGCTGCTTCTACTTCATCCTGAACCACTCTGTCCACAGCATGCTGTCCGCGTGCACGGCGAGGCCCTGCAGGGAGGTCGTAGGAGGTGAGCCCTGGCACCCCAACCCTGTGAGCCCCCCAGATCCTGCAGGGAGGAGGGGACCAGCAGGAGTGGCCTCACGTGACACCTCAGGCTCACACCCACGTACCCCGCCTATGTCCTCGCTTAACCTAGACGCGGCCGTCAGTGGACTCGGTTGGTTGGAGCAGAAGAGGGGCGGGGACGGTGCCAGCGGGTGTGTGTCATCAGCCACTGTGGGAAACAGGACAGCGGATCTCCCCAGACATGCCCAGGCTGAGCCACGGTGGCCCTGAGCCACCATGACAAAGCCAGTCGCCCCTCAGGAGGAGGTACCAGGAACCCTCATCCCCAAGCTCCTGGGCTCGGCCCATGACCCCGAGTCACACGGTGAAACCGTCCACAAGAAAGGCCGCAGGATCGCCTCGCTGCCCGGCGCCCGGTCTGGCGGCACTGCCCCCACCCGGCTGGCCTGAGGTGCACGAGCGCTCCCCGCGGAGCAGTGAGACGTCTGTTAGCAGCGGGCTCAAGTCCCCAGGGGACCTCCGCGCTCGGCACGAGTTAACAGGGGTGCGAACTCGTGAACTCTGAGTGCCTCGGTGACCAAACTGTACACCGCATAATTGGCGCACGTTGGACGTACATACGCCAGGAAGGGCCTCCGCCCGCGGCTCGGCTGCACTTTGAGGAGCACATGGTACGGTCGCTAAGCTGCCACAGGAGCTCCCGCCTTGCTGGTGGCCTGGCAGGTCCCACCTGCAGCCCTTCCGCGGGTCGGGTCTGTGCCCCACCCCAGGCTGTGCGAGAGTTGACAGACACGGACGCTGTCGTTTTGCTCCAAAATCCGGCACGCAGAGCTGACCTTCCATCTGGAGTCACCAGTCACCATCCGCTCCCATCGCCTGTGAGGTCCACGGCCCGTGGTGCATCGGAGGGGATTTTGTGTCATGTCCATTGTGCTTCTAAGGCCAAGGTTTAAGGCTGTGCGGGAGCAGCCGTCTTACAGAGCCCGGACGCCGCAGCTGACCCTTCAGGAACCGGGGTCCGTGCCCGCCATCCCTGGTGCGCTCCCCTGTGTCCACGTCGCAGGGTGCCCGTGAGACTGTCCACACAAGTGGCGCCTCGTCACGCTCACCCCCGACGGTCCCGAGCACCAGCCCGGCCCTCACCACTGACTTCCTGCTGCCCGTTTCTCTAACTGGGAGCCAACTGAGCATAAGGGCAGCTTCTGCCAGGTTTGGTGAAGATTTCTGCTTGCTCTTATGGGGTCAGAAGGCCTCTTGTGACCTGTCTCGAACACACCTGTTCAGCTATGTTCAGGTGGAAAATGGTTCCTTGTCATGGCAGTAACAGTTCTTAGCACTCCGTGCTGAACAGGCCGTTGATAGCTCCATGTCCCTGGACATTGTTCCTCCTCCCCATGAGCCCCCCGGCCCTGGGACCCGCGGGGAGGGTGCCCAGCAGCTCCGGTCTTCGAGAGCCCTACGGGCAGCAGGAGGGGAGGGGGCACAGTGCCCTTCATCCTTAATGCTCCTTGCCGTCCACGCCCCTGCAGCAGACCTACCCCGTACTGCCCTGGAGGGCCCAGGGACCACAAAGGTGAGTGCCCCGGTCCGGGGGTTAACACTGACCCTGTGAGCTGGCTCCCATGGGGGCCCTCGGCGAGGCCGCCCTCCCCTACTGGGGAGGAGCTCCTCTCCTTTAGTCCCAAACAGCAGTCCGAGGGACACACACCCGGAGCACGTCCCACCCCCGACCACAGTCCCCTTGCTGCTCCGGGCACTCCGTGGGGGACTTCGGAAGGGGGTTGCAAGTCGCTGGTTTCAAGGCTCTGGAGCGGGCGAGTCCTGGCGGACACCACTGAGAAGGGCTGAGCGGCCGCCATTCCCTCACACGGCTGCTCCTCCAGGTTCGAAAGGCAACACCATGCACTGTTTCTGTAAAGCGGACCCTCTGGAACGTGTCCGTCAGAGACATAAAGCGCATCTGAAAGTGGCAGGCCGCTCATCTGCAAGGACAGGGAAGACAGGCCGTCGGAAGACCCGGCTCCGAGTGCACGCACCCCTGCCCATGTCTGGCTCCCTCCCTCTGAGCCACACCCCTGCAAGAAAGCCAGTACACTTGCCCTTTGAACGAGTGTGGCCCTGTGCCCACTCGGAAGCGCAGTGGTAGAGACCTGGGCACTCGGGAGGACCCGATTCCAAGTTTTCTCTTACGGATTCTCTTCCCTGAAGTGGACGCAGCTCCGGCAGGAGGCCATCCCCCGTCACAGCCAGAGGGTCTCGGAGCACAGGGCTCCGCCTGACAAAGTAACGTGCACACACCCCAAGATCGGGATGCCCGCGGTGTGGGCTGTGTCACCTTGATGGCCATCCCGGCTCCGGTGGCCGTCTTCTCATGGCCGCACGTCCGGGCCACGCTTGTCCGCTGGGGAGCGTCACTGGCTCCGGCTCCTTTCTGTATGGATGTGCAGTTTGCTGTAGGGAAGTCTGACCTCAGCGCAGTGGCGCGCACCCTTGCCGGCAGAAATCCTGGACACCGTCTGCCCACACGTGGGGCACGTCTGTGGCTACAGTGTCCCTGGGTGACACTGATGTCCGTTGCAGCCAGAGGGGCCCCAGGCGTGGTCCCCCTGCCTGCTGTCTGGTGACAGTTCACCCAGCTGGCCTGCGTCTTCCCCACCCAGGGGACACACACTCCACCAGCGGGTGGAAACACTCAGCTGTGTCCTTCCACGTCTGGGCCTGTGGGTATTTAATCACAGAATACAACATCCGCCTCGTTTCTTCTCCTGTGTTGACATCCGCTCTCTCGTAGCTGTGGGAGAGACGGAGGGGCTGACAGATGGCTGACGTCCTCCACTCCAACTGCAGGTGCTCCCGTCAGCACCCACACACGTGCCGTCTACCTGCCCGGAGGCACATCCCAGCCCTGGGACGAGGGGCGTGCGGATCGAGGAGGACACAGACGGAGGGCCGCCTGAAGCCGCAGGGTGGGTCTGCGTGTCTTCAGCCATGTTCGGGCGCCGGTTATCCGTAGCCGAGGGTAAACTGCAGCCAGGGGTTTGACTGCATGTCTCTGCCAAGACCGAGTTTTCTGCTGCTGTGATTTTCTTTCTCACGACAGGAAACTTCTCAGTAGACAAGTGTTGTGACAAACCGACACCTAGGTCATCCCGCACAGATGCGGCATCTGTCCACACAGGTCTCACTTAGCCCATCACATGTCAGCAGCCGGGCCGGCCAGGAGAGGTGGCTGAAGCCCTCTGTTGTCCCCAGGCCTGGCTAGGCCGCCGTCCGGGATGCAGGCCAGGCTCTGATGCCGCTGCTCCTAGCCCGCATCCCCGGGACGGGCACCGCATCCCCGGGAGGGGCGCCGCTGTGATGGGGAGGAAGCTCGCAGCACCTGCTTCTGCGTCTGTCCGTCTGTCCCCCTCACAGGTCGGGAAGATACGGTCTCAGGTTTCCTGATGTCTGAGTTGTGCCCCAACATAGAATCACTGGTGTCAAACTCCCTGCAGACAGGCAGACTTTCTAAGCAGTGGGGACGTCCGCACCAGCCATGAGGAACTTCGCTGGGGAATGTTCCAGGCATTCCGTCTGTCTCCACTTGCATTTGAAGAAGTCGGTTGTCATTGGGAAGGAGCTGGGCGGTTTCCCCAGGTGGTTTGTTCTTGTTTTAATAACGTAACAGGTGGGCCGCGGTGAGGGGGCTGCTTGGCTGCACACGAGACCCCCACCCAGAGCAGCTCCCCACTTCCCGGCCACACCCCTCCCTCCGTCAGGTGGTCTGCTTACAAGGGTCTCAAGGAATGCATTTTACGTGTGCTTTTGCAGGGGTGGGATTTAATTCTATTGCTGGAGAATTGGGGGAGTTTCATACTATCTTTTGGACCGGTGGCACGAGGTGGTCCCTCTCATCAGGGCTGCAGGCAGAGCCAGCTCAGAACATGCCCAGTTATTTAAGACAGACCGGCAGGGGGCTGTCCTAGGGCAGGGGTTGTGCCCTGGGCTTTGACAGACACCCCCAAAGCAAGAGCACCCAAATCTGTCCTGACAGTGGGGGTTCCAGAGGCCCATCCAAGGGTGCTGGAACACTCACCTCGTGCAGGACGATGGCCACCAGCTGCAGGCAGCCCTGCCCCACCTGTGGTCGTTCTTGGCACACTGACGCCAGGGCCCAGGCCAAGCACTCCTTCCTGGGCGCCCGCCATCTCCGCAGCCACACCAGAGTGCTCCCAGGGGTGACTGAGGTGGGCTGAGCCCCAGGGATGGGCCCTGCTGCCCAGAACGGCCGGGCCAGCGAAGCCTTCAGCCCTTCCCAGGCAGCCAGGGCACTGTTGAGGCTGCTCACTGAACATTGGCCATGGCACCCTCGCTCCCTGGGCGAGCTGCAGTGATCTGAGTGTGAATGCTGGCAGGCCAAGCACTGAGCAGCGTGTTTCACGGCCCCCACGCCCTTTTCAGGTATGCGCATGGCCTTGGGTGCAGCCGAGGGCACAGCTGGGCTATTGTGCCAGTGCCCCACCAAGCACAGCAGAACCTTCCTCCTGCATTCCCAGACCCACCGCAGCACGGGCGGCTTCTGTGTGCATCTCGGGCCAGTGGGTCCTCCCTTTAACTGCGACCCTGGGACATGGGTTACCAGCTGTTTTGTACCAAAATCGGATGAGGGTCCGTTAGTCTGGAAGAAACTTGAATCAAGGTTGACATTAGTGTGAAAGCTACAAGTGTGAACTTGATCGAAGCCGAGACGGAGTCCCCTCCAGCAGGTTGGGAGCTGGGCTTACATGCTTTGTCCCCTGGTGTTTCACTGGTTTTATAGGTTTTTGGTGTACTGGGGACTGGAGGGGTCAACGCTGGGGCCAGGAGGGGAGCACGGTCTGGCCGGGAGCTTCTGGTGCAGCCCATGCCCTGGGGTCACCAAGGCCAGGTCCATGAGAGGCCGGGGCACTGCCTCAGGGTCAGCGACGGTCACTGCTGCTAGCACTCAGACTTGAGCCCAGGTCCGTGTCCCTCCCTGCTCTTGATACGGACCTGTGCCGCCTGCCCTCTCGCAGCCACTCTGGCCAACGTGCTCCTAAGGAAGTTACCTCGTGGCTCGACTCAATTTTCCCAGCTTGAAAGTCGTCGTCGTGGGATTGGAGATGTAGATACTGGGGTGCACGCTCTGAAGGCTGGTCAGTCAGTGCGACCAACTCCCAAGTGGGTGGGAATTTTGCAGGTATCTTTCTGTTACTGATTCCTAATTTAATTCTGTCATTGTCAGAGAGGACACGTGTTACAATTTATTCAGGCTTGTTTCATGGCCCAGGATACGGCCTTAGTGAATGTTGCATTTGGCCTAAAAAAGGAACGTCCTGTGTTGTGTGAGTGCTCGTGAAGTCACGCTGCTTGCTAAGTGCCTTCAAGTCTTCCACGCCCCTGTTTTTTGTCTACTTGTCCTGGCAGGCGTTGAGAGAGGAGCCTGAAATGTGCGGCGGGAACTGTGGACTCGTGGCTCTCCGGCTGTGGTCATCTGCAGTTCTGCTCAGTGTATTTAGAAGCTCCAGTACGAGGGGCGTTAAGTGTCTGAGTGCTGGGACCTCCTCGTGATCCCCATTAGCGAAATGACCTTTCATCCCTGGTCACGTCCTTCTAAGGTCTGCTTGTGTGCTGCCCACGCAGCCACTCCACCTCACCTGCCACCCGTGTTGGCATGGCGCACGTCTCCAGGTCCTCACGGCTCCCCTCCGTACACCCTCACCTTTGAAGTGTGTGTCTCACAGGCAGCGTGCACTTGGGTCTTGTTTTATCCAGTCTCACAAATTCTGCCCTTTTTTTTTTTTTTGAAGATTTTATTTATTTATTTGAGAGAGAGCGCACGTGCACAAGCAGGGGCAGAGGCAGAGGGAGAAGCAGGCTCCCCTCTGAGCAGGGAGCTCGATTCGGGACTCGGTCCCAGGACCCTGGGATCATGACCTGAGTGGAAAGCAGACGCTCACTGACTGAGCCGCCCAGGCGCCCCTAAATTCTGCCTTTCGATGGCGTGTTTCAACTGTCTGCAAGCGTGCGCTCTGACATGGTTTCAGACCACCGTCCTGCTGCTTACGTGCGCTTCCTCCCACCTGGTCTTTATTTATTTATTTTTTTTTTTAGATTTTATTTATTTATTTGACAGAGAGCCAGCGAGAGAGGGAACACAAGCACGGGGAGTGGGAGAGGAAGAAGCAGGCTCCCAGTGGAGGAGCCTGATGTGGGGCTCGATCCCAGGACTCTGGGATCACGCCCTGAGCCGAAGGGAGACGCTTAACGACTGCGCCACCCAGGCGCCCCGTGGCCTTTAGATCTTTCTCTTTTCCTGCTCCTTCTGGATGACTGAGATGTCTCTTACAGCTCCTGTTCTTTACTTCTCTTGGCTTATTAGCTGTAACTGCTTTCGTGGTAACGTTAGGGTTCACAGTGAGTCTTGCATATGTCACAGCTTACCTCCGAGCGAGGACTGAGCTTGTCCTGTAAGCCGTACAGGACCGGATCGGAACGTGACAATGGCACCCTTTCCCTTTCCCTCCTGGTCCTCCGCAGCTGTGGTCCCACAGTTACTGTTACAGAAACACGTACCATGTTGGTACTATTTTTGTTCAAATTGTCCTTTCAAGATACTTCGTGAACTGGGACAGACCCCTCCTGTGTTCATCCACACGCTCACCATCTCCAGGCTCTCTCCTCCACGCAGACCCAGCCTCCACCTGTTTTCCCGCCTGCCGGACATCCCTCGCACTTCTCGTGTGCGGCTTTGCTGCCGGGGGCTCTTGGTCTGAAGCTGGGAGAATTCTGACAGGGACAGGGGGCTAGGTTGACAGATTTATATCCGTCCTTGAAAGATGCGGCTGCGCGGCCCTCTCGCTGGGACCCGGCCTCTCCCCACGGCCAGGCGGGAAATGCACCCCCACCGGGGGAGTGGCGGCTGCCAGCTCTTGGGAGGCACTGGCAGAGCCCACCCCAGTGTCCAGTCTTGTCCCACGGCACTGGGACTGCCCCGTCCTGTGTGCACTGCTCTGTACCACCACCTCTGTAGCCCGCTCTTCCTTCTCCATTGCCCGTCGTCTGGGTGGGAAGGGGCGGCAGCCTTCAGGGGGCCCGAGCTCCCGAGATGAGCACCTGCGTGGTCACTGCCGTGTCTGCCTTGGCCTCACTCAGGACGGAGCCTCAGCCCTGACATCTGGGGCCCTATGCTTCCCGGTGCTCACGGGAGGCCGGGCACCAGCTGTGTGCACGAACGGTCTCCCGGTTTTATCGTAAGACCCTCACCTGACAGATGCAAGTGGTCTCCCTTCTCCTGCCGTCAGGGAGACACCAACAGGCAGATCCTCCATGTCCCTGGGACCCCTGCCAACACCTCCGGTGTACAGGGGACGTACCCCCCCAAAAAACAGATGGGAACTCGCGGCCTTTCTGTGGACACCTCACCCCCTGGGCTCTGTGAGGGGCAAGGGTCCTGGACTGGCAGCAAGTCTCCTGTTGGAACAGAACGTGTGCGCCTCGAGCGTTTTCAGACCCTTGTTCTTCAGACAATGTTCCCTTTCTCATTAGAACCTCAAACACGTAATTTACAGTTCCTGAAATGGGAGAGTGGCCGAAAAAGCCATTTCTGTCTTCCTTAGGCTTATCACTGAGGGCCTGGAAGGGAGGGCATTGGAACCGACATGAAGGAACGTCACTTTCCCCAAATCCTGAAACTCTTTTTATCGCCCTTCGTGTTTTCCTGATTTTTGGGTTTTGGTTTTTTTTTTTTTTTAAAGCTTCTCTTCTTAAGGGAATGAGCTGTAAATGTTCCAGGGGTCAGGGCTGGCCGGCGGCTGGCGTCCAAGCTGAGCTACGCTCTGGACCTTGGGCGCGATGGTGAGTGCAGCCGAGCATCCTGCCAGAGGCAGCAGTGGGCACTCCTTCCCCTGCTTTACGGGGTGTGATGTTCCAGACGCCATTTCCAGGGTTTACAGCCAGATTTTATGACACAGTGTTTTTTTCCAGCTTCAGTACAAACAAAAATAAAACTCTGTCCCGGGCTTGCAGAAGGGAGGCCTCAGGATCCTCCCCAGCCATGCAGATGGAGCAGGCAGAGCCAGCACCCCCGTGCCCAGCGTGCCGTGAACCCACAGGAGGAGCCAGGCCCTCCACAGCGGTGCAGGCCGTAGGAAAATAGAGCCATGCTTTGTAGGAATTCCACGTCGCAGTGGCCGGCATCGGTCACCAGCCATTTGCTCTCACTTCTGCAGCGCAGTGACGCCCCGGCTGTGTGGGGGCACAGGCCACTCTGGGGCCCACACCCGCTGACCGGGGCCCTGCCCCTCCACCGGCCGTCCAGCTGTTCCCTGGCTGCCCGGGCGTCCTGGCGCTGTCGGGTGGCAGCTTCCCCAGAGCACGTCTTCTCAGTGCTTCGCATGCGTGCGCTAAGCTTAAATCTGAAGTAACAAGGATTTGCAGCAGCCGCCCACACAGATCATACATCTGGGCTACAGCCGTCTCCTCAAAACCCCGCGTTGCCCCCTCCGCACTGTTCCGTCCAGGCTGCCACTGCCACGGCGTGACCTGAGGCATCATAGGGCGCGCGGCAAGCCGGGTCGCCTCCCCATCCCTCCTGCCAGGGATGAGGCGCCTGGCGGGGGGCGGCCCCACCCCCGGTGCCAGCCTGCAGTGTATGTGCTGGTCCCGCCCCAGGTGGACAGGGCGTTGCTGCCCGAAGGCGCGGCGGGTGGCTGGACAGCCTGCAGGCTGGGCCTCTGCCAGCTTCGTGCCCATACTCGGGCGGCTTGGTTCTGCTGAAAAACACTGGAGCGAAGTCGCGCACGCTCAGCCACTGCCGCCACCCACACTCGGCCTCCCACGCTGGAAGGAACGGATGCCGGAGATGGGCTGCTGGCAGCTTCTCCCAGATTCAGTGAAGAGCGTGGCTTCCCTCCCCAGGCTCCAAGCAAGCACAGCAAGTCCTGCTTTTTCTTCATAGACGTGTCCTACCAGTAGCCGGGCCGGCCCGTCCTCGAGAAGTCCTAGAGGGTGGATGGCCGTCGCTAGGACCCTCGCCGGATGCAGGAGGACCCCACACCTCCAGAGAAGCAGATGTGACCCATTGGTGCAGGGACTTCTGAAAGAGTAACTGCTCTGAAGGCCAAAGGGAAACACGTTCTCCCCCTGCATCCTTGCTCGTTCCCCTCGTGTCTGCATCCTGTCACCAAGGCGGCCTCGACTGAGATCCACCCCAAGTGGCCTTTCAGAAAGGACCCAGCCGAAGAGACTTCTTTGTAGAGCTGGCACCAAGACCTTTGTGCTTGTCGGCCAGTTGTGGACCGTCCACGCTGAGGGCAAAGGACATGGGGCTCCCTGTTTGGGGTCCCCATGGGACAGTGAACAGAAAGGCCACATCACAGGGATACGCGCTGCACTCACTCATCCATGAGCAGTGGCCACATGTGTCCTGTCCAAGTGTCGGCCACGTGTCAGTCCGGGATTGCATGGCTGGGGGACTTGGTGGGGCAGAAACCTCAGGAGAGAGGAAACAGGGCCCAGAGGCCACATAGGCAGGCACGCCCATCACACTCACAGGGGGGAACAGGTGTTGGTGGCCGAGAGCCCCTGGGGCAAAGATGGGGCGAGGCCCCCCGTCTGCTACCCTGTGCTGCAGAAATCCCCTCGGAACATGGGTAGACACACAGCCATGTGAGCGGGACTGGCGTGGGTGCAGGGCAACGGAGATGCAGCCGCTTACCTATCGGAGGGGCCCAGAGACAGCGACCCTCGTGCCCAGGCTGGGTGCCTACTCCAGCCTCCCCTCAGAGGGACCAGGGCTCCTTGGGAAAGACATGCACCGAGGGGTGGCAGCGGCCGGGGGTTCACCTGGAGCGTCTTCAGGGCCAGAAAGGAGAGAGGGTTTCTGAAAGTGCTGTGGACACGTCAAAATAAGTGGCTGTGAAGAATGAAAGCCCACGTGTCCACAGCAGCACAGATAAATGGGCTGGACGGACACCTGGACCTCGTGTAGGAAGCCAGCTAATAAAAGCAGAAGGAACAATGGACCAAGAAGTCACCATTCAGAGGCCAAGGGAACCGTGGATTCTGGCGAGAACCATCAGGACGCTGGAATGCATGCAGGAGGCTGCTGATATCACAGCCTCACGGTGCAGAGCAGGGCCTGGCTGACACCCCTCCACCAAGAAGTCCAGGTGGAGACCACCACGCCAAGGCACACGGCCACCCTGGGCCTCCCAGGACAGGCCCGTCACCTCTGCGGGCCTCCTGCCAAAAGCGTGTGCCCCAGATCCACCCTGAGGGACACGATGCAGATGAGCTCGTCCATGTCCTAAAACAGATGAGAGGCGGGCGAGACGTGGGGGCCTGGAGGCAACATGGCCTGGGTCGCCTTTTGTTGAATACACCTGCTCGGACCCGTGGGGCAGAAGAGCCCCTGTCCCTGGTTGTGATCGCGGTGCCACGAGCGCGCTCACCCGTCACGGTCCAGCGCTGCGGGGCAGAGCCGCACGCTTCTGTTTGCTCCTGCAGCGGGAAGACAAGTGAGCGCGGGTGAGAAGTGTGGCATTCAGGGACTCTTTTCTTTCCTATTCTAACTTTTCTCCAAGTCAGAAATTGTGTCCAAACGCAAAGTTAGCAAGAAAGCTCTAACTGGATGGGACGGTGGCCCTTCCCTAGCGGCCGTCCTACCTGGAGCCACCTCCAGCCCTGAGCGTTGAGTGCGGCGGGGGTGGGAAGTCAGCCAGGGCCGCCATTTGCATGACTTCCTCCTGTGGCCTCTTCCCCGATCCTGTCGCCCTGCATGTCCAGGCAGCAGGCCCCGTGCTCCGACACAGGTGCTGTGTCCAGGGGGCAGCGCGCCCAGGGTGGGGGTAGGAGAGGCTGCACCTAGCCCATGCTGGGGAGCAGGGTGTGGTGGGCGCAGGGCTGTAGGGGCAGTGGCAGGAGCTAAACTACCTGTGCCAAGTAAAAGTCATTTAGTATCAGAAACACGTTTGAGTTTCAGAGCTGGAACCAACCGCTATTGCCCATTTGTCCCTTCAGCCCCGGCGTTCCCCTCGATGGTGATGTCATCGCCACACTGGGGGAGGGGGCGTGTGCGTGCGCGGAGAGCAGAAGTCCTCAGGAGGGAAAACGGTAGCGTACGAGGGGCTTGTGTTCAGATCCTGTGGCGGCAAAAAAAGGCGCCAGGCCACTCACCTGGGCTGGGTTCCCCCCACACCTGCTTTCAAACACCCCGGGGTCCCAGACCTTGGTGGCGGTGGGGGTGGCGGATGTGCTGGGCTGCACACAGTTCCCGGAATCGGAGCGGTCTGGCTGGCGTTCAAATCCCCTGCCCTTCACTGACGGCTGCACGTCCACACCTGGGCGTCCCCTCTGGATGGGTGCGCACCCCCACCCCCAAAGCCTTCTGCGTGGCCGGCTCCCAGCTTCGGCTGCTGCCCGGGATCGGGGGGAGGACCGGGCCCCTGCAGTCAGGCGCAGGGCCTGTCAGCTGGGCCCTAGGGCGGCCAGCACCGCGGCTGAGTCAACACGCAGGCCTCCCGGGACATGCCGCCCCCGCCCCCCTCACACATGCTCGGAGGCTGTTCCCAGGAACACACACAAGGCCGGAACCCCCAGCTTCCACCAGCCTCCAAGCGGAAATCGCCCGCATGTGAGCACTGGCCTGAAACCTGGGTTCCCCTAGTGCCCGTCCCTTTGCTCCTGGGTCCCCAGAACATTCAGGGTACCCCCAAGGGTCAGCATCAGAATTACAGGAGACCAGGCGGGGGGGTGCCCGTGACATACACCCCAAGAAGGCTGAGACACTCGGTTCCATCGTCCTGTTCCCACCACCCCACCCAGGTCTGGCACTTTGCTACAGGCATTTGAGCTGCCGGAGAAAGGTCCACGGGACTGGCCTCCCAAGCCTTTCCCAGCCAGGATGCTTTCCTGGGACTGCCAGTGGGCACAGGGTGGGCAGGGCCGGGGTGGGCAGAGGTCCCCTTGTGGGGTGGAGTTCCAGGCTTGGCTCATGGGCCGCCTTCTGTCCCCCAGACGCAGCCAGTGCCCAACCCTGTGGCCTACTTCCTGCACCGATCCCCGTGGTGGGTCCACCGCTTTGAGACGCTCAGCAACCACTTCCTGGAGCTCGTGGTGCCCTTCTTCATCTTCCTCGGACGGCAGATGTGCGCCCTCCACGGGGCCTTGCAGATCCTGTTCCAGGTGAGCCCGCGCCAGGGAGTCACCGTAGCTGTGTCCTCGAGATCAGAGTCTCTGGGGGAGGACGGGGCAGATGGCCCAGGACATACTCCTCCCTCGCATCTGGAGGACGCGTCCAGAGGATCTGGTAGGTTCCAGGGGTTTCCTCTCACGGGTTAACCCCTCTCACGGGTTAGCCGTCCAGCCGTCGTAGGTCAGGTCTCTGAGGAAGAGGCTGGTGGTGGCTTACCTCCACGCGGACAACTGTCCTGAACCCTCAGCTCCAGGGTGTCCTAGGCCGCCGCTCTGCCCCATTCCTGTACGGCAAGCCCCCTGGCTTTGGTCCCCGTGGAACCAGGCCTGCTCCCCAGTGAGCCGAGCTTCTGCCGCCGACTTCCTCTGGGGCCCCGACTATTTCAGGCCTCCCTTTCACTAAACTGGGGTGTCTACTTATTGATTCCCAAGAAAAACACTGTTGGGACTTTATGTTTCTTTTTTTTTTTTATTTAAATTCAATTAGCCAACGTATTTACATCGTTAGTTTTTGACGTAGTGTTCATCGACTTTAAATTCGTCTGTCGTAGCTACTGTCCCTGTGCGGGGGGCGGCTAGCAGGGCAGTGCACGGTCTGCGTGTACCGGGGAGCACGTGCCCTGCCACACCTACCCAGGTGGAGAGGCGCCCACGCCCCTTCCAGCCAGTTCCCTGCCCCCAGGCCGCTGTGGCTGCTCCCCAGAGCACAGAGCGTGGGGGACAGGGTGGGGCCGCCCCACTTGGCCAAGGCGTGGTGTCCACGGTGGGGTTGGTGTGTCCTGGGTTGAGCTCCCTCCGTTACTGCATTCCATGGTACAGATGTCCTACGGTTAGCTTCTCTGTTCTCTCAGTGGACATTCTGGGTGTTTCCAGGTTTTTGTCGTTAGAAATAAACCTGCTGTGGGTGTGTGTGTTTGAGGGGAGCCCACGTCCAGCGGGCGTGACCTCGTACACTACCGTCTCCTCTCCTTCCGGCCCGTGAGCCCCACTTGCTTCACCTCCTTGCCAACTGTGCTGCATGTGGGCTGTCCCGGGGCTGGGGGCCTGATGGTGGGCAGTGGTGCGTGGGATCCAGCGGGATGGCCTCTGGTCCACGGCCACACAGCCGACGCCCCCGTGGGGGTGTGATAGGCGCAGGTTTCGTCCACACCGGGATGGATTTGTACCACCTTGCTTTTGTGGATACTGTGAGTGGAATTTCTAACTGAAACGTCTTCCCCTGTGGGGCCTGAGTGTGCAGACACCATGACCGTCCGCGCAGCTGTCACGTCTCACGGCCCCTGCGCCAATCCGTCATGATCACGCGTCTGCTCCACCCGAGGCAGTTCCTGGAGCAGCAGCGCTCTGGCCGGCGCTGCTCTGTCTGTCTGCTCCCCGGTCGTCAGGTGGTCCGGGCACTGCCCCCGGTCACGGTGCGACAGGCAGCCGGAGCCGGGCTCCGCGCATTCTCGAGTCCGTGCACGGAGGCGTGCGGTGCGTCCGCTTTCATCAAGCCCCGTCTGTGTCTAGTTTACTTCGGGTATTTTTAGTCACGAGCGGATGAACTAAATACGGGGTTTGTTGTGCGCCGGCCGTGAGGTCACGCTTTGCTCCTGTGAGTCGCTGACGAGGTGTGTCACGGCTCACCTCCCGGGAGAAACTCTGCTTGGTGACACCGCGCCCTGGCTACGTCCCTGGGATAACTTTGCCAGCGTGGGTGTGCGCTGCGTGTGGCTGTCGGGGACTGCGGTCCGTCGGTGGTGGTGGCCTGCCTGGTTGCACCGGTGACACGCAGGGCAGGGACAGGGCTGCTACGAGACGCAAACTCTGCATCGCAGGGGCTGTCGGACAGGCCGGGCGTCCTTTCTTCTGAAGGCAGTCGTAGCAGCAAACGTTCTCCTAAAACCGGGCCCCATGTCACAGCAGAGGGGCTGCTTCCCACACGGAGGCTGACGCGCACGCCCCTCAGCTGGCATCTTCCGACTTAGTTTCACATCTTTGTGTTTCCTCTTGTCCCTTTCAGCTGTTCTCACCGTCCCACTTTGTCTCTCTCCTAATTCATCTGTTACATGGCTTCTTGCGGGTGAACGCATGCCCCTTGCACAGACTCGCAGTCCAAATTTCATCCCCGTCTGGCTGCCACGGCCACGCTAAGGCTGTGCTCTGGCTGGGTCCTGCCACCTGCTCTCGCTCCCCCAATGCTCAAGCTGTTGTCTAATTCATACTCTTGTTGAGCAGTTTTAGTTTCTCCAGAAAGATGGAGTACAGACTGTAGAGAGTCCCCACGTCCGTGTGTCACGTGCACATCGGTGACAACGTATGAGCCCAGATGGACACCCGGTCATCAGTTGAAGTACAGCCTACTTCAGGGTCACCCGGCATTGTGCGTCCTCTGGGTTTGCACAAATGTATAGTGACAGGTGTCCATCGAACTGCCCTGACAACCCCCCGTGCTTCCCTTCCCTCAACCCCAGGGCAGCCACTGACCCTTTGCTGTCTCCATAGCTCGGCCTTTTCCAGAATGTCACATGGCTGGAGTCGTCTGGGAGACCCGCTTCTCAGAAGCGCCCCTCACTCAGTAACATGCATTTGAGGGTCCTTGTTTTCCTGGTTTAAGAGCTTAACTTTTCACTGCCGCATCATCTTCTGTGGTCTGGGTGCACCACAGTTTACGCATGAATCAACCACACTTGGCTCAAGGGCAGAACCACGGCTGGGCCAATGAGCCCTGTGCCCACGCCCTCCGATGAGGGCCCCCCTCCCCTGGGCGGCCAGGAGCACTGTGCTCCATGCCTGCCCCGCCTACCTGGAGCCCCGTGCTCCCATGGTCCCAAGCCAGCAGCAGGTGACTCCAGGCAGAGGCTCGAACACCCAACAGGACCCACCAGGGTGGGCACCACCTCATGTTGGACTCTCCCCCACTGTCCCAGTGCCAAGGCAACTTGGAGGACCCTGCCCTGCACAACCAGGCGTGTGGGTCTGCTCGGCTTCGTGGTCACCATGGTGACGGAGAACTGCTCTCAGGTTGTGGGGCGTTCAGCAGCCCCCCACACCTTGGCTGCTTTTCCAGGCCGTGGACCACTTGGGACCCTCTCCAGGCTCTAAACCTGCCTGGGCCTGCAGGGACCAGTTTCCACCTACCGCTTTCTCTCCCCAACACCCAGAGGCCGGCTCTGACGAGTGCCAACAAGCTCATTGTCCCGTCACCCGGAAAAGCAGGTGAAGGACGTTTGTGCTACTCGAGCAGACGTAAAGGGTTTGGCTACTGGGAAGTGGAATTTGAACTGGGGCTCTCAGAGTGCCCTTGTCCCCACAGTGCACTTGGCAGGGGTCGCCTCAGGGCGACGACCGGCTCACTGGACCCGGCTGGGCAGGAAGTCTGAATCCTGGCCCAGGGCACCGGTGTCGCCACGGCACGTGGAGGGGCTCAGGGCTCAAGTGTGGACGGCTCTCAGCAGCCTCGGGCCCCATGGCTGGGTCCCGACCCGGCTCTGGGGTCTGCTGGCTGGGTGGGTAGTGGTGGACAGCAGGGGGCAACAGGAGCGCAGGGCAGGGCCCAAGCCGGACCTTGCCGACCCGCAGCTCTGGACGTTACTCCACACACTTGCCTTCCATCCCCACAGGCCCTGGGAGCCTCTGGTGCAGGCACATCCCCGGAGTTACCCTCACCAGCGCTAGGCCACGCCCAAGACAAAGCAGGAGGTCCCTAGCGCTGTGGCGCTCCAAGGCCCGGTCTGCTGCCCAGCTGTCCAGAGCAGAGAGGACAAATGGGCAGCTGGTCCAGCCCCCGCCCAGACATGTGGGGTCTCAGGCACGGGGGCTGCAGGGCACAGCCTCACGGCAAGAGCTTGGCTCTCAGGGACCACCATGCCGTGCCAGGGGTTGGTCACTGTGAGGAGCGGTGTGGGGGGGGGGGGCTTATGCGTTGTCCTGACGGGGGCCGCGCTTCTATTTCTGCACCCAACACCCCAAGGGAAGTCTCTGGGTCTGTTTGTTCCCGTTCATTCCTGCGGGAGAGTCTGAGGATGTGAACACGCTTCTCTCCTCCTACACACTGCTTACACAGCTGTTCTGGAGGGTTCTGCAAGGCCACGGGCCCGTCCTCCACTTGGGGAGGTGCACGTGAGAGTCGACAGGAGTGCCGAGCCGCCCGGTCCCAGACGCCCCCCGCCTTCTGACGTCAAGCCTCGTGTCTAAGGGAGAGACCCTGGCAGGGGCAGGACCGGACGCCCATCCTAGCGTGGGAGCGGATGCTCACTAGGCCAGCGGCTCTTGGTAAGGGCGGACACTGGTCTTAGATCCCGGACCAGCTTCACCCCCACTGCCCACCAAGTCCTGGGTCCTTCCACCCCCTGTGGCCGGAGTCAGGAACAGGTCACGGTGAGGACCATCACCATGGCGACAGGCGGAAAGCTGCCTCCCCCAGCCCCCGAGCCACATGCCCAGAACTGGGGGCCGGGGATAATGGTCCAGGGCTCCCGGCCACAGAAAGTGCCCGTGAGCATGTGTGTCCTCCGTGAGGTGCTGGACGCAGAGAACCCAGCTCAGGAGTTCCAGAAACCATCCCCGTCCTTTGTGGGTGTGTTGCATCACCCAGAACATCTGCTCAGCATCTCCTGGGCCCAAGATTCCACCCTCACGGCTCCGCTTCCTGCCTGCTCGCCGCTGGCCCTGGTGTCCAGCAGCCTGCGCCGCGCCCAGCAGGCACGCTGTAGGCTCCACGGCCAGAGTGAACACAGACGGACCACGCGTGTGGTTCTCTTTAGGAGAGATGGCAGCAATGTCCGGGAAGAACAAGACAGGATCCCTCAGCACATGGGGGGCCGTGCGCTCCACACCAAATTCCATTTTTCTTATTAAACAACCACCATCCAGACGGATGGCAGGGGACACACAGCTAGTGTGCGCCTGACGAGGGCTCTGCACCCCCAGGGTTCCATCCCTCACACTGTGCTTTGGGGAACCCGCGTTCTCTGGGTCAAGGCCCCACCGTGTGAATGTGACGGGGGGGGGGGCGGGCAGGAAACCCCAGGCCTCTTTGTGCCACATCCAGGACGACAGAGCCTCCTCCAGGAAGAAGGCCCGTGTCTCCTGCAGCGCCCAGCAAGGCTTCGGGATTGGGGCCCCTCTGTCTGGTGATCACATGCAAGGGGGGACAGGGGCAGCCGGCTGTGTTTTTCAAAGGCTGGAGAAGTGCCCCTCTTAGGGAAGTGTGGAGCCCCGGAGGGGCTCTGCCCAGGCATGGCTGCCCAACCCCAGTCCACTGTGGGGGGGGGGGGGCACGGGGGGAACCGAAGCCACTGGGAGCCAGGGTGCGGCTGAGGGAGGCAGGCTTGTGCGCTTTTGCTGTAAGTGGAAGCTAACAGTGATCTGTGCCTCGCACCCGCCCCACCACACAGGGTCGTCCCTCAGGGAAACAGCAGATGTTCCAGAGCTGCTCACGCGCAGACCTACCACTCGACCGCAGTTCCCGAGTCTCCCTGGGGACTGAGCGGGGCTGCGGGAACAGCACTCCCTCGTGGGAGAGGCTGCTGGCAGGCATCTCCACCTCAGCCACTGCCTCCAGGGCGTTTGTGCCTCGTGGTGTCGGAGCCTGACAGCGTCGTTCTTTCAGCAAAGATGTGCCCTCGGTCTGTGCGGGGCCTGCCGCGCTCACCCTTGCTTGCCCTGCGACTCTGCCCGTCCACCCGCCTGGAAGATGCTTCTTTCTCACTCCTGTTCAGTGATCTGGTAGTGTGTGCCTGGTGGTGGTTTCGTAGCTTCTCTGACCTGTGCGTTTATCATTTCCATCAAATTAGAACTTTTGGACATTATTTCTCAGTATTTTTTCTGCCACTGCCCCTTCCTGGGACGTGGCGCACAGTGTGTCGGGCGCCCTGTGCGGCTTCGGTTCTGAAAGTGCCTCGGGCTCTGCTCCTGCACCTGCGAGGACGCTCCTGTCCCCGTGTCCACCAGTCCGAAGTCTGTGCCGTAGCTGCTCCGTTTCCTCTTAAAGTCATGTGGTTTTCGTAGTTTTCATATTTCTCTCGTTTGCAACCGTGTCGTCTTGTAAATCCCTTTATTCACAGTAGCGGTTTTGACGTCCTTATCTACTAGTTCCCGATTTTCTCCTGCCTCTGATTCTGTTCTCGTGACCCTTTTTCCCTCCCAGCTGTGGCTCGCACTTCTGCAGATCCTGACGGGACGCCGGCCACCGTGGGCTGTTGGTGAGGGTGTGGACGCTGTGTGCTTCTCGGTGCTGAATTCTTTCCTGCCGAGCAGCTCCCTACTCACGAGTCTCGTCGCACCGGGCGGGTCTGAACTAGCCTTAGAGGCAGGGCTGGTCTAGCCTCCCTCGGGCCTGGGCCTCGTGGGGTCTCTGCTGTGTGCCTGGCTTTCCCCTGGGTCTCCACCCGCCTCCTTCCACGTGCCTGGGACTCTGTGGCTGGCAGACTTGAGGGCACCCAGGCCATCCCTGCAACTACTGGTCTATGCCCTTCTTTTCCGGCACAGTTCCAGCCAGCCACCTCGACCCCCCCCAGCGTCAGGTCTGCCCTCTGAGGGTTCCTTCCCTGGGCCAAGGTCCACTAATTGCCCCTAGGGAGAGCAGAGGCTGGTGTGGGTCTGTGTGGCCGCCCAGGGTCAAGCTTCGCCTGCTCTGTCTCCCGTCCAGCTACAGCACTGTTCCCTCCTTCCAGGCCCTCGAGCCTTGAGAAGCCAGTTGCCCTGGATGCAAAGTCGGAGTGTTCCTGGAACCACTGAGTATTGAGGCAGGATGATCATGGCCTCGGGCCGCAGAGGCTGGCCCCACTTTTCAGGGATGAAGGGGCAGTGTCAGATTTGGCACGCCAGCTACCGATGGCTCTGCCTGAGTCTTGAGAAACTCCCAAGGTCATCCCTGCTGGGCTCTCCTCAGGGGAACAGGAAGGAAGGGTGTGCCCAAGCGTGTCCTCGGATTATTCCAGGGAAGCCGACAGGATGGAGCTGCTGGAGGAGACAGAGAGGCACCTTGGACAGGGTCTCTGGGGCTCTCCTCTGTCCCCGTCCTCACTGTTGGGTGTTCGCAGACGGAATTCGGGGAGGCCCGGCGCGTGGGCGGGCAGCGGGCACGTGGTTCTGCTCAGTTCTCAGAGGAGCCAGACAGACCCCGTGGCTGTGCCCTGTCCCCCTCCAGATGGTACCTGCTGTGCAGAACCACATGACCGCCCTGCTCGCCCAGCTGGACTGTTTCAAAGAGGTGAGTGGGCGACCCCGCATCTGGGCCACCCCAGAACGTGGCAAAAATGCCACATGTGCCATGCCCTCCACTCTCAGACTGGAGGCGTGGCAATCCACGGACCACTTTCCCCGTGTTTCCCCAGTCTAAATGCTTACGTGATCTTACCTTCTAATTCATCCTGGGACACGAGAGACCGCCAGAGCCCTGTGAGCCTGCACGTCACTCCACTGGGGTGTCCTGGACCCCCTTGGGGAGCTTCTTGAAGGTCTATCAGGAAGCCCCTGGCGCTGCTAAGTCTGTCTGTCCTCCCTCAAGGGTTTCTCAAACCCATCTTCAGATTTCAGTTCAGGTTTCAGCAATTCCCATCTGCTTTTCGCCTGGTACTTTTAGGACTGTGCTCCCTGACACACAGGGCGCGGAGAATGAGTGTTCTCTGCCGGTGAGTGTCCTTTCCGGTGAGTGACTTTGGGCCTGGGTTTCTCTGGGGTCTCAGCAAGGCCGCGAGGGGCCAGGGGTGAGCCCGTGTCTCGGTATGTGTGCAGGCTGGACCCGTTGCGCCTTGAGAGGTTGGCCCCGGGCTGCGCTGCTGCTGGGTCTTCAGTGGTGACAGTGGCCGTGTCTCCGGGCAGTACGGGGTCGGAGTGAGGGTTTGCCCAGATGGACCCTTCGTGGCTAGACGTGGGTGCTGGTGGCCAGCAGTGCGAGGGGCTCTGAGGGGCAGATATGAGGGTTCCCCACATGCCCGGCGCCCCACCCAGCATAAGAGAATGGAATTTGGGAACGCACCCCACTGTGGGCTGTCGGGAAAGGAGGCAGGCTCAATGTCCCAGTTGTAATCGGGCCGTACAGAGCAGTGGAGGGAGCTTCTGCCGCTGTACCCCCACAGCCCCAGAGAGCTGCACCAAGACCGCCAGCCCCTCAGTGTCTTGAAAGGGGTCCAGATGGAGCAGACCACCAATCGACCCCACGTAAATCGTGCAAACTTTCGTCAGAAGGTGCAGAGAGCTGCCAGACGGCCAAGACTCCTGAGAGGAGGAGGCACAGCCGAGCTTCAGGGACACTTGCCCCTCCGGTCACTTGCTGACGCAGCTGGGAGAAGCTGGGGAGCTGAGCAGAGTGTCAGAGTACCGCTGGCCTGGGGAGGCCAGTGCTGGGAGGCCAGGCCCCCCTGGGGAGGAGGCACAGGGATGCGGCTCGCGGCCAACTCCGGGGAGGAGCCCCACATGCCCAGAGCAGCCCGCCAGCTGGGACCACAGCCCAGGGCCCCGCCTGTGAGAGAGACTGCGGCCCAGGGGCTGTTAACGTGCAGACAGTGAAGAATGAGAAATCATTATTTGGGGGCTCACAACCAAGAACACTAGTTTTCCAAATTAATCCTGGGAGAGCCATGAATCCACACATCTCACATCACACCTCATAAAATGCCGTCGTAATCCATAAAACTGACATGACCCATCAAAAGCACGGTTCCTCCTGCCAGACCCTCATTAGGTTGGCGTCTGTGACCTCACATTCCTCCCCGATCCCCAGGATCAGGACCCGGCTGTAATGAAAATTCAGGAATTAAGGGGCTGGGCAGCAGCAAAGGAGAGCGGAGGCAGACCGGCTCCCGGCGTCTATGGGCCGTCTGGGGAGTAGAGCCCGGGTGCCGGGAGGTCTGACCTCGACACCCCACGCTGGGCATCCCACAGCGAGGCCGCGTCGCCACACCTGTCCAGTCACCTGCGCGAGGAGACGGCCTGCCCTGCTTGGCAAACGGCCGTGGGCTTGTGAAGGTCACACCTGCTGCAGGAATAATCCGTTTGGTCACGTGTGTGGACGAACTCGGCTTTTCTCCTCTCGCCTCAGGGGCGATTTTGTGGTGGTCCGGTTTCATCTTTTTCTCAAAGTCCCTCCGGAAGCAGGTCTGTCTGGCCGCTGCCCGGCTCACCGGGTCCCACTCGCATCTTGGCTTCTCCTTGCGTGCGGCAGCTCGTGAACACTGCCACTGCTTCAGCTCCTGCCCCGTCCTGGGGCTGCCTCCTCCCTCCGCGGGACTTGCCCAGGGTCAGTTCCTGGGCAGGAGCAGAGGGCCGGCTGCCAGCAGCCCCACCACAGCCAGACCTGCGACCTTTGACGTCTGTATCGCCGTAGCCCCGGAGTAAACAGCGGTCCTCGGGACACACAGCACAGCACTAGTTGTGAAGATTTCAGAAACTGGTAACTCGGAACTTCATGGAAAGCAGACGTCTCCCCTTCTAAAGATACTGTCGGGGAAGCACCTGGCGTGAGAGGACGGCACCATACGCACCTCTGACAGGCCACGCCCAGTCCAGCAGGCGCGCCGGACGCCCCCGCAAGCTGCGATCCGTCCCAGATGCGGGGCAGCACGCCAAGCTCCACAGCTCGCGCACCACTGGGTGGGTCTCGGGACCCCGAGCCGGGAGACAGTGGAGGCCGGAGTTTTGTGCCCACCAAGTTCAGGAACAGGCAGAGTGACAGGCGGCAGAGGTCAGTTCACAGGTCATAGGGTGGGGGTTGGGGACTAACAATGCAGGCACCAGGGGACCGTGAGGTGGAACCTTCTGGAATTTATCGTGATTTACAGGAGAGTCAGCATCTGTTAAAAGCCATTGAACCATACGCGTAAGGTGGGTGCCTTTTTCATGTATTTCAATGAAACTGACTTAAAAAGTAAGAATGCAGATTTGCCAGAATGCATGGTTCCTGCTGCTTCCTCGCCGCCTGTGCCTGACGGTTCCCGAGCCCATGCTGCTCTGGGGGCACCTGTTCATGCGTGGGGAAGCTGCCTCCCCAGGGCGTTGGGGCCTCCTTGGAGACCTCCCTCACAGAAGCCTCCCCCTTGGGTGCATGTGGGCTCTGGGCCGTGCCGCCTGCGGTCTCGGAGGGCCTGGTGTGGGTGGGCAGGGCAGGGGCGCAGCAGGAGCGTCCTCACCCTCCAGGGCCCAATGACAGAGTCATAACCAGGCCAGAGATGTTATTTTTAAGTCACTAAAACAATTTACAAAAATGTGCAGCTGCTAGAAGGAACCTTCCAGAAGTTCTGAAAGGTGGCTCCAGGCTGCAGCCCTCTGACAGCCAGCAGCTCGCTGGAAAACGGGCTGGGGGTGCAGGAAACCCCCAGGTTGTTGGCACTCCATCCACCTGGAGACTTCTTTGTGACCTTCGTTCTTAAGACCAAGATGCTGAGTCGTTTCTAGGGGTGAACCTTATGGGAAAACTGTCACCATCCGGCTCGTCCGTAGACAAGCCCAGCACGACTTGGACACAGGGCAGGCCCATTTGGGCTTCCTGGACCGTGTGTCACCCCAGACCCTGCAGCTGAACCAGCCGGGGCTGCTCGAGGCCTCTGAGGAGGGACAGTGGCCAGCCCTGTCTTACGGTGCCTAGAAAATGCAGGAGGTTGGCTCCACGAAGCCGCACCTAAGGGGAGGTCAGCCACGCCTATCCCAGCAGACGCCCAGGTCGGCCTCATGCATGGCCACTGTGGATGTGTCTGGGGGGCTGCTGGATGTGGAGGGCAGGGCAGCCAGACAGGTGCCCCCGACCCCTAACTTCCAGTGGGCAGGCAAGCGCCTCGTCCACCTCCCACATGACGGGCACAGGTGCCTGGGGCTGCCCCAGACCTGTACCTGTTGACAGTCCCCAAACACCAACTACAGGATCAAATCGCACAAAGCAGCTAGCTCCCAGTTCTGCGGGGAGGAATCGGGCAGCCTGAGAGGCCGGAACTGAGGTGTCCGCAGGCTCGGTCCCGCTCAGGGCTCTAGCAAGAACCCGCCTGCGAGATCAGCTGAGGCGTGGACGCGCGCGGGGCCAGTCTGCGGAGAGTCAGGCACGCAGCCTGTGGAGGGACAGGGGCCCAGCCCTCGGGCACCTCAAGAATCGGCACAGGCACCGTGTGCGCTTCTTAGAGGGCCGGCCCTCCAGGTGTCACTCCCCCTACGCCAGCGCTACAGCCGCCACATCCCGTGCAGAGTCCGTCCGGGTGTGGGCCTCAGCGAGCTCCGTCCCCTCCAGGTGGTCCTCATCATCAGCGGGAACCTGAGCTTCCTCAACTGGCTGACCATGGTGCCCAGCATGGCCTGCTTCGACGACGCCACTCTGGGGTTCTTGTTTCCCTCCGGGCCTGGTGGCCTTAAGGACCGAGTCCTGAAGCTGCAGGAGGAGACCGCCCGAGGGGCCCAGCCCACCCTGAGATGCGGTAAGTGGACAGTGAGTTTCCACATCAGCCTCGGAGTCGCGGCTTGGGAGTAAGGGGCTGGCGAGGGTCTTGGCCCAAGAGCAGAGCTCACCCCACTGCCCCCGTCTGCCCCCTACCAGGCTGCATGGTGCGGCGGGCAGTGCACGTGGCACTGGGCGTCCTGGTGGCCTGGCTCAGTGTCCCTGTGGTCATCAACCTGCTGAGTCCCACGCAGGTCATGAACACCTCCTTCAACCCGCTCAGGATCGTCAACACATACGGAGCCTTCGGAAGGTATGGGTACAGCCGCCCCTTGCCCTGTCCATTCTGTGCACCTGGGACCCAGGGGGACAGCCCCTCACCCTGGTCCACTCGGAAAGGAAGCTAGGGTGCAGAGGCACAGCGGCCACCTTCGTGTGCCTAGAGCCCCCTGCCCCGGTCTCCCCACAGCATCACCAAGGAGCGCACAGAGGTCATCCTGCAGGGCACAGCCAGCCCCAACGCCAGCTCGCCAGATGCCGTGTGGGAGGACTATGAATTCAAGTGCAAGCCGGGTGACCCAGGGCGGCGGCCATGCCTCATCTCCCCCTACCACCACCGCCTGGACTGGCTGATGTGGTTCGCGGCCTTCCAGGTAAGGGCCTCTCCTGCCCCTCCCCTCCCGGGTGTGTTCCCAAGGCTGTGGCCACCTCAGTGGGGACGCCCAAAGTGTGGCTGGTGGGGGTGAGGTCACTGCCTCATGCGACACCCCCCTTCCCCGGCCTCGTGGACGCGGGACAGGAGGCATCTTCGCCCCTCCGGCGCCGCACCCCAGGACAGCAGGCCGGGTGCAGTGCGTGGCACCCAGGGCAGAATCCCAACCCCCCTGGGCCACATCCTCCTCCCGGGTCTTTCCCTTGGTGGTTTTGAGCGCACAGGCTCCGCCTCTGCGTCTGGAGAGCAGTGAGCGCCCCCCCCCCCCACCGGGGTGTCTCCACATTGCCCAGACACCCTTGCGCAAAGGTCTGTGGGTACAGAGGGCCAAGGTTGTCCCCACCAGCTCCTCTGAGCCCTTCCACCAGAGATGACAAGACAGGCTTGGCAGGGATGTCCCTGTCCCATCTGTCTGTGAAGACCGTCACTCAACGTGAGACCCCAGGGCTAGCAGCTGACAACACTGAGAGGCCAGCACCTGCTCCCCCCAAGAACAGGACGGTGCTGTGGAGCCCACCCCGCAGAGGAACCATCGACAGACACCTGCCCAACAGGCCCAAGCAGGGAGCAAGTGTGCGCCCACCATCCAGGAGAGGCTAACCCCCCCCCCACCCCATCTGAGGGTGACCAGGCAGGGAGTTGAGGGCCCCGGGGCCACAGCTGGGCGGCCTCATCCTGAGGGCTCCCTGCATCCCTGGCTCTGTGCCTGGAGCCAGCACCCTCTCCCTTTCTCACACCCAGACCTACGAGCACAACGAGTGGATCATCCACCTGGCAGGCAAGCTCCTGGCCAACGACGCCACGGCTCTGTCCCTACTGGCCCTCAACCCTTTCAAGGACAGGGCACCTCCCAGGTAGGACTCCCCTCCTGGACGGGACCCCCATCCAGTGCAGCCTCTCAGGGCTTCTCCTACAGATGCACCCTCAGCCATGCTCAGAACCACAGGAAACGTGCCTGGGTGCAAAGATCCCCAGGCTCTGGGCCAGCCCCTTTCTTGCGTACTCCTGGCCTGCTTAAGGGGTGGGGGCGACCCTTTTAGTGCCAATGGGTTCCGGAGCTGAGTGGCCCTTTTCCAGACGTCACCTGGGCCCCCACGGTCCCCGTGGCAGGGCCTGGCAGCGTCCTCCTCTGGGGAGCGGCACCTCAGCAGGCAGAGGGACAGGCCACCCGACGTGGGGTCTCCCTTGCAGGTGGGTCCGGGGAGAGCACTACAGGTACAAGTTCAGCCGCCCTGGGGGCCAGCATGCTGCCGCGGGCAAGTGGTGGGTCCGCAAGAGGATCGGCCCCTACTTCCCCCCGCTCAGCCTCCGAGACCTAAAGGACTACTTCCGGTCACGGGAGTGGCCGTACCCGGAACTAGAGTAGAAGTGGCCCCAGTGCGCGGAGGAATAAAGCTGGAAGGCCTGGCTATTTGAGTGAAGTCTCATGTGCCCAGCACCGCTGCCCTGCTCCCAGACCTGGAAAGCCGGCTCAGAGAGGAGAGGGTCCCTGAGCCAGCGTGTCCCCTCCTTTCATACATAAAGCACCTGACCCTGGCCCCGCTGTGTCCACCAGCACCCAGGTAGGCCCTTACGCCCGGGCAGCTGAACCCCATCACACATCTGGTGTGGCCACAAGGAAGCTGCCGCTCCCTGCCTGTGCTCTTAGCCCCCCGTGGCTGTCCCCCCATGTCCAGGATAGGCCTGGGAAAGGGAGAAGCCAAGGCTCCCGGTCCTCCCCACCCCCTTCTCAGAACCTTCGTGCCTCCTCAAGGTCCAGCATCCAGAGGCATGGACAGAAACCCTTTGTTCCTCGTCCCCCTACTCCCTGACCTGCAGAGGGGGCTCAGCTGGGGACATGAGAGCCGTCAGCCCTGGCCCGGGCCCTGGGAGTGCCCACAGCAGCAGTTCTGTCTAGATTATTCTTTGCTTGGCAGTCCTTCTGGGGCCCTCTGCCATTTGAAGTGGGGTGTGGCCCCAAATCTTTACTGCCTGATGTTAGCTGTGAGCAAACAGAACCCCCACCCGAGGGGTGGTATTCTTGCTGCACCCCCAGCCAAGCACTGGGTGGCACAGCCCCCTGCCCCGGTCACCAGGCAGCCCTCCCCTCTTCCGCAGCCTAGCAGGAGCCGCCACCCACCCCTTCCTCCCTTCCCCCCCCAACAGTCCAGAGGGCCTGGCTGCACCAGGGAGGGTCCCGGCGGGAACGAGGTGGTTCAGGCAGGAGGCCCGGCCGAGGTGGGCACAAGTGTGGTCTGTGTGGAACACCCGCCCCCGACAGCCCGCCTGGGGGGCCAGCCAGTCCAGGTGCCAACAGAGAGGCCGTGTTCCTGCTCGCAGGAAAACAGGCTCCCTGTGTCTGTCTCAGAACAGACGCGGCCTCAGATGAGGAGCCTGGAGCCAGCAAGTCTGCCCGCGGCAGCCGCATGGAGCTGACCACCAGCCTGCCATGGCCTGGGCAGCCCTTCCTGGGGGGCTGTCCCGGGAGCTGTGCCGCTGGGTGGGGGCACCAGAGTGGGCAGGGGGCCGAAGGAGCTTACAGCTTGGCTTGGTGGCCACCCTGCCAGCCCTTCTTGCTGCACTCTGGGCTCACTGCCACCCAGGGACTGAGAATTCCTACCTGGGGGCTCCTCTCCGGGCCTCAGTCCAGCTCTGCTCCCCACCCCCAGTCTCCCAGGACCCCCTAAGAGACAATGCTTAGGCCTGGGGGCATACCCGTCCTGGGACAAGACAAACATCTGCTCACCTTGGGGGACACTGCAGGGACTCCAGGTCCAGGCACTGGGGCCTCTGACAGGAGAGACCCCATCAGACCTCCTCCCCCAGCCTCCACCCTTCCAGAGGCTAAGGGCCCCCCGGCCTCCATCCAGGAGTCAGCAGACAGAGCGTATCCTGAGGCCCACAGCCTCTGGACAGACCGCATCCCTCCTCCACTCAAAACCCTCCCGTGGCTCCCCCACCTCACTGAGCACAAGCCTGGGGTCAGCAGGTCACCCCACAGGCCTACCAGGACACAGGGCCTCTGCGCTGGCAGCTCCTGCACCGACACCCACACAGCTCACACCCCTGCAGGGCCCGAGCTGCTCGTGGCCACACACCAGGCCGGTGGGGGCTTGGCCTGGCCCCCGAGTGGCAAGAGGCCCCAGTACAGGCCTAGATTAAGCGTGCGCCTCGTGAAAGAAAAAGGCCCAGACCGTTTGCATCTGCTCTGCCCGACGCTGCCCTCTCTTGGAATCTGCTGTTTCTTGGTCAACACAGAGAAACCTCAGGAGCCGGGGGCTCAGGGACACAGGATGTGAGTCCACCCTTCCCCAGCCACCCAGGTGTGAGGGGCCACGGGACAGCTGTGTCCAGGTGGACCTAGTGCACTCTTTCCTCCCAGCTGGTAAGAAACAGACGCGGCAGAAGCCAGGGGTCAGGCGTAGATCAACATGCCAGAGACGCCGCCCTCACCTTCCAAGACCTAAGGGGGGGGCACCAAGGTTCAAGGGCGGGGCCTAACCCTGGGGACCAAGCCCTCTCGATCCAGCGGCTGTTCGAGGGGCCAGGTACAGCAGCCCACGCCACGTGTTAGGCAGGGTGTACACAAGCCTTCACCCAACTGTGGGGCGTGGGAGTCTGCTCATTTGCTGAGAGGGTCCCCACTCAGAGCAGAGACCTACAGGGGCATCAAGTTCCTGGTGCGGCCCCCTCTCCCCCTGGGGCTCCTGGATCTGCACTGGGACGGCCCTATGCTGCACGGTCCCAGGCCGTCGGGGGCTGGCTGCACGGGGTCCGCACGCCTCAGGGCCCAGAGGCTCTGCAGGAGGATGGGCACGGTGATGAATCCGAGAATGTCGCGGATTTCTGAAACTGGCCCAGGTGGGGCCTGGGGAACCCAAGCCGTTAGTACTCCTAACTGTTCGACTCGGTTTCTTCTGCCATGACTCAACGCTGTTCACCGCATGTCCCTGTAACTTCAGGAACTCCCCCTCTCTGGGGTGATGGCCCTTCTCCATTCCTGATGCTTATTTGGGCTTTCCTTTCTTATCTCCTTGTCAGTCTCAAAGCCCCAACACTGGGTTTTCCCGTCAGCTTTCCTGTTTCCTTCCTCCATGGTCCAGATGTTCGCTCTTTGCCATCTTGGGCTGAAAACTTCCATTTCTTTCTATTCCGCCTTCTGATCTCCAGGAAATGCGGCTAAAGACCCCCAGCTGCACCTGCAAGCTGTGCTGGACACTATGAGCCTTCTCTGAATCCTAGAAATGTTGATTTCCCGGTTACCTCGTCAAAAAAAATAGAGGTGGGGATTTTAATTTCCAGACGAATGGATTTGGGGCTTTTACCTTCACTTTTATCACATACATTTGCCACCCCAAGCACCCTTAGGATTGACATCCCTTTTAGAAGTGAACAGGCTCCTGGGAAGGAGTCTGGGAACAGTCCTGAGGCAGCTGTTTGCCTCCCTCTGCCAAGAAGGTCCCCTGGGTCCATTCCCCACGGTGACCTCTCTGCCCTGTATCCACACAGTATAAAGATACCTTCCTCCTCGGGATGCAGTTTCAAACCCAGGGAGTAAAGTAGAACTCACATATCAGCAAAAAGACCTTTAAAACCCCTAAAGTAATCAATGAAATTGACAAGCCTTTAGCTTAGGTGACAGAGAAAGAAGATGCACGTAACTAAAATCAAAGTAAAGCAGAGGCATTACTACCGACCTTACGGAAATAAAAAGGATTACAAGAGTGCTATGAGCAACAGTACGCAGAAAAATTAGATCACATCAGTGAAATGAACCACCAAAAGTGACTCAGGAAGGAACAAAAGTTGTAAAAGATCTATAACAAGAGACTACACGTACTCAAAAACCTCCCAATAAAGAAAAATACTGAACAAGACAGCTTCACTGCTGAATTCTACCAAGAATTTAATAGAACACCAGTCCTTCCCAAACTCTTCCAAAAAATTAGAAAAGGGAACACTTACTAATTCATCTCATGAGACCAGTTTTACATTGATGACAAAGCCAAAGACACCACTACCCCTTATGATTTTTGCATCCGTAAGCAAAAATCCTCAACACAATACTAGCAGAACAGCATGATAAGAGGATTAGATGGCATGACCAAGCGGCAGTGCTTAAGAAAATCAATCACTGCAGTGCACCACACCAGCAGAATGGGGGGTGGTGGCGACAGCACACAGTCCTCTCAACTGATGCCCGAAAAGCATTTGACAAAATCCAACACCCTTCCATGAGGAAAGCCACTGGGGAAACTTCCTCAACATAATAAAAGCTAGTTAGCAAAAACCCAGAGCCAAGAGTGGAAGGGTGAAAGCTTTCCCCGAAGATCCAAACTAAGACCAGATGCCAACTGTCATTGATGCCACTCAGCACCACACTGAAATCCCAGCCAGAGCAATCAGTCAAAAAAAAAAAAAAAAAAACCACTTTAAAAAGAAGTACAACCACCTCTATTCACAGATGATGGGATCCACCAAAAGAAAAACACCCTCTAGAGCTAATAAACTAACTCAGCAGAGTTGCAGGTACAGAATCAACACCAAAAAAATCAGGTGTGCTTCTGTACACCAGCAATTAGCAGTCTAAAAAAGAAACTAAGGGAACAATTTCATTAATTGCATCCAACCAAAAAAAAAAAAAAAACCTACCAAAAAACTTAACCAAGGAGGCGAGAGACCTGTACACTGAAAACTGTGTAACACCGCCGAAAAAATTCTAAAGACAACCTTCAAATCAGTGGAAAGCCACCCACAGCTGTAAACTCGTGACAACAGTGTTAAGATGACAGTACTACCCAAAGCAATCTACAAATGCAATGAAATCTCTATCGAAATTTCAACGGCCTTTTTTTGTAGAAATGGAAAAGACAACACTCAAATTCACACGGAACTGCAGACGGCCCCAAATAACAAAAACAATCTTTAAAAAGAAGTTGGAGAATTCATATGTCCTGATTTAAAAACTTACTACAAAGCTATGGTCATCAAAACAGTGTGGTCCTGGCATAACAACAAACACATGGAAAGGAATAAAATGGAAACCTAATAAACCCTCACACATATGGTCAAATGATATCTGACCAGGATGCCAACACTGGGTCCTCACCTCACACTGTATTCAAAAATTAGAATGAATGAAAGAGCTGAAACTATCAAAAGTCCCAGAAGAAAACATGGATTTAACAATGGATTCTCAGGACACCAACAGCAGGAGCAACAAAAGGAAAACCAGATAGATTGGACAACATCAAAATTTAAAACTTTTGTGCATCTAAGGACATTATCAGGAAAGTGAAAAGACAACCCATAGAGCAGGAGAAAATACCTGCAAGTTATATACGAGTCCAGTATCCAGGATATATAGAGAACTCGTACAGCCGAGCAACAAAAAAGACAAACCCCAATTCAAAAGGACTTGATCAGCCATTTCTCCAAAGACACACAAGTGGCCAAACAGCACATGAGAAGATGCTCGACATCTTTAGTCACTACCAGACGCACGTGAAAACCACACTGAGGCACTACTTTGCGTCCACTTGGCTGTGATGGTTTTAATCAACAATCACAAGCATCGCGAGGACGTGGTTAAACCGGGAACTGTGTACACTGCAGGTGAGAGTGTAAATGGTGCAGCCGCTGTGGAAACAGTCTGGCAGCTCCTCAGAAAGTTAGACGTGGATGAACAACCACAAGATCCAGCAATTCCACTTCTCGGTATACGTATCCAAAAGAATTAAAAACAGGGACTCAAACAGACACTTGTGCATGAATGTTCATGGAGGCACAATTCACAGCGGCCAAAAGGTGAAAACAACCCAAATGTCCACCAACAGAGGACTACATACACTAAATGTGATCTCTCCATAAAATGGAACAGTCTGCAGGAGTAAAAAGGAATAAAATGTTGACACCTGCTAAAATATGGATAAACCTTGAAAGTATAACGCTCAGTAAAATAAGCCAGACATAAAAGATCACCTATTATATGGTTCTATTTATATGAAATATCTATAACAGGTAAGTCTGCAGAGACGGAAAGATTAGTGATTGCTAGAGGCTAGGGTGAGGGGAGAATGAAGAGTGACAGAATAACGGGTAGAGGGGTTCCTTCTGAGGGGATGAAACAGTTTAGAACTAGATAGAGATGGTGTTTACAGAAATTGTGATACACTAACTGCCACCAACTGTTCCCTTTAAAACCATTAATTTTGTGATAATGTCAGTTTAACCTCCATTTTTAAAAATAAAACCAAGAAAAACCTCCTAAATGTCTCAAGACCCCAACTTCCCTGTCTCAGAGGCCAGGAGACCTCACACTGCCAAGATCTAGTGGGAATGCAGGGGGAGCCAAACACATACAGTACTGATCCCTTTTGTGTTAAGTGCTTAGGGCTAGATTCTCTTAAGGCCAATACATAAGGTGGTGCTTAGCCAGTGGGATAGAAAGTGGGTGTCCAGAGCCAACATATAGACTCTCTCTTACAGGTATGCAGCTACCAAATGGTCATGGAAAATTTGAATAAATAAAGGGAACCATGGTTACATGATGCATAAACCTTCTGCCATCTAGATGGCTTTCTGCCAAGGCTGCGTGCCCTGCCCTTACCTGGAATCAGCTCAACACCTAGCATAAATGGGGTTCTGCCCCATCTCTCCAAGATATGTGGCCACCTTGCTCCACTGGGACTGACCTGGCTGGGTGGGCAGCAGGCTGTAGGGAAGAGGCACCTTGTCCTCATGACATGGGGACTCCCAAAAAGGCCTTTGCATAAAACCAGAACCCTTTCAGGGCCAAAACATTTGAGAACAAAACCAATGAAACCCAATCTGGTTCTTTGAAAATGCTGGTGAAAGGAATAAACTTCTAGCTACAGCGATCAAGGGAAAAGGACAGAAAATACAGATTATCAATATCAAGAATGAAGGCAGAGTCATCACTACAGGTCCTACAGACACTGAGAGGAAAATAAGAGAATATTATCAACTTTATCCTAATGGACTTGGAATACTAGATGAAATGAAAACAATTCCATGAAAGATCTAAGTTACTAAAACTGACTTATGAAAAAAAGAGAAAACCCAAGCAGTCCCATAATAATGAAAGGAACTGAATTCATGAATTAAAACCTCACAAAGAAGATTTCCGGCTGAGGTGACTGGTGTGTTCTATCCAACATTTAATGGAGAAATATCCTATGCAAACACTCATACACTGCTGGTCAGAATATAAAACGGTGCAATTGCTCCAGAAAAATCTGGCATTTCCGAAAACACTAAACATCTTCTACCATACGACCCAGCCATTCTAAGTATCTACCAAGAGAAATGAGAAAACAGACCTGTGAACAATGCTTTTAGCACATTTATTCAGACTAGCCAAAAACCAGGCAATAGCCCAAGGGTCCACCAGCAGAAGAGTGGATGAATCCATTGTGTTGCATCACCAGCAATAAATCGGAATTATTGATACACATAACACATCTGAACCTCAGAAACATGCTGAGCTGATAACGAATCCAGAGACAAGAGAATATACACCAAAATGATTCCATTTATACAGAACTCTAAGGAGGAAAAAGTCTCAACTGCAGTGACAGAAAATAGGTCAGTGGTTACCTGGGGCCATCTTGGGGAGGGGTTGACTGGGAAGTAGAACAGGGAGTATTTGGGGGGCCGGAAACACTACATCTCAGTTGCATGGTAGGTAACACGGTATACACATTTGTCAAAAACCATCAAGCTGTACACTTAAGTAGATGCATTTAATGTAAATTGCAACCAGCTCTCCAAAGCTCTGATTTACAGGGTTTTTAACTTCCACGATCTAAATACTCCCACTGCATCTGATTTCAAGCGACCAACATGTCATCACTCAGCTCAGAGCTGAGAAGAGATACAGGGTAGTGTAAGCCAGCATCTGCACGCTACCACTTGCACCTCGATCAAGTTGATTTTGAAAACAAAAGATGACAAAGAAACCCTGAAATATCCCCTACACCAGGCTAAAATACAGAATACTGGCAATGCCACGTGTTGACGAAGGCACAGAGCAATCGAAATGCATTTCGGACCCAGCAGCTCCCTCCCTCAGTGTGTACACCACGGACACGGATAGGCACCCTCGAGGAGGTCTACTCTAAGGGTCACAGCAGCACTGTTCGTAAGAGACAAAACTGCCAACACGTCACCGCCAAGAGTAAAACGGACAAATGAGTGTTCATGGGATACTTCCCAGCAAAGAGAATTGACAACCTACAACCACACGGCGGACGGCATGAATGTCACAGGTGTGCTGCTGAGCAAGAGGGGCCTGACGCAGTGGGGGGCGCAGGCTGCATGACTAACTCTCAGAGATGTGCAGAACACCACTGGGGGCTACACAGAGCCAGGCTTGTAATGGGGATGGACACCAGGGGCCACGAGGGGTCTGGCAGCGTTCTAGCTCTTGGCCTGATGGTTGTTGCACTATACTCACTTTGTAAAGTTTTTTGAGAGCACACGTTTTGTGGACTTTTTTGTATGAGTTCCAATTCACAATTGAAATCTTTTAAATAGAAAAACCTATGTTTTCATGGTCAAGCACGAGAGTCTACTTTGTTTCCGATATGTTTATCATAACGAGCACTAAGCTGGCTTGTCTTTTCACAGACACATCTAAGAAAGTATAAGCAAAATGGATGTCTGCGTCCACCGTGAGTCCTAACGTACTTACGTCCCCATCCTCTTGTGTGTCCTTGGCTTGTTGCCATCCCTCTCCACCCTCCATTTTCCACTCTTTCGAAGGGTTTTCTGTCCTCTTTTTAAGCTGCCATGGGGCCCCTTCCAGCCCACGAAAGGACTGGGAAAGCCTCACGTGCCCCCTCTCTCCACGCAAGGCCTCAGGCTCGTGGCTTGGATCTCCTGTGACTATGAACGTAGCTACCTAAAGTCAGCTTGAGATCAGAGGACTCGTGCAAACTTGACAAAGATTCACACTGAGAAGACTGGCAGGCCGCCCCATTCCCACCCACGTCTACCTGCAAGGACACCTTGGTTTAGGGCTGCAAGCCAGGGAAGCTGTGATGGGCAAAGCCAATGAGACAAGATGATGCCTCCTGTTGAGGGGCAAACGATGCCTTTGTCCTCAGGGAGGGTCGCTGGCGAGTCACCTCCCTGCGCTGGCTCTGGCGGGTGCTGCACCTGGGCCGTGGAGGGCACTCGGCGCCAGCCCTGCAGCTGCAGGCCTTTCTGTGGTGGGCACACATTTGCATCTCAATAACCCCTGATTAATATTTAAGGAGCCAGCTGTCTGTGCCACATGGAAAAGGAGGGGGGGGGGGAAAACGCCTTGTTCCTTTAAGGGGTGGGCTCAAGGCTGTTCATCAAGTGGCCTTCATCTCCCCACTGGGTCTTCACACACACACAATTCTTCTCCATGAAAAAATATGAAGCGCCATTAGCGAGTTATCAGGGGCCGACTGTGTCTCCATCAATGCCCCTCAGTCCATTGTGGCCGTCGTGCAGCTGCAGGGCTGGCACGGAGCAAGCTGCCTGGGCTCTGTCCCTCTGTCTGTCCGTTGTCACCGGGCACCGTGTCCAGCATGGCCTGTCACTACCCCGTCGAACGGAAGCGGACAGCATGTTCAGAGCTCATGCACTGCCCTGGGGGTCGAGCCAGCCAGCACCCCCGCCCAGCCCAGGGGGCCAGGGGCCCCACTGCTGTCCCCCAACGCCGGCACAGCCACCAGTGCAGAGAGTCCTCCCCTTGCTGGCCACCACCCCAAGCCGGGTCTTGGCTCAAAAGTCTGCCCCGGAGGCCTCCGCTGTACGTCTCTGGGCAGTGTCAGTTGTAGTGAGGTCAATCGTGTCCCTCAAAACACATGTCCACTCAGAACCTCACAACATGACCATCTTTGGAAAAACGGTCTTTGCAGATATAATTAGCTAAGACGAGGTCATGCTGGAGGAGGGTGGGCCCTGAATCCAGTGTCTGCTGTCCTTGTAGTAAGAGGAACTACAGAGGCACAGGGAGAAGACCATGTGACCCCAGACCCTCGGTCCCCAGAGACCTACACACTCCACAGCAGTGGAGGCAGCGACTCTGGACCCGAGAGAACCCCACATACCCAAGATGGCCCCTCACAGCCCCGCTCCTTTCCAACCTGGGGGGCAGGGGCCAGGTGCCTCCTGGGACAGCAGCCCCACCAAGGTCAGGGGTGCAGGGAAGCAGGGCCAACAGTGGTATGGGGACTGCCCTCCCAAGCCCCATCTGGCCCCTTGACCCCACCTGCCCCTGTGAGTCCTGGGCCCCCTCCAAGCCCTGAGCACCCAGCCAGGAACCAGCTGAGACCCTTCATGCCCACCCAGGGGGGCATAGCACCCTCAGTACACACAAATGCCTGGATCACTGAGTTCCTGGGAACCTCAGTGGGGCGTTCACGGGGGACACCCTGGGAGGCCCCAGGGGCCTCCACCTGGGGAGGTCGAGGGTCCCAGACCCAACGCTCCCACTGGTGGGATCCTGCTTCCCCCACTCCCACCCAAGGGCAGGTCTAGAGAAAGTCAGTCTTCCTCAGAGTTCCTCCTCAAATTCCCCAGACAGCATGACTAGGTCCTCCAGACCTGCACACAGCCCAGTCCTGCCCACCTGGCACAAAGAGGAGGGATCACAGGCAGCACCCACCCTCCTTCATGGCGGGTCCAGGCTAAGGGATACTGGGATGGTCAGACTGACTTAACACGTCCCTTCCGCAGACGGAAGACCACAAGGACAGGCTCTGCCCTGGCCAGAGGGGAAACATGCCCCAAGTATGACTCTGCACACCCACTTGCCCGGGAGGGGACCTACCCACCCCTCCCCGAACATTGTTCCCGCCCCTTGATTCCCACAGGGCCCCTGACTTTCTGAAACTCGAGAGCTTCCATCTTTTACCCCCAACCCCGGGTGCTGGGTGAGGCCAACCTGCAAGAGGCAGAAGAGTTCACTTTACCTGGTCTCTTCCCTGCCACTGGGGGCAGGTGAGTTTGGAGGTTTAGAGGCAGAGCCTGGGCAGCCCCATTGTCCCCAGCACTGGAGTTTCCACAGGGGACAGACAAAGGACAGGCTGGACCAGCGGCAGATTCTTGCCAAACCTCTCAGAAAGCCTCTGGTTTTCAACGGTGGGATCTGAAAGTGCAGATCAGGGTGGTGGGCTGACTCATTTCATGGATTTTCCTGAGGAGGAGAGACCCCTATTCCCTAGGAAGAGAAAGTAAGGAACACCCAGAGATGGCAAAGGCGCTGATGAGGGCCCGTGCGCACACACGTGCACAGTTGTGGATGTGACACCACCACATACAACGTGTACCTGGAAACACACCCGCAAGCATGCAATAGTGCACAGGGCTGTGCATGCAAATATCACAATTTCATAAATTGTGGGGATGGCTAGGTAGTTCAGAGCTAGAAGTGACCACCCAGACTGACCTTCCACCCTGTGGGCCTACGGGGGGGTGGCCACTGCCCAGCCTGTACGGAGCACCCAGGCCAAGGGCATCTGCCCCCAGGGACAGCCTCTAAGCAGGAGCCATGTGCCCGAGGCTTCGGCTGCCCTTTTCTCCTACAGGGAGGAAATAAGCTCCCCACGAGCTTCAGAATGTCGAGCGAGGGACTTTTTCTGGGTTCAAATGCCCCTTCCAAAGGAAGGTACGGCATCCCAGGGATGGGGGTAACCACGGCCAGCTGGTGACCACACCCACGATCTTGCTGACCCATCCCTGTGCCCCCTTAGGGTGCCCAGCAGTGTGGTGGCCACGGGCTCTCAGGAGCCAGGAGGTGGTAGGAGGACAGTGACTGTCTGCAGGGCCACCAGCCCCCTGCCCAATCTGCAGCTGCACTGACCAGCCCCGCCCAGGGCAGCTGTGAGCAAGGAGCCCAGACAGGAGCCCGTGGCCGCCACTGCACACAGCCCACTGGCTCATTCCACATTCACTGGTGTCACAGGATTTTGGCTGGCGGGATACAGTCACCAAGGGGAACACCCCCTATCGTCCCTGAGTGCTGGCGAGGGGAACAGCAGCAAAGCACAGAGGGCCTCCGGGGGGGTCAGCAGCCCTGGAAGCCTCCAAGCAGCTCTGCCTGCTGAGCCCAGAGACACCACACTGTAGTATTTCTTTCCCATGTCCCCAGGACCAGAAGAGGGCACCTGAGAGGGCACCTTCCTGGCATTGGCTCTCCCTCAACCCAGCCATGCCCTAAGGCCCAGCGCAAGGGCGCTGCCAGTGCACGAGGGAAGCCATGTGGAACACGGGAAGATGCCAGGATTCTGGACTCAGTGTGACCCACCTTTCTGGGGCTAGGGTCTGTGGCTCAGGTTCCCAGAGAAGCTCCTCTCAGGAACAAGTTTAAATGGGAATGGTCTCCCAGGAACAGGCTGGCAGGGAGGCAGGAGAGTGAAGAAGCCCAGCACACAGCAGCCATTCCACTGGGGTGCAGAGTGAGTGCGGCCCCAGGGGGCAAGGGGCAAGCCCCACATAGAGGAGTGAGTGTCCCATCCCAGGGGCCAGGGACAGCTAGTCCACTGCCTGTCAGAGCGCAGGTACCCCAGCTGGGTCGACCGCACAAGGCTGGACTCTGATCCCAGATAACAAAGTGCCCACACCTGCTCTGTGGCTGCTGGCTAGAGACAAAGCCAGGCCCCCAGGACAGCATCCAGCCCAGGCCCAGACACCAGGACACCCACGGGTCCCCACAGAAGGTGGGAGCGCTGAGCCTCGTCTCTTCCTGAGAGCCTCCTGGGACCCCACCACTGAGAGATATACACAGCCCCTGCCACTCCCACAAAATTAAGGGAAGGACCCTGAAGATGTGAGAGGCTGACACACAAGGGCACACACCGTGGTCCTCACCTGCCTGCAGGGCAGGGACCCACACCCCCTCGCACAGGTCGGGGCAGAAGTTGAGAAGACTGTGGAATGACTCTCCTGCCTCGATGATCCCATAGCCCTGGATTCTGAACCAAAGACCTGTGGGTCACTTTGCAGGCATGGAGGACTGACCACCCCACCTTCTCAGGGTCCATGGGTTCAGATCAGGGCCAGGGAGCGATGTACCCCTGCCCCGATGTCACTCATGCATGCCCCCACACCTGGGACTGTGCAAGACAGCAGCCCACACCGCCAGGGACTCACCATGGCAGGCTGAGTGCTGGATTCCAAATGACGCGCCCACATCCTGTGCCCCAGAACCCAGCGGTGTGACCTTCCTCGGAAAAAAGATCTTTGCTGTTCTAATGAAATTAAAGGTCTCAAGGTGAGTCCATCCTACCAGGATAGGTCCAGAATCCAAGGACAACTGTCCTTCTAAGAGACACAGAGAAGCCACACGAAGATGGAGGCAGCGATTGGACAGCTGTGGCCACAACCCGAGGGACACCGAGAGCCTCTGGAGGCAGGAAGGAGCCTCCCCTGGAGAGAGCACAGCCCCACTAGCATCTTCAGCTCAGAGTCCTGACCTCAAGAGCTGTGAGAAAAGAAGTTTCCACTGTTTTCAGCCGCCCAGTTTGTGGTAAAGAGTTACGGCAGCCGCAGGACAATACAGAGCCACCATCCCAGATGTGATGTGGGTGTAATGGGGGCAGTCCCATCACCGCACACTTCCCCTGACTTCTCTGGTCAGCCGTCAGGGTACGGCTGCCCCTCAGCCTCATCAGGACTCACCCCTGACCTAAGGCTACACTGGACACACCCAAAGTAAGATGCAAAAATGCCTCCCCTTTGGTAACCTGGATGAGATGGACCAATTCCTCAAACCCACAAAACACCAAACTCACCCAAAATGTTAATGGATATTGAATAGTCCTATAACTATGAAAGACATTCAATTTGCAGTTGAAATATAAAGGAGAAATGTCCAGGCCCAGGGGGTTTAACTGGTGAATTCTGCCAAACGTTTAAAGAAATAGTAACACCTGGGGCGCCTGGTTGGCTCAGTCGTTAAGCGTCTGCCTTCGTCTCAGGGCGTGATCCCGGAGTTCTGGGATCGAGCCCCACATCAGGCTTCCTGCTCTGTGGGAAGCCTGCTTCTCCCTCTCCCTCTCCCCCTGCTGGTGTTCCCTCTCTCACTGTGTCTCTCTCTGTCAAATAAATAAAAATCTTAGAAAGAAAGAAAAGAAAAGAAAAGAAAAGAAAAGAAAAAAAAGAAAAGAAAAGAAAAGAAAAGAAAAGAAAAGAAAAAAGAAAAAAGGAAGAAAACAGTAACAACAATTCTACCCAATCTCTTCTAAAAAGCACAAAAGTAGGAAACACTTCCCAATTCATTTTATCAGGCCAGCATTACCCTGAGACCAAAATCAGGAAAGACAACACAAGAAAACTACAGACCAACATCCCTCATAAACATAGAAAAATCCTTAACAACATGCTAGCAAATGTACCAGCCACATACACGTCTACTCAGGATCACACACTGAGGGGTGTCCAGGGGACACAGTCAGTTAAGTGTCCGACTTCTGGGTTTGGCTCAGGTCTGATGATCTCTGCGTGGTGACAGAGAGCCCTGTGTGGGGCTCCACACTCAGCAGGGAATCTGCTTGAGATTCTCTCTCTCCTTCCTCTTCCTCTGCCCCTCCCCACCCCTTCCCTCCTGCACGCACTCATTCTCTCTCAAATAATTTTTTTTTTTAAAGAATCACACTGTGACCATGTTGGGTTCACCACAGAAGTACAAAGCTGGTTGGAAACTGGAAGATCAATTAAAAGACTAAGTAAGAAAAAACAGGTGATCTTATCCATAGATATAAAAAGAACTAGACAGCATTCAGTATCTATTCATGCTAAAAATTTTTTCAACTCTCAGCAAATGAGAAGGGGGGGGAGAGATGGTGCCTCCTAGCAGGTCAGGCACGAGACAAGGATGCCCGTCTGCTGCTGCCCTTTGGCGTCAGGCAGAGCGGGAAAGGATAAAGGAGGCATTACAGGGATCCAAGAAACCAGACCTATGAGGCTGACTGATTACACTTACATGCGGTTTCAGGACAGGCGGGGGCCCTCCGGATGGAAGGACCGGCAAGAGAACAAGGAGCTTGCAGTGCGACGGGGTGGGGCACGGGTTACTGATGGGCCCTTTGTCAGAACCCAGAAATTATAACAAGGTGTGTGCATTTCGTGACCATCAATCACAATTTGATTGTTTCACAAACAGAAGAGCAGGGGACCTCGGCGTATCTGTGGGCCTCGATCTCCCCATCAGTACATGAATCATAGCCCAGGTACCTCTAAGCCCCTGAGGATCACCACGCCACAGCCCCGCCCCTCACCCATAACTTAATTACATCTGCAAAGACCCTATTTCCAAACAAGGTCATGTTCAGAGGTTCTAGAGACACATCTTCAGGGGAACCATCCAGCCCGCCATGACCCGCGAACCCAGCCACAATGAGGCTCTACCCGGCTCAGCACACTCACACAGCCTGGCGTGCACCTCCCAGGCCAGTCCCTGGCAACCTGCTCCCCCATCACAGCGTTCTGAGACGGCCCACGGTGGGGGTGCTCATACATGCCTAGAGCGGAAGGGCCTCTGGCCTCTGATCTGTCTCTGTACTCACAGATCCCCTGGTGGGCCTGCCCACCCCGAGTTTGATAATGCCCTGGTCCACTGTCCTCCTGGCAGCTCTCAGCTTGAGGGGCCCCAGAGGGACGACCCCACATCAGCAGGACTTGAGAGGACCACTATCAGTGACAGCTGCTGGCAGAAGGTTGTTGCCTGCCTTGCTGGTTTATGACTGAAAGGGTCTGGGCCAGGCCGCCTCCCCACGAGTCCATTCACTCTGATGCTCTGTGGTGATTCTGGCCTCTGAGAAAAGAGAGAATTTACCAGACTTAGCCCCTCCCTCACAGGACTGCTAGGCTCCAAGCGTGGCCTCACCCGGGACCAGCACTCAGGCCTGCAGGGGGCGCAAAGGTCAGAACTGGGCCCCGTGCCCCGTCCTCCTGCTGCTCCCCGCTCACGGCAGACAATCCTAAACACTGGAGCTGCCTGGGCCTGCGCTTTCCTCTGTGGGAAGTTTTAAGTTACGAATTTAATCTCCTTATTTCTTACAGATCTATTCAGATTGTCTACTTCTTGAAACGGTTTTGGTAGTTTTTGTCTTTCTAGGGATTCATACGTTTTACATTATTAACATGTTGGTATATGGTTTTAACTGTATCCCCCTGTGACCTTCTTTAAGTCAACCGTGACATAAAGCCAGCAGCCTCCGGGACTCACAAGAACCACGAGAGCCGCAGCCGGGCCTCATTTCTAACCTTACAGCAAAAATATCAGGATGTCCTCTTCCACACATTAGATGTGCATTTCTGCTGCATGTTCTCTTCCAAGTTAAAGAAATTATATGTCGTTCCTAATCTTCTCAATGTTTTTTTATCATAAACCAGTGCTGAAAATCAAATACTTCTCCAGCATTAACGAATAAATCAATTGAATGATCGATTTTCAGATATGAAATTACATTACTGAATCCCTGAAATAAACACCTAATAATAATATGCATGCTTATAAAGCCTATTTCTAAAGTACAAATATTTATTAATACAAGTCAAACTCATGTTATTAACGACAGTACTCTAAGCCTCCACACCTTTGCTTACCTGTCCAGCATCTTGGAGGACCGTGTTCAAGTCCCCACAGACATCCCCACCTCTGCCCGGAAAGTCACCTGTGCCGGCTGGGACCGGGTCACGCAACCAGAGCTAGCAGTGATAGCTGTTAGCGTCTTGTCAGAAATTCTTCAGACAATGGCTCAAATACCAGGGTGCACACCACAGGGGTGGCATCTCCCTTCGGGGCTCTCGCTTCAAAAAAGCCAGCAACGCGCTTTAACCCAGCAAACTCTAAGCCATCTCTCCAGTTCCTTATTTCTAGTGGGCTGTTTGGTTTGTTTTTTTTTGGTGTGTTTTTTTTTAATTATCAAGGCAGTCCGTGGTAGGGTGAGAATTTCGGGAAGCCCAGGGAAGGCAGAGTAATTGCGTCTGACTCTGAACCAAAGCCCACGGACACTCCGTGTCCAGTTTGTGGGGCCAGTCCACAACATCACTGCGCCAGAGCCGCCCTGGTCCTCAGGCTGGAACCAGAAGGTTCTGGGTGGGGGCAGCCCTGGCCCTGTGTCCCAGTATAACTGCATTTTCAAGGTGCATCTTAGCTACTGATACTGAGAAAAGACAAAACACAAAAACATCGGAAATCACACAGCTGTAGGCATCCTTCTCCATCTCCTGGTGGGGCCCACCATGGAGAGAAGGAACCCTTTTGGGTTCCTGGCTCTCTTTTCCAATGATGACCCAAACGTCTTCTCCCCTAAAGCCACCCCCAACCCTGCCGTGGGAGGGGGATGTATGCAGCGAGGGCTTTGCGGAGCCTCCCCCAACCCGGGACTGGCATGCCACTCATGGCCACAGGGACCGGCATCCGCGGGGTCTGTGTCCCGTCGAGACTGCTCCAAAACGGGAAGGTGACCAGCACCAGCCCAATCACAGTTGTGTGGCCTCCACTGGGAAGCGGCAGACTCGGGCTCCCCTAGGGCGCGCAGGAAGGGTGTGTGGAACTCTGCAGGCATCCCTGGGGGGACGCGCCTGCGCTTCACCTGCGGCGTCCCCGGCTGACCGAGCCAAGCCACCCCCCCTCCCACTTCTGCAGATGACCGCACCTGCTCACAGCCCGCAGCAGCTACTTCCTGGACACATTGCGTCGCCCAAGCCCCACAACAGAGAGACCGCATGCTCGGCCAGGTTCCAGCACCACCAGCCAGGGCCTCCCTGAGCTGCGTGAGCCCCCCCGAACACCCCCCGCCCGCCCCGGCACGTCCCGGTGCCCGGCGGCCGCGCCACATCCCATCCAAACGCCCCAGCCCGAAACGCCAGTCCCACCACACCAGTCCCGCAGCCGTCCCCAGCACTTGCTGCGGAACCACCCCGAAGCACGTCCCCCAGCTGCCCCGCCAACCCCGGGCCTCGCCCGCCTCGTCCCCACCCCGGTGACTCCGGGGCGCGCCACCCGCCCAGCGAACCCCCACTCACATTTTTCTTCTCGGAGAGACCATCCGATACCCGGCAGCGCAGAGTCCACGAATTCCCACGGCGGCCACGGGGCTTCGCGAGCTCAGGCACCCGGAGGCGCCGTCACAGCCTGCCACTTGACCTCGGCGGCCAACTGGGAACGCGGAACGCCGCGCCTGCGCGCAGCTGCGGAGCAAGGAGCCACGTGCAGTCGGCGCACGGCTGCGCGTGGGCCTGACACGCGGTGGCTACCAGGTGCTGCGGCCACGCCTGCGCACAAACCTCTCCCGGCCCCGGGAAGCTCCACTGCGGCCCCACGCAGCCGGGGGCCGCACTTGCAAGGCGGACTGGAGAGCAAGCAGAGCCACTGAAAAGGAAGGGCCTAGTCATGTGCGGTTCCCGCCTCGGCTGCTCGCCCCGCGTCTGCAGGCGGCCGGCGGGGTCGCAATGCCCCGCTAGGAATAAATGACGAGTAATACCTCTGTCGTGGTGGCATTTTATATTGAATGTCATACACGTGACTGTCCAGATGAGGTGGCTGAACGGACGGTTCCACGGAAGAAGGAGACTGCCCAGGAACGGCGAGGAGCAGCAGGCCCTGATGACCTCGCAAACTGCACATCCTCAAGGGCCAGTCACGAAGCTGTAGGAATTACTCCAAAGCTCTGAAGCCGAGGGGACACGCTGGACTCTGGCAGGGCAGGGGGCGCTGACCCTGCTCCCGGGAGGCCCCAGGCAGAGTCCCTGGAGGGGGGGGTGCTGACCCCTCCAGTCCAGTTCCCTGGAGGCCCCAGGCAGAGTCCCCGG
>NW_024424452.1:38427502-38432243 GCF_017311325.1 Ursus maritimus
GGGGGGGGTGCTGACCCCTCCAGTCCAGTTCCCTGGAGGCCCCAGGCAGAGTCCCCGGGGCGGTACCGACCCCTCCAATCCAGTCCCCTGGAGGCCCCAGGAGGAGTCCCCAGGGGCGGCGCTGACCCCTCCAGTCCAGTTCCCTGGAGGCCCCAGGCGGAGTCCCCGGGGGGGGGGTGCTGACCCCTCCAGTCCAGTTCCCTGGAGGCCCCAGGCAGAGTCCCCGGTGGGGGGGGCACTGACCCCCAACCGGGCCCCTGGGAGGTCCCCAGCAGAGCCCCACACACAGTGGGAAGACAACACCGTGACCCAGCAGACCAGGTCCCAGACACAACGGCTGCTTCGCCAGGGGAAATCCAGTTGCGAGTTACTATAGTGACAGTTCCAAGGAGAAAGATCACAGGCTTCTCCCCAGAGGAGCATAAAAAGCCTTGGACAGAATGTAAGCCCATTCCTGATGAAAATGGAATGAGTAAGGACAACAGGAAGCTATTGCTGCTTTCTTACCACAGTGACATAGATTTTTTTTCGTAAACCCATCACCTCACTGAAGATGCAGACACGGACAGACTTAGGGACGTGAGGACAGCCATGTCTACTGTGACCACTGCTCCTGAGCCCTGGCACCAAAGGCCTCAGCCGTTGCAGTCTGACAGGGGAGGGCATCGGGGCCACAAAAACGGAGCCCACGGGGGGCTGTCTTTGTTCACAGAGGCTACACTGATGCACCTGGGAAACCCTGGGGCAATAATGTCCAAGTAGACTCTCCGTGATGATGGGATCTCCCAAGTCGTCAGCATCCACAACCAGCCCAGCACATGCGGCCACTGAGCACTGGAAATGGGGCACGTGTGGCTGAGGAGAGAGCATTTGGTCTCGTTTCATCTTCTGTACATGCGAACTTAGCCACAGGTGACTCCCAACCTGGCAGCAAACTCGGCACCAGACCATCAACAGAGAGAGAATGGGCTTTTCAAATATTAAACGAACTCAGTAAGACTAAAACTAACACACAGACACCAAAAGTCTTCATAACCGCACAAAATCACCAGTGGGAGGATGAAACGGCAGAGGAGCCCCATCAACAATGGAAACTGAGACGGTAAAATACTTGGAAATGACGCCAGCAAGAAGTGCAAATGTCGTTACTGTGACTACAGACTGCAGAGCAGAGACCATACGTCACTGTCGGCACTAAGGACCCCCGTGGGTGCAGCACGAGAGCATGGTTTTAGGGAACGCACCCTGAAATACTCCACTCCGCAGCTTTGGGTCTGAGAAGGAAAAAGCAAACATGGTAAAATGTTCACGTCTGGGCAACCTGGCAGAAAGGAACACGGGGATTCCTCGTACCGCTCTTGCAACTTTTCTCTAAACGTGAGGTCATTTCAAAATAGAGAACTTAAGGAGCGCCTGGGTGGCTCAGTCGTTGGGCGTCTGCCTTCGGCCCAGGGCGTGATCCCAGAGTCCTGGGATGGAGCCCCACATCAGGCTCCTCCGCTGGGAGCCTGCTTCTTCCTCTCCCACGCCCCCTGCTTGTGTTCCTTCTCTCGCTGGCTGTGTCTCTCTGTCAAATAAATAAATAAATAAACAAAAATCTAAAAAAAACAAAATAGAGAACTTAAGTACAAAAGCCCACGTCCTGGGACCAGGGGCTTCCCTGGCGGGAACTCACATCATACTTGGTCTGTGAGTGCGGCTTTTGTGAGGATAAGCTCTGCTCATTCTGGCCTTCGTGATTACCTCCTGAAAATCCCCCGATCGCTTCTCACACGCCCACTAAGAACCCATGCTGAGCGATCCCCAACACATCATGGGAGTGAGGGAGGAGAGCAGATGGTGCACACAGACAGCACCCCTGTGTGCACAGGCCTCTGCACGCGCACAGTGTCCCCGGGATGCCCAGCCTCATGACCAGCCACCTCTCGGCGCGAGCCAGCAGCCCTGAGGTTGGGAAAAGCCATGTTTCTCTGCATTTCTCTAAAAATGAATTTTTTTAATGGTTTTCAATACTGTCAAATACAAGAGTTTTCAGCTGGGACCCTGCAGTAGGTTGAACTGTCCCACAAAATGATATGCCTCAGTCCTGACCCCCAGGATCTCAGAATGGGGCCTTCTCTGGAAATAGGGCCATTGCCAGTGTGATCAGTAAGGGGGTCGGTCACCTGGAGTCGGCGAGTCCCACCCCAACAAGACAGTGTCCTTACCAGAAAAGAGATGCCACGTGACCCCACAGGCAGAGACTGGGTCGACCAAGAGACGCCAAGGATGGCCGGCACCACCAGAGACTGGGAGAGGCAGGAGGTGCCCCCAGCGGCAGCGTGGCCCCGCAACACCTCAGTTTGGAGCTTAGAGCCTGCGGACTGAGACGGGTGTGTGTGGTCTGAGCCCTGAGTTTGTGGCTTCGTTAGGGCAGCCCTGGGAAAGTAGTAAGACCCAGAAAACACACAGAAATGCCTGAGTCCAAGGCGGTCACAGCATCCACGAACACTTCACTGGCCGGGGACACCTTCTCCTCCATCCTCTGTCCTCTGTCCCTGTCACAGGATGTGGAATGGGTCCCACCTGCTGTAGCTAGAAACCACCTCTGGCTCATCTGTGCAAATGTGGATTCTTTCTAATGCTAATCAGAACAGGCAGGAAGCTCCATGAGGGAAGCACAGCACGGCAGGCACCGGAAAGCTCAAAGGCGCTACAGATGGGGGCTGCCACCTGCAGCACCGGGTACGGGCGGGCGGGGAAGTCTGGTGACCACAGAGCCAGAGGACAGGGACAAGCACACCGCAGGCATTCCAGGGGCCGCAGTGGCTGCCGGCACAGTGGAACAGGAGTAGCTGTGTCAGCCTGGGGATCTCACGGGGGGTGCAGGCGAGTGGCCTCTGAGGGAGGGCACCACTCAGCTGCAGGAGCAGGTGCCCAGGCAGACGCTGCTCGTTCTGCTGTCCCTAGACAGGAACACAGGCCACACCTGCATGCACATGCGCACCCCAGCCTCAAGGACTCACCAGGGACCACTGTGGCTTCACATCCGTGACCTGCCTCCAACGGGACAGTTCATCATCAGTCCCGATCCTGAGGGCACAGGAGGTGGAGGCAGCCATACCTCGAGCCGGTGGTGGAGCTGGGGTCCCTTCCACCTCCGTGCTGGCCCTGAGCAAAGGCCAGGACAGACCGCTCTGCCCTTCCCAGAATGAGCAGCCCTAAGGCCACGGAGGGATGGGACAAGGCAGGCTCCTCCCTAGGGACTGGCAGCCACACAGGCACTGGGGCAGCCGTGCTCTGAGCAGCACAGGGCAGATTTGCGCTGTGGAGACGGGAGCCGCAGGCTCGGACACCGTGGAACTGGGGCATCAGCAAACTCACGGCTCTGGTGTGAGTGCTGGTAGATGGAAGTGCCCGCGTAAGTGTGTGGACACGGGAGTTTCAATCCTGCATCCGCCAAGGGCACAGGGCGGAGGGGAGGGCAGAGGATCTCAGCAGCTGTGTCCCAGAGAGCAAGGGCCCCCCAAGACAGGCTCCCACCAGCCACAGCCCCAGCAGCTGGAGCATGGAAGTAAGAGGAAGAGCATTTGATGGGAAACAGGGCATTGCCAGTGCGCAGGCTGCGAGGGGGACGGGGCCTGGAGGACTCCTTGCTCTCAGAGCCACACGGGGGAAGCAGGCCCCCTTGAGGGAACGCGCCAGGTGCTGGTCCAACACCCGCACACACCTGCCACCTATGGCGAGGTGCCGTCAGACACACGCAAACTGCCCACCAGGCAGTCAAGGAGACGCACGCACGTCGACCTGTTCCCCCGAGCCCACCTCATGCGTGCACCCCAGCTCGCACGGGGCCCCACACGGCGGCTCGTGGGTGTTCCATGGCTAATCCCCTTCCCTAAAGGACCCTACAGTATAGATTCACTTTTATGTTGACTCTGCTTTCGAGTTTGCCCAAGAATTTTGTGACCCTCCCTTGGCACAGAGAATGACCTGAGATTCCAGGTGGGGATCCTGACCCCCAAGGCCCCCCAGGGACCTTCTTGCTCGAGACAACAGCCCTGCCCTCAGATCTGCTATGCAGGTGGGCCACCCAGTGCGAGGCCACCTCTCCCAGAGCACACACAGCGGCCACCTCTCCCAGAGCACACAGCCGTGAGGGCCGAGCCGGGCACGTGGCGGGGGTTCTGGGCTGATGGCGCCGCTCTCCCTTGCCCGGAGCACACCCCTTCTCTCCCCCAGCCGACATGGGCGCCTATCACAGTGTGTCCAGGGGTGCTGGACAGGGCCCCTGAGGCCTGGCCCCTCACTGTGGTCAGAGTGCTGGACAAGGAACTGGCGACCATGAAGGGAGTCGCCCCACAGCCCGACCTCCAGCGCAGGCTGCATGGGCCTGAGCTGATGGCCCGTGTGGATTCCAGGGAATGTGGTTCTGTGGCCCACGTGTGCAGGCCAAGCCAGGCTGCTGCTCTGAGGGGACGCGGCCCAGCCCCGTCCTGCTGCTCACCCCAAAGCTGCCTGGTGAGATCCAAACTCACTTCTCTTACTTGTGTGTATTTTCTCTGGAGCCCAACCCACGGACTTCTCTGCATTCTCTTTGAGATAAAAATCAAAAACAAATCTTTAAAGGCCATCTCCAAAAACCACAGAATAGCTTGAATTAAATAAACATAAAGCTTGTGGTTTTCCTCTCAGGAACTTCCTGCTTATCTGATATGCGGAGTCAGCAGAGCCTCAGAGCCCAGGCGGAGGGGGGGGGCGG
>NW_024424452.1:38432249-38435827 GCF_017311325.1 Ursus maritimus
CAGGTGCACGCATGCGCGTAGCGCCCTGCTCAAGGGGAATTTCACTGAGGCCTGCGCACCATCAATACAGCATGGGCTGAACAGCGTCCCCCAAATATTCACGTCCACAGGTGCGAAGCTCAGGGAGAAGACAGCTGATTACACCCACGGGCGGAGAGACAGGGCCTCACACACACACACACACACACACACACACACACACACACAGGGCACAGGGTGGTCCGGGCAGGAGCCTGAACTGAGGGCGACCAGGCCACAGGCTTGAGATTCGGGTGGTCTGGGGCACGGGGCCGTCCACCACTGTCTGGCCCCTGGCCATGGTGACCCAGGGGTGGGAAGTAGATAAGGGGCGGTGAGGCCATGAACTCAGGACTGGCCAGTTCCACACAAGGCTCCGAACCTCCACCTCCTCCCACCCCAGAACCTCCCACATCAGAACGGAGGCCACGGCACTGCTGAGCTGCTTTTACTCACAGCACTTCTGACAGAGCGTGTGCGGCTTTTTCCTGACATCACCCGACTCTCCAGCTCTCTGGACGCCTGCCAAGGGTACGGTAACCCACCCGTTCCGACACTCCCCGCAGGCGCTATTGAAGGCCCACAGGCTGCGGCCCTCCAGACATCCTCCCCTTCGGCCACCGCGGTACCAGGTCCGCAGGGTACCCTCCCTTGTGCCCGAACTGGCTGCAGAGTTTGCGGGGTTCTTACAAGGGATCCGACGCAGGAACAGCAGATGGAAGAGACCCACAGGGCGAGCGGCGGGGGGGGGGGGGGGACGGCGCACAGAGCTTCGGGTCCTGCCCCAGAGCGCCACCCTCCCCCTCCCCCCAGCAGTTCACCTGCCAGAGGCTCTGAACCCAGCAGTTCAGGGTGTTAGGGCATCTCATGACAGAAGCAACCGATTAAGTCAATGGCAGCTGGGGATTAATCCCCATCACTTCGCTCCTCCACCGAAGTCAGGGGTCCAGACCAAAAGGCCCAAGCCTCTGATCAGGCGCTCCCAACTCAGCAGCCAAAGAAACTCACCCTCCCCAGGTGCTGGGGACGAAGACCAAATGCTCACTTTTTATCACCCCACAGACATCTTCTGACAAACACCACGCCGCTGTTCTGAAAGCCGAGGTCCGGGAACATCTTCTTTAATCTGTAAGCGGAGCCGCGGCCCCCACAGAGCCTTTGGGCAGACCTGCAGTTCTGCCCGCGGCCCTCCCTGCTGTCAGCTCATGGAAAGCAGGGGTGGGCTCCCCTGCAGCCTCTGGGCATGCTGGAGGGCAGACCACCCCCATCTCAGAGGGGCCCCAGGAGGAGACTCGGAACCACACACACCCAACCTGTCCTCACAAAGTTAACCTCAAAAGCGCCCCGTGGCCGGCAGTCCCACGCCTAGGCCGGCACCCGGGCACAGCATCCACTCCAGTCCACACGAGAACTTGTGCACAAACGTCCACCCACGGGGGAGTGGTGAACAAGACGTGGCCCAAACACAGGACGGAATCCCACCCAGCCTCAAAAAGGAAGGAAATTCTGACATGTGCTCCAACGTGGACGCACCTTGAGGACAGCATGCTTGGGGACAGATGCCATCATGGGAAAATTCTGTGGCTCCTCTTACAGGAGGTCCCTGGGGCAGTCAATCCACAGACACAGGAAGTGGACGGTGGGCGCCAGGGATGCGGGAGGGAGCGCCAACTGATATGGGGTTTCATTTGGGGCTGGCAGCATGTTCTGGGCCTAGATAGAGGTGATGTCACACAACCCTGTGAACGCCCTAAATGCCACGAAGTTGTTCACCTTCAAATGGTTATTTTGTGTCATGTGAATGTTACCCCGATAAGGAAGCCTTGAGGTCCCTCTGCAAGACTGAGCAGCCCCTGTCCCCCAGCAGACTGGCCCCGTCCAACCAGATGGGCTGCATGCTGCACCTGCACCCCTTCACCCGACTGCGCGAAGCTCCCCCGCCTGTCCTCATCTCAGATCGCTGTGCACCGCCCTGTGGTCTCCCAGCTTTCCTCAGGCTCCCCCACAGCACACCCGTTCAACACCCAACATGACACCACCCATGGAAGAAGCCAAGAGGATGAGCCCCCCAGGCCCCCACTTACACCTGCCTCAGGTGAGCCTGGGGGGCTGGGCCAGCCCTTCCCCTGGAACCTGGAACACTGGCCACTCTAGGTGGAAACACAGGCCTCAGGGCCCAAGTCCCCGACAAGCCCCCACTCCCGCTCTCAGCCAAGGGCCTGAGAAATGAAGTCTGGACCCATTTTATCATAAAAATCTTGGCATTTAAATGCACCTACATAAAGGCCTCTTTCGGCAGAGGCTTGACTGAATGGTCAGACTCTGTTCCCTGAGGCCTGACGTGTGCATCTCAGCACAATGAACACAACGGGCTGCTCCAGAGCCTGAAGCCCGGGGGCAGCTCCGAGAGGCTCGCTGGACATCCATGGGTCCCACGAAGGCCTCACGCAGGATGCAGTGCATTCAGGTCTGGAAGCAACATGAGGATTCCTCCAAGGGACCAAAGGGGCTGCAGGAGAGGAGTCAGAGCCCTTCCTGAAGGGTGGCCCCACCACCCCCAAACCCCCCAGGCACAGAGCCTGCAAAAGTGGAGGGAGGCGCTCAGGCTCGCCCCCACATCACAGCAGCACAACAGCAAAAGGCGGCGGCAACCCACATGTCCACCCACAGATGGACGGAGGAATCAAGCACAGCGCCCACACGCGGGACTCCGCTCATGTGACCCACCCAGGGCAGACCAGTCCGCAGACACAGAGAGCACAGGGAACGGGGAGGGGCCACTGCTGGGTACAGCATTTGTTGTGGGGCGGGTGACGGGAATGTTCTGGAACTAGATGGAGGTCGTGGGTGCAAAACACTGCGAATGTGCTAAATGCCACTGAATTGCTGAATTTTAAGTGGTTAATTTCATGTGCATTTCATCTCATTTTTAAAAAAGAAAAGAAACTGTAAAAAAAAAAAATCAATTCGTTTTGAATCCTGGCAAAGTGGCAGCTGGGAGAGCTGGGGGTGAAGAGGGGCTGGTTTGTCTGACGTCCGTTCTGCACTTACTGTCCAAAGCTCTCACACACAGGTAACGCCCCGCAGGACAGCATTCTCAGGACGAGTGACTGATGCGCACAAGCAGGACAGAGGGCAGCCCCATCTTCTCTGTTGACCGCCCGTCCGTCACTCCCCTGCCCCTCCAGAGGCCTTGCGGTCCCCACTGCCCAGGTGTCGGCTGGAAACCAGCCTGTCCTGAGAGGGACGCCCGTGTGTGTGCATTCCTGCTCCCTGTGCTCCGCTGGTATCTGCGCACACACGTGTGCATGTGATTGTGTGTGACAAAGTGCGCGTGCGTGCGTGCACGCGTGTGCGTGTGTGTTCCAAGAAGGTGGGCTGTGGCGCGGCTCCACCCAAAAGAATTACCATGTGCACTACAGATTCAACTTTTTTTTTAAGATTTTATTTTAAGTAATGTCTATGCCCACCACGGGGCTGGAACTCACAACCCGAGATCAAGAGCCCAGGCTCCTCCAACAGAGCCTGCTGGGCACCCCCAACTTTTTTTTTTTTTTTTT